>NC_071104.1:9612500-10812500 GCF_024256425.1 Clarias gariepinus
GAAACACATGAAGCGCCACATTGTGTGATCGCCACAATGGACACTCTGTCACCATCCGCTAATTTTATTTGCCTGCGAGGTATCGTAGAAATTCCCCAAGAATTCATGCCCTATCTGCATGCATGTGTGTGTGTATGTGTGTTCGAGTGACTGAATGAACAAGTATAGACCTTTACTCTGTGTGACGTTCTTACGAATAAGGTGCTTACATGTTGTACATGGAATCCGCTTGAATAAGTGATCCAAGTGGAATGCATTGTCTCTATGGGGCATCTCTGCACGTGCTAGATAGAAGCTTAATAAAGATATCTGACTAGGTTAAGCAGTCATTACATGTGGAGGAGGGTGTTAGGAGCATTTCCTATCATCATCTTATACTACACATTATTGATCACAATGGACTCTAAGATACACCTCGAATGATGGCTAATAAAAAGTTCCATAAAAATTTGGTTTAAAAATGAGGACTGGTCTGGTCTGCTTAAATGATGTGAAATTTGACATTTTCTTTTAATGCTAAACTAAGGTGCTAAGAATGAACGCACTACACCATTAAAAGTACTCCGGCTTGCCAGCCTGTGCAAAGTCCTAATTGTTATATTGAGAATTTGACAAAATTATAGTGTTTTAAAAATAGAAATGGTTCCTAGTACTAAAAGCTCTTAACTATTCAATAATGGACTTTATGAAAATATTCAATGACCTACAAAATGTGTACACTGTATGGATGTATATGGATCTGGTGCATCGTACGCCATTCAAGACAACACTCTTTCTTTTCTGGATGGATGATGGAGCTCACAACTTGTAATGTATGCCTATACTTTTTGTATTCTGGTTTGGTTATCTATTTGAAGTTTCTGTGCAGGTCCTACATGAATTTTCCTCTTTGTTCTTTTGGTTTTAGAAATAGAAATTGCTTATGTGAAGATTCCACTGTGATCCTGACCAAAAAACAAGAGTTATTGAACATGAATGAATTATTCTGCTTCCAATACTCAAGGCATGTTCAGGTATTTTCTCCTATCTCTTGAAGGATTCTAGAAATAGGAGCAGTTTAAAAACAATGAATGGTACATCCCAGGATGATCTAATCTATCACTAAACTACAGCATATACAGATCAGCTATAACATTAAAACTGAACAATGTTGATCACCAACTATATACCATTAAACTCATGGGCACCCAAGGCTCATCCATGCCCATGGAGGACAAAGGTCAGCCTGCCCGGTCCAAACACACAGAAAAGCCAATGTACAAATTACCAAAATAATAGGTAATGCTTGGCCATACTGGAAAGGCACCAGAACACCCAGTGCACCACAAACTCCTCAGATGGCTCCACTCCACAACCTGGCACCACCAACTTCCTGGTGCCAGACACCACAGCACAATCCCAGAGGCCCCATGTCTCAAAGCTGCCCCGGTTGCACAAAGTGAACCCAAAATATTTTTTTTTACATTTTTTTTCTGTTATAGCTGATTAGTGTGCACATTCAATAAAAATAAGACATCATGTTAGCACAACAATTTGAAAACATAAATTCTCAAATTCTCCAACAGTACTTTAGGTTAAGCATTTAAATGCATGCTTTATTATCCAGCCGTTATAAGGATGCTCGATTGAAAAGCCTGAATGCTACCTGAAAAATAAAAACTGTAACGAAAAACATTCGGATTTGAGTGTGAAACTAATCCTAGAGACTATTGAGACCCGGTGAATAAGATTCAAAGGGAATGTCAAAATAAAGCAGTGAATATGTCTATCCAAATTAAATTATAATTTTAATTCAAGCATATTAAAAGAGAGTGACATGACTCAGTTCTCCATTCTTGCGAATATTAGTATGATCATACATCTAATTATTTTCAATTATCTGCAAAAAAATAAAATACAGCTGTAAATAGCTTTTAGATTCAAAACAGAATTAGAGCCAATGTGTCCATGTTTATACTCAAGTCATTTATTGTGGCCTT
Source organism: Clarias gariepinus (assembly GCF_024256425.1). NCBI lineage: Eukaryota > Metazoa > Chordata > Actinopteri > Siluriformes > Clariidae > Clarias > Clarias gariepinus. The sequence goes on from NC_071104.1 coordinate 9,614,480, forward strand.
GCAAAATAACAAAAAAAAAAAAAAAACACTCATCCCGCACAAGGATTTCATTTGAGCTCTTTATCTTTGGCAACAGCCATGCTTGCAGCGACTTTAAACTGCTGCCATGACTTCAAAAATACTAATCATATTCCCTAAGTAGTCTAACTTAGTTTACGACTTGATTTATAATTATAATCCAAACTATATATAGCACATTAAAAATGCTTAACAACATTTTGGGCTGATTAAAAATGCCGTGGGAAACATATCTATCATAGTAGACACAAAACTAAAGTTTTACATGAGAATTCATTTTTAATTTTAGTTATAATACTGTTCCAGCTGCTTACGAACTTATGTGCCTGTACACGGCATAAATTTAAAGCATGTGCACGACATTAAAACAACAGCAGTTAGAGGGTTACATCATGATAAACAGAAACCTAAGACACATCACTGATCACTTAGAATTTATAACAATGTATCTTGAGGTTGATTTTATCTTTAGAAATGAGCAATAGAACCCTCGTCGGAGACATTTGCAACGCACAGTTCATCCTGGACATGAAAGAAGGGAGTCTTACACAACAGCGTAATGTCTTGAGTCTCTACAACTGTTGTAATAGGATTTCAGGCATCTGCCTCTCCTGTGAATAAACCAATGCAAAGGGAAAGAAAGGAAAAGACATCATGTGCCCCCATAGACGCTGATTTCTTTTCCCTTTGACATCCGTAAATAGTAAAATATTGGTCACACATGCCTTTACATAAGGAGACCTGTCCATCAGAAGAATTCCCTTTCAGTTGAGAATAATTTCAACGTGCTTAGCTATGTCCCTTGAAAGTAGGACTTACTTTAGTAGTAAAATATGTTATATTTAGTCTAAACAACATAAACTATTTTGAACCCTTTTTTTTGGGGGTGGGGGGGGGGGGTATTAAATTATTCCTTGTTACAAAAACAGAAGTTGGATCAAATAGGTTTGTCTAGGACATCAGATGTTATCAATGTTAAGGCTGATTGGTGTAAGAGTCACTTAATCAGTATTAAACAACAACATCACGCACACGATATCGCTAAGAGCCGAGCTGCAGAGTGTTCCTAATGCTTCGTCTCACACAAACACTGTCTGGACTTCATCATACAGCGATCTGCCTGAAGTATAATATAACCCAGGGTTTTCACTTATGGAATGGGTTAATTAATTACTAATCATTTCTGCCAAGGTGTCAATTATCACCTGCAAAATAACGTACAAGGCAACATTTGGAGTTGTTATATCGAATCTCAACGTGATTAAAGTACAGTAAATGATTTTTCGAATACACTGTACTCTGGGAACTCGATCATCATTCACACTCTCACACACTTTTATGCATTTCATGTAATATACTGTATGTCTAGCTCCATGCATAGCACTTTATTGATTATCATAAATCCTTCCATAGGGATCTGTTGAAGGCCACAGATTACAGCCATTGCAGCACTTTTTATAAGTAATCATCTTTATCTTTGGTGTTACCATATCAAATCTTTAGCTTTTTCATGCCTTCACATTGTGACACCATATTTCCCCTCCACTCTGCCTCCTTTCTGTCACTCTTGACCGTCTAATGTTTATTGCAATCCTGTCAATTATGATTAAATAGTATATGCAAAAGTATATGCCCTGACTCTTTATCTTTAGTTAATATTCCTTTTTTCTCTTCACCAGATTCTGCTTAGTGAGTCCCTGCATACAGTATATCTAACTGTGGTTTCCCTACTTTCCCTGCACGTCTCATGATATCATTTTGTCGAACTGCTACTCCATGGCAATGGGAAATATTTCTTTATATACATGTATTTTTTTTATGAAGAATAAGAATAAGATGACCCTTTTCATAACTTTTAGGGCCATGTTCACTTTCCCGGTTTCCATTAGCTAAAGGTGGAACTGCTCACAGCTGTGGCCAGCCCTCTTACCTCATGCCACAGAGCGTCCCAAGAGAAAGTCGGCGATGATGAAACTCTATGAGGGTGAGGTTTCGCTGCAGCCAGCTCGTCTCACTGCCAGGGGACAAAACCCGCAGTCTGGGAACGAGCCAGTGCACGGGGCCTGACAGAGAAAACAAACTACTGCAAGATTCAAGAGGAAGGCAGTGGTACAGTAAGTTCATCTTTGAGAACGGTAAAGCTGCTTAAAAATCTACATTTGTCTAATCTACTAAGCTTGAATAGTCTGTGGAGCATGAAGCACGGTTTAGGATTACTACTACTGTAGTTTGACCTTGATGGGTACTTTAAGACGTTTTACTTAGGCCTGTATCAATAGAGACTCTTAACTGTAATGGTTTAAGCCATTTGTGCTGCTTTTTCATGCTGGTGAGATGCCATCACACACCACCATACCATATGGATGCTTATAAAAACTGGCCATCTGAAGGTTGAAGAAAGACAAAGTGATGGGTTTTATTTTTTTCGTTTTTTGGATTTTTTTTTTTTTTTTGTCAGTTCTCAGCCCACCAGTTTTCTTAACCCCATTCTCACTTGCCTAGTTTCTTGTTCTTGGCTAACAGGAATGGAAATGGTTATGTTTTGAGTTTGTTATGAGTTTTGAGGTGTGGTAAGTTCTGTTGTACTGTAAGTGTTTTTCTGCTCACCATGATTGTAACGAGTGGTTATTTGACATTTCCGTTAGGTCACACGGGGTAAAATGTTATCTTGGGGAAGTGGTAGCTCAGTGTGTTAATGCACTGCGTTACTAACCGGAAGGTCGGTGGTTCGAGCCCCAGCTCCACCAGGTTGGGCCCTTGAGCGAGGCCATTAACCCAGTCTGCTCCAGGGCCTCTGTATAACAGCTGACTCTGCACTCTGACCCCTGCCTACCAACAAGTAGCTGGTGAATGCAAAGAATAAAGAATTTCACTGTGCAGTAATGCAGACGTGATGAATCAAGACTTATCTGTGAGTTCTGGCCATTCTTCTCTTTTAATCTCTGTCATCAACATTGACATTTGGCTTCTGGGTCCTTCAGTGTCTTGACCATTTTAAGATTAAAGACCAGGTTTGGAAAGGCCCAACTTAAACAATGCGCAATTGCATTTGACTGTCTATGGATACAATGCAGTTGTGATTTTTTTGTTGTTGTTGTTGTTGTTGGATTCCGCTATGATGTCGTTCGTATCCAAACCAGTGAATTTACTCACACTCATTTGCTCACATATTGAACATTCAGGAGGAATTGGCAGCATGGCATTCTGAATAAGCATCCCAGCAGGGTTGGCGAGGGCTGATCCATGGCCACTTGTTTTCTGTGAGTACCTGTGAGAGCCTGGGAGTTCGGCCAGGGCCTGCAGCCCATAAAGCTGTCAGTGCTCATGTACCCCAGGTCACCTTTGCCACAGTTTATGTCGGCAAGTTTCCTCTGTCTCACTCAGCCGCTTACTCACCAGGTCACGAAAACACCAACACATTTTTAGTGTTTGGCAGGAGCATGAAGTGTGATGTGCAATAAAATCATTTGATAACAATGGCTGGTTGTAAATGGCTGTAATGTAATGTTGTGTGGCCACATATCGTTACATAATAAAGGACGTTTCACTTTTTAAACCTTTAGGACTAATTAATTCCTCATTCTCCAAAAAAAAAAAAAAACAATAAATTAGTAAACTTATTTTGATCATTATAAAGAGTTTGAATTTATGTTTTTTGCAGTAATCCTCTATATACTTACAAAATATTTGCACCCCTGTTTCACATTAGCGAATTTTAAACCAAAAACAAGCAGGATTCATTTTTTTTCTGTATTTGTTCAAATTACTTGTATTTTTATTTATAATAAATTTTATCTGCATTTGTAAGCACTAAAGGGAATAGTTTATTCCTCTCATTTTGGACGTGCTTGTTTTAAGGGATTAATCAGGAAAGCTATGCTGTAGCAGGCAGTTAATTGGGATACGTGTGTGTGTGTGGACTTTTTATTAGCGCTAAGTAACTCCCTGAGAGTGAAAGTTTGTGGATGGGTTGGTTTCATGTAAAATACAAATCAAGAATTTGCCTGCTTCCATACTAAATATGTCCTCTTTATTTTGTACACTTCAGTGAATTCCAGAATATTTCAGGATGTCTGCATGCATCTTAAATAAATGTCTGTATATTTGTCCATCTTATAAATGTTGTTGAAATGCTGAGATACGATATGTGTAGAGGAAATATTCTTAAAGCTTGTATCCGGTTTGTTTAGAAACCAAATGAATCTGACAATTTTGACCTGCAGTTAAGATCTTCACTTCTAGTTCAATCTCTGAAATGCATTATAGTGACAGGTTTTACTGTAATCTACATTCTGAGTCATGTCTTTGAGAAGTTCTGTAGCAACACCGTCCCCGCCACCTCACCCCCACCCATCCGCCAAGGCTTGTTGTGTTTTTAGTGGATCCTGAGAACATGGTGACCAGAAAAGAATGGCAGATGACAGATGTGTGAGAAATCCTGACACAAATAGAGAACAGTAAGATGGTGATAAGCATAGCTTGTGAAAGGGACGTGCAGTCCAGTAATTCAGTAACACAATAAATAAATCCGGTATCTAAAGCAGATGCTGATCATTTTATCTCATCTGTAAGATCTGATGTTGGCCCAGGACTGACTTGACGTCAACCATACTGGATGCCAACCTTGAGTCAATGTCAGTTTTGTCTTTTGGGTCAACATTGGCACAATTGAAAAGAAATGTTCTCCTTTTCCACCAATGGCTCTATGTTGGCCCAGGTTTGGCTTGATGTTGCATAGAGTTGGCCAACTCAGCCACCCAGAATAGACATACGGCCAACATCACTATGCAGCCTGGGGTGTATCAAATTGGGGATGGATTCTAACTCTTGCCCTCTTTTACACCAATCCAAGTTCTAACTGCCTGCAATATTTTTTTTTGACTGAACTCCACATTGAACTAAAAAATAGTTAATGTTTTTTTTTTTTTTTTTAAATCTTAATAAACTGCTTGATCCAAATGTGAATAATATTTAATTATCCAATTCGTATTGACTTTATTTAGGTAATTATTTATTTATTCATCTTCTATACTGCTCATCCTATACAGGGTCACAGGAAGCCTGGAGCCCATCCCAGGAAACTTCGGGCACAAGAAGGGGTATACCCTGGAAAGGGTGCCAATCCATCACAAGGCACACACCACACACTTACACACACTGTGGGCAATTTGGGAAACCCAATTAGGCTAAGCATGGGGAGGACATGCAAACACCACACATACAGAACCGAGGAGGGAATGGAACCCTCGACCCTGGAGGTGCGGGGCAACAGTGCTAAACACTATGCCACTGTTCCACCATAGGTAATTATTAATTAATAAAATTAAATTAAACTACAAAAATTAAAGCCCATAAAAAATAATAGGGCCATCCGTACTTTCTTCCCTCAAAAGGAAAAAAGCTAATTATGCAGAGGGCAAATTTTTTGCCCACCCACTCAAGCTTGCAAGTGAAAACATGCAACTTGTCCAGCTTAGGAAAATAAACCAATGTGAGATACTCTTCATGGAGTTCTCTTCACGTAGAATGTCTTCACATAGTATGTCTTCTTCTGTACATTATCTCTACTAAAAATGTATTTGTTTAGCTTTTTCTGGACGTTCTGGTTTGTTACATTGTTATCTTATTGTGATCTACAAACACGAGGGGTGTTCAAGTCAAACTGGGATTTGTGGCGAAGTTTTTCGTGAATGGAGGCGTAAAACCGATTGACCTTTACAGATGACTTCAAGCACAGGCTTGAAGCAAAAAATGTGAATTTTAAAAAAGTTTTAATGACCCACTGCAGTCATTTCTGTGAACATTCAGTGTGGAACGCCTGACTCTTGAAAATTGACAGATAGATTGTTGCGAAGTTGCAGAAGTACACACACAGTCATGTACCGCCACCACTTGCACATTGCAGGAACTCAGCTGAGAGTTATTGCCACATCCCCAAACAGTCCAAGCCATTTTCACATATTAAAATGGGTTCCTGGGAGGCCAGCGTTTTTAACATGAATCCAAGCATTGCTTCAGCGTACTGAGGAAACTTTCTACCTTTATGATATCCAAGCACTAGTAAAACGCTGGGATAAGTGAATTCATGTAAAATATAAAGAAATAAAAGCAGGTTTTACTCTAGTAATTGTATTTTGTTATTCTGCACAATACAAAAATCCCGGTTTGACTTGAACACCTCTTACAGTATATTGACCCACGTACAGCTTGGTCATTGTGCTGATATTTTTCAGTGCGATTTGAACTTGAATCCGTCTTTTTCATATTGAGCTTACCGGTCAGGGTTTTTCTTGTGTGTGAGATGCGGATCAGCGTTTAACAGCTCGCTTCTTCAGAACTTGCGCTGTGCAGTTCAGTGCAATTATTTACTCAGAGAAGTTCCTGTTTTGAACAAACCACACCTGAGAACACACAACCTGCTGTCACCCACTTTTACATGCGGTCACCTATGGGGCAATGTCCTGTTGAGTTAAGAGCTCCTGCAGAGCGTTGTCTTGTTTTAAAACAACAAGCTTTCAAGTGACACTGTAGGTAGACAAGCACACATCTTGGACAATATGTATTTAGCTGTGCACGCTCACTCGAGCTGGTGTCGAGGTTGCAAAATTAAAAGAAGCGCAAAGAGCTGATCACTCTGTGAACACTTACCTTTCATTAAGCCTACTTTATTTTTTGTTCAGCATTCTAGTGTTAATACGAGCGTTTATGCCGATCCAAAAAAAAAAAAACATAGTACGCTTAATACAATCACCAATTTCATCATGAAATGAAGGAGTTGTAATTTCTGTACACTTTCTATTCATCTTGAAACATTTCACAGTTTTAGTGTCTTTTCATCAAGGATGAGAAATATATTGATCACGTGACTGACGATATCCTTTATTAATAACCGCATCATTATTGTATTCTTCCAAGAATTGAGAACACTTTTAGTCATCTTCTTCTTCAGCCATCTTCTTCCACTACTGCATGCACACATATGCAACATGACATCATCATCATCATATGGATGATGACTGAATTCCCAAAGTTTGCTTTTCTTGTAGGCTGATTTTTTTCTTGTGAACGATTACAAATCTGTTTAATTGCAAATTATGCTTTGTGGTTTTTTTTTATCGTATCTTTATGTTTCACAGTTCACATCCCACCTCCCAAAATCATGCAGGGAGATTGCTAAGCTATACTTTGCTTACGTTATGCTCACTTTTTTTTCTGATTAGTCTGACTAACAGGTAGTGTTTTTTATGCACACACAGCTGTTTAGTCCCAATCCTTTGAATTCTTAGCACATTATGTGTGTGTTTATGAAAATGCTTTTATGTTTTACTTTTAAACAGCTATTTGTTTTTACTGTTGATGTTTTTGTTTACCATGCAATTTCGCCCCATGTGTAAATAATCGCCATTCATGATTTTTTTCTTTTTTCGACCACATTTCTTTCACAAAGTTTACTGTTCAGCACTAATTGCGGTTTCGATAATGTGTTCGGTTCTTAACCAAGTTCCAGTAACTTCAAGTTGTATTCCTTGCTTGATGCAGCCCAATAATTCAACCCTTCTAATATGGCCACTATTTTTTGCACAGGCAGTGTAATATAACAACTTAAAACCTCAAAACATTTTAAGCTGGTGATTTTAAGTACTTTTTTGGGTTGGGGACAAATGACTGGTCTTCATAGAGGCCTAGTTTCTGTAGACAGGAAGGAAGATGCGAACATTTCAGACCGCCAACATCTGACCAATCAGGCTAGTTAAGCATATTTATATGTTCCTCTAAATTCATAAACCTCCTCCTCTTGCCCTAACATTTACATTTGTGCCTGCACACTTGAATGTACAAAGGATCTTTAGTAGTCCTCAGTTTGACTCTCTGAAGAACATCTTACTTGTTTGATGTACAGGCAAAACCTATTCCGCAATGTGTTCCTATTCAAAAGCAGATTAACAATAAGTCCATCATAATCAGAAAAAAAATGTGTTTGGCTAAGAGACTTTTTTTAGCAGTGTATTATGTATTGTGTGCATGCATCATCTTGGGTTATTTTGCATCAAAGGGCAAATAAGTTTAGATAGTGATTTCCTGTCTAGCGGGCTACTTTTGACTCATAGCAATGATATATTGATAAATATCAACTTAGGTAAAACATTGCATGCTAGTTATGATGCGATACCATCTTTTGCCTACGAATTATTTCTTGTATTGTGTGTGTGGAAAATCATATTTTTTAAAAATTTTATATTTTTTCTGCACGTAAGTCAGCCACATTATTAAAACCTGGTGTACAATCAGAAGAGGAATTAGTAGTGCACTGACAGGAAACCTCGGACGCCCACTTTGTTGTGTGTTTATTTCCTATGACCCCGATCTCATTGCTAAATTACAACAGAGTTAAAACAGTGTTAGTCATACGGTAAAAGGTTTGCAGAGCAGACCGTCCATTTCATTTCCTGTTATGCTAAATCAAGTAAATGCCGTGCTGACTCTTTTTACTCTCTGTGGGTGTCTTCTAAAAAAAACAAACAAAAAAAAAAACAAAGATTTAAAGGTTTTCCTGGACACCCAAGAAACACCTATGAATCTAGGAATTTGTGAAGTCTACTTCCGCCTTCATCGCTTTCATCTCAGCAAATGAAAACAATAATAATTTCCCCTTCTTAGACCTCTTGGCTACCACTCACATGGGCTCCTGGCCCACTGCAGACTTTCCATATAGAACGGATTGCCCTGGCATGAAGTCAAAGCCCCTCTGTGAGTGGCAAGTCGTAATTGTTGCCTAAAATGTGCCCTCTTCACGTGAAGGGAAATAGCTAGGCCATTACTGTCAGGGGTTGCGTTTGATGTGATTGGTTACTGTAGATCTGGGACCAGTTTGACATTCCTTTGCTGCTTGTTTCAAAAGGAAATCAAATAGACGAAAGGAGTTGCCTTGTAATGGGTGAATGACGTTGTGGTTTACCTTTCTCTTAATGCCAAGTTCACTCGCTGTGCTTGAAACGGTGTTTTCCGGAGGCTCTGGTTTACCTTCTAGCTCATGACAAGAATGGATCGCGTCAACAAAATCATGATCACTGCTCCGGCAAACCACAAAGTGATTCACATCATTGTCATTTGATGTGACAGCAGTGACAGCAGTTCATGGGATTTCGGCTTTATCCATCGTTATGATGGCTAAACGTGTGTCCTTCTTGACCATAATGCTGAATGCTGCCAAGATAACAGCTACCTCTCGGAAAACTTCAGCACTCAACTTCTCATTTCTCTCTCATCCCAGTCCTTTGTATCTTTAAAACCCAACTATAAATATGATCCAAAATTATTACCCCACTCACAGAGCCTGACTCCATTAACCACCAGTGGCGATGGCGTCTCTTACAAGGAAGAAGAATAACAAAAGGATCGTTTCCCACTATCACACATCGGACACTAAATCCAGCGTACCAAATAGGATAACGCCCAATCTAAACACATTTGGTCATAACTCAGAAGCCTCTACCTTTTTCCACAGATACAATGTGGAGTGAAAGCTGGATTTCAAAATGCTTGCTCGGTCAACAGACAAGCTTGGACTGTTAAGAAAGCCTGGACCATGAGCATGGAGGAATGAGACAGATATAGCCGGCTTTGATTTGTTGTTTCAGCAACGTGGCATCGCCAATCCCCTCACCGATACTGCTGGACTGTTTTCATCCTTGGTGCCAACAAAAACCCTGATTTGACAAACTTGTCACCCCACCACCCTCCTTTTACCCAGTCTCCATGTCATATGCCATCTCTCTGGAAGCAAAGCTTCCTTTTTTACTTCTCCATTTGGACAAATTAAAGTACTAAGAATAGTGTCTCCATAGAAATCTGAGGAAACAAAAACATTGTGACTCTTTGACGAGAAAATAGATTCAGTTACTCCCACGAGTCGAACAAAAGAAGAAATCAAGATCAGCACTCCTAATAAACACCGAACGCAGTCACGACTCCCCTCGTCCCCACCATTCATTATTGTTTATGACTTATGGTTAACTTCACACTCTGAACTGATGAACTGAATGTTTTCAGCGGCGAAGCTACTTCCTTCTTTTTCACTGCCGAGAAAAACCTTGGGAACGCTGACACTGCCGTTTCCATGACAGTCAGTGAAAGGTGAGTTTGAGGGAAAAGCAAAGGAAATGGACAGAGTTTGAAGAACTGCAATGACTTCATGTCAATCTGTCTATCTGTTTATTAGGATCCCATCAGGGGTGTGAATTTACACCTGGCATCACATGGCAAAGCCTTTACTTTATTTTCCAGCATGTGGCACTTACTGTACACAGAAAGGACGCAAGGCTTGGAGGTATAAAGAGAGGCCTCTATAGGAAGCCATCCAAGAATAACAGAGCACTGAGAACATGACCCTGATAGTATGGTTTATTCCAACTCTCATTCCTGGATAAACAATATGTGTGAAGAAAGGCGTTTAAAAGGATTTCAGTTAAATCATGGCATGTGATTATAATGGATGCTGTAGAAATTGGCCTTCTTGTGTGACACGGACGCTAGGTGTGTTTTCAACAACTATGGCATAAACTTAAGATAAAAATCAGTACAATCTTCATCCTATACGACTGTTTGAATTCATTTTAAACACTCAGTAGTTTCAATTTCAATGGACCGTATATTTTTCTAACAGCACTCGAGTCGGTTAAAACTGCGGAATTTCATGTCGGTAAAGAATTTCTCATCAGTTGCACAATAGCCATGCAGAATATACGCATGTTCAAGTTATCAAGTGAAATCAAGTTATTAATGCAATAAGCAAGGAGTGAATAGGTCTCCTGAGGAGAAGGTACATTCTTTATGGGTAAATAATAAATGTAAGAAATGCATATCTAGAAAAACAGCCATTAAAGGTCTCGTTCGGCCATTCCTCGCCTCCCGCCGTAGCTATCCTGGCTCTTGCCCCTTTCAACTCTGGTTTATTTTGGCTCTGTCAGTGGGGATCTGAAGTTAAAATGGGACACCTGACCTGGGATAGTCTGTAATGTAACTCTCACTGGGACAACCCACCAGCAGGCCAGGGATACTGATTTCATGGCTCAATGGCTCTGCATAATTTGCTTGGTTTTTAGTGCACTTTTTTTTAGACTCTATGTGATCTAAATAGGTAATGTGTGTTTGAGTAAAAACAAAAATGAGCAAGCTGGGAGGCTTTTGCATTTGTTCTTATTTTGTTGCATGGTTTAACATTTTTTAAATGTGAACTTATGTATACTTACCTACTAACTACTTACATAATATCTACATTATGGCACCTTAATGGCTTAACAGTAAATAATTTGCATTATTTTAGCTCAAACACTCATTTAGCACAAATTTCCCCATGTAATGTACTGGGCAAAATGTTAAAGTCCATCAGGTGTAAAAGATAATGCTGTTGGAGACCCTAAACCGACCATGTGGTAACCTGTTGTCAGTGCACACCATTCCAATGATGTCTCTGCTGCCTGCTTGATGCTAGGACTTGGGCTTCTGAGTTGTCTTGGACACCAGGCAATTATTTGCCCTCTTTTTGAGAGATGTTTATTTGAAAGATGATGAAAATGGTATCATTCCCTCACTGGAAATTTGACTCATCAATTGTAGATGATGAGTATGTTCAGCTTCTCTGTGCCCTGTCTGTCAATACATTAGGTGTATTTCTGCTTTTCTTGTAAGATTTGATTCCCTGTTAAAGACCCCTGTGCCACATAAAAACATGTGGATCGGATGATCTGCTGTGGCAGTAACAAGGGGTAGTTTATCAGCCCCCTGTATGAGAAGTGTGAATGAAGTGTATAATTTTACCAGTGATGCACCAAGAGCAAGTCAACATGAAAGGTTTGTTTTGCAAACTCGGTACCAAATAAAGTGTAGCTTGCTAACCTGAAGTTCTCCTAGCTCTTTTACCGTGCTTTCCCTCAACTTTTGGATCAGTATTATTTTTTTTGAAATAGGCGGTATGGTGGCTTAATGGTTAGCACTGTCGTCATGCAACTCCAGGGTTTGGGTTCGATTCCCACCTTGGTGGGTTTCCTCCGGGTACATTTTCTTTCCATGGTCCAAAGAGATGCAGATTAGGCTAATTAGCTTTCCCAAATTGCCTGTAGTGTGTGAATGTGTGTGTGAGTCCTGTGATGGATTGGCACCCCATCCAGGGTGTACTCCGCCTCTTGCCCTAAACCTCCTGGGATAGTCTCTAGCATTGTCTCTAATCCATTTTGAAGAAAAAGTGACAATAATTCATGATTGTGGGAAGTTTTGTATCTTGGCATTTACATAAAACTAATCGCATTGTTCTCAATTGTTCAAATTTGCATACATTTTTACAATCATTATATATTCTTTTTTTTTTTTTTGGCCCAACATTAGGAACCAGTTTCCTTCAACAGTCCCCAAAATATGCTGGTAGGTTGGTGGATAGTCTGCATCTTGTGATGGACCAGGTGAAAGATGAGGTGAATGAAGGATGGAACAAATTGCTTATCTTAACCTAAAAGTTTATTCCTAAGTCGAAAAAGGAATTTCTGTAGTATATTTATGCTTCTGTTTATTTATCCATAGTTTTTCATTTATTACATAGTTTTAGACTTGTTTTTCCCCATCCTCTGTCTCGCTCTCTCTCGCTCCATTATAACGCAACATGCTGTTAAGCTCAGCTACACTTCTTTGTAACATCACTAACCTGATGTTGTTAGAAATAGCACCTTATTCCTCTAGCTGCCCGAAAGCACTGTGAAAAGCCCATTCATTGCTGTTCTCCTCCTCCCACTCACTCCCTCACTTATCATCTCTGCTGCTAAATCTACCTGACAGGCCTCTCACAGGTACGTCTAATCCTCCCCGCCGGCCATCTCCCTCTCTATCGCTCTCACTCTGTCTGTCTGCACTGTGTCCTACTGCGGGATCATCTGCACATCTTTTACGTGGTGCAGCAGGCTGTTTTGTTCACACAGCAGGCCTGGGCAGGGTAGTGTCGTGTAGGAGTAAAGCAGCTCGGTGGTGATGTGTGTGTGTGTGTGTTCGCCCTGCATGGCTGCCAGTGCCTTGGACGGTAATCGGCATGTAAGGAAGTAACATACTTCCTTAATTCACAAGTACATAATCATGCAGTGCATCAGTGTGACAGTTGAGACACTTAAAAATGATAGCATGGGCATATGAGAGCATTAAGATTAATTTAGGCCATGTTTTTATAGTATCAACAACAACGACAATAACAAGGCATGGTGGTACACCAACTCATAGGAACACAGCTCGACAGCTCACATCTCCAGCATCTGTGTGGTCACTGCGAGTCTCTTTTTAGTCCTTCAAAAAGTGGTACTAACTTGCCAGTAGGTATGAATGTCAGTGTGTCCAATGTTGATTTGCATTCATTTTTATATTACTTCCAGACAAAATAAAGTGACCAGGATACACTGTTTTTTTGAGCATTAATGCATTTAAGAGTGAATAAATAATAACAGTAGATAGTAAAATTCTCAGTGCAGGTTGAACATACTGTATGAGTCGAATTGATGCTATGTAAACAGTCCATCCAACCATCAAGGATGTCCAACTAGGGACATGGGGGACAATGGTGACCATTGTATTTATTCCCATTTTTACAACCGGGTCAGGATCTCCAGTCAACATTTACACGTCTTCGGACTGCGTGAGCAACCCGAAGTCCACGGAGGAAACCCGCAAACTCAATGCACACAGTGAGAATCGAACCCGGCCCCTTGGAGGTGCAGGGCGACTGTGCTAACCATTAAGCCACAGTGCCGCTATGTAAACCGAGTAAGGTGTTAATTAAACATTCTGGGTGTCAATTCGACGCTATAATCCTTTTTATAATCCGCTGTAATAGAGGCATCACATGCATAACATCTTTCAGGTTATGGCCTGGGCGCTTTGTTTTTCCTCAGCACTTCTAATGCAATACATAGCTTCTGTGGTCAAACTGCCTGTGTCACATTCCTTTGCTCTCAGCCTCTGCTGATACAACCCACTGTGTTTGGCTATCATGCCTTAAACGCACTTCCGTCTTGAGCAAGTTTTCTCTGATAATGACCTTCATACCTCGCCATATACAGCGTCTCCGCACACACATACAGGGGAGCGTGGGAGGTGCTGACGGCTCTGACAGGAGTGTGTACAGTAATCAGAGGCCAGTCACATCCTGCTGACTTCCCTCTCAGGCCCATCAGGCCTCACCTCTCGGTTTCCTTCTCTAGATTAGCTGTCCTGTTTCCTGAAGAGCGATTAAGAGAGCGCAATGAGACAGCGAAGCTTGACTGCGACTCAACAGTGTTTAACTCATCGAATTTCCTCGAGCGATATTTTAACACCTGTTCTGTATATATTTGTTATTATTATTATTATTATTATTATTATTATTATTATTATTATTATTATTATTATTTATGGAGCTTTTTGAAATCCATTGCTAACTTTCAAATAATGTTATTTTCTTGTGAATATGATATGTAAAGAAATCAAAAATCTCTCAGGTCATACTGTACTGTATGTGATCTCCTGTGCTAAACCTCATGCCTGGTATTTTCCAATAATTATTACCTTTTGGTTCAGGACAGCTAGCTTGATTCACTTCATTGTACATCTGGTGGGAGCAGATTTCCTGTGGCACTTTGGGCTGGTGTTCAGGGACACCATGCATACACACACAATCACATCGCTCGCACACACTCCAACACCGAGTTCCTTGCCTTTGTCAGGCTTGTCATGACACTCGCACGTCCGGTCTGGTTTATCGGTAAACCTTGGGGCAGCATTGACAAGCCTGAGGAAGCTCTCCCGACCGCTATGTCAGTAAATTCTGCTCTTCAGCTGACAGCCTGTCTTCGCGGCCTGATGGCAGAGTCACTAGTAGCTCTGGACCCGATTGATTACGTTCTAGGCCTTGCTGCGTGCATCGTCTGTTATTTCCTTAACACCTTCGACGTGCAAATTCACCGATCTTCAAAGCAAGTGCAAATTCAAAAAAGAAAGTATACAAAGCTGACACGTTTTTTCCCTACTTGTGGTTGGAAACAGGTTACTGTTTCCGATTATGACTTTTAGGAAGGGAAGTTTCCCACAAAAGCTGAACATGTACTTCTGCACTAGTCTGCAAATTTACAGTAGATACCATGTGCGGTGTTAAGAACTGAAACTCTGATGCATCCTTCTATTGAATCACATCGTTTCAACATGACAACCACTATTGTTTTCACATTTGCTGCTTGTTATAACTTATTGTTATTCATTGTATAATGAATGTTGGTAGTAAAAAAGTACATTTGCTGTGTATTCGTTATCAAACAAGAAATATTAAAATTTGTTGATATAGTGCTTTATTATTTTTCGTGGTGAATAAGGCATTGATTTGATTGCATGTATGATAAGATCTATTGACGAGTCTCATTCTGCCTTCGCATCATCAGGTTGCATCAGTAACTTGCCGAATATGCAGAAAGGGCTTTCACATGCATCCCTGAATAAGCATGACCTTTCAAGCCCACTTCTTGCTTAACAGGTTTGTCACTTGCACTCATGTCTCGTTATTGTGTTTGTGTGTGTGTGTTTCTTTCTTTCTTTCTTTTTTTCTTTCTTTCTTTTTTTTGGGGTTGGTGGGGGGGTTCACATAAAGGCCCCGCTGGAAGTGAACGCTGGCCGTACAAAAGCTGCCTCGCCACTGAGTCAAGTGGCGAGTCGCTACTGCACTTCAGGTGAAGTGCTCGTGCTGGAGTGACTAAGCATGAGGCTTCTTCAGGTTCTTTAGAAACACAGAGGTGGCGGAACATACCATTTGCACTTGTGGGCTGCGTTATTTGCTTGTTTTTATCCAGCGCTTTTCGAGTGCTTGGTTCATTTCTGCGGTTGACGGATTGTCCTTTGTTGTTTTATAGCTGGCTTGGAGAACTGGGGAAAGATTAGTCACTAGCCAAAACAGGCACCGTTGATTACAACCCACTGCATTTTCGAGGTTTTGTCAACAACTTCCAAGGGATATTTATTGGTGGGCTTCGTAAACATTTTTAACGAGAGATTCGCAGAAATTAAACAAACCTCAATGGTTGAAATGTTCAAGGATCCTTTACATTTAAAAAAAAAAAAAAACTTTTGAGTTTGACTTCGATTTTTTAAGGTTAACATGGAATACACTGAAATAAAGCTCAGATAACACCAGGATTCGGGCATCTCCAAGACTTTGCGAGGCACCATCTGGGAATCTCAAGCTGGTGCCTTGTGGTTATAGATATAAGCCACTTCAGTATTTCATTGCTATCATTACAAGCACAGCTCTTCAGACTACAAAGAACCTTGAGTGAAGCTTTAGAACTCATTGTGGGTGAGCAAAACTCCACCCTATCTAGCCAGTTCTGCACAAACCCATGAAAAAAAGCTTAAAAGCTATTTTTACAATAGTGCATGAGAACTTTGTGCCAGTATTGACCACAATGATGTTTCATAATAGCAGTCCCTGTAGTTAAATATGCATGAATCAGTCCACTTCTCTTTGGTTTTTCAGCTAATTTAAATAATCCTGTACAACAATTTGTCGAAAAACAAGCCAAGGTGTGTGGTGGCAAGAATATGTGTATGTGTGTGTGTGTGTGTGCATGCAAGTTGCAGAGTGTCACTGCCTGGTGTGAATCACTCGGTGATGGATCACAATTGGTGTGTGGGAGTACGATAAACACCCTAGACTTTTTAACAGGTGCAAAAGTTTGAGTTTCTGGCCCAAGTTAGACCTTGAAGACGCCTAACACTGGTATGAATCACTCAGCCTCTCGATGGATATATAAAAACTATATACTCATCCACAAGCCATGCTTGAAATATGTACTGTATGTACCTGCGGATAAGTGCATCAGAGCTGTGAGGCATTTCAATTGTGGTCAGCAGTGACTTTTTCATAATTTTTTCTATGGGAATGGACCAGATGGGTTGGCTTTTGGCCACCACAGGCATGGATGAGCCTCGGGTTCCCATGATCCTGTCAACAGTTTGCTGGTGTATAGTTGGTGGCGATCAGTTTTGTTTAGTTCACCCAGCAGTGGTGTTGACGTTATGGTTGATAAGTGCATGAATACATGTGCCCTGTCCTTCCATTCAGCCATGTATTTCCCAGCTCATATGCAACACTTCTGGGAAAAGTCCTAGATCTACCACAATACTGATATTTTGGCCTGTAGATAATTTGGCTACTGAAGATGTCTAAGTGAATGCATGTTTGCAGTGAAGCAAAGGTCAAACATAAAAGGTTTATTTGTACCATATATTGTATTTTTTCTTTTTTAGAGAGAGGCTTGTTGCAATATAAGCTCCTACATCTTGCATTTATTTGAGCATGCCATGGAAGAAACACAACTCGGCTGTACCCCAAAACAGAACCGTTTTCTTAATCCATTACTGGAAGCCAGACTTTTACCTTGACTTTGAGCTCGAACCCGATGATGTCTCATGCCTCACAAAGACCCACATCGGGATTTAAGGGCAGAGTTCAGGTCAGTAAGTCATGCCCCACTTAGATTAATCCATATTCCTTTAACAAGGTCAAATAGTAGAAAAAGAAAATAGGAATATAAAATTATATTGATTTCAAGACTCCTGATATAGAAAACAACTTTTGTTACTGTAAGTGAACACAAACCCTATACGCACCAGAGGTTCCCCTGACTCAATCATACGGATAAAACTCTACATCAGCTGGTTCACCATCAGGTCGCCCTGAAATGGAGTCTTTCCCCAGACACCAATGTAATCAGCCCCATGGATCCTCACCCAGAAGCACAAATCCTCCTGTATGTTGTAAGCTGATACAGTAACCATATGCCACAAAATATCACTCATTCGGTTTTGGGGTGGAACTTGGTCTTGGCTTGCCCTCCCCAAAATGGTGTTTTATTTCCAAGGCCTTGGTATTAAGCTGTGCTTTTCTCCAAGGATTAGTGGAAAGTGTGACCCGTGTCCATCCCATCCCTGCTCTCCCAGTGTCTCTTGCTCTGTTTCTTTTTTCACTAACGATGGTATTATTTCAGTAGATTAGTGATGTGTTTGTGTTGACAGCTGTTGTGCTGATGCCGGATTAGATCTTGCATGAAGTACAGTTTGTGTGTATGTGTGTGTGTGTGTGTGTGTGTGTGTGTGTGTGTGTGTGTGTGGGTACAGGTTTTTAACCTTGTAAATGTTGCTATTCAAATGACAGTTTTGGCCTTGTTTTTTTTTTTATCTTTTTTTTATATTTATTGATATTTTCTCAGCACAGCCAAAATCTTTGTTTATTGTTCCATGTTTAAGGTAAGATGTAGGAACACTCCATACAAAAGATGACGCCTAGTTATGCTTAAACCCATTACAAAGGACTTTCTAGTCAAACCAGGACTCGTAATAAAATTTCTCATAAATGAATGAAGGCGTAAAGCCGATTGACATTTACAGATGACTTCCAGCACAGTTTTCTGTTAAGACTCAGAGACACAGTAAAACATTTAAATGGTGCAAGCATTTTAAGGAAGGTGTCTCGGACCCCGTTGCAGTCGTTCCTGTGAACATTCAGCTCAAGTAATGCCTGATCCTTGAAAATCAGTGGATAACTTGTCACCAACTTGCAGAAGAGATGCATCTGTCTATAGAACTTGTACACACGATCATGATCATTCACCAACACCACTTGCACATAACAGAAAATCGGCGGAGAAATACTGCCACATCCATTGTACAGTCCTGATATGTTTGGAACTCTTGGAAGGCCAGTATTTCAGCTGTGAAGGAGGCAGTCAGATCATGGCTCTGGCGTAAACATTCTACCTTGATGGTATCCTAGCACTAGTGAAACGCTGGAATAAGTGCATTAGTGTCGCAGGGGATTATATCGAGAAATAAAGGGAGTTTTTAATCTCATGACAGCGTTCTGTTGTTCTGCACGATAAAAGTCTGGGTTCATAAACCCCTCATATAATGCACTAGCATCACTAGTGTCCTAACAGTTCCATGATTGTATCATCTTGTTTTGTGTTTTCATATTCACTACATATTACAGAGGGGGGCCAAGTGAGGAGATGCTTTATGGATTTTTATGGATACAATAAATTGGCATTTATAAAAACCCTCCACGGAATTCACATCATACAAGCACTTATATGAACCTCAGCTGTTTAGATCATATCTACAGTTTACACTTTTTATTTTGAAATGTAATGAAAATTTTGTGATAACTGGATGTGTCATGATAATGGCATTAAAAGAAACATTAAATATGGATGTAAATATTAATTTAACAAAGCAAGCCATGTCACAGTTTAATACATATCCACATATTCATTCAATAAACCCCAGTCATGCAGTAAAGGGTAAAAAAAAATATGACACTGTATAAATAGAAGAAACGGTGCAATGCCTCGTATGTGGGGTATAAGTCAGTTCCATTTGCCACTCTGTGTTTTGTTATAATGCAGTGTGAGACTTCCTCTTTAGTGCTCTTTAAGTGACTGATCTGTTTTGTCTCAATTTGTGATGTGCCATAGATTCTCCAGAGTGCTGTGTGAAAGCACCGATTTCTTCCTGAATAGATCAGGTTTCCTTATGACACAAATCATATTCTTTTCTTCAATGACAGCGTCATATCCATATGAGATACAAGGGCATGTGGGGTGAGAGGCTTAAAACAATTAATCAATTCATAAATAGTTTTCCTGTATGGGGTGCTTGGTGACCATGATTGCTTGGGGATGTTGTAGATCTCTTAATTCCCATCCATATTCATGTTAAACTATTTCTCTCGTTTAATTCACATCAAAATTGATCTAATCCTTATCTGTAACATGTCTAGATTGTGACCTTTTTAGGTGTGGTTAGTTTGTGCTGTAACTAAGAATCAAAATAATTTCCACTTCCGTCTCTGAGACATTCCTTTGCTTTCATTTATCCTTACTTTCAGTTGTCTCTCTCTTTCTCTCTGTGTATGTATATTTTAATGTGCAAAAATGCATCTTGACAAGAAAATTGATAAACGAGGCCTTAAATCCTAAATCTCTTTAAGCTATACAGTAGCCTATTGATAATATAGAAATATGAAGTGAGTGTAGGAAAGGCTTACACACTGTCTTACCTGTCTTACCTGTCTTGAATGTGTCTTACAGCACGCAAGTGTGTGTCTTCATGTCTAATAGATAGATTAAGAGAGGAACTGGTCTGTTTTCTCTGTCTCTGCTCAACTACCTCTCTCTTTCTTGTTCTTCCCTCTCTCACCTTCTTCAGTGGTTTAAATAAAGAACTGTGTTTTTAGCAATGTCGCAAGAAGTGTGATCATGCAACAAGTGTGTGTCTGTGTGTACGTGTACGGGTGTATGCGAGTGTAAGAACTCACATGGTTGCATTGTGGTCAACCTTTCCCCAGGTTCTTGATGACTAGCTCTCTCACTTCTCCTTTCCAATAACTCACTGACTTCCATTGACTTAGGACATCCAGCTTAACTCCCTTTTTTAAAACATGAAAGGTTAACGAAAGATCATTTTCGTTGTGACATAAATTGCAGGATTTATTTTGTAAGAGTGTAATAATGTATGAATAAGTGTAAGTATTTTAAATTACACACTTCCGATCAATTTTTGGATGAATCTGCATCCCATAAATTGTGTAGGCCAGCTTCAAAGGCTTTTGGTATTTACAAATGTTAAATCCTTTTTTTTAAATCATCTAAAGACACAGTTACATTTTTACAAAATGATCTGAAGCAAGATATGAGATCTTACATGAGATTTAGTCACAGAATTTTTTTTTTCTGTTTTTTCTTCTTCTTTTGCTGTTTGATTTTTCTTTTTTTAGTTTTTACAGTCATAGGAGGAGAAAAAAAGTGCTATTCTCAACAAGTGGTAACGTGGTCGTTTGTGTGACGTGCACTGCGCATGCGCAGTTATTATTATAACTATTATAATTATTATTCGTTATTATTATTATTATTATTATTATTATGTTTTACAATATGTGGAACCTCCTCAAATTTGTGAGAGAGAAATAAATATGTGCCAAGGGTTTTGATCCCATTCTCAAATTGAACCCCTATGAAAACCCTTTTTTATTTTATTTTTTTCTTAGAAAAAAAAATACTTTTTAGAAAAATAAATAAATACAAAAATAATTGGGTCATAGTCTGGTAGCAAGGGGGAAAAATCAGTACAAATAAATTCCTAGGTGAGGGTTTTATTCACTCTAAACTGTAATCCAATTTCATGCCACACTCAATACTTGAGAAGCTAGTGCGCGCACACGCGCGCGCGCACACGCAGAGAGAGAGAGAGAGAGAGAGAGAGAGAGAGAGATTCAAATGGACACTGATTTAATCACAATAATAATAATAATAATAATAATAATAATAATAATAATGTTATTAATCTGTTCATTCTTCATACATATATGTTTATGAGTAATATCCTGTAAAACACAATTTCTCTGGAACAAGAGCATAAAACCACTCTGGAATTTTATTGGTCGATTAGTATATCTGAACTCCACAGGGAATAACAGAGTGTGAGAGAGAAGGAACAGCCCTTCTACCAACCAGAGAGGGTGTGTGTGTGTGTGTCGTGTCAGGATTGGAAGAAAATATAAAAATAGAAGGATGACACAAAACAAATAACAGTAACATTATAAATAATAATAAATGATGTGTGCTTGTATATTCTGCCTCGTTTAAATGACGCGCACATCTGTCTCAACAGCACCTGGATGAATCAATTCCAACTGCGCATGCGCTACCACAGGTACGCTACCTGTCCGAGTTAAAGGTACAAGCTTTCAGGTGGCCTTTTTGTGCTATTATTTGCCCCCCTCTCTTCTCCCCTTCCACTCGACCTCCATCGCGTCCGATCTTCTTTACATTCCTCTGCGTAAAGATAGGTGGCGCGTCTCGGTGTAGCGCAAATAAAGTAAAGACAGGGAGAGAGAGAAAGAGAGAGAGAGAGAGAGAGAGAGATGAAAAAAATTGAAGAGGCGTAACATCACGTCAGCTCCTCCAGATCTTAACTCCTAACCTGTCCATCAAGGAATAACGGTCCCTCACGTGGAGTGAATGGTGCAGACGCAGTCGCAGGCAGGCTGGCGCGCATGTCTGTGGTTCGATCCGACACTCGGCTTCGCCTTCCAAACCCTTCCTCAGCATTCTCCTTCCTCCCTTTCAGTCCGAGTCGGGAGCTGTCCTCCACTCTACTCCACACTCCGGTAGGTGTGTTTGTTTTGTGTGTGTGTGTGTGTATCTATTCAGGCCCTTGGAGATGGCGCTTTTGCATTGAGTTTTAATTCTTTTTTCCCTCCAAATGAGTAAGAAAACTTGGCACCGTCCATGCACTCACCTGTGCAGGTGAGAGTGAGAGTGGGGGAAAAAAGGAGCGCGCGCTCCTGTGCGGCGACGAGCTCAGGATACCACCGGCGCTCCCGTGAGCGCGCGCGCTCTCTCCCTCTCTCTCTCTCGTTATACGCGCTCGGTGCAGTTCGTGTCCCAGAACTGGAGTTATATTATTCTTGGCATTAATTTTTATTTAAAAAAAATAATATATATATATATATATATATATATATATATATATATATATATATATATATATATATATTGCATATTACAAACTGGTGTGTGCGTGTCCGTGTGCGTGCGTACAGGTACTTGTGGTGTGCCATATGCAGAAATGTCACTTGATTATTATTACCTAAAACTATTTGATATTTATTCCGAGATTTCTATATTTATAAGCTGACTAATTTGTAGCTATTATTATTATTATTATTATTACCTTTTCATGCAGCCTTCTTATAGTCATCTCCTATTTATGTCTATAATGTTTAATGTTTAATTTTTTACATTTTAGTCTGTTTATTATTTCTGTTCCATTTCTATAATTTTAGCTTTTAGAAGCACAGCGCAGGTCTAACAGCTCCAAAATATGTAAAAATCAAAATTTTATAAAATAATAATAACAAAAATTTACTTCAGTCTCTTCTATCGTTTCTAAAACATTTTTTATTCTGTGTTACGATTGAGCAAACCACAAAAACGTCCTCTTTCTCTCTCTCTCTCTCTCTCTCTATCTATCTATCTATCTCTATCTGTGTATCTTAAAAAAAACGTTAAAAAAAACTAATTTTTAAGCATTTTTAAATCATCAAAGACTTAATTAGATAGATTGAAAACAAAACGAAAAAAAACAAAAGCTACGTCATTCATAAACTTCATATAGTTTTCTCACTATAGAAAGGGAACCGCTCGAATAAAACCTGATGCGCGATCTCTCTCTCTCTCTCTCTCTCTCTCCCTCTATCACACATACACACACAGACAGTTTCTTCCTCTTTATAAGTGTGTGATCTAAGATAGACGTATGTTAAATCGACATGATTTTTTTGTCTTGTTTAAAAACTTGTAAAGAAGGTGTGTGTCTCCATTTTTTTCCTGTGCCTGTCCCCCACCTCTCCGCCTCCTCTCTCTCTCTCTCTCTCTCTCTCACTCTCTCTCTCTCTCTCTCTCACTCCTTCTGCTGTCCGATCAGACACTTCAAAAGATCAGGAGAGGCGACGCACGGCGCTCCCTCCGAGCGCGCAACAAAACTTCATTTTTGGGGACTTTCAAGTTCTTTTTTTTTTTTTTTTTGGTTTTCGTCCTTTCTCATTCTCAAAGAATTATTCTTAGATTTTGCGTGTCGCGAACGAGACACAGCCCTGTAATAACCTAGATAAAATAGGAAGAAGAAGAAGAAGTAAGCCCAGTTCAAACTGTTGGCGTCGTTGTGTTTTGGTGTGGTTTAGATCCTGGATGGAGTTGCAGTGCGCCTCTTATCAATGAAGCCGGAGATCATGGCGGAGGGGCCGCGCTGTAAGAGGCGAAAACAAGCCAACCCAAGGAGGAAGAACGGTAAGGAACGAGCCCTTTCTTAGACCACAGTGCTGTTGAACTTTAGGGACCGGTTTTTGTGAGGGGACAACTCGCAGTGTGTGTATGTGTGAATGAGTGTGTGAGTGAGTAAGTGAGTGAGTGTTTGATTGAAACGCGTTACCAAATAAATAAAAAAAAGTCTTGATGGAAGTTTTTATTTTATGTTATGGCATGTCATCGGTGGTGGTTAGGATGGTTATATGTGTGTGTGTGAGTGTGTGTGTGTGAGAGAGAGAGCGAGAGAGAGTTGAGAAGTTTAGTCAGAGAGATAGGGAAGCTGAGTAGCGGTCCTGCTTATCCTGAGCACAAAACCGTTATGTGAGTGCGCGCACCCGTGTGCGTGTGCATGTGCATGTGTGCGACATACACACACTGAGGTAGAAAGGGAGTCGCGTGTAGTGTATGAGTTTGTGTAAATAACATACTTTTTTATTATACGTGTCAAATTTGTGAAAACGGTTATTTAGAAGCCTTTGATGTGCTTTGATGTATTTGAATTCTTGAATTGGATTGAAATCATTCCTACAGTCACTTGGAGAGAAGTTTACAAACCAACACGAGTCTGTTCACACTTTCTTATAATTTTCTCTATTACTGAAAGACTATGGATAAAATTATAAAATTATATATATATATATATATATATATATATATATATATATATATATATATATACATGAGTGTTTGGGTGTGTGAGAGAAGGCTGGATAACTGTAAAAACTATGCACTGCAACTAAAATCATTTCATGATTTCTCTCCAAAACTCATCTTCAATCCTCAATTGTTTTACTTTTAACTATCCATGTGCGGCATGAGCTGGGTGTTGGTTGGTGCATTCAGAGACACGATATCAATCAAATAATCAAAAGGTTAATAAAGAAAGACAAAGAGAGGGTTTAATTGAAAAGACAGTCCTATATATTTAAAAGCCACATTTTGTTTCTGAATAAACTTCAAGTCCATCTAGTATTAAATGCTGTGTATTGATTACTTTGGGTGGGGGGGATAGGAAAAAGAATCGATTAGAACCTTAAATACAGCTCCAGGCTCGTTTTTGTGACCCAGGACAAAGTCAGTGGTGTGAAACAGTATAACATGGGGGTGATGAAGGGGTTGGAGACGACAGGAGTAATCAGCCATGTGCTTGTTTTGGCTCGGTGATGTGTCCTAGTGATGTGATCATGCATGACAAAAATTGTGTTGAATCGTGATATGTTTTTATTACCAATCCTTAAGCTTCGTATATTCATAACAACAACAACAATAATAATAATAATAATGATGATGATGATAATGATGATGGCCTCATTGACGAGGGCTGAAAAAGCCTGTTGAAGTGCATTACGCTGTTTAGTGTTTGAAAGAAAAAGAGGAGGTGAAAACAGCAAAACGGCCAGGATTTCTGTTAATCTTATATACTGAATTCATATACCTATTTTACACTGATTAAAAAAAGTAGCCTTGTTTCCCGCTATGATTATATAAGAAGAATTTGTTTTGATCTAGTCTGGGTTAAAGCAACTCTCCCTGTACATCTGTATCCTGATCCTGCATGATCTGTGAGCAAAAACAAGCCTTACAGCCTTTAAATAAACAGACACTTTTATTTATTTTGGAACAATTTTTTTTTTTTTTTTATGTTTTCAAGTCGTGTCTACTGTTCTAATCAGTCAACAAATTAGCCACTGTTTCTTTCACTGCTGCGATAGTTGTAGAATTTTGTGTGCGTGTGTGTGTCTACTGTGTAGTATAGCAGCATAATTAGTATGGTTTAGGACCCTGCTCTCGGTCCTGTGTCTGTGTCTCTGGCCACACCTCCTTGTTTTGTAGTGCCCAATGAGAGGGCAGTGTAAGGCCCAAGTGTGTAACTTAATCCGTGTGCATGTAAAGGCATAGCGTTCAGCTGTTACTGACTAAACTGTCAGCGATACATGGTTATCCCTGCCTTAGCTTTTACAAGTTTATTAGTAGCATACCTCAGCTTTAATGAAGAATGATGTGGAGAACCTTTTGTTGTAGGGCGTCTCAATTATGTTTTTGTTTTGTTTTGTTTTTTTTCTTGCTGCCCCTCATTATAGGGAATGTACTATGTTTCTAAATGTTTACTTTGGATCAGAAATGATGGCACATGCTAAATTTCTTTCCTCAAAATAATTTGCTCATTTTATCCCTCTCCTCCCTAATTTAGTCACACTTTTCAGATTAAATCGCTGAAAAGAAACACTGTCCGGTGTTTGATTTGAGACCGTTTCAGCGAGGTTAGCAGGTTCGGCCAGACAAAGAGCTAAGACAATGGCTTGTCATCTGGGCATCTCATTGGCACGCTCTTATAAACAGCAGTGCCAGGGAGCCCTGTGTACCGTCCCTCGCACAACTAGGCCATTGTCCTGGCAGCTGCGTGAGACACCTTTTGCTCTGTCCTTTCCTCAGTTGCGTTAAAATAAATGCTTTCTCTTATTCGAGAGTGGGCACATAAGCTTATAATAAAAATAAAAAAAAACAATGATGATATTAGAATAACTTTTACCCTAGTCATCCCACATCCATATTTACATTCATAAACACACACGCCATCACTGTTACTGTCACCACTCCTTCTCCCATCCACCCTGACCTGAATGCCTTTCATATCTGCTTTGCCATGTTTCAGCCACCACCCCCCCAAACCAAGTCTCTATCCCTTTTTCTCCCTTTCCCTTCGCTCCCTCTCTCCCTCCTCCGCCACACTCCCCCTCAGTAAACACCCCCGAGGGTAGAACAAAGAAAAGGAGCTCCTCTCCTCCTTCTTAATCACAATTCAGCCCTTTCACTGCTGCTAGGCCACTCTCTCGCTTTCAGCATCCCAAAGCCTGAGATGAAAAGACTGCGCACGAGAGAGAGAAAAGAGAAAGCGAGAGGAAAGAGGCAGAAAAGTAGAAATTATGCCTGGCAAAGAGAAGAGCAGGAGGTGGAGAGGTAGAGAGTGACATAACTTCGGTGTCTCTACACGATTGTTAAACTTCCCCTGGTTACGCAGCCCACAATAGACCGTCGCCTCTACTAAGAGTCTGGACTGTTTTACTAATGCCGCAGATAGTGTTACTGTATGCCGTTCCTGAGCTATTAACAGAGACAGAACAACAAAGTAAGAACAAGCAAAGCAACAGATTGTTTACGGGAATTGGTCATGGTTTGATTTGAGCCGGTCCAGATTTCATTTTCTGATTCCAGTTCCTGCTTCGCCCGCTCTGACTCCTTCAGGCTCAAGGTGGGTTTAATATGTATCGAACAAAGTTATGAGCCTGAGGCTCGATCGGCTGCCTCGTTGGACAAGAAGATCTGTATCCACCGCCAGACAGATGTCATTCTCAAGTCACTGACTTTCTTCAGCCACATCTCTTTTAGTGAGCGAAACAGAGCGTCCTGTCAGGGGCTAAAAGCCTGCGCCTTTTCACTGACGGGCGAGACGTCGCTTATTGTGCCAGCTTTTCACTCGCCTTTCCCCCTTGCACCTCAATAGGTCAGGGATCACAAATGCAAACCCGAAAGAGTGAGTGAGCGAGGCAGCGAGAGAGAGAGAGAAAGAGGGAGAGAGAAAAGGAGAGGATGCAAGAGCACTCAAATGAAGCATGTGATATGAATTCCTAATTTTATCTGTTTCGCCCCCGTTCCCTTCAACTTTTTTTTTTTTTCTGTTGTTGTAAAGAAAAGCAGATTATCTGTACACCTTCATTCAGATCCCCCCTCCCTTTTCATCTGGGCCAAGCTGTGCAGGATTTAGGCCGATTTACTTCAGCAAACACCTATGGACAATTGGGGGGGGGGACAGGGCTGCGTTTGGAAAGAGGGAGCCCTTTGTTTGTCGGGGTGCAGGAGGCCTAAAGCTGAACCGGGCGGCCGCATTATCGCATTAAGCAGCGTGGTGGCCTAGGGAGCTTGGTTAACGCTAAAGTAACTGGCTATCTACCAACAACAAGGGGACCTACATTAGCAAAAAAGATGCGCCTCTTTTTCTTCTTCTTCTTTTCTTTTCACCCCAAGAGTTGATTCCTGGGCTCAGAGATTAGTGTAGTGCTTATAGATGGAGGTTGAGAACCTGTGCATAACATTTTACATAAGACGAATAATTCCAAGTTAAGCTTCGTCAACCCATCCCCCTTAGAGTTTCTGTAAAGAGAGAGAGAGAGAGCTTTATCCTCCCCTGTCCTCATAACATCTGTCACTGCTAAGAGGGACAGGAGAATGCCACCCAAGGCCCTGTTAGTCCTGTGTCACTTGTGACTAACCAGAATGAGCAATTTACACTCAGGGGTCCGACCCCCCCCCATTCCACCGTTCTCTTGCCCTCCCACTCCCTTCGAGATGATACAGCTGCAAATGCAAAAGTGTTTGTTTCACTACGGACAAAGGCCGCTCCTGTGTTTGATTTGATGAGCCCGGGCCCAAACGCCCACACTCTCTTTCCAGATCTAGTCACCGCTGAATGTAATGTTTCACCAGATCTCGGTGCCTGCTCTGCCGTTATCAGCTGTTTGGTTTGAGGTGTTCTGTTGTTGACGGTTCGTGCGCGTGGTTCAAGGTGACGGACAGGGGTTTGTTGTGAGTTTGCTCTCCCCTCTCTCCCTCCCTGCGTGTAACCATGTGCACATTTTCTTCATGAGCGAGTACAGTGTAGCGGCGTGACATTTTGTGGCGCCGCACCTCCGTTAGCCTAAACAGTGAGGATTTACCAAGGTCAATAATGAGGTATGTCACTGCAGGCTGCAGAAACAACAGCCCGGGTGATAATGAATAGGAGTAAGGTTCCATCAGTAGTGTGTGTGAGTGTGTGTGTTTAGGTAATAAAATTGGGATGTAAAAAATAAGTTTTTTTTTTTATTTATTTACTACCAGGAAATAATCAAAGACTTATTTTCATGCCTTATGTCAATGTCTTCATGGTTAAAATACATGACTATCAAAAGTATGGATTTATGTTCGCCTAGTCGCTCAGATGTTCTTTCCCAGCGCGCACTTCCGTTTGATTAGTGGAACACCTCCGGCAAGGTTGCCGCCACATGGAACAATCAATAACGGATCGGTGGATTAAGGTGTCATGACATCTGCGGGTCCAGACCTCTCGTGCACGGGTGAGTGCCTCTTAAAGCCAGCGCCGATAACAGCGCTTCCCCACCTAGTGCCAGATCTATAGCGTGGCCTGAAAGCTTGCCCGTGCATTGCCATGCCGGCCCGGTCACCTGCGTTCGGAGGCTGCACCGAATGTGCGAATGCAGCCCTGGGATTGTGTGGAGAAGTAATTGCAGTCTGTTGCTTGCGACGAGATTACAACCGTCTCTTTCATCTCCGGCCCCAGAATCTCAGGCATTGTGCGGAGCCCGGATTAGATTTGCGCGTCCTTTTCAGTTACGTCGAGTGTGTTATGATTGCTTTTCATTTTCGCATGTGAGGAGTGTGTAAGGAATATGGGCATGGTTTTTCTGGTTTAAACCTGGCAAATGGCAGGCATTGCACACAAGGGAGTCACGTTAGTCATAGTCGCAGCACTCCTTCTTGGCTCTTGCCTGATGGATAAACTTAATGTCAGTCTTTTCAGCTGGAAAAGAACCAAGCTTCTAGTTCTCAAGCATCCCCGATTCTGTGGCCAGCTCCGGTATCATCTATTCTTTTCTTTTTTTTTTCCTTCTCCATTCCCCTGTTGCTCCTTGCAGTTTCAGCAAATTGCCCACCAACTGGGTGCTTGGATCAAGAGATTACAGGGCACTATTTTTTTTAGGTTATAGGTCTAGCAATTAAAGTAATGAAGAGGTTCTTTGCTCACGGAAGCCAGGGCCTGTGCGTAGTGCTGACTCGCTGCCTTCCAAGTCGATAACTCCTGGCCCACAACCTCAGGCAAAGCATGCCTGGCCCTTATCAGGGAGGATGTCCTGTGCTTTACATTCCTGAGCTAAATGATCCCCTTCCTCAGTGTAAGCACTACAGTTCAGGAGGATTGGATCTGACGGCCATGTCAAAGCTATAATACAGTAGCTTAAGGGAAGGACAGACCGGAGCGTGCAGACTGAGCTTCCTTAAACTCGTGCAAAGCTTCACGTTTGCTGCCGCACTTAACCTGAGCCTGTTCTTTGACAGGGTTACGGAAAGTCCAGAATCTATGGATTGTCTGAGATGTGGATGTCATGAAAGGGTTTTTTTTTTGTACTGAACTAAAGGTGTAATCCTATTTTAAAGTGCAAGAACAGCCCGCAGCTAAAATAACTGTCATGAGGTCTATATTCTCCTCTGACTGGTGAGCAGCAGTGAGACCGAATTGCCATGTGTGCCATGGCTCCAGATGGCACATGTGAATCTACCTTTTCAGGCAGGCAAAATCACAGGTCTTGATGCCATCAGCTTTTCAAGTTTTACAATAGGGCCAAGCCTCGTTATTACCGCTGGCGGCCTCTTTGGCGAGACTGCCATAAAGAAAGTGTTCCTCAGCAATTAAAGCTAATGAAATATTCATGTGTGGCACCTTCCTCAACCGTCCCCACAAATGAGCAAGCCACGCTTAATGTCTCCCCCACCCATCCTACCAACCAACCCACCCCGCTCCAGCCTTATTATGGTGCTAGCCTGGCATGCCTGCAATTAGCGCGCTATCTTCCAGTGGTGACTGGGCAGACTGAGCGGTGAGGAGGAGGAGGAGAAGGAGGAGGAGGAGGAGACAGAAGGAGGGTTAAGGGGATATTAGGGATAAGGAAGGGCTGAAGGTGTCTTACACCAACATGGCAAGACGGGCTAGAATCAGGCCAGCGCGATTAATAATAGGCATTGCTTATGGATTCCACCCACTTCTGATTCACTGAACTCTTGTTATGTAAAATAAGTGTAAAGCTACATCGTATTGACTTGGTAATAAGTATTAATGCTTATATTTGCCGGAGGAGTGTTAGGATCCGAAAGGGGCGACTTCTGTGTTTTGTGCAGGTGCACGCACGTTCAAGGGGTATCATTCGGTTTTAATCTCCGCATTTCACATGGGCATTAGGCGCTAATCACATTGTGGCCTTCGCTGTGAATGAAATATGTGTTGTAATGGAGATGCCTCTTGTCATATTATGCCAGGAGTGACTTAAAGGAGAAAGGGGAAACCCGTCTCTAATTGTAAGTTTATCTGAAAAGAACACAGCTGTCCACCCACTTGCATGCATATATATCTTTCTCTCACTCTCTTTCTCTCTGTCTCTCTTTCTCTTTCTCCCTCCCTCATTCGTACTTACACACATAGACACGAAAACCACACTGAGTAAGTGACATGTTTAGTAGAATGACGGTGCAGTTTGGTTAAAAACACTAACAGACACTAATATGACGCTTTAGTAAAGCGAGTTATGAATGCATTCATTTTTTTTCTTTGTTAAAAAGAAAAAAAAAATAAAGCAGCTCATTTTACATTCGTAAGCATGCAGGATCTTATACATTAATATATATAATAACAATAATATTAAAGCGTTAATAGATCTCGCTCAGGATGTTTACACGTCTCCACATCGACCTGTGGCAGCCTTTGTCACTTTATGAGGTTTCTCACTCTGCCACTGACCCCTTTGCATCTCAATGAGGTGTTCTGCCCGTAGCCCTCCTCCCTTGTTCCCACGCATCACCGTCCTATCAGCTCAGCACCTTTCTCCAGAGCTCGCTGAGAAGTCTCGTGCATCCTTACGCCGCCCAGATCTGCCGAGGTGTTTACTATGGGATTATGGGGCAGAGGGGGATTGGGGGTACGTGTAGGACTGAGCCGTGGGAGGCTTCGGAGGCAGCTGAGGGAGAGAGGTAGCCATGGGAAGGGCCCCCCAAAGGCATGGAATGCCAGCGAGGTCAGCAGGGGTTGGAGTAGGGGGGGACCAGAGGAGCTCTCCAGGGATGGAGCAGGTGCTTTTGTACAGGCCGTCAGGCATCAAAGACGTGATGGGGCTGAAAAGGTTAGCGCTGGCGCTGTGAAGCAAGTCCCACTGTTTTTTTTTTTTTGTTGTTTTTTTGGCTCGGTGGCTGAGCAAGTGGGTGCAGGGGAGAGGGTGGTGCCTGGCTCCCATGCTCTGGTGTTACAGAGGTCACGTTTTGTACCTGAATGGGTTCTAAAGGAACTGGGCTACTTTGGTGCCTGATATCACAATCACTTTCACATTACGAAGTTGGTGAATGTCTCAGGTAGTGTTCTTACAGGTACAATAATTACGATTTGTAATAGCCACGTTAATAAAAGTCTTTTATTTTTTCTTTTTGCTCATGCATTCTTCTGTAAACAGGATCAGAACATAACAGTGACCGAACATTTAGATTTCTGTGTAAATGTTGCAGTCAGGCTTGTCAGGGATCAGCTGTTGTTAGTGTTTACAACTGGACCAGGGTTGTTTTTTTGCATGTGTTTGTTTATTAATTGTTGGTTCATCCTAAGAATCCAGCTGTATAAACACGCAAGAAAGAGGGGAGAGAGAAAAGAAAAACTCATACAGGTCCTGTGATTCATTACTTTATCTCTTTCGGGACCTGTCAACTCGGCATTAGGTCAAAAAGTCCAGCCAGGCATGAAGCTAAAGAGCCCATACAGCCTAGCGACAAATTGTTGCCCGTCTCTTCGCACTTGACGTCCTAGCTTCATCCAATCACGGCACCTAATGTCTTTTTTTTCCCCCATGCCTCGTTCAGGATGGGTAGAGCAGGAGGAGGTGAGAGTGGGGGAAGTTGGGTGGGGGGTGCATGGGGGGGGTGGGGGGGTGGGGGGGTTAGTTGTTGCAGGTTGCGTCATGGGACCCGCGGTGTCCCCTTTTGTGCAGCACGTCAAATGTGGTTAACATGCGGCCATTTATCTGCAAAGCCCCCGGGTGTACAATAGTCTGGGTGTGTGAGTGTGTGCGTGTGTGTGTGTGTGTGTGTGTGTGTGTGTGTGGAGGGGGGGAGGAAACGGTAGAACGGTAGGCTTAGTGTTGAAGCGTTCCCATTCTCATTCCCTGTCTCTGTCACACACACACATACGCACAATCACTCGAACACACACACACACACACACACACACACACACATACACCCCTCCCTCGTTTCTCCTCTTGGCTGCACACAACCCTTTTCCGTCATTGTTTCGTTCTTCTTTCTTCTCTCCCCCGGGGGGCGCCGCGCGGAGCAAGCGGGTCAGGCGGCATCTGACAAGGTGCTTCAGAATGTCGTGGGCTCCCGTGAGACAGATTGTTCCACGCAGATGTAGAGGGTGCTAATAAGGTGTGCTGGGTCTCCGAGAGTCAGTGAAACGTCGTGCGACGTGTGTTTTAACACAATGAAACTTTTTGAATATTTTGTACTTATTCGAAAGCGTTAGTGAAACATGAAGCACGGCTCAGGAAGCCAGAAAATCCGCATCGGCAGTAACAGTATGATTTGATGATGGATTAGTGGCTGCATTTGTCACTCGGCTTGTTTTTGTCCGAGTTAAGTCTCTGATTCACAAATGGAGCCGGCATGCATGCATTTCACAGGTAACGAGATTACTCCGGCCCAGTGATTGACTTGTTTTTTTCCGAACAGAGCAGCTGAAGTGACTACAAAGGGAGCCAGGGTTAAAATTCATTCTGACTTTATTACCCCGAGCCAGATACGATCGACGAGGAGGAATTTTCTCCTTCCCTTCTGTCAGCGTACCTCTGGTGTCTCTCGCAAAAGAGAACAGATGCAGGGGGAAAAAAAAGTCACATGGAGCTAAAATATCGGAGGGGGTGGCTGGGGGAATTGTTCTCTTCCATTATGTTTGGAAATAATTGCAATGGTACATTAGTTGTGGTATTCAACCATCCCAGATTGATGACGGAGATTACCTAAAGTTCCTGTGAAACTCTACAGATGTAAAAGCTTGTCAAAGCCTCATAAATTCTTTAGGTCAGTCTTGTCTCGCATTAGCACGACCTAATATGAGAATGCGAACAATGCCTGTTAATATGTTTCACCTTTTGATCGACGTCCAAGAGGGTTTCGACTTCAAACGCTCCTGTCGTCTGTGTTGTTTTCACCGCAGGACTGGTGGTTGCCGTCCCCACAGCCGAACCAGCGCTGGGAAACCACAGAGACGTACTGCCATTTTCTTTTTTCCATGCACGGCCTAAAAATACAGCGCGGTGCATCCCGGCATTTTTATTTATTTATTTTTATTTTTTTTAGAAGCGGCCGCACAGATCTCCAGCCCGCTGGCTCGAATTGTGCGTTCTACTCCGTGGCATGTAAGGGCAGCTTAATGAGCGGGCGGCCAGCCATCAACCGTTTTAGCTGAATCAAGGAATAGTTTACGCGACCAACAAAAGCTATCGGTCTGCGTGGTTTAATCAACTTCCTCACAGTCCTGCATGACTTTTATCTTAACATTCGTCGTTATGAAATGATTTAACCCTTTTATTACGTGACCTCGATCACGGGTTAAAATTGTTTTTCTTTCATTTTTTTCAGTTTTTTTTAAACCTTGCACCTAATCACATTGCCGTTGCATAAACGGTTTCATGTGGAAAACCACTTCGACACAGTTCATTGCTCGATGTCCTAATGCTAGTTCTCGGCATTGTTGGTGCATTTTTTTATTATCTGTTGTTTCTCGGTGTATGAAACCAGTCGTGTGCCACCCAGCCAGGTCTGAGCCACACAACCAGTCACCTGTCATCCCAGATCCATCTGTAAACATTTAAGAGAATATGCTTGCTTACAGGCTCTCCCTTTTAATTAGAGGCCGGGCTCGGTGCCCACCCTTTTCCAGAGGTTATGTGATAACTGCACCTCACTGTGAAGGATGAAAAGATCTGCTGACGTCCTCTCCGAAACACTCTGAGAGGGGAGGAGCGTCAGCTGCACCAGGGCCCTGACCAGAAAGCGCAAGGTCTAAAATAGCCACCCGCTAACACGAGACTTTAGAGCACGCAGGCACCGATGCTTCCTGCTGAAGTGATTTGACCTCAAGTGCCTCGAAATATTACAAGCCGCCGAAAACGGATATGGGCGGCTTTCTTGCATGAGAATTTTTTCAAGTTTCATTTGGTTTGTCTTTTTTTTTTATGTCTAACAAGTCTGCCCACAAGGTAGATGAGGTACTCATGAGGTTTGGGTGCGGACTTGTTTACAAGAGTCACAGTCGACTCACATGCGAGGAGGGACTATGAGGAGCGTGAGACGTAGAAGAAGGGAGCCGAGTCAAGTTTTCTTCAAATCTGTCACGACACCTCATTACACAGTTCACCTGAAACGAATGGCCGAGCGTTAATGAGTGCGTAAGGTTAGCGTGGGAAAGATGACGGCGTGGCAGGAATAGGTGACCCAGTGGGCCGCCTGGGGTCGTACCTCTTGTCTAAGAGAGCCTTTTGTTTGGGCGTCTCAGACAGGAGAATGAATGAAAGCTCGGAGCGGAGGGATATGCCTCGTTTAATCTATATAATGAAGTAGGGAAAGGATGTGACTGACATTTCTATATACCATCCCAAATCTATAAAGGACCTAGTGTTGTGTTTTTCTCTTTTGGGAACTCGATTATCATTTGAATATCGTTATATGAAACTAACGTCAGGGTTTTTTTTGGGGGGGGGGGGACTCGAAACTTGTATAACTTTACAAATATCTGAGTGGACAGTTCTTGCAATTATAGTCCACTTGGCATGTTGAATACAAGCGCGGTATTAATCCTTCTGGAAGGGGAATCTAGGTTAAATGCAAATTGGTTTAAGCGAAATCAGACATGTTGGCCGTAAATATGTGCGCTAGACCAGAAGGTAATTCATTAGGAGCTGGCCATGGCTACACATACTATTCAAATGAATCGAAGGAAAAGTAATTACTTTCGATTTCTCGATCTGCCATAGACACACAACTATAGGCAACACACACATACACAGAATTAATTTAAATCACTTTATTTGTGACTTTAAAATATTTAACGCAAGGAAGGTCTCAGGTTCAAACCCCAGCGGCCCCTGTTGGGCCCTTGAGCAAGGCCCCTGACCCTCAACTGCTCAGATGTATAATCAGAAAAGTTCTGGATGAGAGTGTCCGCCAAATGTCTGGTGTAAATGAACGTTTTTCACCGGGACCTGATGGTGTGAAAAAATGTGTTGAAAGCATTGATTTATTATTAGTATACTTTTGTTGCCGTGTAAACTAATTTAGGTGTATAAGTGAAATATTCAGCCTTTATGTTTTACCTTCTTGTTTTTTTAGATTTATAATAAACTCTATAATAATAAATTGACATAATTCTCTTTATATTCTCTTTCATGGCACCGATGACCGATGTCTCTCTCTTTCACACACACACACCTTCCACCGTCACAGGTAAGTGCTTAATTATGTGTAATTCATGTTAATTCTTTAAATGATTGCTCCCTGGATGAAACGCAGTTAAAGCCTTTCTAATATGAGCATAATAACCCCCTTAAGGAGTGTGTCCTGGTGCGCTTTCTCATTTAAACCCGTTCTCAGTGTAATTCTTGCGAGCCCTTTTATTTCGTGTAGTTTCTAGTTTGTACTTAAACGTCTCTAATATAGCGCTCTGCGATATCTCTCTTTTATTTTATCAAAGCAGGGTAGTTCCCTATCTAGGCACATACTGTAATATGCAGACTGCAGTTTATTTATTTATTTATTTATTTTTTTTCTTGCATTCCGTCACTGGTCTACCAAAACAGCAGGACAAAGCACGTTCTGTCGTTTTTTTTTTTTGTGCGAATTGTGAGAGCAAGTTTAAGCTTTCGAACAGGTGGAAGCATATGGCCCGCGTAAACGAAGGCAGTACGGATATAAATTTTGCCTCGTCTCACACAACCAGCAAATATTTAACCGTTCTAATAAAAGCTGCGTGCTCTTCACGGGCCCCTGTGAAGAGAGGCAACAATATCTCCTCGCACATGGGGAAATGGATAAATCCCTTTTCCCTACAGTGCAAAAATCTGTTTTTTTTTTAATAGTATTATTTTTTATATATATATATATTTTTTGTAGCACACAGCTCCAAGCCTTGTTGCGTGGGTGGGCTCGCATTCTTCTTACTAAAAATCAAGGATACCTCTTTTTCCTTGTTTTTTTTTTTTTTTTTTAAGAAAACATCTCTGCATGAGTGTCTGGGTATATTATTTCTCTGGTTGCTCTGTATATGTGTGTGTGTGTGTGTGTGTGTGTGTGATACAACTAACTGTAATTCATCACACCATTCCCTTTATGTCCTGTTTAAATTTCTTTCTAATGTACATCGAGGGAACATTTGGCTCTCTTTTGATGTTTTTTTTTTTTTACGGTCGAGAGTTTTGTCATTTGAAGCCACTTGTCTGCGTACACTGTTACTTCTCCATTCCTTCTCAGCTTGACAGTTACACACCTTTGCCACAGAGGCTGATACAGGGAGCTACGAGCCGATAAGCTTGTGTCTGGTGAAGACGTAGCTGATGGCAAAACCGTGAGTGTGTGTTTGCACGTGCGTGCTCTCATACACAGGATGGTGGCGGCGATGGCGGTGGTGTTAGTGGCGGCGGCGGTGGTGTTAAGAGGGCTCATGTGAACGTGAGGTGCATTTGGAGATGGAAGTAACAATTCTTCCCTGCCTCTCGACGCCACCTCTTAATTGTAACAACGGAAAATGCCCTTCTCACAAAGATCCCTGTTTTGGTTCCTCTAATAAGCCTCTCACAGGCGAATGGTGGCTTTTTTCGACCAAAAAGGCCACAAGCGTCTTAAGGAGTCACGTTTTAAGTGACAAATTGTTTCTCCAACAATGGCGCCATCTAATTGCTAATTGGAACTCAGAGTCTAATAGAGCGAGGAAGGACGGAGGGTGAAAAAGAGCGAAGGGAAGAGGGAGAGGGAGAAGGGTCCTCACACACACACTTGCTTTAGATGGCACCTTGAGTGGACACACACTAGGATTCAAAAGACCCAGCCATGGCACAAGTCCCAGCCTGCTTCTTTCTTCTGGTTATGGGTGAGCTCGGGACTCGTCTCGATTTTGCGAAATGTTTAATAGCCCATTGACTAAACCGGTCTGATGAGTGGCTTCTCTGACGTCTAGATCGCTCTTTGGCAACAATTCTCCCCTTTGCCCACACACGGAGCCAAGACAGAAAAGAAAATGCGAAAGACTGTAGAATCAAGGGTAAAAATTTGCTAAAAGGAGGAAACGGAGCAGCATGACTCCTTTATGGTGGGTTGACATGCCGTTTCAGTCCCACCTTCTGTAGGTGTCGTAGTCTTGAGTTCTCTGAGCCGTCATCTGGATTTGATCAAGAGGTCACTTCCTAATGCTCCTAACCACAGCCTGGCCACGGAGTTCTTTTTATTGTTGGTGCTGTATAGGGGGGTTGGGGGGGGATCTGACAGCTGTAACAACACCTGAGACTAGTCACTTATCTCCCCCTTCGACTGTAGCGCGAGAGCGCGAGCCAAGTGCCAGCCCGAGTGCCTTGGCAGCCAGGAGCCGTACAGCACCGGTGTCGATCATCGTCGGTTATGGGGCGGGGAAGAAGTCTAGACTTAACTTGTAGCATAAGTTTAATCGCATTTCAGCGTCTGCTGTGGCTTAAGCCTCTGGCTACAGCAGGGAACTGGAGTCAATGGTCAGATTGTATCAGCAAATTAAGGCCTTGGCAGCGGGTGATCGCCAGAGTTGTAGGACAAGCAGCTGTGGTCCTTTTGATCTTCAAGCCTCTCTCTGTTGCAGTCCCAAGATAGCTGTCACTCAGACATGCCTAAAAATAAGACTCATTTTGAGAATGCACCAATGATACCCTTTGCCTGTAGCAAGCATTTCCCAGATCCTTGAAAATTGTCTGTCTGTCTATCTGACCCGCTTGAGAGTCAAAAGGCACTTTGTCTGAAGGATTGAAAAAAATAAATAAAACAATGGCTTTAGAGGTGATGTTAAAAGTAGTTCGTGACCCTCATCTTTAAACCGAGACTGAATGCAAGATCGTCGGTGCTAGCCTCTAGCATCCCTCGAGACAGCGCATTATATGCTGCTGTATTGTTGGCCTGCCTCCTGCCAACTGTGCTAGGAACAAAAGGCCGAGCGTTTATTAACAGACCCTGCTGTTTTAAAGGAAGCCCTGACCAGCCCTCCTTTCCTGATGATGGCCTTATCCTGGCTGGACTCTCTACCACCAAGCAATTTGAAGGCCTTGCTAACAGCCAGGTAGATAGCCGCCACCACTGGAGAAGGTTATTTCATTGGTGCTTTGTTCTCAGCAGGAAAGTGCTACAGTGCGAGAAAAAAAAAAAAAAGTATCAGCAGTGTCAGCATTTTATTTGGCAGGTTCTCCATTTTAGATTGTCCTTCCTCTTCTGAAGAAGTGCCTTTGCTCACATTTAAATGCACGCCTTCTGTTAGACCTAGCTGGTTTCTTCCTGGGAAAGAAGGCTACAAGTTTATACTTCTCTTTTTGACAAGATTTAGGGAAGAATTAAAGACGAACCTGGACATCATGCAAATGTAAATTTTTGCATAATGTATTAAAATTTCTTTAAATAGGCTGAAGATTTTTTTTTTCTATTTGAGGTCGTTCAGTTACTTAAGTCTTTATAAAAAAAAAAAAAACCTACACTTCAGGCGATATTACTTCTCTTTTTACCAATCATATGACCAAACAGGAAGTGACAAATGAAGTTTCAGATGCAAACTTCGTTGTTTAACATGGCTGATGTGCTTGTTTGTGACCTTGCCAATGCCAGTCATGGATGATTACTTTTGCAGTTTATCAGCTGTAGTCTGTCATGTGGCTTACAAGTGCATCGCATTTACATTTGTTGCTTGTTCTTTCAGACCCTCATGTCACGCTGTCTCCTGCTATTGTCTGAAAGTGAAGAACATAACTTTACGATCCAAAAGCAGGTGGAAAAAAAGTTTTCGAGCTGGATTCAAAAATGGCAGTACAGCGCCAAGAGGCGAACTTGCTTAGTTACTCTTGTCTATCTCTGGCCACTTTAGCAGATTTCTGGCACTCGCCCTTGAAATCGTCTCCACCTGGATGTTGTAGGCTTGAATCCAAACATCATAAGGAAATAAAATACGAGTGTGAAAAGTTTGCAAGAATGGCTCACTCGTCCAACCCCCCCTTCCCCTCTCCCCAGTGGGACTTCCTGCACTCCAAAATGCACCCCGCTGACAGGAAAAGTTTATGGCGATTTGTGAGTCAAACGGTGGACCTTGCGGAAAAAGCCGTGAGCGTGAACCGTCACATTCCACACCTATGATGGAACCCGTGGCTTTTTGCTAGGCGCATCCAGGCGAGGTTGAGTCTCTTGTCTATTGGCGATTACAGTGGTTCACAAGTAGAACTTAGAAATAAAAACTTGTGTTATGCACCGGGTTATTGTCTCACCTTGTTTCTCTTACTCCGAGACACAATTTAAGGCATTGACTTTTTATTATTATTATTATTATTATTATTATTATTAATCAATATAAACCAACGTAACGTTGCTTGATTGAGATTGATAGTGTGTCACATCATTTCACATTCCGCTAAAGAATTCTAAATGTCTTTTTGTTTGTTGTTACCTGGACTCCATCTCCATGACGTCCTGTTGGTCTGTAGGGTTTTCCTTGAACCTCTCCAGGGGAAGGCAGGAGATTTACAATTGTCATGCCTCTTTCATAACATGACTCGCCAATAAAGTGACAGACTTTAAGAGGCCCATTAAACGTATGTGGGTGGCAGAGCAAAAGAGAATGAGAAAAAAAACCCCGTGGTTTTTAGCTTCCATAAGGGAGGGTGTAATGAAGACCAAATGACTACTCAGGAGTCATTGATTTGATTTTTTTTTTCTCTCTCTCTCTCTCTCCCTCTTTCTCCTTCCACTACCTCCAGCATACAGCTTCACTTAACTGGAAAGTTTTGCCCTGGGGAGCGAATGCCTGTCAGTTCCTCTTACCTCAGACAACCGTTGCCATCCGTGGTGGTGAATTGGATGGAAGGGAGCGGAGGGGGAGGTGGGTGGGGGGCGAGACAAATTACCCACGCTACGCCCTGAGGGCGGTTGGTTTTCAGGGGTCGTTCTCTCAGGTCGCATGTAAGAAACATACATCTGTCACTGTAAAGGTAGCGCTAGACATCTCTTGATCTGAAAATCAATTCACACCATGAGATGGTGGTACCTCGGTGCTCTAAATCGGCTTACACCAATGGTTGACTGTTGCTTTAGTCGGATCTTTATAAAGCCTTAGTCGTAGCATTGCGCAAGTCGGTGGAACAGTGAAAAACGGTGCACTTGGTAGTCTTCCTAGTTGTCTTTTTACAAAAGTATGTTTTCTTTTACGCGACATTATTGCATCAAGACTTATCTTAGTATAACATACCTTTTCGCCAGGAAAACAAAAACAAAACATGTGAAGGTTTTAGGTTTCGCTACATGATGCATACTTATCTAACTCGTTAGGCTCAAGGGTAGGTGTAGAGGGACCCATATCACTGTTTATGGTTCAGTGGTCAAAACAAAGCTTTTATCAGGATAGTTACCTACACTGCTAGTTCACCTTATCTTGAGAAAACATGGTCATGCTCTTTTAATGACCACTGACTCCGGCTCTTGGGTGTGAAAGTGATCAAACCAGCCATGCTGCAAGCATGCAGCAGGAAAAAATATATAAATAAATAAATAAATAAATAAATAAAATAAAAAGGCTACACAAGGAAAGCTTGTCCAGACTTTGTCTTAAAGAGAGCACGATGTGAACATTTAGACTGTTTGGACAATATCAAACGTTTCATTTGTTTACAAGATCTGGCTTGAAGGGTTTGAGACTTTTACGCGGCGTGATGGTCCAACATGGCGCTCAGCAGTCAAACGCTAGCATCAGGACACACGGTATGCCTTGATAAAGCTGTATGATTAATTCTGACCACCCGCTCTTAAGCTGCTGACTTAGAAAGTTTCACTACTGCAAATGTCAAGCTCAGGAAATGTACAAATAGGTGGACTAGAATACCACTGTTTTGTCACATGCAAGAAATACTAAACGTGTCAAGAAGAGAGGAACCTGTCGGAGTGCGATGCATTGCCAGTTTCCTGGCTCGATGCTAAGACACATGTACGTGCGTTCCTCTATCTTCTGTCCAGCCGATCTCTGTGAATACGCTCTGTAAATACACTCTGCAAATATCCTAGGTGTAAGAAGGTCTAAGAAAGACCAAGCTTTAATTGTTGCAAAAGATTGATTAAAATACTTGGTCAAAACATTCTTTGCTTTCAAAAAAAAAAAAAAGAAAAAGAAATAAAAAAAGAAAAAGAAATAAAAAGAAAAAAATGGTGAACCCACAATCTGGGGCAGATTATGAATAATTTCCGCGGTAAACAAACCATAAAGTGTTTGCTAAGGATGAAAGTCTTGAAGTCTGACTTGAGCTAACGAGGAAGATTAGACTTTTACAATAAGGTTTGACTCGTACTGTGGTGGGATTGAGCGCAAAAAAAACAAACAAAAAAAAAGTACCCTCCAGTCATCTTCTTAAAGGTCAAAAGGTCAACTGGCAGCATCTGCCATACAGCACAGTGGGATGTGTGGGCCATAGGGCCTAGAGCTACGTTCACCTACCTGGCAAAGATCAAGCTGGAGAAGATTGCATGTGTATGTGTGAGCGAAGTCGTTATTAAATCGTGCACCGAGGTGGTGTGAAGGTGGTGGATTTTGCAGTTTAATAGGAAGTATTACAGATTAAAGATGTTACGTTCTTTTGTTGAGAAAAGAGGGTCGCACTCCCACCTAGGTCGATAAATAATTCATGCTTTTTGGAAGTAGGCCTTGCGTCCCCATGAGGAGCCAGCAGGCTGCTAGGGCTGAAATAGGCTTTATCATTGCCAACATTTACACGAGTGTGCTGTATATGCATATGCAATTAAACCGGAGTTCAGCTCGTCTTCAGCTTCGGTGTAGCAGCTTGCTGTTATGGAGAGAAAGAGAGAGAGAGAGAGAGAGAGCAAGAACGAGAGAGAGAGCCTACATTTTACTAGACCGTGTCACCCTCGCTATGAGGTGGCTGTGAATTAATGCAATAGCCACAACAGATGACTGGGAAGACGTCCATAATGATAACGAAGGGAACGCGATACACAAATAACACCTACCCGGCGTGTCAGAGCAAAGCTAATGAGTGGATAGGTTTCAGTTAGGGAAGAAAAGGATAAAAAAAAAAGAAATACCTCAACAACACATAACTCCCACACAATCTGTTGCACCACACATACACACACACACAAACACAAACACACACGCACACATACACACAGGGTACGTGATATCGGTGCATGCAAAAGCCTTATCAGAGTCTAACAGCTCAAGGGTTTTGCATTTCCCTCTCTGATGAAGTGAGCAGGTTTGCCCCGCTTTACATAACTGTAATGAACACACCTAAAGCATCCTTGCTTTATTTTTAACCCTCCTGCTGTGTTTTGACCAATTTTCTCTTCTTTTTTTTTTTTTTTCTTTCTGTATGGTGTAAGGTTTAATGGATTTGTCCAGACTGCTGCTTTCATTGACTTTTAGATAGCTTTCAAATTTTCTGCAGTATTCGGGGAAAATCTGGTCACACATGGGAAATGAATAGGCGAGACTGTAAGATGATGCATAATAAGAATTCTTTCACTGTGTTTTTTCTTTCATGTTATGTTTATCTGTGCCATGTTCTCTCCTAATTAAGGTGTTCCTCTATATTGCGTTCTCGCTTACATTCTTATCGAGCACTCTTTAACGTTCTTCTACTCAAATGGTGTTCTTCTCTCTCATGTTCTCCTTCTAGAAGTTCTCTCTTATTGAGTTCTCACTCAGTG
The DNA here is from genome assembly GCF_024256425.1 of Clarias gariepinus. NCBI lineage: Eukaryota > Metazoa > Chordata > Actinopteri > Siluriformes > Clariidae > Clarias > Clarias gariepinus. The sequence goes on from NC_071104.1 coordinate 9,658,201, forward strand.
TATACTTAATATCCTGTCCTCCCTGACACTGTGGTCGCTGTGATCGCCTGTGTCATGTTCTCCCTCTCCTTTATTCACGCTTAAAGCACCCTCTTTCTTGTGTTCTGTCTTATGGCTTTCTCATGCATGATGTTCTCCTATATCACGTTCTCCTTTAAAGGGTTCTCTCTTATTGAGTGTATTCTTTTATATCCTTTTCTCCCTTACACTTTCCTTCCACAAGATGTTCTTTCTTGTCTTCATCGCCTGTATCATGCCCTCATTCACTCTTATAAAGGGTCTATCTGAGAACGTTCTTTTCTGAGGTTTTCTCCCGTAAAGCATCTCTTGTGTTCTCTGTTATGGCTTTCTCATTCATGGCGTTCTCCTATACCCTGTTCTCCCTCACCTATGTTTTATGTTCTCCTGCATTGTTTCCCCTTAATGTTCTCGCTCATATTTTTTCTTCTATACCTCCCACAGCATGTTCTCTTGTGTTGTGTTCAATCACACGTTCGTCCATATCATGTACTCCATCACGATTTTCCCCTATATCATGTTCTCCTCCAGCATTTCCTCTTCTTCTATGTTCTCTCGCTCCGTCTCCTCCGTCCTGTTTTCCGTCACTTTTTCCTCATCATGTTCTCTTCTACCATGCTCCTATTTAACATGTTCTCTCGGTGTGTCCTCCCTTATCACGTCGCCCGTCTCTCGTGCTGCGTTCTCTCGTGCTGTGTGTTTGCCTTTCATCTTGTTTCCTCGCACCGCGTTGTCTCTCACACATCGTTCTCCCTCGCCATTTACTCTCTGCTTAAATCTCGCACCGGCTTGTGTAACGCGTAGGAAAACAAACGCAGCAAATGCTTTGTGGTGTGATGGAATCTGCGCGGTATGTGTGTAGTTATGTTGTTGTTTGGGTCAGTGTGGCAATGTTTATTTCACAGTATATTCTAATGAAATGCCTGGAATGCAACGGTCTTGGCTGGGTTTCAACGAGGTCCCCGTGTACAGCGGTACGATTGTAGAGCGAAACGTATGTTGCGATTATTTTCTTTAAGGTGAAAACTGAGTGTTAAAGATTTCAGGCAGATTTCAAGTACAAAAAAAAAAATAGGACTTGAGACTGGATAATGGAAATGCATTGATGCTGTAGATAATGTTAAACATGCTTTATGAATGGTTTCAAGTGGCTTGGCCTTGAAAGCCAAAACAAGAACAGACAAAGCTTAGACAAAGCATAAGGGTGTTAACTACTAAGGTAGAAAATAATTACATTATTATTATTATTATTATTATTATTATTATTATTATTAATACTATTTAAATTTATATATGCATTTCTATATGTATGGTATGACAAACAAAACCTTTAGACAGCGGCATGATGTTTAACGACGTGGTTTTGGAGCATTAAGGGAGTAATTTTGAATCAAAGCAGCTCTATGTTAATAGACAATAATAACCCTATTAACTGCCCACTTCCCTTCTGCATCTCCTTTAGTATGGAGGAAGTGCAAATCAGGTGACACAGCGTCTTGGTCAGATGGTACATTCTTTCTCAATGTGTTCGATGGTAATGGAAAATATCTGATTAACATAGACAAAAATCCGGCCGAGCGATGTGTGTGGGTGTGTATGTGCGAGGCGTTTCGAAAAGGAGCGAAGAAGGAAAATAATCTCAATGGGAATTTTAAAGTAGTTTATTCTGTCAAATAATATGACCCAGTGTTAGTGCTAAAAAAAAAAAAAAAGAGAGAGGGTATGAATAGAAGACGTCTGAGAGGTGTGTCTGTTGCAATTGACGTTACGGTTAACGCCTGAGAAGCGCCAGTGTCAAGGTGTTGAAGCCTGATTAAGTTCCTCCTGTGTACATGCTGCTCAGACACGGTCACAGTGCTCACACTTCTGAAAGGGGAACTTGTCTTCCATGGCCCGTCACACCTTATTCCCCTCCTGGGCTGATAACAGACAACTTGATAACAGCGAAAGGAGAAAAAACAACAACAACCTGCTTGTTAACATGCAAAAAAACTGTTTTTTTTTTTCCTACAGTGGCTTCGAATGTGTCAGGTCATATTCCTGTTTGATCTTTCCTTATTATTATTAGTTTCTATTTTGAACAAAAATTAGCACATAGGTGAACTTTTAAATAAAGCGTCGAGCTAACAGCCTTGCAATCGAGGGCTTAAAAATGGAGAAGGCAACCTCAGGGAGGATGTGAACCACAGGCCCTTGACTATTGTTTAAATAGTATGTTTCGAGACAGTAGGTTTTTCTTGGCACGTGCACTGATGGCAACGCTCCCTAAAACAGACAGTTTCACAGGCTTTTTGTGTTTTCAGAAAACATTTTTTTTTGGCAATCGGTCTAGGTTTCTCTTTCCATGGCATTCTCGGAGACGGTCAGAGCTCCACTAGTTTAAGATGACCTATGCTCAGACCTCGTGTTATTTTTTGTCCTTTGTCTCCAAAAAATATAGCAGCGGCAAATGTTTACACGAGCAGCAGAAATGATCACAAAAAATGAGCGGGTAGTGAAAGAAATATAAGCATACACGCTAAAAAAAGAAAAAAAAGTTGATTCTCTGTTTGATTAATGTCTTTTATATATACATACAGTATATATACTGTATATATCGTAGGTCCTCGACATACAAACAATTTCCAATTTGTTCGTAAGTTCAACAAATATTGTCTATGTACTGTACTAGGATATTAACACAATTGGCTATACAGTACACAGTGTAAAACTAACCTGTTCCATGATCTTCTGCTTATTCCTTAGAATCGTGCCGATGCTTAACCGATTTATGTTTAAAGAGCGTGACAAGGTGCGTGACATGTGATCTAACTTCCACCATTGAGTATGCGCCAATACATGTTCATATCTTGGGACTTGAATGTTCATATGTAGGGGACTTACTGTATACCAGCTTTTTTATCCTGATCAGGTGAAAGTTTTTGTTAAAAATGTACTTCATGTAGAGTTTCCTCGCAAGATCGAAGATGCACATTCATTCCGGCAGTCGGATTGTAACCCTACGGTATAGACTAGTAGAAACCAGTATAGTCTCTCTGCCACTCCCAGTCCTGTTTCCTGATAATCCCCAAGTACAGAAAGCTTCGGTTTTAAACCAACAGTAGGCCTTCCCTTGTTCAGGGAGAGCGCTTAGCTCCGAATGAATGAATACGACTTCCGTTCGAGCCGCTAATGTGATCGGCGCGTGCTCCCATGAGGCAGCAAGGGATGAGTCCTCCTCCGAGAGTGGAGGAAGTGAAGGAACAATGGCCTCTTCAATATTTACTCTATCCCCTTGTAAAGTCTGAATTGTAATATTCCCTGTGCCAAGAATATGCTGGTTGCCTCGTGTGTGTGTGTGTGTGCGTGTGTGTTTAATCACGAAAATAACGTATGAAATTCACCATTCAAAATGTTTATTACAGAGAGCAACATACTTTATTTTAACTCGTACAGGTTTGTAAAGGAGTGAGAGTGTGTGTGAATACACTCCGGTTCTGAAGATTGCTAAAAGAGCGCGGGGAGTCAGCTGTAAGCGCTAAAGTACCTTTTGATTACAGTAATCTACATTCTAATTATCCACTTTAGCTAATTATCACCTTGCCTTACCCCAGGTGTGTTCCTGTAAACAGTAACACACACGCACACACACACACACACAAACACACACTCACTCACTTTCTCACTCTCTGGCGTCCTTTTAATTCTCTCCCTCCTGCAGTGAGGCAGAGATCTCCTCCAGATGTTCCAGTCTCTCGCTAATAACAAAGCTATTAATAAATAAAATGCATGCTTCCAGATGTATACGGCATCTGTTTAGAGTGAAGTGGGTTACCTTAAAAGATGCCTTTATAAAACAGTCAGTTGAATTTTAATGAAGGGTAGTTTTCCATCGTCTCTACTTAGACAACAGCTGAAGTCTCATCTGCTTTAACAGCTTCGCAGTGAGAAAAAAAAAAGGACGCAATAGAGAACCCTGATGCACTCCGGGTTCATTTCCCCCCCTGTGGTTTTATGGGCAAAGGGCAGGACTCGAGGTCGTAGGGGTGGCAGGAAGGGAACATAAAGGCCAGAACAGAGGCCTTCTCTTGTGCATTACCTGGCAGGGGATGCTATTCAGGTGACGTTGCTGCGGACGCAAGTGTATGCGCCGGCGAGGATGTGTGTGGGAGGGAGTGGTGAACAGATGTGTTTTACTTCCTTATTAACATCACAAAGAGCTGCTCTGATTGAAGGGGGCTCTGTTTCTCTTTGGTGGGATGTCCCCATTCACTCACACGCGCGCGCGCACACACACACACACACACACACACATGCACACCAACACACAAAGTGACCTCTTTAGAAGGCTTCCACCTACACTGCCAGCTGGTAACTGGAGGAGTTGTTGCTTAAAAAGTCCACATTTCCCAAAGCATCACAAACGTATGCCTTCACGTGTGTTTGGAGGAATCGGACTCGATAAACCAGTACGAGGAAAATGACCATAAAACAGATCAGGTGTAAAATTATTTAAACATGAATCACTGCAGTCTTCCAGGCGACCACCGGACGACTTCCCTAATTGTTAAAGTAATTCGGCTCAAAGAAACAGGGCTTACTCTAATCTGCACCGGCAGCGCCGTATGTTATTGTAACGTCCTAATTAATCTTACAGGAGGTGTAATGCGACCTCAGATTAGGTCTGCACCTCCGACGGATTAATTAATGCTTCTAATCAGCGGCAGCGAAATTAATTTTGCCCTGATTACACGCCTTCGAATTTGCATGTGCTTAAAGCTGGGCCCTTTTTCCCCCCTCCTCTTACCATGACACTACCCACACACACACACACACACACAGCAGTCAAAGGGAGGTAATATAACATAATACGGATCATAACCAGTCAGACACGTTTGCATTAATATTGATACATGAGGATGTGTTAATACTGATATACAGTATGTTTGCACACACACACACACACACACACACTCATTCGTGCCCTACTGGGAGCCATTTGAAGCAGAGTGTTATTGATGTTATTGAGGATGCTGTAGAGATGATGGAAAGCTAACAGGGTGTGTACCTGACAGTTGCACGTCCGAGCCGTGCGTGCGTTCTGGGCGTCCTGCTTTCTCTATTATTTTTTTCGTCAGTGCTATTAAAGACAGAGGCAAATCAAGCCCTAATGACTTCTAAAGAGGAGATGAATAAAAGGTGGTGTTTAAAAAGCATGGGAGAAAAAAAAAAAAAAACAACCCAGACAGCTCTATGGCTTGGGCGAAGCTCTCGTCTCAGTTTTTTCCTCTCTCCTGTGCGTCATCTATGGAGTTGGATATCTATAATTGAGGCACTTGCTGCCCAACCCAAAACCAGTGAACATCATTTTCCTCTCATCACATGGCCGAGAGCTCAGTCTCTCTCTCTCTCTCTCTCTCTCTCTCCCTCTGTCTTTCTCTCGCTCGACCGTCGTTATTCGCGGCGATTATTAAAAACACGACTATTTCCGAGGCACCTCGGGAGAGCCCTGCGAAGTGAAGTGCCGAAGTGTAAAACGTTACAAATGAAAATAAATAAATAAATAAATAAATAAATAAAATGTTTTGCGTGCTCAACACAACGCCCGAAGGCGTAGATTGAACTTCTTCATTTTTTTATTTCCATTTTTTTTTGGCATGTTCCCACAGAGCTCAGGTTCATGCGGCCATGCGTTTACTCTCAGGGCAGAAGGAGAGGAGGGGAAGATTAGAGGAGAGGAAGAGGTGTGGGTGTGGGTGGGTTGTCGATGGATGGATGGATGGATGGATGGAGAGAGGGATGGAAAGACGAAGAGCCGATTGGACGGACGGATGCATGGATGGAAAGTACTATTCCTAGCATGAATATTTCATGAACAACCTGTCTTCTGCTCACAAACCTCCATTTAGATCCCACTCCGAGGTGCCTGACTTGGCCCACATGTAGCTGTTAGCTGATAGAAAATACCCAACAAGCACCTCTGGCAGCGGCACAGAGGGAGAAACCTAATCTCGACACAGCCCGAGCTGCTTCCTTTTAGCTTACATTTCTGCCTTTCGCTCTGCTTTCAAGCTTGGTTTTATTTATTCTTCGTTTTTTTTTTTTATTATTTTTTTGTTGTTGTTTGTTTCAAGTTCCATTTTTTCAAAGATTTTCATAAGTGAGTAAAGACAGGAAAGGATGTAAAAATTGACAACGGAGAAGTTTTGAAGCTATTTTTTGAAGTTAAAAAAAGAAGAAGAAGAACAAGAAGAAGAAGAAGCGATTTTACATCGAGACGATCAAGCAGTTTTGGTTAAGTGGGAAGAAAAAGAGGAAGGGTTCGTGCGGCTTTGCGACAGTGAGGGGAACCTGGTGTTGCTTTAGTGGTGAAACTGTTTGAACAGCCAGTGACCGACAGGACTGATCGCACGCTGAGAGCCACCGAGCATCTGCCGGGAGATTTGCATATTAATTGACCCATATTAACTCCCTCTTGGAAAAAAAAAAAGAAAGAAAAAAAAAAGAAACGCTAATTCATGAGATCATCTGCCTACACTCTGCTTCCTAGTTTTACTCTCACCTGGTGCAGTATGTTGGATATGTTTAAAGTTTTTCTATTTAAAAACAAACAAAAACCACGAAAACAAAAATTTTAATCCTTTTGAATAAGAAAATCTCAATCTAACTTTAATTCACAGATCTGATCACACACACTCTTATCATACAACTGATAAAATCAGAAAGTATACTGTAATACCCACATTCCTTGTATATGCAGTACAGGGCTCTTCAATATACTTTACATTTTTTATCTTGTCTTTGTCTTTCATTCATTCAATCATTCATAGCAAAATCAAGAAAAGGAAAATAAAAATGCTTCGTTCCGGAATCCACTAAAGCATATAATCATGCAATTAAGGACAGAGATGTAGCCGCTTAACCAGGCATTTGATTCTTTCGTTCATTTTCCCTCCGCAAGAAACTCACAGGAACCTATTTCCTAATTTTCCTCACTGTAGCGTGTTTTTTTTTCTTCCTTTTTCCCCTTCTCATCTTTCTGCTTTCTCTGATTCTCGCAGTAGCAAGCCATTGTGTATTTCTCCCTAGGCCATAGAGAACACACACACACACACACACACACACACACACTAATACACAAATCCACACGCACAAATCCACACACTGAGGCTGGTGGAGGCCCAGAACAGTTGTCGAGAGAGCGAGGGGTAACATGTGCATGCGGTGGGCACAGATGGTGGGTCTGCGAGCGGGAGGGGGGGGAGGTAAGGTGGGCCGTCTGGCGGCATGAGCGAATTTAGGAGCCCCTATCCCTCTCTCTCTCTCTGTCTCCCTTCCTCTGTCTATCTCTCCTCCCCTTTTTCTTTTTTCTTCTTCCCCAGCCTGTTGCATTGGGGTCCTACAGTAGACAAATGGGAATTTAATTCAATTAGGGGGCGAGCTACTGTTGCCTCCTCACTGCAGGGCCTGAGGAGCATGGCAAACCCCTTACACACACACACTGATAGCAAATATAAATACACACACATATATATATATATATATATTTATTGTGTGTGTGTGTGTGTGTGCATAGTTGCACAGTGTTGTAGGTTTTCAATTGCACACACACACACACACACACACACTTTCTCCGTCCCCCTCCATCCCCCTGCGCCTTCATCCAGGTTCTCCGTAATGGTTCACGCATTGTTGAGTTTGCACTGAAGATTGTGGACAGCACAAAAGCTGCCCCTCTCCCTCTCTTTCCCTCTCTCTCTTTGGGTCGCTCGCTGACCTCTCAGCCGGCCTGGCCTTAAAACAACCAGTGGCTCTCTAGCTCACCTCGGATCCGCTCCTAAATCACTCGAGGCAGGTCTTATCGAGGAATCAAACAGAGAACTAATAAAAAAATTTTTTTTTTTATTCTTTCGTTTGTTGTGCAGCAAAAATGTGTGTGTCTGTAATAGAGGCTGTATTGTAGTGGATCAGGGCTTAACAGTCCAACAATGAAAGATTCGCCAGCATCAACCTCTAGATGTGAGACCTGAACACTTAACAACAGTGGCAACAATAAAGGTGTCAAAACTTTTTCACTCCACATCCTGAGCTCCTCTTATATAGAGAGCTTCGTGTGTCTCATCGCTCTCTCCGCACCATCACTTCATCTATCTTCTTTCAGCTCCCTGATTTGATTTATCATTTCCAGACTCTAGCCGCTAGGCAGCGACTTTTTTCCCCTCCTGTCTTCCTCTTCTTCTTTCTTTTTTTTTTTTTTCAAACGCACCGCTGTCTCACCTAGTTGGTTCACTTCCCCCCGCCTTTCTCTCCCTCGCTCAGGTGATGCACAGGAGAGAGAGAGAGAGAGAGAGAGAGCGGTTATTTTCCACTGCCTGTGCAGGCTGCTTTCATTACCGTAGCGGACGAGGGGAGAAGAGGAGAGACATACCTGGCTGCCGTTTGATACGGATCAAGCGCTCATCGCTTTTTAAGCCAGCGTTCGGAGATCGGATTTGATTGATGGACAGCGAGATAGGAAGGCAGCGAGAGGAGGAAGATGATGATGATGATGAGATGGATAATGTCCGGATGACCTTCGAAGGAGGTGTAACGTGATCTTTGCCCGTTGGAGTGGGAATGACCCCCTCAGAGCTCGCGCCGGCGGTGTGTTTGATCTTTCCTCCCTAGAATGCGTGCGCATTTGGATTTGATCGGAGCCGCGCGCGGGCCGATGATGTCATTCGGGTTCGAAATTGATCTCAGGATCATCGGCGAGGGCGTTAAGGATGGAGCTCTTACATGGAGGGACATGGGGAATGCTGAGAAACACACACACACACACACACACACACACACACCTGTCGGAAGGGTAAACAGCTGGGAAGTATGGAACGAGCGCACACACGCGCAAACACACACACACACACACACACACACAGACTGTGGAGTCTCAGTCCTATGGAGCGACACCATAATAAAGAGACACCGGAGAGACACAAGGTATTTTTTGTTTAGATATGAAGTCTTTAAATCTGATCTTTGGAGATCTATGTGATCATCTGCGTTTTAAACTCTTAAACACTTGATAACTTTCTTAGACCTCGGGGACATTTCAGAGAATGAGACAGGGTGAGGACAGGGTGGGAGGGATTGAGGGAGGGAGGGAGGACAGATAAGATGATAGGTGGGGCTTTTGCGGGGAAAAAAATGACAGAGAGAAGATAGAGAGAGAGAGAGAGAGGTGGCCTCTTTGTCTCTGGGGTGAGCACAATGGGCCGTTCACTGCAGACATTACAAGGCAGGACAGCTGGCAGGATAGCGGGACGGATGCGGCAGCCAATGGGCTCGCTCGATGGGCGGGGCAAACGTTAAACGGGCGTAACTCATTGGCAGCTCTTATTATTAGATTCATATATTCCTCTAGTCATATTGGAGAAGAGAAAAGTCTTTGGACATTCTGGCTGTTTGTCTGAGTGTTAATTTTCTCACTTACTGCTTCATTAAAAAGTCTGTCTCTCTCTCTCTCTCTCTCTCTCTCACACACACACACACACACACTTATATTCCCATCTGCCATGCCACCAGACTCGTTTGACCTCCGAGGTAAACAGTGTGATGGATTGCTTTTGTGTTGAGTGCTTTTTGTGCCTTGTGCACGTGGTCATGGCTACACACACACACACACATTCTCTCTCTCTCTCTCCCAGCGAAGTGTATTTGATTTGACGCCGGTCAAAATATTTCTCTTCCTGAAGCCATTCTTCAAACCTAAACATTTCCCTCGTTCAGAAAGAGTCGGCTGGTGTAATCAGAAAGAAATTAGAGCCATGGAGCCACTCTTTTCGCTTTAATGCGAAAAGACACACACACACACACACACACACACACACACTCTCCTTGTACTCATGCATTCATGCTATATAATTTGAAATGTGCCGTCTCTGTAACTAGCTTTTGCCTTAAAAAAACAACAAAAAAAAAAACCTGGTCTGGTGAATGAGAGTGGTGAAAGAGAGCGAGAGAGAGAGAGAGAGAGAGAGAGAGGAGCTAATGGCTGGTTTAGGATTTTGTGTGGGCTTGTGTCACAGTTCCCCTTAAACTCCAACAGCTCAGCAGTTGCCCATTAATGATATTCAGCTCCCTGACCTCTGGATTCATTCTTTCGGGCCTTTCCTTCCCAGCCCTCCTTCCCCCCTCTGTTTCTTTCCTCTCGGACTACTCTTACTTCTCCAGCCTTTGAGGCGTCGCTAACTTATTTTATGGAACTTGGGACCGCGTGTAACAAATGGGAGTCTTAGAGCTATTAGGAAACCCGAGGAGAGGGGTGTGTGAGCTCGTGATGTCTTGGACGTTGTTGAAAAGAGAGCAAGCGAGATAAAGTTGCAATATGTACAAGGTATATCCAGACCACACACAGAGCTACTTATGTCTTACTTTCCATTACTCCCTTAAAGCCTCCCTTTCTCGCTTTCATTAGAGCGGCGAGAGGACTTGGGATGTCTTTACCCCCACTCTCCTAAATACTCTCTCTCCTAAATAATCCCACCGGTCACACCTCTTACTAAAAAATCTTTTTTGTCCCACGCCCCTCCTAAACCCCCACCTCCTCCTTCCTCTCATTCTCTCTCTCTCTCTCTCTCGCTCGCTCGCTCTCTATTCCACCTCTCCCCTCTCTTTTGGTATTCAGCCAGCGGCCGGCGCGTTTTTGCGCCCATCCCTCGCTCCCCTTTTTAATGTGCACCTGTTGCGCAGTTGTCCCGGCCCTGGCAAATGTGGCCGCCGCCAATCACACAAAGATCATATTATGATCGGCTACGTGCTGGCTAATCTTCCTCCCTCTCCCCCCACCACCCTTTTCCCAAGCGAGTCCTTAGAGGTACAGGCCGTCTTTTTTCCGCCTGGGAACCTGCGAGAGGGAGAAAAAAGAAACCCAGGTCACTGCTGTTTAGTTAAATGAATGGGGTCCTGCGGACAGATTAGGAGGTAGGCTGCGGGATGAAGGGAGCTGGGAAAATAAACAGGGCTGAGGAGGAGAGAGAGAGAGAGAGAGAGTTGTTTTTGAAGCCTTGTGTTGTACGAGGACGAGACAAACATCAGCAATTAGGTCTCAGATTTGGCCATTAGAGCCATTTCCCACTAACTCCGGCCGGGCTTGGCAGAGTGCCGGGGCTGATAAGGTGCTGCCGAGGACGGAGAAAGATCGCGGTAGAGAAAGCTTCCCATGAAGTCATGTCCATTTGTACTACAACACCTCACATTTCACTCATGACCGCTTTAAAAAAAATATATTTTTTTACATATTTTGTAATATTTATTATTTTGGATACTCACTTAGGTGTTATAGCTCATAGACTACAATCTGAGTATGACATGTATTCCGTTGTTTTGCTTTTTTTTTGTGTCCTGGGATGTCATCCAGTATGTTTCTAGCGACTCATCTATGTAAAACATAGTAATAAAGGTAATAAACTTTTTCCCCACAAACCTCTTTGACTTTAGTTTTGCTGGCCGACTCAGAATCCCTAACTAGTCATACTGTCAAATTGATCATGCACTGATTTGGTGCGTACGGGAATACTCATCGATTCTGTCCCTGGCTTTGTTGTCCCTTCTGAACGGGGGCGTCTGACCAAGTAGAGTGAGCTCATTGTAAAAATGATATACTATTGGTGATAAAACTCATTAGGTTTCTGTCTGTCTGTCTATTTATCTGCAGTGCTGAGCTCCGATGAAGAGGACAGACTACAAGGTTCGGAGGGAGAGGGAAGCCCGGTCGGCGTTCCCAGCCTGGAGCCGTCGCCCCGAGTGGCACATGCCCTCCTTTCGTGCAGGGGAGAAGAGGAGGATGACGTGGAGAGCCGTGACATCTGGCAACACACGGATCTCAACGGTGCAGGTGAGAGCATAACCTACTCTAACCCCTGATCTCTTTTTGATTTTGTAGCAAGTATGGCTTAGTGGTTACTCCGGTTTCCTCCGACAGAAGAAAAAGACATGCAGGTTAGGCTAATTGGCGTTCCCAAATTGCTCGTAAGGTATAAATGTCAGTCGGGCATCGTGCTGGTAAACTGATCCCTTAAGTAATTGCCAAAGAGACAACAGATATATATCTCCAGGGTGGGGCGTATCGATTACCCGATGTGCCGGATGACACGTGGAGGAACCAAAATACCAACAAAAATTAAATAAAATTTCACTTAACGCTTAAGAATCAGCTTGGTGTCCTAACAACTATTTAAATCATAATTGCTATAATATCACGGTATATAATATAAAGATGGTTTATTTCAAATAAATCAATAACTCACAATGTTTTCACCCCAATTTATTTATTAATTTATTAATTCATTTATTTTCTCCTAATTATCTCGTCATGCCATCAGATAAACTACGAGTTGTAGAAACAGGCGCTGACTTGCGTGGAGTTAAAACTCATCTCTTAGTCATCTCCTTTAGAAGTTAGTTACACCTGACCTTATGCATCATCTCCACTCCTACACAGCTCTTCTTTTGTCTCTTTCTTCAAATCTTCTTTCCATCCCCCTCTCTCTCTCTCTTTCTCTCTGTCTCTTTCTGTTTCAAAAGCGATCATCTTAAATGACAAGGCTCATGCTAGCAAAGCTCGAAAGACAAATTCTTTTAATTAGGATCTGAGAGACATTATTTAACACAGGCCTGCCATGACCGAAGCCTCATTAAGAGCCTAAAATGAAATTTTTAGCATTATGATATTATGATATCCATTTACATGCATAATGGCTTCACAGTTCCTTGGCTCGTGCTGACAGTTACGGAGTGGAGGGAGAACCTAACCAGGTCACGCAGAGGCTTTTCTTTTCTCCACCCAACCTCCAGTGATCAGTCTTGCCTAATGACTGGGCCATAGTGTGGAGTGTGTGCTGCTACAGTGAATCTTGAACTCAGCAGAAGCGTGGTGCTGCTAGTACAGAAATCCTTTCCTGTAAAAACAGGCCTCTTGGTTATCTCGAGTGGTTGACTAACGCGATTGGATTACCGAATGTCATGTACACTCCGGCATCCTAATGAGCAGCAAGTGCAAGGACAAGCATATAGCCAAAAATGCCTTTTTTTAGGAGTAGCTTTCGAAATGCTAAGTCAGGTGACCATGTTTCTAAATGATAGGCCTGGTGGCACGGCGTTAGAAGGCATCCTGTATGCTAGCGGTGTTCACGCTGGTAAATGTGACAGCTTTGAGTGTTGCATGAATCATCATGTGCAGCTCTACCCGGGCTCGAGCTTCCTCTTTTTCACAGTATGTTTGCCAGTAAAACAGCAGCTCAGCGTTTATGCACCGGGTTTTCCTCATCCACATTTAGCTTCTTGGTATCTAGAAATAACAATGTGCCAGATCTCGCTGCATAGGAGATGAGCATTGTTTGCTATGCAATCAGTTTTCGGTGGCCTTACAGTAGCATGCTAATTTATGTTAATGTAGTTTCCCCTAAATAACTCAGTAGCATCAACACCATTACAAAAAAAAAAAAAAAAAAAAAACTGTTGGCACATTTCTCACACCACAAGAGAGACCAGCATGGGACGAAACTTGACATCGCACAGATACTTTGTTGAAAAAATGAACTGCAACGACCACAAGCAGAACTGAGCCGCCGATATTGTGGTGATTTTGTCTCTCGAGGAAACGATAAAGTTAAGTATTAGTTCTCGGGTTTTTTCGAAAAAGCCCTCACTGACGATGATGGTGACAATGATGATGCTCCTCATCATGTTCAGATCATCATTATTATTATTATTGTTATTATTTTTCATATTATTATTAAAGTACCCTCATGGAGAAGCTTAGGAAGCAGACATCACAGAAAGAGCAATCTACTGTTCATTTGAGTGAGCTCAGGGGAAGACCCGCACCAACTCCAGGCCAACGGACAATATTTATCTATACGGCGCAGGAGAAGAAGAGCGTTTCACTAACCAGGGTTTCTCTAGCGCAAACCCCCAAGAAACAAGCAAGCGACTTTTGTTTTAGTTAGTTAAAAGCTTTTGTTTAAGGCTCACAGAGGTGCTGTTTTTTTTTTTTTTTTTTTTTGCTTTGAAATGTCACAAATACAAAAAAAAGATTGAAATCTTTCAAAGAGGGGAGAAGTGAGATTAATATTCGTTTCTTTTTTTAAAAAGGAGTTTCGGGTGTCGTACTCAGATAATAGGAAGGAAACTTGTGAGCAGTTCAGAAATTAAACAGCACTATTGCCGGGGAGGTGCGCGTGCGCGTGCGTGTGTGTGTGTGTGTGTGTGCGCGTGTGCGTGTGTCCGTGTAAGCGCATGTTATTATGGAGTCTTCTTGTTTTCCTTATTGTGGTTAGAGGTGCTCTATATCCTCCTTTTGAAGGGGAAGCTTCTGATACTTGTGACTGCCGGTAAGAGGTCACATGAGCCAGGGCAGGAGGAACACCATAATACACCACAAAATAAGTGCAGTACTGTATATATGAGCAAGATTTGCCAAAAGCACTCCTCTCTTGTGAGAAATACCTTGAGTTGCTTTTTTACGCTGTGAGTCGAGCACTTGTGCTGCCCATTCACAAAAGAGGCAAAGTAAACCACAAGCCTTTCCTTTTCCTGTGTTCCTTTCGCCGAACACAGTGTATTGTTGTTTGTCTTGTTAAATTGTCATCACAGGATGAGAAAAAAAAAGGTATTGAAGAGAGAGAGAGAGAGAGAGAAAAAAAAAAAGAAAGAACATCTTAGGGGTTTACGAAGGAGTCCAGCAGACTGGTGCGAGCACATTTAATGCTGTTGATTCATGCACTGTGGTCTTTCTTTTGGCTGCTCTACTTTGTGGTTTGTCTTAAGGCCAACATTTGCTAATATTCTCTTTCTTTCTCTCTGTCTTTCTCTCCAGAAGAGAGAAAAGATGAATACAATCCTCTGAGCCCTGACGTGTCCATCCACGGAGCTGGAAACGGTACAGGTGAGCCCACATTACTGATTTCATCTAAACGCACTGTCAGTTTGTGCCACTGCCTCGTTAGTTCTGAGTTATTTTTAAATCCAGAATGTTTTTTTTTTCCCCTCATTCCTGGCACATAGATCGTTTCCATCCTTATTACTTTCTGTGCATTGCATGAAGCAAAAAAGATCTTTTTTTTTTCTTCTTCTTCTTCTTCTTCTCCCCTAAGCGCGGCATGGAAGCGAAACACTTTCACTGCGCCACTTAGGAAAATTAGATCCGAGTCGTCATTTTATTTCCTATTGATTACGGATTTAAACGTTAGTTTAGGTTAGCCGAAGGGTCTAGACTAGTCACAGTCTCCTGTGTATCAGAAACGTCCGCTCACGGGCTCGCACCGAGGCATTTGAGATGATGTCGCTTCATGTGTGTGTGTGTGTGTTAGTCAGAGATGGAAAGTAAACATTTGTAAGTTGAGCAGGAGTGCAGTGCAAATCACATTTTGCCACCAAATCGAGTTTGGGATGAAATCAGATTTGTTCTGTCCATGTACTTTCCAATTGGGTTACAACGAGACAATAAAATTTTCATTTGCCTTCTCTTAGGTCCCTGTGTCATAGCTCACTGTTAAAGAGAATTTAATGGGTCCAGGACACTTTCCGTAACTTTTTTTTCTTTTCTCTGTGTCCTATTTGTTAAAATATTTCTCACTATTTATTACTACCGTTGGTCTCGTCGACCTCTAGGATGTAAAAATGTGTGCATGTCTTCTAAACATCACACTTTTGGTCTTTTTAATGCCTTCTTATCTTTCACTGGTAATCATTGCTATTGCTTGTTGTTTATCGTAAAACGCCTGGGTTTGTGCAATTAAACATAACGCATGGCTCGTTATTAGATTTGGAGTCTGATTTTTAAGTATACAATGGGCTGTGCAAAGTGAGATCAGTTACCCAAGTGAGCCTAATTGCCACGTAAACCAATTACCCACAATGCTGCGAATGTTTAAAGCCTTTCCCAACATGCGAGAGGACGCTTTAAGAGTGCTCGATGATCACGCTGGCTCCTATTCGTCTTTGAAGTGGCCATTACACTGTAACTTAAATAAATACTTCCACCTTTAAAGGCTTCCTAATGGTTTGTCCTCCACTACATCACATTTAGAGCAGCTGCTTTCTTAATGTCCAGCTGGGGCTTTTCCAGTGACAAGCAACCTTAACCAATGGGTCCATTTGTTATTTTTTCTCCCCCCCCCCAACACACACACACTTCCTGTGTGCAGTTAAGGGTATTGATGCCACTGCAGAGCTGGAGAGGTTCTTCACCAAGAGGAAGTTGGAGGACAACGAGGGATGTCCTGCCAGCATCGCCGAGTACCTGCAACGAGGGGACACGGCCATCATTTACCCCGAAGACCCGGAGGAGAGCACGAGGCTGAGCACTCCAGAGGCTAACGGGCAGGACGACAACGAGAATGGTGAGTGCATTTGAATGCAAGTCCTGAGTGGCTTTATCAGAGGCACAAATAATTTTCTTCAAGATTCATTCATAAATAGATGTTATAGAGGACGATATCTTACAATCATAGCAAATTCAGGATCTCTCTCTCTATCCGGAAAATATGCAAACATGTAGCACATCAGAACCAACCTTTTTTTTTACCATTTACTGATCTCACATGTTTGGACAGATCTGACACTCAGGACGCCAGATGACTTCGCCCAACTGTTGACCTGCCCCTACTGCGACCGCGGCTACAAGCGGCTGACCGCTCTCAAGGAGCACATCAAGTACCGGCATGAGAAGAACGAAGAGAGCTTCCCTTGCCAGCAATGCAATGACACTTTCGCCTACCGCACACAGCTGGACCGCCATATGGCCACCCACAGGCCCTCTAGGGAACAGGTGAGTCCAAAAGTCACACCACTTAGAAAATGAATCAATTTCTTTACTATTCCATACTGCCTCGGTTTATATCTCAGCCTGGTTTAACCCCTTAAATGAAGTAAAAAGTGATGATTGAAGGAGTGCAGCCATTCTTCATCTCATCTATTACAAAACGTAAAGAATTATACAGTGTATGAAATAAAACGGTAAAGGGAAGTTCTAAACAAATAAGGAATATAAAATTATTTACATTTACATGTAATGGACACCAAAAGACACTTTCAGAATCACCTTGCAATATAGGGTCTCCATTTGCTACAATACGCATACTTGACATAAGCATGTTTCTCTGGAGCCTCCTTAAAATGCAGATCTCTCACACCGGAGCCACAGCTGTGCACGGTCGTCTGCCCACGGTAAGGCATGTGTGGGATGTTTTAGCACATTGAGTTCTATAGACATTCTGCCTCAGCTGCTGTTGGAGTGGAATCAAACTCCAAACATGCACCCAGCACTGACATTCGTTTCGGTCTTTCTCACTGGTTTCAGGCCAGCGAGAGACCCGTGTGACTGAAAAGCAGTTATATGAGCTGGTTTTAAAAAAAAAACAAGCAAAAAAAAAAAAAAAACAACGAAAAAGGCTGGGGTGACCTTTTATTTGTATAATAACATCTTGAGCATTTAACCAAATTGAAACGTAATATTTTACGGCAAACTTCGAAGCTCCGAACTAGCACAAGAACTGTGTGAAGTACCTGTACCCACCTTGCCTTCTTCTCAGTTTTAATATCTTTCGATTTTTCCCATACACATGCACACACCTTTCCAGACTTACTTAAACATGTCCAGATGGCTTCCCCCCCCCAGATATCTTTCCTACCCTAATCCCTAAATTACATTAAAACTTTTGTTTATTCACTCCATGACCGTTTCCAACTGTTAATTCACAAGTTTACCTTGACTTGCATTTGTTTTTTTGCATCGTGTATACATTCGTGTCTACATTTTTGTGCATATGTTATACATTAAATTGAAATTCCCATAGTACAGTCATTTGAGCTATTCTCTCCCACTAACGTTGAACTTTTGGAGACGCATGTTTTGTGCAATGTGCACGTTTTACCCATCGAATACACACTCCTAGACTCCCACATGTTTTTCACAGACCTTTGTATCTGTGAGTGGGGTGCAGTTGTGAGTACTGTTGTTTTGCTTGTGCATTAAGGTCCTGCCCACATTTTAATTTTAAATTCAGTAAAAAGTACTCACTTTTAACTTTGAGTCAGAAGATTAGCTGAAATTTAGCTCCCGCTCTACTGCTTAAGTCTAGTAACAAAATGAATTATGATTAAACCAATTAATCTTGTTCTCCCTAAAATAATGATTTTCCTTATGTACTTATCTCTCGACCATTTTCCCCCCCTGTAGCCTCCGGTGCTGAACGAAGGGGCCGGAAACCGCAAGTTCAAATGCACAGAGTGTGGGAAAGCCTTCAAATACAAGCACCATCTAAAGGAGCACCTCCGCATACACAGTGGTAAGTAGTCAGTTGTCAGTGGTCATCAAATCATATCGTGTGGTCTTGAAATAGATATTTGATGACCATTGATTTTATGATAATACATTTGAAATGTACCTAATAGCTAAATCTAATGAAGACTGTGCCTGTTGGATGCAGAACCTGTTTTAATTACTTCTTATGTTTTTCTTCGCAGGTGAGAAGCCATACGAGTGCTCCAACTGTAAGAAGCGCTTCTCTCACTCTGGCTCTTACAGTTCACACATTAGTAGCAAGAAGTGCATTGGCCTCATCTCTATAAATGGACGGGTACGACATGGGGTCGGCACCAAGTCTGGCTCATCTCCAAACTCTGCCGCTTCATCGCCAGGCAGCCCTGCCTTGGCTCAGCTAAGAAACAAACTGGAAAACAGCAGGTGCACTGGTCTCCAGGACCCATTATCCCACCCTGATATAAAGGCTGAGCCCTTGGACTTCAATGAATGCCGTCTCATGATGGCTTCACCACCAGAATTTGGAGGACCTGGGGCTTTTCTAAATGGTACTGGCCGTGGGGGAAGCCCCCTGGGGACGCACAGTTCACCACAGAACCCTTTGCATCACTTGGCTATGAGGCTGGAGTCACATGGATTAGGCTACCCAGGCTTGAGCAGTAACCTAACTAAGGTTCAGCGGGTCCTCCAGATTGTCGACAACACTGTGTGCCGGCAGAAGTTGGACACCAACTCCGAAGAGACCACCAAGTTGAGGGCTTACATGAAGGATCTGGGCTCGCAGATGGAAGAGCACAAGCTGGCTCTGGCCTCCCAGACAGGGTTTCATGGGGTTGGGCACACCAGTCCAAACAAAAGCCTTATTGACTACGCATTGGAGAAGGTCAGTGACGCCAAAACTTCCCCACAGAGACTAACTGAAGACACAGAAAAAAGGGTTCTTGACATTAAGAAAGAGAGGTCCAGTCATGTAATTGGTACTATTTCAGATGAGAAGGCCCAGGA
Source organism: Clarias gariepinus (assembly GCF_024256425.1). Taxonomy (NCBI): domain Eukaryota; kingdom Metazoa; phylum Chordata; class Actinopteri; order Siluriformes; family Clariidae; genus Clarias; species Clarias gariepinus. Next base: position 9,677,507 of record NC_071104.1, read on the forward strand.
GAGGGATGGCCAGTACACATCATTCTCATGCCAATACTGCAAGGAGTCATTCAATGGCCCTATTCCCTTGCACCAGCATGAGCGCTATCTTTGCAAGATGAACGAAGAGATCAAGGCAGTTCTGAAACCTAATGAAAGCTTACCTGTTATCCGTAGAGGCATGTCTAGCATAGAGCAGCAAAGTACTGTTGTGTCCTCTTCTATGCCGGATAGAAATACAACAAGCCCAATCAATCCATTCAAAGATCACTTGTCAGTACTGAAAGCTTACTTTGCCATGAATACCGAGCCCAGCTCAGAAGAACTGAGAAAGATCTCCATTGCAGTTGGGCTTCCTCAAGAGTTTGTAAAGGAGTGGTTTATTCAGTGGAAAGCTCAGTCTCTCCATGGCATGTCCAGGAAAAGATCTCCACCTCCTGAATGGGGCAGTGGAGACAGCAATCATAGTTTAGCAAGAGAATCAGCACTTGCAAGATCACCTGCTTCCATTGGCCAGTATAGTGAATCAACAGCAGAACTCCAAGGTACTACCAATGGTGAAAACGGGCATCGGCTATCCAAACATCACCATTTACCAAGCATAAGACACACAAATGAAAAAACAGTTGACTCAGTGGACCACTTGAGGGGTGAGACCCCCTCACCTCTGAATCTTTCCTCAACATCTTCAAAACACTCTCACAGCAGCTCCTATACTCCTACAAGTCTCACCTCTGAGGATGCCCATGGTGAACCTCTGGACCTGTCACTACCAAAACATCTCTCCAAATCTGACAGAAAGCCTAAGCCAAATGGTTTCAACATAGATAGTGACCATGCTGTAAGAGAACAAGGAACAGAACCTTTGGACTTAGCTCACATCAAGAAGGAGTTCAATTGCTTGAACAGCATAGGCAACGAAAACCAGCTCGATAAAAGTTCCAGCCCGATCTTTGGAATCAATCCCTTCAGTGGCGCTCCTATTTATACCCCTCTACCACCTCATGGAGCATTCCCTCCATCGACTTTCATGTCCCCAGCACAGGCCAGCATCCCAGGACTAAGGCCTTACCCAGGACTTGATCCTATGAGCTTCCTCCCACACATGGCTTACACTTACGCGGCAGGAGCGACCACCTTTGCTGAAATGCAACAGCGACGGAAATACCAGCGGAAAACAGGCTTCCAGGTAAATTAGACTCAGACATCGCAATGGTTTGCTAGGATAATTTATGCTGGTAATTTAAAGCTTCAAATTATGAAATAACATCTACTATAATAACACTAATTTCTGCATTACACTATCATGTTGAAAATACCGCAGGTTGCCTTTTTTGGGGGGTCTTACAAAGATTTAGGAGAGAAGCTCTTCCCAAGCCCGGGATAGAACAGACATCGTCGCTCTTAAGGCGGCAGGTGTGGAGTTTTGTGCTAAAAGTCTTAAATCTGTCTTTCTCTCAGGGGGAGCTGCTGGACAGCACAGGGGACTATTTGTCAGGGCTGGAGGACCTGACAGACAGTGAGTTGCTGCTTGCCCGGAAGAAGATTAAGAAGACTGAAAGTGGTATGTACGCGTGTGACTTGTGCGACAAAACATTCCAGAAGACCAGTTCCCTCCTAAGACACAAATATGAGCACACAGGTATATCACATTTAGAAAATTCTTTTTTTTTTTTACCCTCACCCCAAGTTATCTCTTTTTTTTCTCCTTTCTTACATCATTTGCCTTCTTTTATACCCCCATTTTTTATCTTGTTTTCTGTTGTTTATTTATTTGTCCGTTTTAAACCATGACCACCAATAAAATGTTTGATTTCTTATGACAGGGTTTTAGTTCATCCGTTATTGCGTTTGATTTAGCTCACGTGCCTTAAATCATATATTTTTTTCCTGTGGTAAGCAGCAGACATTCAAGAGATTTCATTCGATCCTATTACCTTTGTAGCGATCATTTAAAGAGATGGAAGCCTGTCGTGTACAGAGTTTACAAATCATGCTAGTGTTTCACGGTAAGCCAGGTGCATACAAGTGTGTGTGGCATTTCGATGCCACACAGTGACCTCCGCTCTTGGGGGACTCCTCTCTTTCACAGGCTTGCATCATACCTCATTCACATTCCTCCGCAGGAATGCAGGGCGGGGAATCTGCTCTCTCGTTTATTTTTGAACTTGATGAGGGAAGGTGGGTGTGTGTGTGGGGGGGTCAGCTCAAGCACGGCAGCTATGGAAGGTGCTGCAGGCATTCCAATGATATCCGTGGCCAAGAATACGCTACACGTGTTTAAAGATGACAGCGAATGTGTGCGTGGGATGTGTGTGCGTAAGTGTAAAAGGTGTTACCAATAAAAATGCGGAGCGCTTCGCCATCGATTAGACTGTATTTTCATGTTTTCAAGAGTCACGGCAGCTCCTGCCAAAGGACTCGGTGAATGAATACAGTAGCGGGGAAGTCCCTACCTCCCTCGGCCCGATTGCAGTTTTATGAGGGAGCTGTCTGACCTAAGCATTTTATAATCTGGAGACATGATGTCATAAAAAGCACGCTCCATCAAGGATGCTGACTGCCTCGATTTCACCTTGTGCGGTATGCTGTGATAATCACCTGATCTCCTTGGCTGCATTCAGCGAGGTCACGTACAACCTCAGAATAGCTCGTCAGGATCATGGCTTCCCTCTTGACTCCTTCTCCTGTGTATGGCATAAAATCAAAAATAAACCCTGTTGTGTATTCACAGTCAAACCAATTTGTGTTTTTTTTTGTTGTTGTTTTTTTTGGCATGCACTTACTAGTCAGTCTTACAAAGGAGGGTTTGTTAATAAAATCAAATGGGCCAAATTCGAAATGTATCGTTGGTTTGTTGCATTCTATAGCATCAAATTTTGGATTTAACTGTAGCACACTGACACAAGTTTTACTATCTCCCACACAGCAACACCTGAGAAACACTAATTTACTGTAAGGTTTGCTTTGCTGTGATACCACACTAACCAGCTGGTTTGTCTCTTTTCTTATGTGTCTGCAGGAAAACGGCCTCACCAGTGCCAGATCTGCAAGAAGGCCTTCAAGCACAAGCACCATCTAATCGAGCACTCGCGCCTGCACTCGGGCGAGAAGCCCTATCAGTGTGACAAGTGCGGCAAGCGCTTCTCGCACTCCGGCTCGTATTCGCAGCACATGAACCACCGCTACTCCTACTGCAAGAGGGAGGCTGAGGAACGTGAGGCTGCCAAGCAAGAGAGCCATGAGAACGGTAGCCTACTGGAGCCCACGGAGCTGCTGATGCACCACGCTTACCTAAAGGGACTTGCGCCACTGAGATTTCCCGATCCAGAAGAGCATGGCGAGGACATGATGAAAGGAAGTACCATCTTGAGAGATGGCACAGAGGACAGGGCTAGGGAGGCAGAGAAGGTGTACCCGGAAGTGACGGACAGACGAGAGGCAATGTTCAGGGAGGTGGAGGAAATGGAAACGGAGGAGGATAGGTTGGAGAGCCAAAGCCTGGACGGTATGGCAAAAGATGAGAAAGAGAACGATGCATCGGGAGGAACGGAAGATGAGAGCTCGGAGGAGAGGAAGGCGGAGAGCAAGACAGATGGCGAGGGCGAGAATGAGGATGCTGATTAACTACTGCGATTTGGATTAAGCTTGTTGTTTTTTGTTTTTTTTTCTTTTTAAATGTCTTTTGCTTGTACTGTTTGCTCCTTCCCTCGCATTGAGGGACTTTGAGCCAGATTTACTTTTGTGACCACACTGCCATGTCTTGATTATTCATTATTGTACTCTGAGACATAAAGAACAGAACTCGGGCTGGCATGGTCCATGGTCCAAAAAAAAAACTAAACAAAAAAGGCATCGGACTGGGTGGGACAGGTTGAGAGGTTACATTATGCAAAAACAAACGTGATGATGATCCACGTTATAATAAGAGAACCAACGGAAATGTTTCACAAGTGTACAGAGTGGAATGTGAAGGCTGTGTGGTGCTTATTTCCATAACCCCTGTGTTTTTATTGTGGTCACAGCACAAGCCTCGAATTGCACTCTGATGAGTTACTACATTAAATAATAATTGTACAAAAAAAAAAAATTTTAGAAAAGAGTAAGCATTGCCTATATGTACATATACTGCGCTTGAAGTCGCAGTAGCGTGTCAGTGTTATCTTTTGTCTATCACTTACTGTGATAATCTTGTTTTTACCTTTTCTTTCCTGACCTGCCACATGTTTATTTTGGATCACATTATGGCTTTTTTATGAAGCATCTTTATCTAAATAATACCTGTATGGTTCTAAAGAAAATTACAAAGTCTTAAAAAGAGGGACTAAAGACGGCAGTGATGACGAAGGCTCCTTATTGTGAGGCTTTGTCAAGCACCCCTGTTGCATATTTTTCGTTAGAGAAAAGCCTTATATGCAAACCCTTTCACCCGTGTTTTCTGCAAGTGCCAACCTTGTAAAGTGTACCGTGGAGTTAATGTGTGTCCTCCATGCACCTGCTTAAGTATTACATGGGAAGTGAAAAAGTAATTAAACATCGACCTTCTTTTTTGAATTACCTTCATCAGTGTTAGTATAGCTAGACCTCCTAGTTTACATATTGTTTGTGCAATTTTCTGTATTTTTTTTTCCAAGACCATCTGTCAGTATTACCATTTTCTTTTGTTCAATACAAAATCCAATTATTTTTATTTTAAACTACCATTTTATTTATGTGACTCATTTTATATTTCCTAATTATATTTATTTCATACTGTAGTGTACAGTATTATAGTTCCTCGTTATAGATATATTTTAGTAAAATGGATCCTGACAAGTGAATATCGGAGCAAATTTTACATGAAGAGAGCATTTATTGTATCTAGAACGAGTCATTGTTCTACTTACTTAATGTACCTGATGAAGGAGATTCTACAATTTGGGAATTTTTGATACGATATTGTGAAAACACTGTATTTTTGACTGAGAAGAAAAAAAAAATTCCACTTTATTCATCTGTTTTTCTTTTTAGCTAAAGAGATGAAGGTTGTCTGTGGTCAATGGGATTCTTGAAATGTCTGTTGAATTCTAATTTAATTTTTTTGATTTGTATTTTCTCTTGGAAATGACCTTGCTCGAATAAACGTAGCCCAATTTAATTTTCAATGCCTGTGTCATGCCTGTGTCATGAGAATGAAAATGCTTTATGTCTTGTAGTATTGTTTTTCCACATGAACAATTAGAATTATTAATTACAGTAACCTTCATAACAATAATAAGGAAAGTAACTATAATTTATTTTCATATATTACAAATTAATTAATTAAAAGGAACATTAACTTTTTTTAAATGAAGTATATACAATTTAAGTAGTCTAAAAAGAAATCCAAGATTTTCCCTGGGAATTATGTCATGTTTAGTCTTAAATAACATGCATAGTCTTAAGCAACTGCATATTTGCCTCATCTCAGCCGAAGAAAAGACTTTAGCCAAAATGTGATTTCCAACACAATGTTTCTCATTCAGCACGTTAAGGTGAAGAAGTTTAGCTGTATACATGGAGGTTTCCGTAAAACAAGCCTGTATGGTGGAACATAATACACGTTATCATTATCTCCATGTTTTTGCCCTTATACAAGACATATTTGACTTTTACCCCAGATGCCCTTCCTAAAACAACCCTTTCATTAAATCTGTCGCTTAGGACCGGCACCAAGGATGCCTTGGATCCAGTAGCTGGGTTTGGGGCATTGCCTGAGAATCAAACCTGAGCTTTATGCATGGCATGTGAGAAGCCTACAACTTAGCAAGGAATGTGGTGGATGATCATTATCTCTATGTAACATAAACAGATGCTCTCTGGGATTAAAATATTTTGTACTTTAATTTTGGTTACTACCACAAAAAGGAAAAAAAAATACAACAGAATTACAACATTTTAGCCGCTTGTGTTTTTTTTAATATTTCAATAAAAACACATTTCACTATTAGATGTATTTGTTTTTGCCAGCGGAATTTATTTTATTACAGTTTTTACAGGTTTTTTTTTCTTTGCCATTTTAAAGCAGTGTTAACTAAATACCCAGTAGGTGTACTGGTAAATAATAATAATAATAATAATAATAATATCAATAAATAAATACATTGATAGAGTGTTGTAAAAATCTATAAATTACATAATCTTATTTTAATTTAAAAATAAATAGATACTATATATATATATATATATATATATATATATATATATATATATATATACATTTTGTCTTGTGCTGTTAAAAGAAAGAGTAAATTATTATTTAAATTATTAATAGCAAACATAATTAAATTTCAGAAACAATTTCTCAGGTAATATTTTTCTTTATTTAATTGGGAACATTAAAAAAATCCCTAATACAGTTGACATGAGGTTTCATTTTATACCAGTACCTTTTAAGGAATATAGAATATAAGTAATTCCATGAATTGGGTGGCATTTGTATGCTCCTTTTCTTTGTCCAAGTTCGCTAACAAAAAAATTAGGAAATTCCAGGCTGTATTGCTGTGGAACTGGAGGAAACCCATAAAGGAAAAGAATAATAATAATAATAATAATAATAATAATAAAAGATGGCATGGTGGCTTAGTGGTTAGCAATGTCGCCATATACCTCCACTGTCTGGGTTCCACCGGGTGCTCCGGTTTCCTCCCACAGTCCAAAGCCATGCAGATTAATTTAACCGATGTTCCCAAATTGCCCGTAATGTATGCGTGTGCCCCCTGTGATGGAATGGCACCCTGTCATTATAAGTATAGGATAGGATAGACTCCAGGCCCTCTGCAACCCTGTATACACTATAAGTGGTATTGATAATGAATGAATGAATGAATGAATAATAATGATAATAATAATATCTCATCATCTTATTATTAGTATTATTATATAATGTCTGTATAAATAGTATATTTTTTAAAGCACTCAAATCAGGAAATCAGTCGTATATTGACTGACAAGATTTGGTTCGATGTAATTTTTTCATGCGTGAATTTTTAGTTTTAATATGATAATCAGGAGAAAGAGAAGGAAAACGTGCTCGCTCACACTTCCTTCCTTTCGGACGTCTCTTGCCTGACGTCATCACGCACGCAACCGGCCACACGCACGCAAGCACGCACGTGCGCCAGTGGACGACGGGACATAGAGGAAGAGGTAAATATGAATTTAGAGCGTTGTCGTTAGCACGACTTTACCTTGTCGTTTTCTCATATTAGACACTGTATTGTAGAGAGTCGTCTCCGACTCCGTCTGTGAGCAGTTCTTTTGTAAATATTACTTCAGAAATGTGTGTGTGCGTAGTGTAGTGAACGGTAACTAGCCTTACGAGCTAATTTTAACGGTTTAACGTCAAACCTGTGGCTGAGTGACAGTGTGCGTGCGTGCGTGCGCGCGCTTGTTTAGAAATGCACTACAGTAAAGAACCTGCAGTAGCTCATACATGTTAAGGTGTGTGTGTATTGTATGTATGTATGTATGTATGTATGTGTGTGTGTATGTATGTATGTATGTATGTATGTGTGTGTGATATTTGCAGACATTCAGACTTGCTAAACAGGCAACTTTATATAACAAACAAACAATAAGGTCACCGTTTGCAAATATGCACACTGACGTCACCAGTTTTTTTATTTATTGTATATGTCAGTGGTGTGTAAACTTTTTCTCAAATGGGGAAAAAACCCGAGGGTGTAATATTTTATATTACAAGCAGCGTGTATAATTTCTATTTAAATTATATCATATTTTCTGAACTTTTGTAAATATTGCACATTTCCAGCACATTTCTTTTAATTATAGAAATAAAAAAAATCCTAATTTTTACATTTTTACAATAAAAGTTAAAACACTGTTAAAATGTAAATAAAATAAATATAATTTACAATGTTTACAGCCTAAATTGTAATTTCCATCCTATTTAAAAAATAATTTTTATAATTAATAAAAGTAGACAATATATAAAATAGAACAATTATAACAAGATAATGTAACAATATTTACAGGCTCATTAAAAATTTTTTTTTTTGAAAATCAGAAATTTGAAAAATGATATAAAATGTTTCTAACAATTATATTTATAACAATATAATATAAGAATTATAACTGCATTTTCCGCTTAAATAATTGTAAAAAAAAAATTATTCAAATTATATTATAATATTTACAGGATAAAAAAAATCATAATCCTAAAAATATTTTTTTTTAAAAAATTTTTAATTATAAAAATATTATTTTAAGATGTAAACACTATAAATTTCCAGCCAAATTTTTAAAACTTTTTTAAACTTTTTTTTAAAAACATTTTATTCTTATTTTAATTTTATTAAAAAATTATACTTTAATCCCACTTAAATTTTTTATTTGAATTGTACTCTCCAGTAAAATGTATTTAATTCTTTTATGTCACTCGCAGTCATATAAGCATTTTTAACTGCATATAATATTTTGTATGTTTGTGTATGTTACAAATAAAATTTAAATGTGATTTATAATTTTTATCAATACTTATAATATTTATGTTAGTAATGTTATATTTATAATAGACAAGCGTAGCCAGGTCCATAAATTTGTCTAGTAAAGTACAATCACTGAAAAGTATAGTACTCTAGTAAAGTATTATACTTTCCAAGAGTATAAAGATTATTTATTATTATTTATATTTATATAATATTTATTATATTATTTATTATTATGTATAATCACTGGAGGTGAATCAAAACGTGCTTTCGTTTAAAAGTATTTACACCCAAATCTGTTGAATGGTGTAAGAACACTTACACAGCACTTTGTACAGCACTTTGCACTTTTTTATATGTGGCCTGCCTGATTTTAAGGTCACATCCGATTCCTCCATTTGGGAATGTAGATTATAAAGATACTGAAACCAATAGAAAAGCCTGTGCTTGGCTAAAAGAGCAAAAATGTTCCATTCCTTAACTACAGTAGCATCAAGGAGCTCTCACACATGCTGAAACTCACTGTTCCTGTCCTGCAGTACTCACTCCTTACAACATGCAGCACATTTAACAAGGCCGCGTCTATGAATGACAAATCAAAACTCTGCACCAAGCATTTTTATATATAAACACACACACCAGTCACTTTGTATTTGGTGAACCAATCATGGCTAATTATTTGTAAGCAGTGAGGCTTAGTGTCTCTTTATAAATATAAGAATTTCTGCATTAAGAGACAGTTTATTCCTCCTATCATTAAGAACGTGTGCAGTCATGTTGAATAGTCCTCGCCATCAGCCAGCACGCAGGGAGCGGTAAGGTAAACCCAGGCTGCCTCGGCCACTATTATCTTTCTGCATTATAATGTTTGTGATTTTAGGGTTTTTACTGTCTGCAGAGTAAGGCTCAAGCTTTTCGAGGGCTTTTGCTATAAGTGGTTAAGTGAGGGTCGATTTACAAGGTTTAGCTGATGTCTTTGTGGATAACTTTTTATACTCAAATTATTCACGCTGCATTTGTTCTTAACCCACAAATAAACTTTTGGCAGATACCTCCCCCAACCACATTGATGTGGCTGTTGACTCATGCATTTTGCGTCACCACAATATTAGCCAAAAATAGTCAGTCGAGAAACAACTGATCTGTAAAAGTGACGATCGTTCGATTCCGATCGGTGGCCAATTGATCTGAGAACCTCTTGCTAAAATCAACTTGAACTTCTACGTAAAGTTTTTTTTTTTTTTTTTTAAATACACTGACACTGATCTGAGATAATGAATAAATAAACTTGGTAAGCTCTGTTCAAAAGAGCACTAAAAAGGCAGTTTTAATTTACTTTCATGCTTTGGATTGGCTCACATTTGATGTCAGTAAAGATTTATCCAATCAGAATAATTGTAACCAGTTGTAGTGCAGAGTGGATCTCTCTGTCATGATCATGAGAATTGGTTTGAATGAAGCTGTAAAGAGCGTATGACTGAAAGCTGGAAAATACCTGAAAAAGGCTTATGATTTGTTTTAAGTAATGCCTTATGATATTAAATTCTTTAATAAGTGCATCATTTTGTGTTTCTTATGGCTCAAAAAATATTTTTGTTTGGAAATAAGATTCTTCTGTTACATTTTTTTTTGTAGACATGAGTAAATATCATCTCTGTTCTCAAAGTAAAGTAGGCCTCTCCAAACCAGTACCAGCTACCAACTCTAATTCTCTCATATAATCCCGTCATAACTAAAAGGCTTTTACAATAAATTCTAGGAGTCAATCTAAATCGTCAAGGCACAATTCGGAAGTAGTCTTGGATGCTCTCTCTTGTCGTACACTCGAAAATTAACACTGTATTCTGCATTATGTAAATTGAAAGTGGGCACGGACCTGTGTACGTTTCTCACTGTTACTCATACTGTGATAAACAATGTGACCTGAAGGCTGGGGTGCATCAAAGGAAGCAACAGTCATCCAGACTGGCTCTTAAAAAAAAAAATGTGTTTGATCCGCAAGTTATTAAGCGTCATATTTCAGGTGCGTGGATTGTGCGCGCCTGGCTTGTAAAGTCTTTAAAAAACATTTGCACCATTCAAACGTTTTACTGTGGTTAAGAGTCTCATTACAATACTGTGTTTGAAGTCCGTAAATGTCAATCGGGTTTTACGCCTTCATTCATGAGAAGTTTCATCACTGTCCCTGGTTTGACTTGAAGGCACTTTAGGTGCATTAAAATATTTACGATCTGGATCTATGGAAGCATTTTTTTTTTTTTCTTTTTTGGACACCATTTTAAAAAAGGGGGAACACAAAAAAGTGCCTACAATATCAGTCAGCAATTAATAATAATTTTTGTTTTCCTAAATGGCTCGAATGTGTGTGAATGAGTGGATTAGGACAGTGCCCAAAATGTACCCTGCTCATTTCCCCAAGTCAGCTGGGATCGGCTCCAGGCTTCTAGTGACCTTGTACAGTCCTGCCTGTGTAGAGAGTGAATGATCATTGCATTGTCCTAACATATCAGGTACCCAAGTTGCAAGTTGTATACATAAATGACAGTACATTTTATGAGAACTTAATGACTAAACATTTACTCATGGCATGAACCACGTGCATGATTATGTGTTTGGCTATAGGGCAGCGTGAAAGAGTGATATCAAGAACCCATTCAGTGAAAGTCTGTTCAATGACGGAAACATAAGTAAATTCAGAGTAATTGAAGTTGATTCCAAGCACGAAAATCTAAAATTTGATTTGCGTACTGTAAGTACATGGCAAGTTTCATAAATTTAGCACAGAAAGATTTTATTTAGTGAATTAATCAGTGGATATTTACTGTATTTTGAGATATATTTGTCTGGTCAGAATTGAGCAATAAGGTTTAATATTGCAGGAAATTCCTTTGCAGATCGAGGATAAAACGTGCAGAATGTCGTCACTTCGTGTTAGTTCGAGTATCCGGTTCAGCATGAGCTGTAGTTTTTTTTTTTTTAACATAAAAAAACAAACAATGGATAACTTGATCGCAGTAGGGCTGAAACGATTCCTTAAGTATTTTGATTATAAAAAATGACCGAGGCATAATTAATTGCCTCAAGGCTTCTTTTAATTGTGGAAAGCCCCTTTAAATTAAATTAAATTAATTAAATTTAAAAGCTTGCATTATGTTTTTGCGCAATTATTTATTTTTCGTGACACAGCGCACTTCTGGATGCAAGCCGCCAGTCAACACAGACGAAGAAGAAGCGCTTGCGTCACTCAAAAAAGCGAAAGGGGACGCAAACAGTTAGCTATTTATTAATTTAAGGGAACGTTCTGTTGCAGGCTGCAAAATGGAAAGGGAGCGATAAAAATATCAGCGAGCCAAGAGAAGAAGAAAGCAGCAAGAGAAACTGACAGAACTTGTCAGTTAAGGCTTATGTTATGCCTGAGTTGTAAATTTAGAAACTTTTCGTTCTGAGGGTTAAATTTCACAGCAAAAACGATTTTTGTATAATGATTCATTTATTGTGCACCTTAGTTTTTTTATACTTAAAGTCATTTGAAATTCCTTTATTTTTTTTTAAGTTTTTGCATCTGAGAAAAGGCTTTAAAATAAGAATGTATGGCTCTGTAATCTCAGTCACGTTTAAGCTATTCCTTGTATTGTGAATATTGAAAATGTTTATTTTTGATAAAATGCTGTATGCATTTAAAAAATAAAAGTTGATATTTTTCTAAAAAGAAAACCAATTAATCTTTGTTTCTCTTATATATTTTACATTGCTGTTTAATTAAGCAAAACTAAATTTCATCCGATCACTCGATTAGTTGATGAAATTTTTGATCAATTAATCGAGTAGTAGAATTTAGTAGAATACGCGCTCAATTACTAAAATATTTGATAGCTACAGCTCTAGATACTAGTTACTCGTTAAATTTAATTAAGCATAGTTAAAAAAGAGGTGGTGTTGGTTTATGCTGCAAAAAATTTAATAATGTTAAAATATTTTTGTTTGGTATTTGATTGCGTAATTAAATTTTTTTTATCAACTGGTTAGCAAAATAATCTTTAAGTTGTACAATATGTTTGTAAACTTTCCAACAGTTACTGTAAAGCTTATGCTGTTTTTTTTGTTTTTAACAGTACTGTAAAATTCTTGAGCCACCCGTCATTTCTTCATATAAAATGTTTTTTTGCGACAAGCTGCAACATGTCTAAAGTTATATAAACAAACCAGTTTTTTAAATTGTATCAACCTCAGCAGCAACCTCATTTCCCCTCTTGGAAACCCACTTAAGCATGAAGTCATAATCTGCACCAGTGTTTTCCTGGTTCATGTCTTAAGTTAGATATTTTTTCTTTTTAATCTTTTTTAATGATTAAAATTTCTCTGGGTGGCTTAAGAAACAAAAAAACATTCATCTGAAACTGCTCAGAAAATAAAGAAAGCCTGGAGAACTATTCCTCAAGACTGCATTAAAAATACAAGAAAGTCTGGCTGTTTAGAAAGCAAAATATAAAGCAATGACTTTTGCTCGATACAGCATTAGCGCACTATGTAGGTTGTGAAGACGAGTCAGTGTATTAATACATGTACTGGAAGAAATGAACAAGACCGATAAATATCAGTAGCAAAACATTACTGTGGGATGGCTACACTTAACGTGTCATTAAATGGTGTTAAAAAATACTTTTCCTATTAAACATTTGAATTTCACAGATTAACTTGGTTTCAGATTATGTGGTCTACCTCCTTACCTTCCCTTTCTTGATAGAATGTTATTTTGAATGTAATATTATTATATTATTGTGCCTCAGTGCACAAAGTGTCCAAAGAGTTATGAACCAGTGGGTTGAGTAAAATCAGTGATAATGTGTCTTGGTGAAACTGTAGAAAAGGAAGTATGTGGTAAATACCAAATACAGTGGAACCTCGGATTACGAGCATAATTTGTTCCAGAAGCGGGCTTGTATTCCAAAACACTCGTAAACCAAATTTAATTTTCCCATAAGAAATAATGAAAACTCATTATTCGTTCCACAGCCTCTAAAAAATAAATACATAAAAATAATAAACACAAAATATAAAGTAAAAATAAAACAAATTAACCTGCACTTTACCTTTAAAAAAAGTTAAAATAAATCCCAACAGATATGTGTTTTCGTTTGTGTGCGCAGGCACTGTGTATGTGTGCGTGTGAAGCTAAAGTAAGGAGCCCCTCCCCTTTTCCCCCTTTCTCCACTCTTCTCACACACACAACGCACATGCGCACACACACAACGAAAACACTGGTTTAGCGGAAAAATAAACAAGAAATATCTCTAATGACACTTGATTGAGCGACACACTAACGGAATTACTGCTGTAAAGTAAAAATAAAACAAATTAACATGCACTTTACCTTTAAAAAGAATTGCGACAGAGCAGTGTTTCTGTGTAAAGCAAAGAGAGTGTGTGTTTGTGTTTGTGAAGGCGAAAGTACCACACCAGTTCCAACATGACTGCGCATCAGTACACAAAGCAAAGTCCAAAGACATTGATGAGCGACTTTGGTGTGGAAGAACTTGACTGGCCTGCACAGAGTCCTGACCTCAACCCAATAGAACATCTTTGGGATGAATTAGAGCGGAGAGCCAGGCCTTCTCGTCCAATATCAGTGTCTGACCTCACAAATGCGCTTTCGTAAGAACGGTCAAAAATTCCCAAAAAAACACTCCTAAACCCTGTGAAAAGCCGTCTCTGAAGAGTTGAAGCTATTATAGCTGAAACATCATATTAAACCCTATGGCTTAAGAATTGGATGTTACTCAAGTTTATTTGCATGTGCAGGCAGAAGAGTGAATACTTTTGGTAATATAGTGTTTGTTTGGCTTCGTAAGCCACCTTGACGAAAAGATACTGATCATAATACTTAAAGGGCATTTTGATGATGAATGTGGTTAAACAGAAAACAAAAAGCGGTCCTGTGTTTTTAATAATAAATATACAGAAATTAAATGATTTAATCTAAATCAGTGAACAAATAGGTAGAAACAGCAATTTGAACAATCAAAATACAGTTTTTAAGCTTCTTTAAAAATTAAGTGTAGCACATTAAGTTAATAAATTACTAACTAAATATAATATTATTTCTGTTTATGAATATATTAATATTTGTTTTTTCTAAATATATTAATAGTTCTGTTTTTATTTCCATATTTTTAAGATTTTACAAATTCAGCCCTTTTATAGAGATTAACTGGTTGTGTGTTTATTGTAGCACTGCTCTACAATTCACAGTTTTTCAACCTTCTTGTAGTTAACCACTACAATTAATATTAATTATGTAAGTTATCTCATCATGTTGTTTTGAGCAGTTAAATTTTGAAGAATCGCTGACACACCAGTTGTAGTGCTACGTGTCATTATTTCAGCAGGCTGTTGTTAAGGTCATGGGCATGCTCACTTTTTTGTTTCCTGTGACATTTACACTAAACAGCAAATGAACAACATGGCAACAATGCTGCACTGCAGACTCATGCATGCTGTTCATCTTGCGTTATTCCACTCATGGCGGTGCTTATGCTCAGTTGTTAGTGGTGCCTCGTTAATGCACAGCATTAATGCCTTTTTGGAGCTTGTGGAGTTTATAGAGTAATTGATTCCGGTTTGATAACATCGATCATAATACTTGCCATGCACAACATTACTGGTTGCTGTTTTAGATGATTTTTATGATTTAGCATGATTGCAAGATATGATAAAAAAAAAAAAAAAAAAAAAAAAAAAAAAATATATATATATATATATATATATATATATATGCAGTGTATATTATAAATTCTATAAATTTTGAGATAATCACTAAAGTTAGAGCTGATTGCTATGATGATGTATATGAAATTGTAACTGTTGTTAAATTTGGAATACAAGCTAATGACTTTCTATTTAAAATACAATTCAAGTCCAATACGTATATTTACTTTTAAAAATATGTTTATAATAACTAGACGTGCCTGTCCACTTAGTTTTCATGGAATTTAATCGCACACTCAAAAGTGCGTTAAACAAAATGTACAGCGGCATCTGTCGAATTTTGGAACGAACTAAACATTTTTGTGTTACCGTAAAGTGTTGCGGAATAAAGATGTGAGATCGCGTTTATTAAGCAGATTTTAACTGCACACTCATAAGCATGTATTAAAAAAGTACAGTACCATCTGTTGAATTTTGAGATGAACTAATGATTTTTTTCAAGGCTGATTTATTTTATTTATTTATTTTTATATATAAGAGGTTTTTCATTTAAAATATAAATGAGCATTTCTTCTCTTCCCGTGGGACGATTGCGATGAAACAAAGCCTATATGTTACCTTAAGCTCAGGCCAAATACACCTGTGAAAAAAAATTCCAAAAACCATCTTGACATCCACGTGAGTTTGCAGGTTCCCAGGATTGGTTAGGGTTGCTTTGATCGATGTGAGGGTGCTCGATTGGTATGAAACCGGCCTATATGTGAGGCGACTCGAATAGTCTGATGATTCTGGTCACCACTGATTGCTTGGTGCATCCTTAATTGATATTAATTGTTTAATTTTTCAACGTTTTTCATTTCACTGAAGCAGTTCTTGTAGTAGAGTTGGTGTTCATCATCAACAGATAGTGTAGGTCTTATGTTTCTCAGGAATTTTGTTTTTACTTCAAGTTAAAACCGAAGATAAAAGAAAAGAAAAACACTTCACTTTTGCAGAGAGCACTATTTTACTTAAGCTAGCTAGCTAGCTAGTTAGCCTGCTATCCAACATGCTTCATAGTAGAGATGGAGGAAAATTTATTCATCTGGATGTGTCTTGATTCTTAAGGACAATTCATGTATTCACACTGCATCCAAAATGATTTTTTTTAAAGTAATTATTGAATTTATATAGGTATGCATTTGAGGTGGTGAAATGATGCTGTTCCTCTACATGTTGTCAGGCATCACTACGTCCCATGAGGTTTGTAATTAATTGTAATGTTTGTTTAGATTTGTAGTGAAGTCTGGGAAGAAATGTGTAGAATCAGGATACATATACAGTTGTGATACTTACGGAATCGCAATACACATTGAATCCGTACCTACTGTAGGTATCGTGTGCCTGCATTACCCAAACAAAAAGTCTCCTTTTTGCAGGACTCTGCAGCAACCTTTGTTTCTGCAAATCCAGATTGAGAATGTGCGTAAACGATGTAAACACTGTCTACAGCACGGCGCCACACACACACTTCGAACACTTACATCACAAATCAAAGTAAATCAACACTATAATAGTGTGTGTTAGTTTCTTTTAGGTGAAATCAACTCACAGATGACAACCAGATGGTAATGTTCATCTTTTCATTTTAGTTCTGTATATTTTTTGCGTATAATGTAATATATAAAGCAGTAGCCGATATTATAATCATAACACGGTCCATGAAATGTCCTCTAGTAGGATAGGATATGATTATTTTATGATGTCACTGACCCTTTTGAGACCATGGCAACAGTAGCACCAATATTTAGGTGTTCATTTATTTAATTATTAGTGGTGTGTGTGTTTTTTTTTTCCCCTCCACATCAGTACAAGCGGCTTTTAGCTTAGAGGTTGTTTTGTGATTTGCCAATCGTAGTTATGACGCTTAGATATTTTAATGTGATCAAAAACAGATCGTTAGTGTTAGATTATTAGACATATTTGTGTTTTATGACCTTTTATATATATATATATATATATATATAGAGAGAGAGAGAGAGAGAGAGCAGCATTTTTCTCAGCCCATACTTTAGTGTGGTTTGATCAAATCAGATTGGATTTCCTGAATTTACCCGTCACTGCCGAACACGCCTGGCTTTCCCGCGAGTGTGTAGTGATTAGCACGTCCGCGTTAGTCTGTAATTACAGCTCCTCTCTCCTTCAATAGCTCCTCACTGATGATTAGCGTTCACACAAAGCCTCTGATGTAGCGAACTCGCGTCTTCTATTTAATGGACGAAAAGTCACTTTTCTCGGCACTCCGCTCCGTTCAAGAGCTTAATCCGTGGAAAATGTGAGCTTTTCCGTGCTCTTATAATGCGAGATCAAAAGAGTTTGGAAACGCACCGTGCGCCCTTCCTACAGCGTATTGAACCCGACAGAAATGTCAGCGTCAGTCTGAATGTGAGGGGTTTCAGGAACAAATTACTCAATGCTTTTTTTTCTTTCTTTTTTTCTTTTAAACCGGGTTTACAGTACTGTTTTAGCTGATTGAGATGCCACTCAACAGAGCTTGTGGTTGAAGGCATGACGTCTCAGCAGCATTCATTAAACCAGTGCATGTAACCTCACGTCACTGTCGTAGAAAAAGTTTTCATGACCTATTTATATCATCCTCTCAGAAGCATCGCGCATTCGCATATCGAGGATGAGGTGATGCCGAACAGTTTGACAGGAAGAGAGAAATGACTTTTGGTGAATGTAAATTATAAACCAAGGATTCGGAAAGATCACACGAAACCTTGTGAATGCTCTCGTTCTTCCACCAGGTTTGAGTAAAAAAAAAATTACCTAGACTCGTGTTTCCCCTTTCCATGCTTTTCTTTTCAGGGTCAAAAGTGTGCATAGCGTGATTCACTTGTGCACGTTACTACATAAAGAACGACAAAGTAAGACCTGAAACTGCGATGTCATGATGTCATGGATCGCAGTTTCAAGCCATGATACAAAACTTAGTGCAATGATTTGGAAAAATAACACCCTGAGAAAGCTTAATACTCAAAACAGGATTCGCAGATTTGTAAAGCAGCGCTTCTTCGCACATATACACGCATTTAGTCAGAAGTTAATCAGGTTCAACATTACACATAAAATAAATCGTTGAATGTTTGCACAGATTAGCCATAACTTTAGGACCACTTGCCTCAATTTGTGGAGGTTCTAGTTTTGTTGCTTAAACAGACCTGGAACATCAAGGCCTGGACACCACTAGATTTCTGAAGGTACGCTGTGATACCCGGGAAAAGGCAGACCCATTAAGTTGTGCAAGTTGAGGGGTAAGACCTTAATGGATCAGACTCAAGGTCTTGATTGCAGTGTAGCACAGAGCATTATCCTGCCAGCAGGGTATACTGTTTTAAATTAAGGGGTGTCCTTGGACAACAACAATGTTTAGGTAGGTGGTTCGTGTCAAATCAACACACCCTTCTTAAACAGTTTCTCTTTTAACAAAATGTTTAGCTTTTCATCATTTCCAGCAGCACAGAATAATTAGGGTAGCTCAGTGGTTAATGCGTTGGATTATGGCTCGGAAGACCCCAGGTTTAAATACCACAGCCACATAGTTGTCCCTGTTTGGCCCTGAGCAAGGCCCTTAACCCTCAACTGCTCAAGGCCCTTATTCACAAAGCCTCACAGAATTCTCTCAGAGAGCTCCTATCTTATCTTAAACAGTCCTAGCTGGGAGTCCTAGACTAAAAGGGATTTAGGAAACTTCTCACAGCAACCCTGTGGGAGGAAATTACAAAAACCTTTATCTTAGTGAGGAGGTGTGGCTGACCCTGTTGCTAGGGATGATGCAGCAATTCAAGGAATGTGATTGGTTGATAAAAAAAAAAAATCTTAAAATGCGCCCTTTGTGAAAATAGAATATATATGGTAATAGAATAGTCAATTAAATCATAATGTTTGTATATAAAAAAATCTATATTTCTGTTATAGGATAAATATCTTAGTTTATTTACCATACTGATTTTATTACTTTTAATCCATTTCAGCTTGATGGGTGCAAAATGGCTCAGCTTCTGCCAATTCACATGATTTCAGGACAGTCAATTATAGTTGCACTTTTGGATAGTTTGTAGCCAACAATTCAAGAGAGATGAAAAGAAGTAAAACAACAAGAAAACCAAATTGGACAGAAGAGCAGTGTTTATGTTAAGTGTTTGGAGAAAATTTTTTATGTTGTCCTCTGCTATAAAAACTCTTTAAAGCCTCTTAAACATCCTCTCTACTCTTAACAATTTTTACCTTAGGAGCTGTTTTTAGATCTAAAATGTTTTATGAACCATTTAAATTTTTCCCAAGATTTATTCCTAAATTTAAGGGGAAATTCTAAGAAAATGTCATAATTCTAAAAATTGTTTTAGAATATTATTCTTAGGGGCAACTTTTAGGCTTAAGAAAATTAAGACCCTGATGTGGTAAAAAAAGAGATTAAAAAAAGTCGCTCTGGATAAGGATCTGCCAAATGCTGAAATATAAATATAATTATGTGGGTTTCCAGAGTTGTAATCTAAAGTGTAAAGAGGGCTAGGCTTGACACTTTAACTGACAGGGTCACTGTCCACTAAGCTAGCTGACAAACTAATTCAACTGGTCTTCATCTTCAATCCCTATGAACTGGTGAATGACGTCACCGCCGCGCATGGCTATCACTGTGGAAATAGCAGTACTCAAGGTTTTCTAGAATGTTGCCCAGAGCACCACATTGCCATTGTCCCCTTCATAGTGCAACCTGCTGCCAATTCTTTTATAGGTAAGTGGCTCATATGCACCAGAATCCATATGAGTCAAAAGAAAATGTGATTCATCAGACCATGCCACCTTCTTTAGTTGCTTCCTGCTCCAGTTCTGATGCTCACGACTCCATTGTAGGCACTACGGGGAGTGGAAACGGGCCTGGATATCTGAATCCGTCTGCGGCTACACGACCACATATGTAACTTTAATACACCGTCTGCTCTGAACCCTTACTGTCTGACTTTTTCAACAATATGAAATACCAGTTGTGCCCATTACTTCGTTCTTATGGAATTGCTCACACAAAAATGTACAGTGCCATAAGTTGGATGTTGGAATTAACAAAAATTTGTACGTTACCGTGAAGTACCACGAAATGAAGGTGTGAGATCGCATTTATTAAGTAGATTTCAATCGCACACTCATAAGTGCATATTAAAAAAAATTGCAGCTCCATCTATTTAATATTTTTTTTGTTTTCCATGATAAAAGGGCATTTTCCATTTAAGTTTAAAATTTATTTATATTATCAAAGTATCTTTGTGAAATCCGTTCAGTAGTATTTACATGACGCGTAAACAAACAAACAAACAGATAGAGGAAAATACCAAAAACCATTCTGATGTTTTCTATTACTCATCTTATGCCCCCTCCCCAAGTATAGACACGGCAACTTTACAGTTTCATTATATGTGTATATATGTGTAGCAGAGAACATTTTTCATGTGCGTCCTGAATTATTTCACGCATAGATTTGTGAAAAAATAAACTTTGTTTTAATTCAGGACGTATTCCCACAAGAACTAAAGTACAGCTGGCAGTAACACAACTTCACCAGCTCTCTTATCTTCTTGAGCTTATTGTATTGACTTAAAACCTCAATAGTAACGGTATTTTTGATTGGTCAGTCTTGCAGTCTCCAGCCAATGAAATCGTTCCGTGCAAAGGATTATTTTTTGTTTACTTCCTCAGTTACCATCATGCCACCAAAAAAGAAATTGAAACCTAACACAAATCACCGAACAGTCACTGGTGCACTGATGCGCAGTCATGTTGAAACAGGAAGGGGCCATCCCCAAACTGTTCCCACAGTTTTTGCACAAAGAGATGAAAATAATAATTATTTGGATAATCTTCCCTGATGAAGGACATCTTTATGGACACTTGCTTTGTGCACTGGTAACTGTTCCTACAAAGTTGGGAGCATGAAATTGTCCAAAATGGTATGCTAAAGCATTAGGAGTTCCTTTCACCATTCCTATCATACTGTAGCTCTTGTATCAGGAAGCCTTGGCTGCCCATGGACCACTGTTGGTAGGTCCTGCCCACGGACCACTGTTAGTAGGTCCTGCCCGCAGCAGAGCGAGTGTTTTGAAATTGCTATGATTTAGTCATCTAGCCTTCACAATTTGGTCCGTTTCAAAGTCACTGTAATCTGTAAACTTGACCATGTTTTCTTTTTATCAGATTAACTTCACAGGTAGGTAAATATAATTAAATAATTAAAATAAATAATAATTACAAATATACTGCCTGGCCAAAATAAGCAAAATCACCTTTAGCTTTAATTACAGCACACAGTGTGATGGCCAGTTCATGTGTAAAAATTCCTCACACTCTCAGAGCCGCTGTTTCACAATTTGAGTCCTGGAATATACCTGTGCCATCAGAGAAGAAAAACTGTAAATGTATTCTCATATTGTTGCTATGTCTAGACCTGAGCTACTGAAGCAAATCCAGATCATAACACTGCCTTCAGTGGCCTGTACAGTGGCCACTATGTGTGATAGCTATGCACTCATAGAGTGCTTCCCCACTGGAATAGGGTCAATCTGGACTCATCAGACCCCAAGACCGTTTTCCATCGCTCCAAAGTCCAATTTTTATTCAAATCTTGATGCTCCCTAGCAAATTTAAGCATTTTTACTAATCAGTCTCACTAACAAGTGATTTTTCTCATGGCCGCACAGCTTTTTAGTCACAATCCTGTGAATTCTCTTCACATTGCGTGTGTAAGAAAAGGCTTTTACTTTTACTATTAAACATAGCTATGGTTTTTACTGTTGTTTTTTTTTTTTTTTTTTTTTGCATGCAACTTTACCAAGCGATCGCCATTCATTTTTTTCATTCGAGTTTTTTTTTTCTTCTTTTTTTTTTTCTTTCCCCCCGACGTCAATACTTTCAGAAAAGTTCTGTCCTGGTTTTGATAACTTGTGGAAGGGTTCTTAACCCAGTTTCAGTCATTTCAAAATCTCCTTAGTTGTTTTCTTTGCTTGGTACAGACCAATAATTTGACGCTTCTGAAATGGCAATTTTTTTTTGTTGTCCAGACAGTGTACATTTATTATTTAAAGAAAAAAAAGTGATGACTTGTATTTTATAAAATATATATATATTTTTTTACTGCTAGGTCGCACATATAACCATTATAGCAAATGTTTTACCTTTTATTAGAAAATAAATTAAACATGACAGTGTTGTTCTGTCCAAGAAAAATAATTATCAAGCTGAGAGTCGATTGTTTTCCTTAAATAAAACAGCCCAAAGTGTATTATTCCTCAAATATCGCAACAATTTAGCATCCAGAAAGTTTTTATATGTCGGAAATTTAAAAACTGGCGACATACACCCCTACAAAGTTGAATAGCATAAAATCATTCTCTCTGTATAAAAGCTCCAAACTTGTATCGATTTGTCACTCAAGTATTAGTAAATAGCATTCCTCCTGTTTAAAAGAGAATTTTCACTTTTTTTTGGTTGACCAGGCAACAACTTTAGGTCTTTTAGTCTTTCTCCACTCATTGTCTGAGCTTTCTAGCACTTGCGTCTGCAGTTACTGTCTCACCTACACTTTTATTAGAATGAGCATGTGAGAGCTGCTGTGATGGAAAATAAATCTCCCGATAACCAATCAGGAATTTAACAGTGCTGTGAAATAAAACCATTGACAATGAACTCATTATGTGAACGTGCCATACTGATATGCTCTAAACGGTTTTGGTTGTGTTTCTTGTTTTTGGTATGACCCTGATCTTTTCTTGGTTTAGCGTCACTAGTATTCAGTGTGATTTAACACATTATGTCAGAAATCTTATTATCCAGCACACAGAGGGCTTAAGAGATGTGTGTGTGTATGTGTGTGTGTATGTATGTGTGTGTGTGTATGTATGTGTGTGTGTGTGTGTGTGTGTGTGTGTGTTGTGTGTGTGCGCGCGCGCTGCTTCTCCTTATTCTTCAAGTGTAATTTTACATCTCTTCACGCAGTCTCCCTCTCCAATGCGGGGGCGTGTTTAATCAGGTCTATCGTTCAAGCTGGATTAACCCTCAAGAAAGACCATATCACTTCAGGCCTCCTCAAGCCTTATCACACTAAATTGTGGATGATGAGACACACACACAAAGAGTCCAGAAACATCTACGGATGGCTGGAGGCTGTTAAAGCGAGGTGTCAAGCGCTAGCTGGCATGCTCCAGTGCGGCATGTTTGTTATTTGACGCTCATCCCTGGTCGCCGTAATGCACACATGCTCCCGCCGAAAGGTTTAATCAGGAATGATCGGTGCAGATCATGTGATGTTCCAGGGTGTCTGTCTGCCCTGTACATTTGTGTCACCCGTGCTCTTTGTCTTGTGTTCTGGGAGTGAGATAAATTCTCTCGTTTCATTAGTGGATTAATGAGTCCTTCGTCTCCTGTCCTTCGTCTCCTTAACAAATGAAAATATGAAGAGAAGTTCTTTAGGTAGTCCTATATTCCCTCAGACCAGTTGCTCATATTTGATTTGTTTTAAAAAGATGATTGTCTAATAGTATGATAAAATAGCTCATTATCTGCTTATCACAGTCCAAGCAATTTCATCTATCCAGTCCATGTAGACATATGGCACATTTTTACAGGCGATTGTTCCTGTTTAAGGCTGTGTGACATGTTGGTGTGATGTTAATATCAGGATAAATAATGTCACAATGCATCTTTAAATTTTGACATATTCTAGATCAACTTTTTAATAGAACCGAATGAGGGTCAGGCACGTTTGCCCAAGGAGCAGTTTTTTTCCACCCCGAAACCCTTACACTACAGTATATCCTAAACCCAAACCCCCATGCTTCTATGTTTGTATTTTCTCAAATGCAGTTTTAAAAAAATTATCAAAGGTACTATTTATTAATTAAAACTGCTAATGCTGAGGCTGAACTGAAGAATGTGAGCATTATATGGTAAAAATTACAAGCTCTCCATTCATGTTTTAACTTTAAAGTAAAAATAAAAGGACGATGTGTGTTGGCATACCGATAGACTGTGAAGTGCTTTTAAATCAAGATTACTTGATCTAAAGGAAAGTACTCACCAGATCTAACACTGGAGACTTCTTCTAAAATTGTTAGACACTGTTAAACACTTTTAATAATCAAGTAATTACACAAACTGTTTGTGCTGTTTAAATGTTTAGGTTTTCACACTTTACAATGTACAGTTTGTTTGACTCATAAGAGTTTGATGTCTGATTATACTTCTTTGGGGCAACCAGAAATAACAAAAATGATCAGATCGTAATGGTTTTGGACTTTCCTACAATGTATAAATGGGTCAGAAATTCTGAGACCATGTTGAAATACTGGATACATTTTTTTTTTTGTATTTAAAATTGGAAATTAAAAAAATGATTTATAAATAAAAGCCTATAATTTTAATTATTTAATATTTATGTGATTAAGCATGTGTTCAGATGACAATCCAATGGATTTGATTATCAAGTTGTGCAAAAATCTCGAGACAATGCTTCAGGCTTGTGTGCACATTAAGGCAAAAAGTAGTCGACCCAACTACTGAGAACGTCTGAAATTTTACATTTCACTGATGTTGTGGTAGATAATTAATGATGAGAATTTTGTATTCAAAAAAGAAAAAAACATTAAAAATAAAAGCATTTTTAATAGCTCTTTCACACTTCTTGAGCTTACTGTTAATCAACAGCAAAACGGTAGTATTGTATATATAATTTTTTTATTATTAGTTTTTGGGAAAATTAAAATATGTGAAATTTATGGTTGCATGATTTGTAAAAAACTTAACTAACTAGTTAACTGATAGTTAACTATCAAATTTACAATTTTTTTTATTTAAATGTATTTATCTAGGCTAACGGCAAATACGGTACAGTTGATCTCGTTTAAGAGGATGTTAGCCAATATTAATCCCTCACTTTAAACTATGTGTATGTGAACTGTGAAAAAATATTGCTGCATTTACAGTAGCAATTTAATAATTGCATAAGTGCAACGGAAATTTCAATTTTTATGCAATTAATTGTGCAGTGTTAGGAGGAATCTGTATATACGGTAACACTTTACAAATTTAATGGAAACAGTAGAAGTTTATAAATTCTTCTTCCTGAGTTTGTAGTTATTATTAAAAACCAACAATCAAGCAAAACATAGGCTAAAACGTTAATAAGATAATATTATATAAATTGTTATAACATCTCAGGCCAGCAGGTAATAATAGAAAAGTATCATGATATCATTAATAATTTAACATATCATGTACATTAAAATTTTTATTTATATGTAACTAATTTAGTATTTTATAATTAATATGTAAGTGACATTACAAGAATTTATGGAAAGCTTATTGTTCATTAGAGAAGGGTGAAAAGGGAGTTCTAGGCAAATCACCTTTCTAGCCTATTGAATTATTTCAATTTAATACTATTTAAAAATAATTAAAACAAGTAAAACTTAAAAAATACTCGCTTTATGGTTGTTTCGTTAATTTATTTCATTGGTTTATAAATTGAATTGTTAGTCCAAATCGTTGCTTTGCCTAGTGTGTTAGCTGTTCCCATAAAATGTATGTAAACCCGCGGTTTGTTTTAGGCTGCTGATGTTGCAGATGATTAATACAGAACAAATCAACACTGTCTGCCCAGTCAGAGTCAACGGTTTTGTCCTGCTCTGATTTGTTGACCTTGTTTTTCATGTAATGTACTAACATTTTAATTATCGATTATTTCTGACGTATTGAAAGCTTCATTGGTGTGGGGGAAACTGTTCCTTGTAGTGCCAAATGTAAATATTGTGATATGTGAGAACTTTGGTCTATTGTTAAAGTACCTGTGGTATTTTTGCTTTTGTTATATTGCTCATCTTTCTTGGCCATTCAGCCCTTACGCTCTGTGTGAGGTTGAGTCAAATGAAAACCTTAAAATTACTGAAATTTGCAAATAAGAGTTCTAAAAGAGAAATGTTAAGCGCTGATACACAATTATGTAGAAAAATGATTCATGTTTGTGACACCTACACCGGTTTGCATTAAACAATGCTGGATTTAAAAAAAATAAAACAATTTAAGCTCATCTGACTCATTCTGCCATACAATATTCCATACACAGATACAGTGGCTCATTTCAAATGAATGTAAAATGCTATAGAGATGAGTCTCACAAGCGTGTTTAAATATTTAGTCTTTCTCTCCCCCTTGTGCTGTTAGACTTCGATCGAGAGTGCTTGTGTGTTAGGCAATCGTTAAAGAGAAGTTCAGAAATGATTCAGCAGCCATGGTGAGGCATGATGGTGCTGCTTTAGATCGCTTGAGTTCTGGTACCACGGGGTTTCCCTCTCGCATCACCGCGCGTGTGGGTAAGAGCTCTGACGTTAACCCCTCACTTTCCTCTCTCCATTTTGAGGTCTTAATGCTCGTTCTGTCCTACCTGTATAAGATGGAGGGCTCGAGTTTAAGGTAACTGTGTGGTTTAAGTGGGGAAAAGCCCACTAACTGCCTATCGAAATTTGGAAAACCCCGACGAATTTAGACAAAATTAAGATTTTATAATTATCCTTTTTTTTTCTGGTGTAAAGTTTTTGCTGTAGCAGACAACTCCATGAACGTTAAGTGCTGTTTATTTATAATTCTAGCTCTTTTTCTTTTCCCTAGGCTCATAGTTGTGCTTGTGTTTTTTCGGCAGACGAGAAGCATATACTTTTCTCTAAGAAAACTTTTTTTTGTTGCTTGTTTTAGGTTTAACAAGGCAAGGAAAAGTTTAAAAAAAATATTGTAGTATTTTTTTAAAATAATGTTATGTCTAGAAAATGGTATAATCATGACAATAAATTTTATATTATTTTAATTGTTTAAAAGAGAACTTTCCAGTTTTTAGTACATTTCTTAATAATCAAAATATTTACTTCTATTCCTAATAGTAATAAAACAACAACAGCAATAATAATAATAATAAAAATAATGATGGGTGAATGAGGTTCCACAGACATGAAGTCCTGGTCATACTGTTTCATTGCGCGACTGTGTATCGTCTTAATGGGCATAAATGTCACTTTTCCATGATTCATAGACTACATGTCTGTTTGTCTGATAAATATCACTGTGTCAGCATTTCATTTGCAGCTGTTGATATCATGTTTTTGACTATACACCTCATTCTGCTTTCCAGTTATGACTTAACCCTTCATTTTATATGAGCAGTAACAAGCTTCAGAAACGACTGGGAAAGTACTGCATGTAGGCGAATTCTTTTTTTTTTTCTTTTTTTTTTCTCAAATACAGAACTAAATGACATCCCACTTATTATTCCCTCATCACATTGCCTCATTACTCATTATGGTATTTCCATTAATATCAAATAAGAAGAATAATTCATTTTCCCATAATTGTTTTCCTTTTTAAATAAAAATATATATATATTGCTGATGTTCTGCTGTACTGATGCTACATCAACACGTTAGATATTAGTTTTATGATGTTTTTAATCCCCTGTCTCTGTCATCACAGGTTGAATTGGCCCCTCCGTCGCGCTGTAGATTTTAGGCATGAGCGTGCTGCTGGTCGACGCCTTTTATGGTGGCTCTCATAAGCAGCTGACGGACCTTCTTCAGGCCGGTGTAGCTGACTGTGCGGTTTATACGCTACCTGCTAAAAAGTGGCACTGGAGGGCCAGGACGGCAGCGCTGCATTTCATGCAGGCGATCCCAAGCAGCCCGCTGTACAGGTACGTAACAGGTAACAGTGAGGAAGAGTGAGGTTTCTTATTCTTTTTTTTTTTTTTTTCCTTTTTCTCATTTTATTTCTGCTCGTATTACTAAATCATGGCCATGGTTAATCATAACAGGCAAGGGGGAAAAAATTGTTGTGAATGCTTTATAGAGAGTGTAAGTAGCAGACTCGTCTCAATATCAGCTGTTAAAAGGAGATTATTGCATACAGTGAAACCTCGGAAACCTCTGAATTAGTAAATTTTGACTTAGAAAATGAACAAGTCTTGGTTTACGAGTACCGATTATCATGTATCATGGTTTTTCTCTCTCTTGTGCTGCGGAATTGTGGGTAATCTTCACCCCTGCTGGGTCTTAGTGCGCGTCTCTTACTGGTATAATCAACATCCGTGCACGCATGTACTGTTTACTATAACACTGTGACCACACAGACCCCTCCTACTTTCGCCTTCACAGACAGACAGACACACACACACACACACACACACACACACACACAGTCTTTCTTTTTGCTTTACACAGAAACACTGCTATTTTGCGATTCTTTTCAAAGGTAAAGTGCAAGATAATTTGTCTTACTGTATTTTTTCTTTACAGCAGTGATTTTGTCAGTGTCGCTTAATCAGTTGTCATTAGAAAGATTTCTTGTTTATTTTTTCGATAAAACAGTGTTTTCCTTGTGTGTGCATGTGTGTGAAAAGAGGGGAGGAAGGGTAACTGTGTAAGACGAGAAAGGGGAGAGGGGAGCTTACTTTAAATTCACACACACACATAAACAGCACCTGCGTGCACAAACAGAAACAGAAAACACTTATTTGTCAGCATTTTTTTTAAAGGTAATGTGCAGGGTAATTTGTTTTATTTTTAATGATAATATTAATAGTGATTTTTATTTATATATATCGCCTTTCCAGAGCTCAAGGACACTTTACAATGAGTAAAAAAACAGTCAACAAACTGTGACACGAAAAAAAAAAAACATGCAGAGGACAGGTGGATTCAAGTGTAACATTCGGAAAACAAGTGAGTTTAGAGTAAAGATTTAAATATGGAGATGTTGTTAACAGAACAGAGAGAGTGTGGTAGAGAGTTCCAAATTTGTGGAGTAATAACACTGAATGATCTGCCGCCCATTGAAGAGAGGCGGTACCGAGGACCAACACAGCAAAAAAAAAAAACAGAATCGGAGGAACGTAGTGAACGAGTCTTTTACTTAATATTTTGTGTTAATTATTTTTATGTATTTATTTTTTGGGCTGTGGAACAAAAAATTTGAGTTTCCATTATCTCTAATGGGAAAATTTGATTTTAAAATACAAGCCTGCTTCCAGAACGAATTATGCTCTTAATCCAAGATTCCACTGTATTTTGATGTCAGCATTGTTTTACAAAATTAAGAAAGAAAGAATAATGAGGAAAGCCTATGGAATTAGAAGGTGTGTCCAAACTTTTGACTGGCACAATTTTAGACATTTTAGCAAAATTTTGACATTTTACAAAATTTTCAGTAGTGAAAAAAAATTTAAAGAATATTTTTATATTCAATCATTATATTTGATTATGACATACATCATACATAATATTAATTATATAAATATTGCAAATTGTTAAGGACAGTAGTTTAGCTGAGGTAGAGGGAAACTTTGATCAGGACTAACGTGTGTGTGGGTGCACCCCACCTGTGGTATCATGGTCATGTTCTCAGTATTGGTCATGTTTCTGAGTTGATGCTTATTTAGTGTTGCAGCTGTGATTCACATCTTATCATGCGAGAACCTGGTGGAAACGTGTCCGGAAACTAGCAGTGCGTGCTGAGAAAGCAAACCGACAGAAAGTTACTATTGGAAACCTCGCTTTTTTACCTGGGTGAGATTATTGAAGGAAAGCAGTTCTGTAGAACTGGGTGAATTTCACGTCATTTGTGCTTCGTCTGCCCACTTGTGACACACATGTTTTTTTCTGATAATCTGTCTTTTTTTTAAATATTTTTTTAAGGAGGTGGGGCACAATCATGCTTGAAATTATGTTAAGACCCTTTCTAGGTGAAAGAAGGGTGACAGTATGAGTCATGGCCTCCGCCTAATGGTGTTGTGCACTTTGGTTGATTTCCTGTAACAGGTAAACCTTCCTGAACCTTCAATAACAATCAGTCATGCAGATATAGGACAGAATTTTGCTTTAATTGGCGATTAAAGACAATGTCACGTCACATGGTGCTGATCTTCAACTGTACAGTTTTGGTAAACCTTTGCCTTCGAGTTCTTAAATGACATGACTGGGGCCTGATGTGCTCTTCTGCCGATCTCCCAGAACGTTTACAGTACCTGTGGTTCAAGTTAGCCTGTTAATTTTGAGACGCTTTTCTGCTCAACACGGATGTGAAAAATGGTTCTTTAAGCTACATTGGATTTCCTGTTATCATTCTCCCCTAATCTCTCTCTCTCTCTCTCTCTCTCTCTCTCTCTCTCTCATGACCAAGGTGTTGAGGGATCAGCAATTTATGAAATACTCATACCAACATGTACAGTGCACCTGAAAAGCATTTACAACACTTCACTTTTTATGTTATGTTATAGCCTTATTCCAAAATAGATTGAATTCGTTATTTTCTCCCAAATTCAACACACAATACCCCATAATGACAACGTGAAAGAAGTTTGTTTAAAATATTTGCAAATTTATAATAAAAAAAAATGCTTTTGCCATGACACTTAAAATCGAGCTCAGGTGCTTCCTGTTTTCACTGATCATCCTTGAGATGTTTGTAAAACTCAATTGGAGTCCACCTGTGGTAAATTCAGTGGATTGGACATGATTTCAAAAGGCACACACATATCTATATAATGTTCCACAGTTTACAAGTCAGAGCACAAACCAAGCCATGAAGTCCAAGGAATTGTCTGTCTCTCTAAGACAGGCTTGTATCAATTCAGTTTAATTTAATTAAATTTTATTTGTGTAGCGCTTTTAACAGTTGTCTTTGTCACAAAGCAGCTTTACACAATTATAAGAAACTATGAAAGTTTGTATGATATGTGAATGTGTATGAATCAAAATAATAAGACTGTCCCTGATGAACAAGCCAAGGGCGATGGCAACGGAGGCAAGGAAAAACTCCCTGAGATGAAGAAACCTTGAGAGGAACCAGACTCAACAGGGAACCCATCCTCATTTGGGTGATAACGGAGAGCAGTGATTGATCTGCACTGTGTGTTAGTTGGCTGTAGGTTCGATATAACTGTTGATGTCTTAAAGTTAAAATGAAGTCCAGGTCATTATTGGAGCCTCAGGTAGAACTGTAGGAAATTCTTGCCCTGAACTATCAAGCGACCGTCCTCAGAGAACTTCTGTCTGCATCAGCAGAGGCCAGGACTGTCTTCATGTTAAAGTGGAACCGTCTCTAGTCACCACATGCATACCAGACAGGGCAGGGAAGAGGGAATAGAAAATTTTTTGCAGCGTTGATGGTCCAGATGAGCACAGTGGCTTCCATCATCTGTAAATGGAAGAAGTTTGGAACGACAAAGACTCTCTGTGAAGACAGGAGAACCTTCCAAAAGAACAGCTATCTTGTAGCATCATTCCACCATTACTGTCACAGAGACCTTGTTTTTCCCTCTTTCTCATGGTTTATAATTATCTGAGCTCCTTAGCCACAGTTCACAAAAAATGTAAAAAAAAAAATATGAGGATATTACTTTTAAAGAAAATACTTTCAAATATATCTTGGTATTGGCTAATACTCAAGGTTTTGGAATGGTTCATCCAAACCAGGGGAAAACAAACTTTTACCACCAGGGTCACTGCTTTTCCGGTTCTGTTATTATTTTACAGCTCAATATTAGAATTAAAATCAGTTTCATGTCAGGATCATAATATTGTTGGCTATAGAATATATACAGACCACAGATCATACTCAGATCATAAAAATTATTCACATTAAAACCAACTAGGTTTTAGTTTCCCCTTGTACCGCGTGGGCAGCTATGACCCCTCGGGTGTGGCTCCACAGGACCTCTGGCAGGGTGTTGGCAGCAGATCTTTTGGATGCTGCGAGGCCTCCGTGGGTGGGACTTGTTTGTCTTATGCTCCCATGGATGCTCGATCGGTTTGAGATCTGGGGAGTGTGGAGGCCGGATCAACAGCCTTGAACTCTTTGCCAGCTAAGCCCCATGTGTGGCAGGCCGTGAGGCAGTGGGTGTTCTGATACCTTTCTGTCATGGCCAGGGCTTACTTTTTCCCAAAAGGCATGGATGGGCCCTGGGTGCCCATGAGCTAATCAGTGTTATCCAGTTCACCTGGCTGTGGTGTTGGTGTTATGGATGATGGGTCACACTACTATATGATGAAAAATATATGAACATGTGATTAATCACACCCGCATAAACTTGAAACAAACGTGGCACACCATGTCTCATGGGGCTCACTTTGTGCACAGGGGCATTGTCATGTTAGAACAGGTTTGGGGATTTTAGGTCTAGCAAAGTTACTGTATGTACACAGCGGCTCAAAAGTTTGAAGGCCTCCAAAAGATGCAATAATGTCCTTTAAACAGTTGATATTGAGATGTATCTGCTTCTTATGCTCTGCAAAGCCTTCATAGCGACTCTAATCTGAGGTGCTGTTTGATAACTGGTGATCTGAAGCTGGTAACTCTAAATAAACTTCCCCTCTCCAGCAGAGGTAAGTTTTGGTTTTGCTTTCCTGGGAAGGTCTTTATGTGAGCCTCATGTGAGACAGAACAATGCTGTTCTTGCAAGTACTGTTCCAGGACAGCTGACCTTTGTGTATTAAAGTAACACCTGACTGTTGTTCCATACGTGTTATTTCATAGTTTTGAAATCCCCAGTATTGTTGTATAATGTAGAAAATAAATCAGTAAACAAAATACAAAGAAACTGGCTGGTGATCCCAATCTTATGACCGGTAGTGTAACTGTGTGCTCTCAAGGTGTGGCAACTCTTTAGGCAAGAACCAAACGTAGGTGAGACGATCAGGTTTCCATAAACATTTGTTGGCCATATATTATATTTATTTATTCATTAATTAGATTAGCTAAGGCTGCTGTTATCATCATCGTCATGCCTATATTGAGGATGTCATACCATACTGATTACTGCCATCAACGTGTATGTGGATATCAGTGGAAAGAATCTGAAAGAAAAGCTCTCTGTACAACACAATTACTATGATTGTATTTTCCATTTGATAAAAACAAAAACATACCAGTGATAATCAGTGGGAGAGTAGAGTACCTTTCAGATCTGTGGGAAATGTGGGTTTACATCAGTGCAGGGATAAGGTCACCGACTTCGTCTCAATGACTGATGTGTATATATATATATATATATATATATATATATATATATATATATATATATATATATATATTTTTTTTTTGTACACCATTGCTTGATCTTATCAGAATTTACAGTAATATCATTCTCGAGAAGGTTTATGTGGAGAGGTAAGTGCTCATGATGATTGTGTACACTTCGATTCTCTGCTTTTTGTCTTTTTGGAAAGTAGAGGGTAGATTCTTTCAAAGCATGACCGTTCCTGATAACAAATCAGGATGTTGTTTATGGCATCAGCGATTAGTTCTGGAAACAGGCAAATCTCACCTCTGTTTCCAGCAATTCCAACACTTTCACTTTTTTGTTTGTTTGATTTTTAGCATAAAGTATAAGGAAGATTATTAAATTTTTCCACAGATAAGTTTAAGGTCTGCTTAAGGTCTTTCATCGGTTCCGTTACATCAGTTAGAAAGTTGAGGTTTGCTTCCAATTCTGGACATGCATTAGACTTTTACCTTTTGTCTAAAGAAAAATATCGATCATGGGAAGCACCTTGTGGAAGACATTTCGGAATTCCACATTGACTTATTCACTTGACTCCCATGTGGTTCAGAACATCACAAGTCTAACTGGGAGACAATCTCAAAGTATTGAATCAAATATCAAATCTTCATCAAAATCTCATATATTTGTCAAATCTTTGACAAATATATTGTTTCTTTGTTGTACCTTAAACGCTTTGAGAAAACAACAACTGCACACCGCCTGTTCATAAAAAAACATTCATAAAAACTCCAAAGATGTGATTTCCTGGTCATTTAGTACATTCAGGTCGTCAGCTGACTTTATT
Organism: Clarias gariepinus; assembly: GCF_024256425.1. Classification (NCBI taxonomy): domain Eukaryota; kingdom Metazoa; phylum Chordata; class Actinopteri; order Siluriformes; family Clariidae; genus Clarias; species Clarias gariepinus. Next base: position 9,711,570 of record NC_071104.1, read on the forward strand.
TTCTTGCCACATAACGTTGCTAAAACTAGACCTGACCAACTGAAGCAACCTCAGATCATAACACTGCCTCCAGAGGCTTGTACAGTGAGCACTATGTGTCATGGGTGAATCTCTCCGATTTGGACTCATCAGACCACATGATGTGTTTTTCCATTGTCCAATCTCTCTAACAAGTTCAAGCCTATTTTTTTCTGATGAGTCTCACCAATATGTGTTTTTTTTTTTTTTTTTTTATGGCCGCACAGCTGTTTTGTCATAATCCTTTTCATCATACTGTGTGAGTATGGAAATGCTCTTACTTTCACTATTAAACATAGCGCTCTGGTTCTTACTGTTAATTTTTTGTTTTAACCATGCATCTTTAACAAGTGTTTAAGTGACCACATTTCTTTCACAAAGATGACAGCGCAGCATGATCCTTCCAGGTTTTGATAAAAGTGTTGAAGAGTTCTTAACCCAGTTCCAGTAAATTTCAAATCTCCTCAGTTGTTTTTTTTGCCTGATGCCAGCCAATAATTAGATCTTTCTGAAATGGTCATTTTTTCTTCGGCCAGGCAGTGTGTACAGTACGTGTGGGAACCTATCACATGTTTTTACTTCTGTCAAGTGTTGGCAAAAAAACAACAAACAAAAAAACAGGGCTTAAGTGTTTAACATTTGTTTAGTAGCTAGACCCAAAGGATTCTTTCCATTTCTTCAGCCCTTCTCGTGATTGTACTTGTGGACGGACCCACTGACAGCATCTTTCTTGTCAGCACAGACTTCTGCAAAGACCGCCAGCGATTTTATTTCTCCCCATCTGAGAGAGGTTTTCTGCTCCATGCTCTTACTTTGGCAACCTGAAACCTGGCCTGGATGCATGACTGGTTCAGTGGCGTTTGGCTTAAATGAATTCTGCTGTGTTTCCAGTCATTTATTTATTTATTTATTTTTTAGTTTCAGTATTTTGTCTGCTCACACAGGTTGTTGCATGCAGTCAAATTTTTCTTGATTCAAAATGACAGCTGACATCATATTCTTTGATGACGGACATTCCCTCCCAGCAGACCTTGCACCGAACAAAGAAGTAACCATTTGTGCGCCGCTTATTAAATATCCTTAATGCTAAATGGATTGTAATTTCACCATGTGTTGTTCGCCAACACTTTTTGGTGGTAACAATTGTGAAACATCTGTTGTCTAGCTATAATAAATTTTTGACTCAATGTTTGAGTCTGCCATGGCTCATTGAAAACAAGCATGTACTACCTTTAATGTAATTTATTCTAAGTTTGCAGGTCATTATTTTGAGGTTATTGTGTGTTTACTGTTGGTTTGTTATGTTTAAGTTTTTTTTAAGTAATTGGTCACTTTAAGGTAATTGTGCAACACAATAGGTGTGTTTACTCTGACTTTAATATTTCACTAATAAAGGGAATAATAGCCCAATCAGAAAAAAATAATAACTTATGTAAACAAAAGCATATTCTAATATAATGCATGTTTGCCCCACATACAGTAGGGTAACCCTAGGTGATGTAAGGAGTTTTTGGAAAGGACATTTTGCCTCAATACGCAGTGTCCAACGTTACTTTTTCTCCGCCTCAATTATGACGTTTAAAGACCCTTTCACATTTTCCACATTTTATGTTTTACACTAATCATAAAATGGATTTCGAAGTAAATGGAAGTAAAAAATGGGTGTATGGAGTGTTTTGCTAATTTATTAAGACCGACATATCTTATTTACATAAATATTCAGACTCTTTGTCATAACACATTAAATAGATTTTTGGTGCATCCTACGTCCATCAGCGGTCCAATTCGGCTGGAGTCCTAATTTTTTGCCTAATTAAATTTATTGCACATAATTAATAAAGGTACACAGTAAACGGTGTATGGCAGAGTGAAAACAAAGCCATGAGGTCATGAGAATTATCTGTACACCTACAAGACAGGATAGTGTCAAGGAAGTACACAAGAAAAATTCTGCAGCGTGTAAAGTTCCCAAATGGAAGAGATTTGGAAAAAACGAGTCTTCCAAGATCTGATTGATTGATTGAGGATGAACCTGCTTGGTCAGAGATTTAACAAAGAACCCAAGAGTCACTATAAATGAGATCCTGAGTTTCCTTGTAGAGACGAAAGGCTTTCAGAAGGAAAACCATCACTGCAGCAATCTAGTAGGCCTATAAGGAAGATCGGCCAGGCAAAAGCCATTCCTCATTAAAAAAGCACATGGCAGCCTGCTGGGATTTTAGCAACAAGGCATTTAAAGCCCTTTTAAACCATACATTTATACAAAAAAAGATAAACAAAGTATTTGAGTTGCAGTTGAGACAGGGAATTTTGAGAAAACAGTTTTTAAGTTTTGCCTTGTTTCTTTAATTATTATTATTATTATTATTATTATTATTAATATTATTATTATTATTATTATTGCTGATCCTGTGGGAATTCAAGCTTATTGTGCAGTATTTTCATCCTTTCTAAAAAACCCACTAACAACAAATTTACCTGCCTTTGGGGTGTACCTGTATTCATATTTGTTTAGGATGCATTATTTGAATATAGTTATAACTATTACACCTCTATACTCTAAACATATCTGAATGTATCTGGCACTTAGCGAACCTTAAAGGGCAGAGTGTATAAAAAAGACTGATAATAGGCTCATGTAAACAATTATTATTTTATCAGATGACATTATTTTATTATGTTAAAATATTTTATTGTATTTTGTTTGTAGTAGTTAGAATAAAAGACTCTCCTTAATAGTGGTAGTTACTGAAGTTTTGACAAAACGTCAGGCTGTGAAATTTTTATTAATTATTTTTTCAAACTACTAAAATAAGAGAAAATTAAATCACTAGAAGCAGCATAGCGCTGTTGAGGATGTGCTCGATGTGCAGCCTCAAGGGTATTAAAAATAGTCTGAAATATTTATGGTCGTGTTGGATCTAGACAGGAGTTTTGAAATATGCTAAAGATTTTGGGGATGACTATGAGGATCATGTTTTGTCAAAGGGGAAATCCACCGTCTATTTTGGTTAAGTCAAATTGGAAAGCAAAGCACATGACCTCTGGTGGTTTCAGAGCATCATCATCATCATCATCATCAGGGTTGTCCCAGCCCCCGTAATTGACAACCGTGATACCCTGTGTGTATAATTACGAAGCAGAGCAAATGGCATATCAACCACATTTTCCAGGGAAGAAGGACTGCATGTAATGCGATACAACACAGTATAACACACACACACTGGAACTGCGTGTCTCATCTGTTTACCCCTTGCAGGAAAGTGAAAGCTCTTGACTGTGGCTTGACATTTTATTTTATTTTTTTATTTTGCTTGATGATTAAAAAGGATCGATGCCTTTAGGCTGTGGAGCTTAAGTGGATCGTAGGTCAAAATTTAAGTAAATACTTAATAAAATTGCACATCATCAGCCCTGAGCTTCTTGAAAAGCTTGCACTAAACGTTGAGGAAGTAAGCTAACAAATGCAGACAGGGACTGACACACACTTACTCAGTCATTAGTAAAAAAGTAGATTCTCCTCTGTTGTTAGACATTTTGGTTTAGTGCGGCACTTTTAATAGCTACCGTTATTGTTATTATTATTGTTAAAACTCTACACAGACACGTACATATGTACACACACACACACACACACACAAGAAGACTTTCTCTTCCTTTCCTCTCAAACAGTAGGCGGGTGAAAACCCGGGGCAAACCCTGAAATGTCACTTCTTTTCTAATACGTGTTTAGAAGAAAAATCTAAAAATAATGTCGTCTTCCCCATAACCCCCCCCCCTAATTTTTTTTTAAATAAATATTGAAACAAAGATTAATTTGCCTTGATTTAATAATTTTAATACAAACATCTATACAACCTATACAAAATTTCTGCTCCCGGACACGGTTAATAAATAGCGCCAGGCCACAAATGAATAATTCATTATCTCGCTCTCGCAACCCCGTGTTAATTATAGGTGGGGAAATTCCTGCAGCCGTATTATGCCAGGAGCGGAGTCGGTCTTTCCAAAACGGCACCTTTCACTCAAAACACCCTTCAGCAGTTAGGAGGAGTATGACTAAGCAAACACGGCGAAATAAGCCACCCACCATGTCTGCTGTCCTACAGGTTACCTTATGGATCTAAAACATCTGCCTCGGTTTCGGTTAGCAGTCGGCAAGCGGTGGAAACAAGCGGTGGGCGACAGTTATGGGCCCGTGACGAGGAAAAAGAAAATCCCGCGTCCGCCAATAACAAAACAGCTTTCAAAGGATGGCATTTCGAGGGCTTTTAGAGTCGCGGCTGGTGAAATGCTTCCCAGCAAGTTGTGAACTGAAAAACCACACTTGTGTGATGTACTGTACTGTATAAGAGAATGAATGTGTTTTGAGTGGGCGTGAAAGGAAATACAGGGTTATGGGTCAGGAGTGTTGTTCGTGTTTAAAGCACACCCATATTGCGTTACAGCTCTGACGTGCTAGTTGTGATGCTTCCACGTTTGAGCAAAGGGCCAACATGTTAATTTAGGACCCGCCTTTATTCTACCGTTAAGTGACGATCGATTTAATGGAACCAAAGGGAAATTTTTGTGGTGGTGAAACAATACTTTCCAATAAATAACCGGTTTGAGTTCAGTATGGTGGGTGTAAGCAGCGTTCGCAGGTTGCCAAGCAACATGACGAGGCTATTGATGGACAAGAAATCCAAATAATTTCTCTTTGGAATATGACGATATTTAGGGATCAGAATTTAGCCCAGACTGTATACACACGGCTTGCCACAGCATGTCCTAGCAACCCCGCCGCGGCCCGACACTCCTCTGGCATGCGCCTTTAATAAGTCACCAACCAACATCCGTCCACCAAGACTATGCGAGCAGGCGTAGTCATCGTACCGGACGCCTCGGATTCCAGAGAGCTGACTCGGTAGTGGAATTTGACGACGGGAAGCATGTTTCACGTCGCTCGTTTTCTGCCTCTCATGGGATTTCAGCATTTTTTTTCTGCAGTCCGAATTCCTCAGGAGCAGTCATCTCTTTCTCTCTGAGCTTATGGGTGGAGTGGTATGAAAAATTCACGGAATGATAACCGCCCAACCTAATTTCAGTATGTCACGGTGTCTGCTTACCACACCATCTTTTTAAGAGGACCGCTTTTAAGTGGTACATAACAGTACATATGTAAATTTAATGTTTTAATGCACACTATTTAGCACAACATCCTGCAAAACTGCTGCATTATTGCACCATTACTATGGAGTTATAGTGTAGATGTAAAACTGTAAAAAACTTGTGGATGTAAAGATGTTTTCCTTTTTATCTGTTCCTCCGAGTCTTAGAATACCTGTGGACTTTTGGTGCATACAAAAGAATTAAAAACTTATAACACACGGATCCATCTTGTCTTAACCAACGGACAGCGTACATTTTTTTCATGAATTTCCCTTACTTTTATTTTTGCATTTTTTAGGCACAAATGCACGTATATGTGATTTAAACCAAACTAAAACATGCAAATGCAAAAGCTGCATCAAATTTCACTTATCCCTTTGAGTTCAAAGGCAGCAAAGATGCATGTCCCTGTTTTTTTTTTATTTAGTTTTATTAATTTTTTTTATTAGCACCATAACCGGGTGTGTTGCCTGGATATTTTCCAGCAGAAAAATGAACCAAAAATAGAGATCCCTCATCTGCTTCCGTTCTGCGTCTTGGTTTCTCTGGGCAGACTCCGTGCTGTGGACCGATGAATGCACGATAACAAAAACTTTTTTTTTTTCCCAGCAGTTTCAGAACACCCTCATGACTTGTGTGATATAATGATCGAGGTTAGGATTTGCGTAAGAGAAACCGTCCCCAGATCAGTGCGAGAATGCGAGTTTAACCCAGAGCGTGTCGTGGTCTCGAGGCCGCAGGCTCGCCACATCAAAGAAGCTGAGCTCGAAGCACAGCGAATAGGGGGTTGGGTTCATTTAGGGAGATGAATGACACAGCTTCAAAGCTTTTGCTCTCTCTCTCTCTCTCTCTCTCTCTCTGTCCCAAAGCTCTTAATGCAGACAGGGACACAGCCTCGAGTAGCACCCTTCACTTCACTTCACTTCACTTCATTTCACTTCACTTCACTTCACTGTGTGTCCCAGCACACTGATTATTGCCCCTCAGTAATGCACCTAAAACAGCAAATAGACACAAGCCCATTATTTCTTTCTTTTTTTCTTTATTTAGCTATATATAAATGTTCAAAAAGTTTTGAAACGAAGCAAAGATATATTGCTATTCTAGTTGTATTAATAGTAATAACCCTGTTTTTCTTCCAGGGTTTTATTTACGAGCTCTGTGCTTAACCTGGCCGAATTGGTGGCTCTGCGGCCGGACCTCGCGGGTCTAAAGAAGATTCTCTACTTTCACGAGAACCAGTTGATTTATCCGGTCCGCAAATGCCAAGAGAGGGACTTCCAGTACGGCTACAACCAGATCCTTTCATGGTAATTCATCGACAGTAAAATGCACTTCAGATGAATCCTGGTTTAATATTGTTGTATTTTTTTTTCTTTTTCCTTTTTTTTTTTTTTTTGAAGTAGTGCATTTCCTGTAAACCACAACCTCAGATGCATGCATAACAGTAAAGTAGAAGTTCCAGTGAAGGATATAATAGCAAAGCAGTCAGATGGACTGTGACTCTGCAGACATACTTTATCGTTAAAAGCCTTTGCTTAATTATGGCATCTTGTAATGCAGCTCTTGCTATGAATCCTGAATCACTGAATATCTTCATTAATCCCAGTGCAGCAATTACAACGGTCTTTTTTTAATTATTATTATTATTTGGGAAAGGCTGCTGTATAATTGTAATGCTTTATGCTTATAGTCTGGCCACTTTGCTTGCTCAGTGAACTTGTGTTTGTTTATAATTACGACAGTGTGCTGATATTTAAAAGGTTCGCCGCTCACGCTCTGCTAATTTGAATGCTAATTGAGTGCCGTGGCACAAGTCATTCCTTAATGGCTGTTAATTTGCAGAACAATTAAAAACAACTCGTCGCTGTTCGAGTTTTATGTTTTATTAGACAGAATTAAATCAACATTACTAGTCCGTGTGAATATCTAATCCACGCTTCTGAGCTTTAAATGATTGTGTTTGCTTTATTTTGATTGCCGCTATTTCTTTCATCTCATTGTAACGTCTTCCTCCAGCCTGGTGGCAGACGTGGTCCTTTTTAACTCGGCCTTCAACATGAACTCGTTCCTGTCCTCCATCTCCAGTTTCATGAAGACGATGCCCGATCACCGGCCCAAAGGCCTGGAGCAACTCATCCGGCCCAAGTGCCATGTCCTTTATTTCCCCGTCAGCTTTCCCGATGTCAAAAGGTCGGTTCTCTCACCCCAATCTTTAAATTCAAGGGATCACTGCTGCACTGGTTAAAAATTATATCTTTTTTCTTCCCTTTTTTTTTCTTTAAATCCACAGCTGATGAACTACACTAGTGTGCTTACTTGCAAATGGACAAGGTTATGTAAGAAGGTGATTAGTCAGGTTTAATATCCTGCACTTGACTGTTGAAACGCGACACGCACACAGACACACAACGTTGCAGCTCACCCTCTCACACTCTAGTTTGTCAACGTTATATGGGTCTAAATACTTATGCTTCATCAACATGCCTTATCTGTATTTAAATGTACGAGCGGCATTCAAGTTCAAGACTAGGACTTTTGATTGTGCAGAATAAACAACACAGTTGTTTATATAATCCCCTGCTACACTAATGCACTCACCCCAGAGTTTCACTAGTGCTTGGATACCCGCAAGGTAAAACGTTTTCTCAGAACTCCAGAGCCATGATCGGGCTGCCTGCTTCACATCTGAAGCGCTGGCCTCCCAGGAACTCCTTTATTTCAGTTTTAACCCAAACATGTGAAAATGCCTTGGAGTAAGGGTCAGGGCTGGATGGGGGGGATGAGCAGTGTTTTGATGTAACGGATAATCTAACGTGTTAGGTCCACCTTTTAGGTACTCAGTTGTTTAGTTGTTTTTTTTTTTATGTAATTAGTTTTTCAGACAATTTATGTAATCCGTGAGCCAGACAGCAGTGATTCCCAATCCGTTAGTGTGTAAAAGACATCCTACAAGCCCCGCCCAATAACCCCTGTTATTCCTGCTGTTATACCCTTATCTCAACTACGGAAAGCTGGAAACCTAATCACAGCACCAAAACTCGCGATGAATCATGATGAACCGTATTTACGGCTACTGCGCGAAACCGCGTAGGTAAGATATGGGTATTGGTAGTTAACAGATTGTGGGCCAAACTTAGCTGAGTGATGATGGTAGAATAATTACAGGATAAAGGTCTTGACTAAAACAACATGCATGAGGAATTACAAAGGACTTTTTATTTTCCGCAATGTAAAAGTACTTAAACTAGTTACTTTTGTCAGAAAGTAATGCTGTAATGTAATTTGTTCTTCTTCTTTGTCTTTCGGCTAATCCCTTTGAGGGGTCGCCACAGCGAATCATCTGCCTCCACCTAACCCTATTCTCTGCTTCCTCTTCTCTAACCCCAACCAACTTCATGTCCCCTCTCACTGCCTCCTTTCCTCTTCTCTTTCTGCCTACGAACACACCTTCCTCCTCTCCTTTTTCGACCAACAGTAGCCCAAGTTCCACCAGCACCCTGTACAGTAGATCAACAGCACTGGTGGCGTTGTTGTTAACGCGGACCATGACTTTTCCGGTATGGTAGTCCTCTTAGTGATTCGCATCATTTGATTTGGCAAATGTTTTACGTCGGATGCCCTTCCTGCCACAACCCTCTGCATTTATCCAGACTTGGGACTGGTACAAGACGACACTAGATTGTGCCCCCCTGTGGTTGCATTGCTGTAATGTAACTGATTACTTTTTAAAGACAGTAATTTTACATTGTAATTAGTTACTTTAAAAAGTAACGTCCCTCAACACTGGGGATAAGGCACCGAGTTCCTGCAAGTGGTTATGGTGAATCATTGCGTGTATAGTTCACACAGACAGATACGTCTCTTCTGCAAGTTGCCGACAAGTTATCCATTGATTTCTTTAATTTTTTTTTTTTTTCTAAGGACAGCCTTCTTTAAAACATTTGCACCATTTAAATGTTTAAGTGCGGATAAGAGTCTCTGAGCTCTTGATGTCTTTTTTTCATTGCTGACACTTGCTCCATTCTCTATTTTGGCCCAAAAACCCCACAAAGCTTTAGGGTGAAATGTACACTCTGCTTTGAGAGGTTGTTCTCATTCTTGAGCTATGAGTATTTCGTAGTCTGTTTGATGGCAGGAATTTTAAAACCTTTTTTTTCTTCCCCTTAAATGTAGATGTTAGATTTTCAGAGCCATTTTCTTTATGGCTGCGCTGATCTGACTCTCGGTATTGTTATTGACATGGGTGCTAAAATTTTTCATTCGTTCTGTGATATAAAGAGCATGCACGTAATGATCTTAAAACATGTCACCTCTAATGTTTTCATAGTACTTTGACGAGTTTTTCAGTATAGTCAGCTTACATACGGTAATATATTAATCATATACATAGTATGGCCATAAATATGTGGACACCCGACTTTCACACTCGTATGTTCTTTTCCCAAACTGTTTCCACATAGCTGAAAGTGCACATTTATACAGTACACTTTCCCTTTACTGGAACAACGAGACCCAAACCTGTTTCAGTGCACGCAACTCGAGCCCCATGAAGACGTGGTTTAGCCAAGGTTGGAGTGATGAAATTTGCCTGCGATGTAATTAATTAGCTGAGGATGTTGTGCAATGGTTTAAACAAAAATAACAAACATTAGAATTTGCCTCCTAAACACCAGGTATTTTAACAGCTATTATTTCTATTATCCGCTTTCCTGTTGTTCTAAACCAAAAACGATGCTGAAACGAAATGTGTGGACCGATCCAAGTCCATTTGAATGCGTTCCATCGGAACAAACAGAAATTCAATCTAATAATAAAAGATAAACTGTAGAAATATGTGCTGTTGTAACTGGTTCATTAAAATATCTTTTAACCATATACACTGATTAGCCAGAACACTAAAACATGACTCGCAGGTGAAATGAATAATAGTCAGTCATCTCGTTGCAGTGGCACCTTCCAAAGGGTGGGATATATTTGGCAGCAAATGAGCAAACTAATCATTTGTCGAAGTTGATGTGTTGGAAGAAGGAGAAATGAGCAAGCGGTAAGATCTGGGTCCATTGAAAAGGGCCAAATTGTGAGAGCAAAACAATTGAAACAAGACCAAGTACGGACAACCAGTAATCCAGTGACAGGGTCATGGCCATCCAGGGCACACTGATGTGCGTGGGGAGGGAAGGCTAGCTTGGCTAATAGCTTTAAGCGGGTTCTGATTATAAAACCTAAAAAAAGTGTCAGAACGCAAATTTGCAGTCTATGTAGTGCAGCCGTGTAACTGCAGACCAGTCAGTAGAGTTCCTATGCTGACCAGTGTCCACCAGCGAAAGTGCCTACACAGGGCACATGAGCATCAAATGTGCACCATGAAGTAATAGAATAAGGTGGCCTAGTTTGTTGAAGCATGGTTTCTTTTGCGCTATGCAGGCACAAGAGGATCAAAAGCAGGTGTTTTTTAACCTTATAGCTGGTCAGTGCATGTCTCAAATCTTCTCTTTAATAAATGTTCTTTTTCCTGAAAGTAACACCCAATTTTTATTAAAATTTATTAGTTTATAACCAAACAAACAAACCCAGAGTGCTCTTACATTACAGTAACTGATTTCGCTGATATACAGGTAATTGATGGAGATGAATAAACACATGGAGGTGAATGAACGTATACCATGCAAATGTTCTTCTCATATCACTACTTTAATGATGATACAGGATGTATGCTTAAATTGCTTAAATGTAGCTTTGTATGTACAAGTATGTGTGTGTGTGTGTGTGTGTGTCACAGCTAAGAGGCACTGTAAGTGAACTGACAGTAATGACGCAGGGATCTCGCCTACAGTGTTTCTCAGCTCATTTTCAGATGCTAATTTGGCCCATCCTCAGGAAAATCACAGAGTGTAAGAAAGTGATTATGTGCATGACCGGTCATCTGTCAGCATGCCCAAGGAATTCCAACCAACATTTGGTTAAGGATTTAGAAATTATATATAGGAAAATGCACCAACAGGGCAAGAGACAAACGCACGTTGAATTGAAACTTGCCTTTTAATTGGAATGTTTCTTCTGTTAAGACCTTTTGCAATAATGTAATAGCTAAGTATCCAATCGCTTAATGATGTCGAAAGTAATTAAGCTTTAAGGATGCTGTTTTTATAAAGTCTATTTCAAATTTAAGCCTCTGCAACAAAATAGTCCAAGACGTAAGGTTGTTTTTATAGTTAAAAACAAGAAATCTTGGTTTCCACATTTCCACGTACCGTATGAACAGATAGATCTATACCGCTGGACCATTATGGTCAATTTCCAATCATTTTCCAATCATTTTTCATTTCATTACATTTCCTCCTTCAGCTTTAAATGCCATTTTCATTTAAGTGGCATTAAATGTTTCCTGGAATGACCGTACCATTTGTCATTGAGGCACAAAATAGACAGTTAGTACCGTATTGATCTAAAAGACCATGATTTAACAATGACGCGGCCTCCCGTGTGACCGAAATCCCAGTACAATTAGCCTCCTCAAGAGAAAACACTACCTCACTGATCTCCTACCAGGATTCCATTGTCTGGAAAGACAGGTTTTCATTAGCTCATTTAACTCGATGCAGATAACTGAAGCTACGTTTTTTTTTTTTTTTTTTTTTTTTTAAGTTGTGGAGGGGAAAAGAGGGCTCTTTGGCTGGTTTTAAAAAGCCCTTCAAAGCCATTGATGTGACTCTCAGAGGAGTGGCCTGCCTCCAACGACTGACTCGTGGAATGATTGTGTTGCCGAAGCAGATGGCAGGATATCCTGCTGCAGAGATTCCTTCAACGAGATTCAAAAGGAAACGACTCCATATCAAAGTTTCACAATGGCAAAGTTGGAAAGTCAGATCAAAGCCACTGAGATGTGGAGTAAGTCTCATTCTGGGCCATGTAATTTCGCTGTTGAAAAAGCTTTCCTGGTTTAAGACTAGCGAAGACTGATCTCTAGATGGAAATCAGTGGCGCACAACTGGGAGGTTCGCATCGGGAGTGATGATCTGTATCTTTTCACAAATATAATGTACAGAAAATTCAGTGCCAGACATCAGTTCCAGGCAAGTGTGTTTCCTGTCTCACTGTGAATGTTTTTTTCACTGTGCTTTGAGGTGTAGTGATTGATGTATGTTAATTTAACACTGCCACAAAGATGGATTGGATTTTAAGACGATGTTGAATGCAGATATTTCTCAACTTTGTGGAGATATATTTAATTAAAGAAAAAAAAAAAACTAAAAATATCAAGCTCTGCCATGATTTTGCCAACGACACAACGGTCATCCTGACTTTTTCCATAAACAGATTATTCAGCACACTATTCAGCACTATTCTTTCTTAAGCTCAGACCTGGTGCTTGGCCCGATGGAGGTCAGAAATACTTATCAACATGCCACTAAAACTCAGAATCCTCATATGCCACATCACTCATCCCCACAAGAGTTTTCTTCCCCCCTCAATCTCTCTGAAGCCGTAATGCTGTCGGAACGAGGAGATGAAGAATCCGGGGCTTTCTTAATCAAACCGTCAAGCGTTTAATCTTGTCGGTGGAACATCTGGCAGGCACCTTTTTTCATTTGTTTCATTGAAGTTACATTGTACCTCGCTGTTCTTGTAGGATTGGTCTTTTTTTTTTTTTAAATGAAAAGGAAGAAAAGAAAGAAATAAATGATCTCCAGGCTCGGAGTCACGATGACTCCACAGCATGTCCCCTGTGAAAATAATCCAACGGTAAAACCCAAAGGTACAGCATGCTTCTGATGTGCGGATTGCATGTGCCAGGACTGAGCCACAATCGAGTCCATATGGTGCTTTGATGTGCTCGGAGCAAACCATGATAAATAGGGACGAAACACGGACGAGGACGGAAATAATATAACTTGAGATATTTGTCCTAAGTAATTGGGTTTAAAAATGGGTTAAAAAATTTGGAATCATACTAAATCTAATATAAAAAATTTAAAGTTTGATTTTTGTTTATATCTTTGGTTTAATGATGTGAAATACTGAACGACAATGTATTTGGTTTTCCCCATATACGAGAACTGAATGAGCTTAATGTGAATAAGATTCTACTTCTAAGGCTAGCAAACAAACGAACAAACAAAAAAACACTAGTACAATGTCATCTTGTAGCACTTTTCCTCTTTTCCAATTAATATTTGAACAGCTTAAACAGTCCTGCGCTTGTTTATGTTCTGCATTCCTTGGACACTGGAAACCCCCTAAGAAGCATCTGAACAATCTGTCAATAATGCAGAATATAATTTTGTTGCTCTGTTAAAGACCACTACTTTGTTGAGTTTTTTGTATTATTATTGATATATAAAAATAAAATTTAGGTCCATTGTATACAGGTCATTCTATAATTTGGGGTACATTTCACATAAGCACAAATGTACTTTTCCTTCACTTTAACATACTGTATCTTCTAGTTGCAAAGCGTAAATATTAATATTTGTTTATGACTGATTATGTACTTGACCCATAATTTCAGTGGTAGGACTTTCATGGCTGAGCACATCTCATTTTCATAAACAGTTTGACCTTAGATTTGAACAAATAATATAATTACAATAATAAACAATCTGGAAACCATAACCGAATGTAACATAGTGTCAGTGTGTTATCTTGTTTATGTATGTTTTATGTCTGTATTAGTACTTACACAAGCAGTAAATATTTACAAACATAATAAAGAAACATATTACATGACAGACCAGATCTCATATGGAAACAAAAAAAACCTACTGCATGAAAAAAGCAAGAACTACAGCATGTTCTCTCGGTAAAACATCCCGGCTGTTTTTTTTTTTTTTGAAACCGCACAAATCTTTATCTAATTATTATTATGAACAATTTCTTTCACTATTTCCAACATAACTTTAGTATAAAGTAAGATAAAGTGTAAGATTTAGTACATCATAATGCAGACATGGTAAACATATATAGCAAAATTTGTACCAAACATAATATGATACCAGAGACTTTTTGCACAATACTGTGGTTCAGTTAATTCAAATATTGACTGACAATGAGCTATTCCAGAATTAAAAACTAGAGAACATTTACCATAGTGTGTTTAACCCTTACATCTCAAGTAGCACAGATCTGTGCCAGCAACATACTTTAGCATAGGTCATCGACAATAAAAAAAAATCTGTATGTGCTTACTGTATGTGGGTGCCTTGTTGGCGTGTGTTAACGGGGAGGCTTCAGACATTGCATCAAACTGTGCATTTGGGTTTTCTGATAGTCAGGTAGAACGAAAGTTATTACTTTTATAACGTGTGAATTTACCAATACCGGAATATGAAAATAACGTTGCAAAATTGTACAACTCTAAAAATTAGCAATTTTTTTTATTATAGGAACCACCAAAACAACGATAAAAACACAAGATCATGTGCGTCTGTGGTAATTTATCTACAGTATTTCTTTGCTCAGTCATGCTTGTATGCCCTTTGTATGTTTATTTAAAAAAAACAGCAAAACAAAAAATAGCTAAAATGCTCTGGGATTTAAGAGGTAAAGTCTATGCCACAACGAAGAATGACATCATGTGATGCAGGCACTGGGATGATGATCTTGAAATTATTTTCAATTTGCATCTTTTTTTATCCCAAACCTGGATTTTGATTGGGTGATTGTGGAGGCAGGTCATCTGATGCAGCACCACATCACTGTCCTTCTCGGACAAATAGTTCTTACATAACCTAGAGATGTCTTGTTGGAAATAAAATGGTCAAATCAGATGGGACGGCACGCTCCTGCAAAAAGCTGTGGTAGCCATGCTGGTTAAGTGTGCCCTCAATTTTGACCAAAACACCAACAGTGTCACCAGCAAAGCGCCCCCACACCTTCACATCTCCCCACTACGAGCCTCACAGTGGAAACCACACATTCAGGTCCCATCCGTTCACCCCCTCTCTACGTCTTAGAAAAATACGACGGTTAGAACAAAAAAAATTGCTAATTTGTACTCATCTGACCAAAGGACTGTTTGAATGTCCATTCTCTGTGTTTATTTTTCCCAAGCAAGTCTTTTCTGCTTGTTGTTCTTCCAAAGTAATGGTTTCTTTATTGCAATTCAACCATGAAGGCCAGACTCAAGCAGTCTCCACTAAACAATGGATGTTTAAATATGTCTGCTGCTTGAACTCTGAGAAGCTTTTTTGTGAGCACTAATCTTGAGGTGCTGTGAATCTGTGGTTTCTGAGGCTGGTCATTCTAATAAACTTATCCTCTGCAGTAGAGGTAGCTCTTGGCCTTCCGTTTCTGAGAGATAGTTTTATCCTAGCAATTCATGGTTTTGGCAACTGCACTTGGGGATCAATTTAAAGTTCTTGAGATTTTTCATATTGACTGACCTTCTTTTTCTTAAAGTAATGATGAACTGTCTTTTCTGAGTGGTTTTTGGCATAATATGGATTTGTACAGTAGATGTAGTTTTAGTAGTAGGGCTGTTGACTCATTGACCCACCCTTCCTCTGCAAAAGACAACTGATGGTCTAAGGCACAAATTGACTCTTGACAAGACATACCTGTGAATTGAAAACCATTCTAGCTGTTTAACACTTTTTTTATTTACTGCCTAATTCCAGGTGTGTTCTTTCATAGTTTGTATGTCTTTAAGTATTAACGTACAATGTTGAAAATAATAAAAATAAAGAAAAAACACAACAGTAAGGGTTGTGTTCAAAATTTTGATAGGGTTTATGCTAACTTTTTAGTAATTATTTTTAAAACCAAGAGAAAATCCATGACAAAGTGAACAGAACAAAAAGGCTCAGTTTGGCCAGATTATGAAGTAGCATAGGATGCTACAGTACAACAATGTTTCTGTTACATTTAAACATGCTTTCCTTTAATTGGTAAAATATGAAATTTTTAAATAAAATATTTAGAATAAATATACATATCAGTGGACCTCAAATTATAGAATGACTCTTGTAGTACTTTGTAGAACTTTTTTTATCGATTCTTTTCTATAGAAGCTTGCACTACATTTCCAGTTCTTCCTTGCTTGCTCTCTTTGTACGTGGTAATACTTACTTATTCCTGGATTGCTGCTTTAACAATTGCATTTCATGTGGTTTCCTTTGTTTTGGTGTTTTTGCGAAGCTTGCATTTGACTCATCTTCAGTACCGCAAGCTTCACCATAAAAGTATCAGGGTCATTGAAAAGCACATCTGCTGGACCAGGAGAGAAAATGCATAAAAGCATCAGGCATTTTTATTTTCCCATAATGTTAGGACTTGCTCAAAAACAGCACTTTAATCATATTAAGCTACCAAAGGTGTTCAAGGTGGCCGTTGCTTTTTTTAGCAATGTTAACAGCCGGTTAAGTAATTAGTGGTGTCTATGTTCTCGCTTATTGAAGAGTTGATAAACATGTTTAGTTTGTAATACATCGCTGGCAAGTTTTGAACGAGGCAGCACATGCAGCCCCATGAGTCAGTTGCCCTGTTCATTCACTCCATACATTTCAGTGTGTTTAGTAAATGGAAATGTAATCATTAGTACATTATGTACTTTTCTTTGTGTGGGTGAGTGGGTCATTTCAAGATTTTTGACATTGTTTCTCCCCTCGTTTCTTGAGGTGCACGAATGCAAAGGCAAAAAGGCAAATAAAATGGGATAGTGGTAAACAAATGATAATCTTCATTTGAGCTGCATTACAAATTATTTTTGCAGCTATAATTGAGGGTCACAGTGTCCATATTGTATAAGTGAAGTCTTCTTATTGTTATTTCATAAGTTCAAGCAGGCTTGCGCAGACATGGTTACTGATCCACTCAAAGGCTTTATTTCCATTTCCCCTCAGTGACCTGCGCTTCTCTCGTATCAAGTCTTCGTCAGTGACTTCGCAGCGAAGCCCCTTTCTTTTCAGACTTTAGAGGTAGAGTTTTGTACTCCCGTCACATTTTAACAAGCCACAGTAAAGGCTATAAGCCAGATCCGTGGTGGGAGTCCTGCCGCCCCTGTGAGGTCAGTCCGAAGTGATGAATGTAGATATTAATGTGCAATAATGACCTTCTCGGACCACATTTCCGAAGCTCACTTCAGGTCTCCTGTGCCCGTAATGTTCAACCTCTGTCAGGCCACCGTGCAGGACGCCCGTAATGATGAGATTAATGATGCCTGTGGTACAGTCCCAGCTCTGCCCTTGCTCATGTTCAACCTCTGTGCGATCAGTCTATTTTGTTTAATGCACAGAGAGTGTTAAGTCATCCGGAGAGTTTTACTTTAGCCCTGTTGTGCAGCACTGCCCAAAATGTAGAGACCGAGTCTCATTTGCTTCTAGCTCTTTCAGTTTCTGAGCTATTGCATCGGCCAACCTCAAGATCAATGGCATTTTTCATTACCCCGGGAAAGCGGAACCGCTTGTGATTATTGCCAATAAAGGAAATTAGATCAAATGATTTTTGACTTTGATTTTTTCCCCCCACTCTCTCTTTTGCCCTGCCATCCTTTCACATTTAATCAAACGTGAGGTAAAGTCATCACTGAAATTGCCGTTGATTTATAAATAAGCTAATTGGCGGCATTCTCTTTAAGTACCTCTCCCTACGGTGGACATGGCCCTGTTTTTATTGCCTAGTCAAAACCTGCTTCATGTAATTTTCAAAATGGCTCTTGAAATGAAATTTTCCTCTGAGCTCGCAAAGCACCTCCATCGCTCACAGCTCACTCCGAGTACTTCTTTCCCTCTATTTGGTGCAGTGTTTCACAGGCCAGCTCTCTGTCCTTATTTGTTTGCAAAATCATCCATTCAGAACTTAAGCTTTGGCGCCAAGTTGTTCGAGGAAAGGCTGTTGAGTGGCCTCTGTTGATGTTTAGTCTTTTGAGGTTCGGTAGAGAATACAAGGTTTATCATTCACTTATGAGTACTGTACTAATTTGGAGACTGGCACAGTCTAAGAATGTTCTGTCTAAAATTAGCAAAAAAAAAATCTATACTTTTATAAGACATCGCTGCCAGTTTTTGTGCGTTTGGATCGGAGCATTTGCTTCTCCAGGTTATTTTTGTCAGGATAATTTCTCAGAACTTGAAGCTTAATCTTGTGTATGAATCTCGTGTGTGTGGTGTCTACCACCAAGAAGTTGGCAGTGGATCCTTTTGGGTACTGTGGGTTGCAGGGTGGTGCCTCCATGAATCAGACTTGTTTGTCCTTTGCATCCCATGGGTGCTTGATAGGTTGATTTGTATATGGGGAGTTTGGAGGCAGGTTTGCAACCTTGAACTGTTTGTCTGCTGGACCCTGTGTCGTGGCAGTCTGTGGTGCACTGGGTATTCTGTTGCCTTTCTTTCGTGGTCAGCATTGGCAATTTGTGCTGTATTGCTTTTTCGAATAGACAAGCTGGCCTTCCGTCCCCGCGGGCATGGGTGAGCATTGGGTGCCTGTGATCCTGTCAGCAATTTGCTGGTGTATAGCTGGTAATGACTGTTGTTCACTTCACTAGGCAGAGGTGTTAATGTCAAGTCAAGTAGGCTTTTATTGTCATTTCAACCATATACAGTTCAGTACACAGTGAAACGAAACGACATTCCTCCTGGACCAAAATGCTACGTACTGACTAAATTAACAGAAGCTAACTAGCTAGCTAGGACAACTAGTTAGCTGACTATCTAAGACAAACCAAATTTACATCATAAATGATCTACTACTGTGTACAAAAGACAACATAAAGTGCATGTGCAAATGTGCAAACATCAGCAGCAACATAACATAATGCAATATACTGTATATATTAATATAATATAATAGTGGGTTGGGGTAGTGCAAGTTAATGGCATGATGGATAAAAAAAAAAAAAACAGTAAAGAAATGTTATGGCGGATCGGGGGTATTACTACCCAATAAAAGAGGAGACAGACAGTCCACATCTGATTCTGGAATGAAAAGCCTAGGGTACTTTGAACTCGTAGATAGGAACAGAGACAACCTGGAGCCACACCCCTTTTTGAGTTTTTCAGCCAAATGAGAAAAGCTGATGGACATCCATCCATCCATCCGCCCTTCTATCCGTCCGTCCATCCAACCATCTATCCATCCATTGTCATAGGACCAGGGTACACCCTGGATGGGTTGCCAACACTTTACACAGGACCACACACACACACACACACACACACACACTTGTTTAAACACTGCGGGCAACTTGGAAAAAGACCAATTAGTTTACAACTCATGTCTTTGGACTTTGCGAAGAAAACCGGAGTGCCTAAAGGAATTTCACAAAGCACAGGAAGAATGTGCAAATTCCATGCACACGGACATAGTGATTTAAACACCCAGCCCTGGAGAAGTGAGGCAACCGTGCTAACCATTAAACCACCGCTGCCTTGGACCTTTGGACTTGTCAAATCTAAAACTTTACAAATAGTTTTAATGATAATTATAGAAAGTGGTAAACTACTTTGGAGGTTTTGTTGTTTTGACACATTCAACCCCTTTAAATTGGACATTAGACACACAATTACACTTTGAATGGGTTTTGCTATTACTGTATTTTTTAAAAGTATCATGTACAGTACTGTATATAAAAATTATCATGCTTCTGCTTTTTCTTCTTTAGAATCAATTAAATTTTATTTGTATAGCGCTTTTAACAATTGTCAATATCGCAAAGCTGCTTTACACAATCAAAAGTATGGAAATTTGTATGAAATGTGAAAAATGTGTATGAATCAAAAAGGTCAGATTGGCTCTGATGAGCAAGGTAAAAGTGACAGTGGCAGTGGGAAGAAACCTTGAGAGAGGAACCAGACTAAACAGGGAACCCATCCTCATTTGGGTGTTTTGGTGACAGAAGCTTCCAGACACATCAAAAACACACATAACACAAAACAAAGCAAAAAAAATAAATAAATACAATTCACAAGAAATGGAATAGGATGTGGGGCATTATTAAATAAATATCAGTGGTAGTGCACCTATTGCACATATTAATATTACATTTTAGTTTTTTTTTTTTGTGTGCCAAGCTGCAGAAATATTGAAAAATCCATCATTAATCTGCCAGCCAGCCGTTCCTGAGTGTATAGCTGTTATCATTACAACCTCCCGTACTCTCCTGAAATGGAAGAAATAGTTTTTTGGGGTTTTTCTAAAGTCACAAACTTGGTGCCATCCGTGCTTTATTTACCTGAATCCATTACATCCATATTAACCTACACCAGTAGGGGGTTGTTATTGTATTTAACATATTATTATTATTTGCATAACAGTAAAAATGTTTATGAAATTCTGTTCCAGAACACTAGAACAAGTCATGCCTGCCAGGCTGCGTTAGGCTAAGTCTTTCCGTGCTTGATATGAATTCCTCCGCCTTACTCCTGCCTCTCTGATGGTGATGCCCGAACACTGCAGGACACCAGATTATCACATAGAAAGTAAACAGTTTTGGACTGTGGCTTTGTGACTCCGCTTACGAGGAACGCATAAAGCGAAAAAGTGTTTCCACACCACAAAAGTCAAGTCGTTTGCGTGTACCTCAAAGAGAAGCTGTTTTTTTTACACTTCTGACTTTATAGCTCACTCCGGTTTTGAAGTAGATGAGATCTCCAGCAATTGGAACGTTCCTCCATGTATTGCAAACATATTGCGGGCCACTGTGCTAAATCGGTTAGTAGTTAGTCATCCCGCGCTGTCGCCCTCCACCACAAAGTTTTTGGCGCAGCAAAGGCACTACTTAGAGGATCCATTTCAGTCGGGCCAAAATAATGAACTTTCTTCCTTTGGGAAATGACTGCTGAAGGCATGGCACAGTCTACTAGAGATTATCTGAGAAACTAGGACTGTGTTTTGCTTGCCATGGTCCAAGGTTTCTGTGGTATTCATTTGTAGCTAGTGGGCAAGAGAGGAATTAAAGGCTCTGAAAGTAAAAAGTTGCGCCAGGGGCTCATCTGCATGAATCGAAGCATGCAAGCCAATGAAAAAAAAATAATAATAATAATAAAAAAGGCAACAAAAAAGAGCCTATGTGTACCGCCATTGTTTATTATGATTTATTTTGTGTGATGAGGATGCTGCTGTCGATGCCTTTCATTGTGCTCACTTCAAGCCATTGATGGCTTATTCTTCAACGATGAGTCTCAGACGTATTTCTGCTCCCTCGGTTCTGCTCCGCTGCAAAAAATAATAACGCGTCAGTACGCGACGGGAGGGAATCTTTGCTCTCGAATAGCTAATTGGCTGAAGTCCATTGCACAACCTGCAATTAGGCCTCCCAGTGCAACGAAGCAGCGCAGAAGGCAGTCTGAGGGAAGTCGGGAATGTCTCTACTGTGTTTTATAGATGTCTGTTGGCAGACAATAACACAAAATCCAGACTTGTCTTTTAACTACCTTGTAATAATCACGTACAGTGCACGTCACTCAAACTCCTACCTGGTTTTATTTCGGTTTGTGGAAAAAAAAAAGAAAAGGCAGTGCGACAGATTTCCTGGTGTAAGGGCAAAGGGAAAAAAAGGTGTGTTGATTTGTACTTAACATTGTTGTGTTCTCTCACTGGTGTGTTGCAGATTAATTACTTGTTCCTCAGCGAGAACAAAAGAATGCACACAAGGATTTTTAAGGGCCTTATGACTCAGAGACGTTTTGCATGTTACGGAAAAGTTAAATGTAGACTTCTTCATGCGTGGTTTTCAGCAAATGTTTATGCCATGTCCTTTTTTTTTTTTTTTTACTTTTCTAGTTTTCTGCCTGAACACAAGCTCCTGCTTAGGCAAAGCCAGTCTCAGAGTGATATCAGCTCACAAGATTCCCACAAGCAGCCTGAAACAGCAGCAGTCGGGTAAATGACACACTACTAACATATATGTATTATAAAATGTGACTGTATGAATGTTATACACTGCCTGGCCAAGAAAAAAAATCTGAGTCACGCACTCTAAGGTTTCATATTTTGATTAGCTTTGATTACAGCACACAGTTGTACAGGTGCCCAGTTCATGTGTGGAAGTGATTCCTCATGCTCCCAGAGCCGCTCTTTCACAATCTGAGTCCTGGAATATGCTCATGCCATCAAGGAAGAAAAACTCCATAGATGTGATAACCTGGTTCACTCGGTACATCCAGGTCGTCAGCTGACTTAATTTCATTTCCACATAACGTTGCTGAACCTAGACCTGAGCAACTGAAGCAACCCCAGATCATAAGACTGTCTCCAGACGCTTGTACAGTGGACGATGTGCATGATGGGTGCATGAATAGGGTCAATCTGGACTCATCTGACCATGTGACCTTTGCCCATTTCTCCAAAGTCATCCAATCCACTTGCTCTCTAGCAAACTGAAGCCTGTTTTCTCACACTGCTGTTTAACCCCAATCCTGAGAATCTTCATTACATTGTGTGTATGGAAATGCTGTTACTTTCGCTATTAAACATCGCTCTGCTTTTTAATGTTTTTTTTTTTTTTTTTTTAAACATGGAACTTCACCAAGTGCTTAAATGATCTAAGAATTTTTTTGACCGTCTTTCTTTCACATTTGAAGGTTCAGCATTGTCCTTTCAAATTATGATAATGTGTTGAAGCTTTCTTAACAAACTTCTTGTAATTTAAAATCTCCTTAGTTGTTTTCTTTGCTTGATGCAGCCCAATAAATTAGCCGTTACTCAAATGATGATGTTTTGGTTTGAAGAAGTTTTTTTTCTGAATCACATTAGCTCCACAACATCCCAAAATGTGAAGGAACAAAGACACAAGTATGATATAGAAGAGCTGGAGCGTCAAGCAGCATCCAAACCGTCTTCTAATCCAGAAGGAGCAACGCCTCGGCCCCTGCACATCATCTGGCCCCATCGATGGTAGGTATTTTGAAATTCCTGTCCAGCTCAACACATGCGGTTCGGTTCACTTCACAGTTGGCCGTACCTGCAAAACATAAATTCCTTTTTTTTTTTTTTTGCTTTTTTTTTTATTTATTTTAAATAAATCCTGTATGTCAATTGTCTTTCCAACTGTAACAAAGTTTTGTATATTATGGTGAATCATTATTTTACACTGGACCTTGCTTAACCTCCAAGGGAAATGTGGTACAAAGTGCAAATGGCAAATGTTTCTCATGGTAGATTTGAACGAAAGGCCGAATCCAAATGTTTGGCATCTCGAAATGTTCCCCTGTTTCTCCAAACAGAAATCGCTCAGGCAGTTGGATCAGTGTGTTATGTTTGACAGCGAGGCGGGGGCATGGAACACGGACAACCCACATGTTTTCCCTACAACATGAAGAAATCATTTTGGTGCAACAAAGAAGGACCATTGAGTCCATTCTAGGCATATAATCTTAAATCCGTTCTGCTCGGATCTTCTGTTGCCCCAGCAGTTTTATTTCCTCTTTTACTTCAGAGAGGAGATGCAGAGACAGAGAGCGAGAGAGAAAATAAAATAAACTCCACTGACAAGTGTGTGCAGTGACCAAATGTTTTTTTCTTTTTTTACATTTCTTCTATGGGAGTAATGAGGGCCGAAGCCCACCGTGATGCCACGTCCTCCCTACGACAATGTGGAAGCGCGCTGCCACCGAGCTGTGTTCGCAGAAAGAGCAGGGGAGGGATGAGAAAATATTTCACTGCCCACAGGACCGCTCTGTGGCTTTTGCTGAAACTTAAATGTCTTCCACTCCCCATATTTTAGAGCTTCTCTTGGCATTAATGGAAACCAAGCAGCGTTGTATCTCAGCCTCATCTACTCAGCCTACAGAGTGGGGAGAGAAAAAGGGTTCTGAGCTACATTTTTCTCCCATGACTCTGCTCTCATCTCTTGGCGGGGACAGTGTGTTTCCTGACTATAGCAAAAAAAAATGCTCGTAAATCAGGTTAGTGGACAAAAAAAAAAAAAAAAAAAAAGAGGACCACCGGTGCAGAAGTTTCTACACTGGCACTGGGATTCAGCCGTGTTTGTTTGTGTTGGGTCTCTGCATCTCACCTACTCTTGTATCAGTAATGAAAGCGGGCCGTTTTGTAATCTCCTGAAAAACCGAGCAAAACACAGATGGATTAAGGACTTGCAACATGCGCGTTTCATAAACGCTGGAGCCCAGCCCGAGTTAAATTAGGGTTTACATAGGGCCAGAGCAACCGGTTCGGGGGAAAAAAAAAGGGGAGGCTTGGATTATCTGTATGATTTAAGCCGTGACACAGTATGTGTGCAGTTTCACTCCTCTCTTTTTCACTAAGCTTCGTTTTTTCCCCCACTCTCTCTCCCTCTCTCTCTATCTCTCTCTCTTTATCTCGAGCTCTAGCTCTCTTCCCTTCTCATTACTTGCTTACAGATTGTTAATCTGTTTGTGGCCTGGTTAGGCGTTTATCCTGGGCCGGATTACAGCGCTGTCTAATTGCACGCGTTGCCTGGCTCCAATCAGGCCAGAGATCTGTGTGTGCAGGTGTTGATGACACGACTATTGAAATGAATCAAGGGCTGGGAAGGGATGAGCGATCATGATGTCAGGATTAACCTTCGAATTCTGTTTGTGGTAACAGAGACATTCTTAATACTCGATTGCGTGAAAGCGGCTTAGAAATCATTTTGACTTTCACAAGTTCACCATTAAAGAGTCAATGACATGTTATATAAGTTTCAAAACATATACTTTATTAAACATGTCATCTTGTATGACCCATGTCGTCAGTAGAAAGGTTGGCAAATTCGCCAAAACCAGCCTGATGTACAGTAATGTCCAGTCCATAAAATTACCTACCAGTAGCAAAGCCCAAGACAACATGTATATTTAGTCACCGGACAGCATTACCTAAATCTCCAAGTATTCAAATTCACTGATATGCATGTCCGGGTTTCACTCAGCAAATCGAACTTCACGTGTTCAAGCTTTACACTAATAAATAGCAGTTCTTAGCTGAAAGAGAGGGAAGTAAAAACCAAAGTAAAGCATGAGTTGCAGTTCTTAGTGCGTAGCAGGAGAGCGGATGTGTGCTGTCCAAGTTCGAAGATTAAAAGCAAAACAGTGCCTCTCGCACACACAGAAATGTGGCACAAAATGGAATAGAAACCGTAGCAAGCTTGACTGAAGTACTGAAACCTGTTTATGAACTTGTACACGTTTTGTGTTTGTAAATAGATAGAGGTTTACTTTATTGATCCTAAAGGAAATTCCAGAACGATGCCCGTATTTGTACGATCAAATGTATGCACCAGATTTATTAGCTATTTTTCAGATTGTTTTTTTTTCCTTTTAGATTGGAATATACCAATAATTAATTATGTTTAGAAATAAAAAGTCCATAGTGTGAACTGTCCTATAGACAGAAACAATGTATTAGTAGTTGAACCTTACTCTGCATACATTTTAGTATTAAACTATTTACTTCTTGCATTTTATGTACTAAAGCTACTCCGCATGCGTTCACAAATGTCCGTGTATTGTAGCCGTCCATGGGGCGTGTTTCTAAAACAAGTTTCAAGCTCATGCCTGGGTGTTTATTTGTTGCAGGCTCTGCTTTCGGACCATCTGTATTCAGTGTTTTCTCTCAGCAAAACTATTCAGTGGTGTAATAAAATTTCCTGAATACAAATTGCCAAATTTAATAAATTCGCCTGTACCAAATTGTATGCGTTGTATCCAAACAGACTTAAAGTAAATAGGGAATATATATATTCCCTTTTTATGTGTTTAATTTATATATATATATATATATATATAAATTAAACACATAACGTATTACAAGTATAAACAATTAAAGAGCAATTATTTTTCCTACTTGTGAACATGTTTCTCAGGCCTGTCCACGATGCTATATAAATAGTGTATGATAATTAATTATTTTAGATTTTAAGCGGGAAAAGAAAAACCTCCCAGACCTAGAGAACAGACTGGGAGGGAATATATATTATACTGTGTATATATATATATATATATATATATATATATATATATATACAGTATAATATATATATTATACTATATTATTTCTATATTATACTGTATATATATATATATATATATATATATATATATATAAATATATATATACAGTATAATAAATATTCCCTCCCAGTTTGTTCTCTAGGCGCTAATCAGCAAGTGTAAGAGACGCGGGCACTGACGCATCAGCGCACCACATTGGCGCTGCCCCTGAACGCTCCTCTGGCACCCCCCTTTCCCCCGAGCTCGCAGCCAAAACTCTGCCATTTCGGAGTGACTGTGCATTGAAGAGCATGACGCACGCCAGACTAGCTGCTTCAACAGCACATTCCCAAACCCAAATTAGAAAACATTTGCCATACCGCGTCCTGAAATATGCAACATATTAGAGAACGGGTTTCGGTCCAGCGTTCAAGGGATTAGAAAATAGTTGACATTCGGCGCCCAATTGGAAACATTTATTAGGATCACGTAGCCAAAATGAAAACCCTTTTTAAAACAATCTGTTGTTTACATTGTTATTTTATTAATTGAATATGTTTTACATCGAAGGCTTATAACGCATTGAGACAAATTCTCACTTTGAGGAACATTCTCTCCTCCTTTTTTTTTATTCCCTGCTATCATGTTCCTGAGATTTCAAACATCCTATTAATTTACCGCTTTTCACTTTCTCCTGATTTGAATCCTTTTAAATAAAGTCAGAGACCCTTTTTTTTCCCCTTCAAAATGCACCTCTTGGGTGCGACATAAAGGGGAATATTTAATCATAGCGCTCTGAACGAGAGGATGATAGTCTTTTAAGTGTTAAAGGACGCTTGCTAATGAGGGTCCCCACTGAACAAGCTTTTCTTGATTTCATTTTTATTTGCGCTCTGTCTTGTTAGCTGGTTTAATCACGTTGCCACGTTGAGGGGAACTGTTTACCGGAGTGGTCGAAAGGGGAATGCGTGTTTGGCTGAGTAAATAAGAAACAGAAACAATGGTGTGCAGAAATCACTTCCTTACATAATAATAATGATAATAATAATAAGAAGAAATCGATTTGCACTGCAATAGATATTTTCTTCTGCTTTCGGATTGAACGTTGCAAATTAAACTTGGTAAATAAACCCTGATCTGCAGGACCGACTGAGACATTCTGCCGACTCCCAGAGCGCGAGCAACACATCTTTGAGCCTCCTGCAATCCCAAAGCAGCATAGCTGACATATTAATTAACCCCAGGCTTCGGTGTCAGTAGGGAATAAGGCGTCATGCTGTGTACAGATTACGTTTTTATTTACTCCGCTGACAGGACGGGTAATAGGCGCCATGTCACCTCACCACGGGTCAGCCACGCTTAGACCGGAGGAGGGTTACATTCACATGTTCAATTCAAAGAAGATGTGAAATTAATGAGGGAATCAGCGCCGAGCCACAGGGGGACGTGGCGGCATAAAAGAAGCGGAAATGAGGATAAATAAGCTTTGTGCTAATACCTCGTCTAAAGAGCTTCGGCCCAGGCGGGGTGGCATCTTTTGTCAAGCGCTTCAGTAATCTTCCTTCGACCTTCAACAAACGTCACTTTTGGAGAGGAAGGCCCGTTTCTGTTTAAAGGCGCTCAAAGAAGGAAATGAGCTGCAAAATGAAAAGGCTTTGGCAGCACTCTCCAAGTGCCGAGCGAAGCCCGTGTGCCGAGCCTTTGGCTCACTTCTGGACTGTGTTACAGGCAGAGATGGAAGGACCATTTGATATTTATTTCCAGCTTATGCGTTTCGATTGAAATTTTTGGGCGTGTGGCCTTAGCAGGAGATGGTTTGAATTATTACTTTAAAGGACAGAGAGAGAGAAAGAGAGAGAGTGATGCACTGATCCATTAACAGAGCGCACTGTGTGTTGGTTGCTACAGTATTATTATTCATGACTTTCTAAAATCTACACCAAAAGCAGATTTTATTTAGGTTCTTTTTTGTTATAGATATTTCTAACTTTTGTATTAATTTTTGTACTTTAATATTGTAGAGATAATAAACCATATTCCTATTCTTATATCTTTCTTTGAAGGGAACATGACAAAGATCCTGAGCTGTTTTTCCAGACCTTGCTAAAGCTGACTGAGCGAGACCTGAGCTTTGAAGTTTCCGTCCTCGGGGAAACGTTTACCGACGTACCAGGTACGCTGAGAGCCATAAAGATCTGTATGGAAGAGCAAGGATAAAGGACATCAGAAGGAACGGGCGATGTTGATTCTTAACGTTATAGTGAGAACATGGCTAAAAAAAAGTGAAGGGAGAGAAAAGTGGAGTTGTTTTAGGTCACACCATGAAGAAAAGTACATTTTATGCATGTTGTTTATGTGCCTGTGTGCCTCGCCCTTCAGGCTTCTTCTGCACTGTCGTTAAGCACAGACTAATTTGTTAAATCCACTATTTATTAAGTTCAGAGATCATCCATTAGTCCTGTATGACTTGTACTCATATCATTTTCATTGGCGAAACATGCTTCCATTAGCAGATGATTATGCTTTAATGTCTTTTGAACAGACTCGGATATTTATAGTGCTTCCTTAAGTTAATTTCTACAAACACATCAGCTTTCAGGAATGTTGTGATTTTAAACTTTTATACTAGCATAAACAGTTTATGGCGGGTGGAAAAGGCACCGTAAAATGCTACTCATATTTCCAAACGTTGTTTACGGTTGCTCGCAAGGCAATCATGCTAAGAACTTTTCTAATCCATTTTGATTTCACTAATAGAATCACCATCGATTATTTTTGCCCTCTCTCGTTTTTTATAGGCGTCCGAACGTTACGCGTGTTTCTCATTCGCGAATAAAAACTAGCAGCCAAAGCAGAAACTTTTTGCCTTTCTCTGTTAATTGCCCTTGTGTTTAACCATGAGGTCTCGGACTTTCGCAGAGATCTTCTCCGAGGCTAAGGAACGGCTGGCTCGCCACATCCGCCACTGGGGTTTCATGCCCAGTAAGGAGGACTACCTCAGAACGCTGTGCCAAGCAGATGTTGTCGTTTCCACGGCCAAGCACGAGTTCTTCGGCGTAGCCATGTAAGTGTGTTAATAAAGGGCGTTTTCTCTTTTTCGTACGAACGAAGTTGCGAAGGGTGTTTAATTTGTTTTCTAAGATTTAAAAACAGGATTTCCTTAATGTGAATTTATACAGTTGATTAGGTCAGAAGATGCATCAGAATCAGCTTGGATATTTGGTCTGAATAGAAGACGATAAGGTGGAGCGCTGGGGTGGGTGTATACACAATGTTTGGAATGGGACGTGCTTTTGGCATAAGGTATTTTAAATCACTCTGGGGGGCAAGGTGTTTCACCGCTCCAAAAGTCATTAGTTCGAGTTCTTCTTGTGGATTTCTTCCAAGTTTCCAATTTTTCTTCCTACCTTCCTAATCACGCCATGATTTTGGAGGGGCTATTCTAACTTGGCCCTAGTCGCCCTGTAATGTACTGGCATCCACAGGATACTCTCCAAAATCCAACGTTACCAAGCCCCTGATAAAACCCCCACCGAATATGGATGAATGCATACACATTCAGACTGAGTTACAGTCCAGACTTCATGTAGAATGGTTATGACTTTCGTTACTCGTCTCTTCATGTTTTTCTCAGCCTTAAGCGGTGGTTAGAGAACTCTATATTTTATGAAAGTAGATCTGCAACATGATCATAGTCTAGTGTGTAAGAGTAAAGAAATGCATTGATCATTTTCAAAGGGACTAGAAAAAAAAAGTGTGTGCGTGCTTGTGATCAAACATGGTCAAAATATAGAAAAGGGAATAAACAAGCAGGCCCTTGAGCGTGTGTGCGTGTAAGTGTTTGGAAGCGTGTGGCTGTGTGTGCACTAAAAGGTCCTGCAATTAAGCACCTGCAGATTTTACCCACTTGAGCCCTCTTGTGATTTCGTATTTTTTACTATGTAGATCTGTACATTATGGTCATAAAGTTTATAAAAACCCTATATACAGTATGGTTTTTTTTTTTTTTTTTTATAGTGGATCCAGTATGTTATTAGGTGGATATACATTTGCCTATATTTCCTGGCAGCCCCGATTGGTTTCCGTGTAACTTTCCTGTGTGCCACACCACATGATGAAAAGCAGCAACGCCCACGCGAAGGGACTTTCTCTACCTCGCTCTGTCCTCGTTATTGTGGAAATTAGCCTAATCTAATTAATTGTCAGCAGACACCCATCCATGCCCGGCAGAAAAACAGCAAGGCCGCCAAGCAGAGTGATCGGCTAATTATATTTGAGATGAAAAGCCTGATAAGCATTTGTGCGCTCGCACATTAACTGCATTGACATGGAGCTGATCTTAATCAGTTTCATGAGACTGGAGCCAAGCGCCTACGAGTTTCCACACGACGGTAGATCAGCGAGGGAAACATTGTTGGTTTGCATTTGGTGGTTATATTTAGGGTAAAGTTCTGATTACTGTATAGCGTCTGATGGAAACGAGATCAGACACATTTTTTTTTTAAACAAAGACCTAAGTGCGTAGGTCGAAACACTTCCAAAAAGAGAACCGGTATTTTTTTTCCTTTTCATTTTTTGCGCGAAGACATGAGTCGCTTTAGCTTTTTTATCCTCTGTCAAGAGTCTGAGTGGCACGCTAAAACTCTTCATTATGATTGACATAAAAAAAAATATATAAAAATTCCCAGAAGGCTTGTCCCGTCGCTCAGTCAAATCTACCAAAATTCTGAGTTGGATGTCAGCGAACTAATCGGATATTAAAATATGCATGGCTTTAGCATGGGGAATGAGACGGCGATCTGATGGCGGGGGAGTGATGCATGGACTCGTGAAATATTAACGTTCATTCTACAAAATATTTAAACAGCCGGTCATTTTCCGCTGGCAGCTAATAGGCCGTGTTCGGGCGAGGCCAGTCATTTGGGAGCCAAGTTCGCCCCAGATTTAACTGTTCACTGAGGTTTTTTTTAGTTTTTAATATGAATTCTATCCATATCATCGGTTCGCCGAAACTTTGACCAAACAAAAAAAGTTTTTTCTCACCACAGTCACCAGCATCTTGTTCTTTATTGAATTCTGTAAAGGTGCCTTGTATCATAGTGTGGGAAAAAGTGGTGTCTACAAATGTTCTTTGTCATAATGTGAGTGGATTGCAGTAAATATTTTAATCAAGAATCTGGACATACCTTATTCAATTTTCATTTTATTTTATTTATTTATTTATTTTTTTACATTCAAAATTAACACTAAAGGCATTGAAATTATGACAGAACAAATTCTAAGTTATGGTGTGAACAAAACATGTTAAATAACACAGACTTTGATTTATATCCTTCAAAGTAGCAACCTTTTCCTTTGACGACAGTTTTACACACTCTTGGCGCTCCTTCAGTCAGCCTCATGGTTTTCCAACAATCTTGAAGGCTCTTCTAAAGGTGTTGAGTGCTTTTTGGCTGCTTTTCATTCATCCGCCTGTCCAACTCATCCCAAACCTGGATTTAGGGTGCCGGTCATCTGATGTAGCACTCCATCACTCTCTTTCTTGGAGAAATAGCTTTTACATAATGTTGAGATGTGTTGGGGGTCATTTTCCTGTTAGACATCAAATGATGGTCCCACAAAGTGCAAACCAGATAGGATGGTATGGTGTTGCAAGATACACGTCCTCCATGCTTCACAGTGATAACCACACATTCAGGAAAAGTCTGTTTTCTTTCTTTCTCTCTCTCTCTCTCTCTTTCTCTATCTACAGTACATCTAACAGAGACATATTGTGGTTAGAAAAATCCAAAAATTTGGACTCATCAGACCAAAGGATAGTGTTTTCCACTGATCTAATGTAAATTCCTTGTGTTTTTTGGCCCAGGCAAGTCTCTTCTGCTTGTTGTTCTTCCCTAATGTTTTCTTTGCCACAACTCAACCATGACGGCCTGACTCACGGAGTCTCCTCTGAACTGTAGATGTTGAAATATGTCTTCCGCTTAAACTCCGAGAAGCATTTATGCAAGCTCTAATCTGACCTGCTGTAAATCTGTGGTTTCTGAGGCTGGTCATTCTAATGAACCTATCCTCTGCAGCAGAGGTAGTTCTTGGCTCTCCTTTTCCAGGACAAAGACTGTTTGATGGTTATGGAGTTTTTGAGTTTTTTTTTTTTGGATTGACTGACCTATATGAATTTGTAGTAGCACTAATCGGTCTCAAACTGATGGTTACAAATTTACTCCTTACAAGGCACACCTTTAAACTGAAAACCATTTCAAGAGACCATCTCGTGAATCTGATGAGAAAAGCTACATGTAGCTAGTTACTTTGGACAATCTAAAATCTAAAACAAATTCTCACCTTAGTTTTATTTATAAAGCGCTTTTAACTATGGTCAGTGTCGCAAAGCAGCTTTACAGAATCAAAAGGATATGAGAGAAACTTGCCATGTAGATGATTTACTACTGGCTTGATTAAGAATTTTTTGTTCACTACATAATTCCATATATGATCTTTCACAGTGTGTATGTCTTCAGTATTAATGTACAAAAAAACAACAACAGGAAAAACACTGACTGGTAGTCCAAACTTTTGCTTGGTAGTATATACAGTATATCCAGTACTACTACTGTATATACACTACTTTATGTGTATGTGTGTGTGTATAAAATCCGACAGGTTGGAAGCAGTGCATTGTGGTTGCTACCCTCTATGCCCAAAGGCTCTCGTCTACCCAGAAATATTTCCTGGTAGGATTTTTTTCTTTCTTTCTTTCTTTCTTTCTTTCTTTCTTTCTTTCTTTCTTTTTATTTTTTACTTATTGAAGTATGTGACATTAAAGATAACACTGTGACAACACTATGCAGCCTTTCATGCACACAATACTAATTGTCATAGACGTGTCAAACTAATAAGTAATTCATCTTAAAGCTTAAAGCATTGGGCATAACTCAGTTCAGTGTTCTTTATATAAATAAAGAAAACCAAAGCCCAGCTGAATAATGTAAAACACAAAGCAGCATGGAGTCGGGTGCATTTTTAATGCTGGAAGTAGTTGGCCTGTGCTCTTGTGCTTTGATATTTTTTTTGTGTGTGAGCGTGTAATTAAAATTTTATTCCTTCCTCCCTTTTTTTTAACATAGGTTTATATCTGTACTCGACACCTGAGCAACTTTTTAAAAGACTTCAAGGTTTCTGTAAGCATCCGCATTTAGCAAGACAGCACCTTATTCAGGTACAGGTATAATCATTACTGTATGATGTATCATAATCTGCTCGATTCTAATCGTTACATGTCTTAATCATGATTTGATTGTTTCTTACCCTGGTTGTGTCCAATATAATATTTATAATAATATAAATATTATTATAATATATAATATTTCTGCTTTAGGTGGACACAAGGAGGATTTCCTGGGACGCTCTGGGACCGGAGTACATATCACTGTTAACTCACGTTTCCAGCAACAAATCATGACACTGTCAGTTAGGATTTAGAGACGTAATGTAAAAGGACAATTTTAGCAGCACTTTATAAACCAATTAACATGCTACTGTTTTCTAGCATATTTATAAAAATAAAAAAAACACTCAAAGCTCCACCAATTTTCAAAGCTCCACCGATTTTACTTTATTCTTTTATTAGAAATCGTAATTTTGAACTCGTATCTTTTTTTCACCCAGTCCTTATGAGCAACACTTAGCAGGTACTGTAAGTACCACAGGAAATGCTAAAGTACAAAAGCAGTACAAGAATAACCAGTCAAAATCCCCCAAACATGTCCTACAGGCAGCTAAAATAAAGCGTTACTCATGACTCTCATAACAGACACAGCCACAAACCTGCCTTGGCCTCACCACCTCTCTACTAAAACAACATCCACAGCACAAGGACTTCGACGCTGAGCGCCTTTTTTTTTTTTTTTTTTTTTTTAAACATGCATAGTTTTAAAAAAAAACAAGAAGTAAAAAATAAACAACCTAGAAACCTGCGACCGCCGTCCGTGTTTTCCGCTTAGGCGGTGCCACCTCACATTTCGGTTCAGGTCCATTTTTATCCTTTTTGTGCCGGAGCAGAGCTGCACAGCTGGAATCTTCGCTTCCCACTCGGGCTGAGTGGCAGCCAACGTTGTGGCTTGAAGCTCTTGTGGGCTCCACCTGGGGGTTGCCAGGTTGTGACAAAGTCTCCCTGGAGGCTCAGAAAAGGTTAATAGGAGGCCTTCGCTGTGCTGTGGTTGTGTCTAAATATGTCCGTAGTGTTTGAGTTCGGAAATGAACCGCCGTGTAATTAAGGGGGCCCAAGAACTAGGTATTTATAAGTAGTCAAGAAATGTAAAGGGGAAGATAAAATAACATACTTCTTTTCAAGAGTGTTTGCATGTCCGCTGTACTTGAGTGCTTGGACCCTTTGATTGCTTTCCTCCGTTTTAATCTGCGATTTTCAAATCGTTCAAGTCGGTCAGTGTAAAAAATGTTTGCAAGAATATTGTTTTAAACAACTTCCTCGTCTTTGTGACATGCGCTTGATGATGTATTGCTAATTCAGGTGCAGCAGATGTGAGATTGGACTTAAAGGCAGAAATGAAATCAGGTTTGTTATAACCTCTTATTCCCTGAGAGCAAAATGAGGCCCATCGTTCTTGCTTTTGGCCTAGGACCTATCCCACCTCTAGATGAAAAATGGTTCTCAATATCTTTTATCAGCATTCCTCATGCACAACAATGATTTGCCTTCCTCCCGAAGATGCAAAGATGACAGAAGCTTGATGTATGTGTTATTTCAGGAACATTCCCATTCACGGATTCATGTACAATAGTCTCGGTTTCATAATGGAGCCTGACCGGGATACTAGTACAGGGAGATAATGTAATTTCTCATGTTGCAGCTTGGCGAAAACTAACACCGCGTCTTGCCGAGGTTCGTTTGGTCTAAAGACAGAGTGTTTTGACCCCTCGGTGCTGTGACAGATTTGCTGTCGTTTGAGGATCCTCTCCTGTAGCGTCAGACGAGTCTGACCGACCTGAGGTCAGGACCTAATGACGCCGTAAAGCTTAAACCACTGCTGTTTCGGCACTTACAAAATGTCACCCCACATATAAAAAACTTAATAGCAAGCTCTGTAAAACATAGTAGGCATTAAGCCTCTTTTTCGCTGCCCTTTTTGATTCGTGCTCCTGCTTCTCCCTGACTGTATCAGAGGAACCGACGTGACGGAAGCAGACCAAATCTCAAAACCTGGTTGTGTGAAATGAACGTCTTTTTTTCTAAGAATAATTTATGGAATTTTTTTAAATAACTAGATCTAGATAATAGGACAACATAGGAAAATCAGTCTTTCATCAAAACAAAAAAAAATCCTGATAGGGCAAAAATCAAGGTCTTACAGAGGTGAGGGAAACAAAGACTCATAAAATGCTGTGATGTCTTCGTGCCAGACCCCCGCCCCCCCCCCGCCCCAAACCACACACACACACACACACACACACTTCACTGCATGTCTGTCAGTTTAATCCTACACCCACTTCACAGATTGTCCGTCTTAACAGAAGATTTGCAGCTGATGGTTAAAACTCTGTTTTATGCTCTGACATGCCATTCGACTTTTTCGCAAGACCCTGAATAAATAGTTTAATTTTAACATTTCTACAGCTCTGCATTCTGTAGTCTCTAATAAACTTGACTCCACAAAAAAAAAAAAAGCTGCCCCAAGTTGTACATAAAGGTGTTGATTATGGGTGGGAGGAGGTTTGGAGGTGTTTTTAAAGTGGATTATCAACAAGAAACAGTGGCATTAATTTCACGCCCCAGCAGTGATCCTGCTTCTGTTTGGCTGTTGTTCTAAACCTGAAAGGCAAAAATTAAATTCTTTAGTATGAAATTCTTTAAGCAATGAATACCTTTACTGTGTGTGTCTGGTAAGAAAAAAACATTAATGTTGCTTCAAGATAAAAAAAAAAAAAGAGTATCAAGGCCAGATTGTGCATAAAATAGGAATTAGCTGCAATTTTGTTTTTCAAAAGCCGTCTCTGACTTTGTTGCTCATTAGTTCTTGGGCAAATCAGTTAGTGTTTGTGTTACTAGACGTACCAGCAACATTATTAGGAGAATCTCGCTTATACTAGTTACAGTAGGACCTTCTTGGCTATCAGAGCAAACTCGGGTCATAACATGACATGGATTCCACTGGGTGTTAATATTTCTTTGAGATTCGGTTCTAAGTTGTGTTAATTGGTGGAGAGTCATGCCATGATAGTCATTTGCATTTATGGCATTTAACAGATGCTTTTATTCAGTGTGACATACATTTTTATCTCATTACACATAAAAGCCATAATGGATTAAAGGTCGTGATCAAGGGCTCAACAATGGCAGCAAGGTGGGCCTTACGTATGAACCCAGGACCTTCACAGATTACAACTCCAACACCTTAATCCCTATACACACTCTTCTTTTGTAAACATTCCCAAAGTGTGCAAAAGAATTAAAATTAAGTGCCCAGATTGTTGAAGTATCATGAAGTCGTTGTTATAGAAACGGACCATGTCTGAGTTGACTTGTGCTTTGTGACCTGGTCGATTAACATCCTGAAAGTAGCCTCTATAAGATGGTAGGATTGGTGCTAAGGCACCCACGAGATGGACCATGTCTGTTTATTCATATTGTTAAGAACAGATTACTGCATGTCTGCATGTTGCAAAAGAAGTAGACATTCATCAAACCAGGCTATATTTTTTTTCAAGCTCTAACTGTCTAGTCTTACGATCCGCCACGCCTACTTCGATCAAAGGATGCAGGCTGCTTGTCAGTACCGCGTATTATGAAAAATACAGCTGGGGGCAGAGCTTTTTCTTACAAAGCCCCAAAGTTATGGAATAGTCTTCCAAATAGTGTTCGGGACTCAGACACAGTCTCAGTGTTTAAGTCCAGGCTAAAAACCTATTTATTTAGCCGAGCATTTTTATAAATAGATTTGCCATAGGTAAAGGAGCAGATCTGGGGGACTCATGGACGTAGAGTATTATGGTAAACTGGTATGTTTGGATGCTGTCTTCCTCACTCTCATTGATCACTCAGGTTTGCTGACGGTGAGGTGATTGTTTGCTTTACATGTCAGGAAGCCCTCATGTTTGTGTTTCCTTCTGGCTCCTCCCTTTTAGTTATGCTGTCATAGTTAGTCCTGCCGGAGTCTCTGCTTGCACGCTACAGTTAATATACATTCACATTATACATTGTGTGACTGTGACCATACCTAACTGCCATCTCTCCTCTTCTTCTCTTTCCCCCCCTCTTTCTTTTTCCTCTCTCCTCCTGTCTCCCCCTTTCACTCTTTCTCTCTCTCTCTGTCGAGCTACACATGTCGTTCCTGAGCTGCCAGTGATCCAGACTCCCTCTGCCCTCCGGACCTGTCTGACCCATCCTGGTGCCCCGCTTCTGGCTGAAGATCTCGTCACATGGATGCCCCGTGTGTCTCTCTGGGATGCGTCTGGTGTCTGGGAATGATTCTCTCTACCTAGAAAATGGTTCTGGCCTTGACTGGTGTTGGCAACTGTTTCTCTGGGGACTTGACAGTTCGATAGTTCATGACTGGAACTTCTTACAAGTCTACCTGGGTCTTCAATAACTACCTGGACTCCATATTAACATCAATTAACATCAGCTATTATAGCTGAACTGCCTCCCACCCTACACACTGTATAAATGCAGATCATTTACTGCTTTTTGTTTCACCCAAATGAGGATGGGTTCCCTGTTGAGTCTGGTTCCTCTCAAGGTTTCTTCCTCTTACCATCTCAGGGAGTTTTTCCTTGCCACTGTCGCCCTCGGCTTGCTCACCAGGGACAAACTGACCATTTTGATTCATACAAATTCACATTTCATACAAACCTAAATAATTCTTTTGACTATGTAAAGCTGCTTTGCGGCAATGAAAATTGCTAAAAGCGCTATACAAATAAAATTGAATTGAAAATTGAATTGAATAGTGATAGTGACATATGTCATCTCAAGCCTCTGGCTCCTGTTTTTGGGATTTCATTTATTTATTAATCCAGATATCACAATAAAGCATTTAAAATAAATGCAACTCTGAAAATAAATGCAACTCTGAATGATGGGAAAACATATGTTCCAATGAACTTGTGCAGTTTCTCATGACTTGCTTTCTCAAGAAAGCAAGTCCAAAATTGACTTCTGCTGCAGAGGAGTTCATTTAGAGTTACCAGCCTTAGAAATCAATTAACAGCAACTCATATTTAAGCCTTTAAGAAGGCTTTACAAAGCATAAGTAGCAGACACAGCTCAATGTGTAACCTTGGATTGCAAGTAACTTGGTCTGCAAGCATTTTGCAAGATGAGCAAAATGTATTAATAAATTATAACTTGATAAACAAGCGAGCACTTGACATATGAGTAGTACGCATGTGCTCTCCATGATTTTCTTCCTACACTGTAAAAACAATGCTGCAGGCGGTCAAATTATTATAACAGCTCTAATCTGAGGTGCTGTTAATTGGTGATTATATATACTGTATGGGTGCTGTATACGTATGGTTCCTCAAACCTATAGCATTCAAACCCGTATTAGTACAGATTCGCTGGTTAAAAATTGAGACATAGAATAATGACAAACTCACACAGGTGGCATGAACAAAGACTTGTCATGTTCAGGAACAACTGCCTTTCCACCCACCTCACTACTCCCACTTGTTTTTTTTTTTAAATGTTGTTGTTTTTTTTTCCCATACAAAGTCTGTAAACTTGCAAGACTGTTGTGTGTGAAAATCATGGGTGATCAGCAGTTTCATAAATACTCGAAGCAGCCCATCTGGCACCAACAGCCATGCCGTGGTCAAAGTCATAGACGCAACATTTTCGTGATGCTTTATTCGAACATGAACTAAAGCTCTGCAGGACTCTTTGCATTTTATGCTGCTGTACCCCATCCAAATTGGGTGGATGCAAAACAAATTGGGGAGGGGGGGATCGGGGCGGGGGGGGAGGGGGGGTTTAGGTGTTCCTAATAAACTGACCAGTCGATATATGTAGTCAGACTTTTTTTATTATAATTATTATAAATATATTATTATAATTTGTTCATTCTACAAATCCTATAATGCATACTCGGTGTAAAGGCTTACGAGTAGTTAAGAACTAATGCTAACCGTGCCAGTGTTCCTAATGTAAAAGCAAGGCTGAGGCAGAGCGCTGTCCTTGTGTGACACAGTCATATGCTATCAATATGCTGCCATGTTCTCTTGGAACATGTTCCCCCTTTTAATGGGGCCTGGTGGTTAGAACATGGCAGGCAGTTCACAAGGACGCAGCATTGTTATGCTTTCATTTACTTTTTTCAGTTTTTTTTTTAAGCATTCAGTTCTTTTTTTTCATCCTCACAAAGACACCCATTTCCATGAAGCTCTGCCAAGAGGGATGGGGAAAACAAAAGTGTGTGTTGAGTGTGAGGTGGAGGGGCGGGTGTCCTCGAGAGCTCAGTGGTCTCCGGTTAGAACATGAAATCTTTAGACGTGAAGCGTCTTGGCTCGTCTAGGGAAAACACGAAGCCCACAGTCTCCATCTCGTCCTGAAGTCTGCATGGCGTCGACTGGTCTTTTACACGGCCCTGACGTTAACAGGACGCCATGATGAGATCGGTTTTCTTATTGCTTTTGGGTGTGCAAAAATTTATGTGCTGTTTTTTTTTTTTTTTTTTTGTGATGCGTGTACGTTTCGTGATTTGTAGTTTCAGGTCAGTATTTCTTTTGGACAGAAATGCGCCATGTCCAGCCAGGAAAATGTATAGAAGGTGTTTAAACAGGGTGTATAAATATTCTTTTTACGGGTTTCTTTTAACATCCTAGGAAAAAAAAGTACAGTATATTTTAATAGAAAGATTTGCATATTTATTAAAGCTCATTTTGAGGTCTATTCTCCACTTCTGAAGCTACAGTACTATAGTGGAACTGATCATATGTTGTATTTTTCCAACTCCACACGTGAGAGACATTATGCTTTTATTATGTTTAGATAGAATCAATGTTCTTCGACTGAAACCCGCAGTGCGTCACCAAATCTAAGCTACTCTACACACAGCAGCAGCTAACCTTGCTTTTGTTTTCCTTGTGGTGAGTGAGCAACATGCAGCAGTGGATGTCCCAGTGGCCTGACCATGCCGTTCCAGATCTAGAGATAACTGGCACTGCCAGGAAGCTCGCTCCCAGCATCTAGATCATTTCTCCTTCTTATGTTCACAATGGATTTTGAGAAACTTGCAAGCTAGCATATCTGGCTCGTGTCTCCCATCCCCCTTTTCTCTCCAGTCTCCCTTCATCATTACTCGACTCTGTGCCAAAAAAATGAAGAGTCTGATTTAGAGCACTGGCTCTCCGCGTAATTACAGACTCCGTCTTATCTCTGGGATGGAATAAAAAACACATTCATGCAGCGCGTCTCAGCATTGGCTTGCGGAGAGCGAATAAAAAGGCACCGCTGCTGGGGGAATTGGAGAGGACTTTTGGCAGTTTGATTAGAAACCGATGTGATTGTGGCCGTCGCGTTTTCGCTGTGGCAGTTCTGAAGAACACTGGATCTATTTTCACGACAGCATGCCGACTCAGAGGATGCATATAACTGGCTGAATAGCTAGTGGTGCTTTAACTCGGTTGACCAATATATGATTTCCAAACTCCAGCAAAAACATGTAATACGAATAGTTTAAAAAAAAAAGGGGGGGGGGGGGAGAGAAGTGTATCTATACACTTATATCATCAGTATATAAAATGTTTCTAAAATTGTTTAGCTTGACCCTACAGAAATATACAATATAGCTGGGATTGAATGTAAACGTAATTCAAATGACAAGCCAAAGAAATTATTATTTACATGAATACACAAGTCTTTATGACACAATGGTTAAAAAAACAAAGAGGAAACCATGTAACCATTTACACATCAAAAAGACTAAACTGCTTAGGAATCACCAGGGCTCAAAATGCTTTAAATGGATTAACCGTACCGTAAGTGACCTAAATGTTTATTTATCAGTCTAGAAAGTTATTTATTGCTATTACTGTACATTTTAATGTGACTATTATCAACTTATAGCCACTAAATTGTTTTATATTGTACAATCTTTGTGTGCGAAGACAAACCCAAGACAAAAGCTGCACAAAATCTACTTGGTTTAAAACTTCACTAAGAAATGCATTTGCTTCGAGGGCTAAAAAGTCCTGCAAGTGCCCTTTTTCTTTACATTGTTGTCTGATTTTCACATAAAAAACAAATGTACAAGTAGTCCTATCATAAAATGGCTCCTTTTACACCGATCAGCCATAACATTATAATGAAAAACATGATGGCCATTATTGTGTATATTCCCCTTGTGCCACTGGACAGCGCACGGCTCCACAACACCTCACCTTTTCTGTGGAGATCAGACCGGATGGGCTGACTTTTGTTTCCTGCGGGCATGGGTGAGCCTTGGGTGCCCATGATCATGTCACCAGTTCACTGGTTATAATTGATAATCAGTGTTAACGTGTTAATGTTTTGTTGTGTTAATGTTATGACTGATCGGTGTATATTTCAGCACTTGTTACTTGGATTCTGGTCCAAAGATCTCCACGCATTCAATGAGCATGAATTCCACTATCTGGTTCTGGTACAGCATGTTGACTGCCATGTTCCCTGCGTCAAGCTCAGGCCACATAAGAGTCGGTCCAAAAACAATGCTGACGCCTTGGCTTGACATGAGGTTTTGCCTTGACTTTGTCAAAACTCTGTGAAAAGAAATGTGAATGGGGAATGTTAAAGAATGCAACAGAATATTCCATCAATATATGAGCTTGTACCTTTAATAAAGGATTACTTGGTAGTACTGTACCAAACTGTTATTGGTCTTTTGCTAATGTGCTGTGCAGACAATTGAAAAATCTGCCTAGGGGCATCTAAGATGTGGCTGGAGGGCAAAGTTGATCTGAGGACTCGAGCTTAGTCTTTTGGAGGTATGTAAAGAGACTTAATGTATTATCCCTGAGAGCTGAGGTTTGGCTGGATCACTCAAACAATTGCTACTGGGGTACCAGAGGGCTCTTAGGATAAATCAAGACAGAGCCTACAACCTCTGTAATGGGATGAGGCCTGGAAAAGGAGGGTGGGACTGTGGCTGAAGGCTATACTCCAAGTTGTCAATGGGATCATGACTAAGAGCTCTGAGGTGGACTGTGGGTAGGCTTTAACGTCCTGTAAGAAAAGGGTCTTGTGGCTTTTCAGTGGCAAAAATGTTTTGTACTCTCTCTGGTTGCATATCGTTATTGTGATACTTTGGACGTTCAGGAGTACGAAAAAGGCCTGTCCCTAGAAGTGATAGGTGTTTCCACAGATACACCCATCAATCATCAATTAATGTTCCGCAAATAATGAGCCTAATGAGAGAGAGGACTAATGATGTGGCTGTTCATGACCTGTTTTGGTGTGTGTTCCTGCCCTAT
This sequence comes from Clarias gariepinus, assembly GCF_024256425.1. NCBI lineage: Eukaryota > Metazoa > Chordata > Actinopteri > Siluriformes > Clariidae > Clarias > Clarias gariepinus. The sequence goes on from NC_071104.1 coordinate 9,754,094, forward strand.
AGAGACCCATTTAATCGGAGCAACGTAACCTAAAAGGGCAGCCCAAGCACTTCCAATAATCCCCTTTTTAATGCGTATAATTAACCTCGGCCATTTCGTTTCCCTTGTACATCATAGCCAGACACTCGTCCTGCCACCAGCATTTTAACCTAATTAGCACAGTGTGATGTAAGGATCTTGGCTGCCATTGCTAATGGTGCGCTAATGATCTTAAAGAGGGAAAGACTTCATTTCCGAAGTGATTTTTTAAAAGGTTTAATATGAAGCTTTTTCCCCATCTTCCTAATCCTGTAGTATTTTTTTCTGTAATTATTTCATTAGGTTATCCCTGTACCTTCATTGTCCCCTACACAATTTACATTCATTGTAGCTGGACTGAATTAATAATAATGGTGACCGAGCTTTAATTAGTTCATTACTTTTAGATGAGCACTATAATAATTTACTGTACATGATGAAACACAAAACCACACAAGCAAGTACGAGTTGCTTGATCAAATAAAATATAGGCCACTGCAATATTCTATTGAAATTGTATACTTCTGCTAATTTTTCATTAAAATTAGCCATTTATGTGGGGTGTTCAAGTCAAACCGGGACTTGTGATGAAATTTCTCCTGAATTGAAGATGTAAAACTTGGCACTGTATGGTGATTAGAGTCCTAGTGACAATAAGACATTTGAATTGTGCAAGCATTTTAGAGAAGGTCGTACATCCATGAATGACGAACCTGGCTGAGGCCCACTGAACGAGTAGAACGCCTGAATGCTTGAAAATCGACAGAAAACTCGTCACTAACTTGTTTAAGACCTTGCTCCAAGCCATTTGCACATGAAGTATTTGGACCGTTAAAGGAGGTCCTTGGAGGCCAGTGTTTTAGACATGAAACAGAAAATCAGGATCTCGATCATGTCTTTGGCATACTGTGAAAACTTTCTACCTTGATGGTATCCACTAGTTAAATACTGGGATTAGTGCTGTAGTGTAGCACGGTATTATATAGAGAAATTAATTTTTAAAGTAGTTTTTTTACTTTAATAACCCTGTTGTGTTATTCTGCAGATTCAAAAATCAGTTTGACTTGAACGCTGCTCTTATATGATGGCTTAAAGACGATTGCCCTCATTAGACTGTTTCACTTGACTGAAGCATGGATACTGAGGACCAGCTTGACCGCGGGTGACTGTGCTGCGCTCGATCGAATCAGACAAATCATAGATACCCCGCATGAAAGGCAACAAGCGCTACTTAAGATGCCAATGGTTATTACTTAGCATCTTGTTTGTGAACAGTACTTGACATGAAATGGAGGACAGCATACAATTGCCCCTGTCCTTCCTCCCCCTCTCTAGGAAGCTCTTGCTAATTGGGTCAGCCTCGTTCAGTCCTTAAGGACGAGATGAATAATAAATTAGGGTTGGGATGGGGCACTGGAGAGGAGGCATTTCTCCAAGCTTTAAATTATGTCATTAGTAGAATATGGCCTTAACTTAAAAGAGAGAAGACAGACAGTACCACTGAGTAGACCTGTCTAGCTTATTTTAGATTTTATTGTTTAATGGTAAATTTGCTTCTTTTGTTCTCTGGATGCTATACTGTATGTACTACAGAATCATCTAATGAATGGTAAGATCTGAACTGCTTGGTTACTTCATTACAAACTCCATACTAATGTTGGGTAGGGTTCTTCTTTGTTGTACGTCTTGGAGAGATTTATTTCAGATTCTATTCCGTGTTGGGATGATTGCATGATATTATTCCTGGAGATTTGTCAGCAGCAAGTTCATATTGTGAATATCTCATTCTACCCCATCTCAGAGGTTCTGTACTGAAATCTGGTAACTGGAGAGGACCACTGACCTCATTGTTAGATTTGTGGTTAGAGACCAATTTTGTTTTGTGATGACATAAGGCTTTATCATGCCTGAAGTACAGTAGGCATTATTTGATTGAAAACCTGTGATCATAAAAGGATTCACATGGTCAGTAGTAATATGCGCATAGGCATTCAAAAGCGGCTCGATTGGTATAAAGCGGTCTAATGTGTGCCAAAAGAACATTCCACACACCATTACACCACCACCACAAGCCTGACCTTTTGACACAGGGCAGGTTGTCTCAACATTTATCCTTTCTGCCCCTACCTTCTGTGTGCCTCAGCAGAAATTAAGATTCATCATACCAGGTGGTGTTTTTCCATCCTCAGCTGTCCAGTCTTGTGTACCCTCTACATCCTGGTTAAGCCTGACAGGAAGGAGTTTGGTGTGGGTTGACATACTGTGCAGTCTGAGAAGCTTTTCAGCACACCACGGATATAAAGAGTGATTAAGAATAATTTGAACATACAGGAAGGTTGTAGAAATTTAAATAATTATGTCCTCTCAACCCTGTTATGCAATCGGAAAACGGATGTTCCCTGTACGTTTCCTTTGTCTTTCTTACCATTCTGTGTCAACTTAACAGGCTATTGTGCATGAAAATTCTAGGGGATCAGCACTTTCTGAAATCCTCCAACTAGCCCATCTGGCAGCAACAAGCATGCCACGATCAAAGTAACCAAGATCACATTTTTTCCTCTTTCTAATGTTTGATGTGCATATTAACTGAAGGTTTTGCCCTGTGTCTGCATGATGTACAGGTGCTCCTAATAAGGTGGTCAGTGAGTGTAGATCCATTTCTTTTCCTTCTATACACACGATGGATTGAATTTCATCTAAACGTCTTTGGTAAACATAGGTGATCCTTAAAAGACTTTGCCTCAGATCGAAGGAAAACGTAAATCTTGTGATGTGAACATGATTGAAGAAGAAAATTCAGGAATATACAAATCAACAAAGTGATTGAGAAACTGACTAAACCAACTTGTATCATTTGAGCTCTCGGATTGGGGACCTGACATATGCAACCCAGCAAACTATATCACTAAAGGCGAAAGGGCACGTTGCATTGGGAGAGACTTGAGGTAGGGGGAGGCTCATCAATCTGAGATGAGTCCTCCAGCCCTCCTGTGCAGGGTGGTAAATATGCAAAAGGGTAAAGTGGAATGAAACATTCCTTCTGGGAGATGGAGACTAACCATATGGCCTAGTGATTTTTATGTAATTTGCTTTCTGACTTTCTTTAATATTGTTTCAGCGTCTGCACTCGTGTCTAGTTAAAAATGCTGTGTAATATGTTTAGCATCCAGTGTGATTTTAAAATGTGTATCTTTCTCCATAAGATTGCGCTGCTTTTGGAGAAGTTGTAAAGTCTGTTAGTTGCAAACAAGGACATATGATCGCATGTATCCTCTGACAAATGTTGTTATTTTTCTGGACTATTCATTTGCTAACAACATTCCTTCTACTTTTGAGACATCAAAGCCAGATGAGAGACATCCTTTTTTTTTAAGGATCCTGATCAGCTTATTCTGGCCACAAAGGTCGATCCAGGTTTCTCCGGCACAAAAAGGAACCTTGAATTACCAACAAAAATGCCGAAACCTACCATCTTTTAAATCACTTGCGGCAAATGGGAAATATGAGTGGCGGTGACAAAAACACCCACAAGAAGAGACGTAAATAGCATGGCTGAGCGAATGCAAGCTCGAGAGAGCCGGTTGCCTTGACCACATCATCACAATGCGAATACACAACTGCTTTATTGAACACAGGCCCCAATGGGCCAGAGGAAAACGGGAACATTGGTTCCACACGGGCATACCACGCGCCCACAACAAAGGGCTCTCGACTTCATAAGGCTCTCCGCCACTCCTCGAACAAGCCGAGCCAAGGAGAAAATGTAGCCCACAACACAGGCATAGCTGCAAGGGATTCTGGGTCAAACTTAGATGCTGCATACCTGTTTCACTAAAGAAACACTTACTCAAAAACCTGTCCAACATGATGGACAAAGAAGAAAAAAGAGATAATTGGAAGAAGGTTGGTTAAGATCTGAGTTTTTCCTGTTGGCTTTAACTGGGCATGACAGGTTTTTGGTCAGAGCAGATTTGAAACTAGGCTCAAATTGCTATAACTTAGAGTGGCGTTTCCAGATTTATAGATTGAGGAGGCTGTTTTTGTTTGTGTGTTTGCAAATGCAGCCAAACCATGTAGCATTTAAGGCTTTACAAATGAAGGGAAATTTTGCATCGTTATTGACAGTTAGCCTTGGAATCGTGACATGCCAAGCAAATATCTACAATGAAAACATGCATTCAGGCTTCATTTGCTACCAAAAGTTTCCAAATAAGATTCAAAAGTTACTTATTTACGGAAATCATTCAATTAGCACTTATATTTCCCCAGAGCTTTGTTTGAAAGAACACCCATTATTCAGATTTATTGGTGGAGGGGGTGTTCAAGTCAAACCGGGATTTGTGATGAACTTTCTGGAGAATGAAGACATAAAACCAATTGAGATCTACAGAAGACTTCAAGCACGGTATAGTGATGAGACTTTCAGCCGCAGTAGAACATCTGAACAGTAGGAATGTTTTTTAGGAGGCTCAGGACTCAGGGTGGCTCTGAGCTCACTGCAGTCGTATCCATGAAAATCCAGTGAGTGGACGCCTAATTAGTGAAAATCAAGGGCCAACTTGCAGAAGAGATGCATCTGTCTGGTATTGTACACACAATCATTCACCAACACCGCTTGCACATTACAGTAACTAAACTGAAATATTGCCACATCCTCTGTATAGTCTTGACCTCTGCCCAAGCCCTTTCCACATTTTTGGACCATTTTCGACCATCGACATACTGAGAAGACTTTCTACCTTGATGGTATCCAAGCATTAGTGAAACGCTGGGATAAGTGCATTAGTGTAGCAGGGGATTATATAGAGAAATAAAGGAAGTCTTTAATCCTACTATATAACTGTGTTCTGTTATTCTGCACAATCAAAAGTTCTGCCTTGACTTGAACACTTCTCAATGTTATTGTGTGCTTATTGGCCATTGGATTATCTGTTCTGGAATAACAAAAGAAAAAATTCAGGCGAAAATGTCACTTAATGTAATTTAACCACACATTCTTTGGACTTTAGTGCATGAAGAGAGCTCTTCTCAGAGCGAGAGGTGGGGGAAAAGACAAGCAGTGAGAAAAATAAAAAGTCCAAAGTGAGAGTTATGTATGAACCACATCAGTCGCTCTGGGTGTAGCCCCACAATGCAGAGAAGCCTGAAGTTCCCCACGTACGCTAATGCTTCGCGAGACGTCTGGTAGTATACAGCTAAGGGGAAAGGACAGACTTGGTGGCACTGCAGGGATTTTCAGCACCGCCACAAGTTCCACTATAACAGCGAGTCAGTCAGCAAAATAAAAGTTCAACAGATTAAAGTCTCCTTTGAAAGAATTAATGGCTTTATGTGTGTGCCTGCATTAGCTTGGAACGTATATTGTATTGTCGACTTGTTAACTGTAGTCTTCTTGGTTCATTAACAAGTGAAATTTGGCTGCCGATACGGCGACTAACTGGACACGTGCTCTTGTGCCACAATCGTGAAGATTATGGGACAAATCTATTTTCATATTACACCGTCTCATCCGTCTGTTGTGTTATTCCGAGGCTCAATATGCTCATTAATATGCATAAAACGACAATAATAGTAGGCGAATATAATTAAGAAGTTGAGGAAAGCCAGTTATGAGAGGGTAAAAATTTACTCCTTATGTCACCTGCTCAACCTGATGTATACAACTCAAACTTTAGAGCAAAAAAAAAGAAGGTTTTTTTGTGAGGTTGGTGCGGGGGTTGTGGGGGGACTCATCACTTCGAGCCGAGTCCTCTAGCCCTCCTGTGCAGGGTGGTAAATGTGCAGAAGGGTAAAGTGGGATGGAACACCCCTTCTGGGAGATGGAGACTAGCCATATGGCCTAGTCAGTGTGCCAGCTATGTTAGCATGGACAGAGACTTGAGTGCTCCAGTTTGCACCCCCCCTGCGCATGGTGCTTCTTCTTTCCTGGTGTATATAACTACATACCAAAATGGATAGTTTCTATAGTCAGTCTCAAATGTAGTAGGAATGGATTGGGATTAGATTGCAAGCCTTCACTATTGTCCAGGATTTGAGTGAATTTAAAGTGTTTTGTTGTCTAACAAACCTCTGCAGGTGATAAAATAGCAACTTCATGGTGTTGTGGTTGGGTTTGGGGAGTTGATTGACAAGCTTCTTTAGCGCCTGGACCTTCTGCTTCTGCTCCTTTGATTCTGTTGAGAAAAAAAAGAGAAATGATGGAGTAGTCATATATTATTGATATGATAATAAATAGTTTTTTCTTTGTCTTTTTTTTTTTCATTGCTCCAAATGAAAGAAGTTTCTAAAAACGCTCAAATTTCTTCAACCCTGACCTCATGCTTAATTTCCCAGAGCACTTTATATTCAAAACCATATCTGAATATTGTATAACTTTTAAATATATTACAATATTTTTAATTAAATACATTAACTTTGGATCGACTTGTAAAAAATCTTTAATCTCTTTATTAATCAGCATGAAATAGTGATTATTATTATAGTCGTTCACCCGGAGATCGTTTCGTTGACTCTAACGGTTTTTAGGACCTGTGGTCCTTTTAAAAGCCTTCGCAATGTAATGTAACACTAGCATTAAATGATCACCTTTTGAACCTTCTACTCCCCCAGCATGTCAGATGGCTGTTCGCCTCATGAAACACTCCTGAGAAGCCAACCTGCATGTTGTCCAAAGTGCACAACAACCCTGTTGACCTTTAGAGGTCTTTTTCTCCCCCCTCCATCTGTCTCATGTCTGGCTGCTCTCCTGCACCTTGGGAGTGGTTATTGAATCTTTGGAAATCATTTAAAAAGGTGGACGTAAGTTAGTCAGCAGTTAATCAGGAGATACGTTTAACGCTAGGATCGATAACTGTATGTGCGTGTAATAATATCTGCTATTACTCCAGCATCCGTTTCGAGAACAGGCCATCTGATCCCTAAGCAGATGTTTGGGAACAGATTTTGCTTGCTGAGGAGCACCACCTGTGTACGTGTTTGTATATATGTGTGTGTGTGTGTGTGTGTGTGTGTGTGTGGTGTACACGGACATGCTGAGCCACTTATGGGCAGGTCAGATGCCTGCACCGCATTAGCTGTTTTCCAGCTTAGGTCAAGTCCTTTTCCGCAACAAGTGTTTATACACACGCACTGACACGAACTACAGATCAGAAAGTGCGTGTGAAGACATGGGTATTCACCAACATTTTTTGAATATAATTTTGGTGACTGTAGTGCTGGCTGTAATTTGATTTACAGGTTTATATTTAATGCACTCGCTCTAATACATTGTTGTTGCTATAGTAACAGATCATTCCTAGTGACTTTTATAGCATCCAGTCCACTTAAGTATAATGTAGTTTGTGTTATTGTTGGTATGGTAAAGCTTTCCGTAGAAAGATTTTTTTTATTCATTCATCTTTTGAGTCTTCTGTGTCCGTGCTTTTAAAATACCGTGACCTCAGGTTTGCACATTTGGAAATTATTATAATATTTTAAACTATATATACAGATATCCTTAAAACTGCTTTGCCATTTTATGAAGCCTTGTATAAGTAAATGTTTTTCTTCACATCACATGACAAACTGCATTTTATTTACTTTAAAAGAGAGACTAGTGAGGAAATGCCTGTTTATATCTGCTGTAACAGAACTAATAACAAGAACTTTCTACAAAGTTAAATAAGCGAATTAAAGATATCATTTTTTTTTTTAAATATGTTAAAAGTAAATTATGTCAAAGTGTTGTGCAGTGCCAGATTAAAACACTTCAAGATGTCCTGTTATTAGTAAAAGAGAAAAAAAAAATCAATGTAAGGGTGGTAACAGTAACACTGCTTTATGTCAGGCCACACTGTATCACACCACTGTGCCACTGATGTTTTTCAGCACACCTCATTGTGTTTCATGCTGTTATTATCAATAATAGTTTTAATAGCTGTGATAATTTTATTTTTTTTCCCCCCGATTGTGAGATGGAAAAGAGTTGGCAGTAATCACGCCCCTGGTCTACTGTACTGCCCGGGATGCCCCCTGGGCACTAATGGAGCAGATGTCTCCATGTATTCACCGTGCTGGCACGGCCCTGGCTAACAGATGCCCTTGTCAGATGCCAGGTTTTCCAATTAAGCACAGACAGGGAACAAGTTCTAGGCATGACAGAGAGGCTATGACCCACTGCTAGAAGTGCCAGTGTTTAGGTACAGATATAATGATGCGGCACACAAGCAGATGATTAAGAGGAAAAAAACAACTTTTGATTACTAAACTGTGGAGAAAGATGGGAGGGCCAGTTTATCATCATAATCCCTGTTAGATTTGTTCTGATTTTTTAATAACGTAAAAAAAAAAAAAAAAAAAGGTTTTAGACAAATGTTCTGCTTTTACCCAATCTGTGAAAGCCTCAACACTTATTTGGCTTTGACAACTCTGTGGCAGTCGGCCTGTGAAATATTTAATCTAGTCATTATTGCTGGCATTATTGCTGTCATTAATTACTTTGCCTTTGGTGGTGAGCATATTGGAGATGGTCCCTCGTTCTGCATTGTGGACAGATGGTGTGGACAGTGTCATTAATATATAACAGAGTAAAAATGCCTGTATCTAAACCAGGCTGCACTTATACATCATGTGATTCGTTAGTCCTTTCCCACAATCCTTTCTGGCTGACATTACAGGTGTACACCGAGCTATAGTTACTTTTTTCGTCTCATATTATAGCATTGTCTCATCATACGACATGAAAACTTTAGCATGCATGGACTAAATGTGTTTATGAAGCAATAATACGCTATATGATTTATAATATATATGTAAAATAGCATCCTTGGTTTGTTTTTCAGGATGCGGTAAACAGACCAAGTTCTAAACAACTGTACAAAGTAATCCAGTCACAAACACAGAGACCTACTTTGTTCAAATAAAGCTTGCTTCGGAGTTTAAGCTCATCTTGGGGCTTTTGTCTCTTGACTTCTGTAAGCCCTGTCAAAGCAAATATTAGCGCTCTGCAAATAGTCCTGCAGGTTATGATTAAGATTTTAAACATATCCCAATTGAATGCTTTGCTTTATGAATAACAAAGTCTTAGCGGATCAGCCGCTGTAATTTATTAAACATGAAAAACTCCTTGATGAAATATAGAGACTGGGAAGCATTTTATGCGCTTGAAAGTCTTTCTGCACGCCAACTTTGCATGCCAATGAGCTCACACCAGAGAAATTAGACAACCTTCATAGAAGGCATAGTTTTTTAAGACCGGCATGGTGAGTGAAAATCGGAATAATTCTACGACGTACCGCAGCCCCTACACAGAGGTGTAGGTTATACAGGAATGAGAAACGTATTAGCGCATTTGGCATCGAATACCATGAACCCCGTCACGTGAGCCGTCGGTAAGAATTTGTCATACTACAGGATTTCTGTAGTGTCTCCATGCTAACGTGAAACAAAGAAAACTCGGGAGTTGAAACACACTTTCAGTCAGATTCTCCGCGTGTCAACTCGAAGACAAAACCTCAATTTGTCAGCGAGCACGCATTCACTGGGAACAACAAGGCGCGCTTGTGTGGGAGACAGGTGGTGAGACAATGTCGCTAAGACACCAGGCAAGATGAATAATAGATTTGAGTCCATCATGAGCCAAGAACTGCTCGCTTGCCAACCTTTGCACTCCATGCACAGAATGAGGGAATGGAATATTAGGCCAAGTGGTCTACCTGAGGAAAGGAAAGTCTAAATCGTGGACCAGGCGTAGCAAATGAATAATTACATAAACGCGTGTGCAGTGGGGAGGGGGGGTGGTTGGGGGGGCGACGGGTGATGATGTTGATTGGAGGCGGGGGCGTATTCCCATCATAAGTGTGATGATACGTTGGTAAATAACTAAGTGAAATTGCGTTTAGGTCATTGTACAGGGGCGTTCCATGACTATACTAAGAAAGCTTTGCCGTGTAATGAGTAGGTCTATTATAGAGAACGTTGTAATAGTGCAAGAGCGCAACCACAGCCTGTTCCGATCACAGTGTGCTTTCGGGCATCGCTCCTAATTGAACAGACTATGATCCAAAGCGCTCTTCCAAAGACCTTTAGCTAATGCCACTCATTTAAAGGGCAGTCATGAGTAGGAGTGAGCTTTTTTTTAATGATGCACTTTGGCCAGTGTCACTATGAGAACCATAGCTTATGATGATCAGCTGCCAGGTGAAAAAATGTAATATCTATAAAAGATGCATCTGGAACAGAGAATGTTATGTGAGTGAGCTGAAGCCTGATCCAAACTTACTTGAAATGATAGTCTTATACAAACATTCTCTCGAATTAATTTTTGTTGTCTTTCTTCACAACTACCGCCTTCCCTGTTTCTTCCCCAAAAGCATTCGATAGTAAACCTCTTATTTATAACGAAGTGTATTGCAGGTTGAGCTGATTATCCTCCCAGCTGTAATAAGCTTTATACCATATTAATTAGTTGACTAAACATTATCTGTATGTGATTGGGCGTCTCTACTCATTAAGCCAGGGGAAGCGGTTTGCAGTATGCAGGGCTGCATGCAGCGTAAGTAAATATTTATGACCAAACAATCACGTCACCTCGGGCTTGTTCTCCGGCCAAAGGGGAATACAAAGATCAAGAGGAATTCTGTAACAGCGTATTTGGGTCAGAATAGAATTAGTTTTTTATTTATTTATTTATTCTTTATTTTGATTGATCAGGTCTGCTTACTGAATGTTTAATCTAATCTACTTTAGAAGAAGGAGATAATTGTTCAGGATTTGGGGTAAAGTTCCTTCTTCAAGAAAATGGGTGGACGGTGAATTAAACTCTGGACATATGTAAGAGACCAAAGGTTGTTTTTTTTTTTATCATAGAATTTGACTCAACTCCAGTTTTTAGGTCCAGGTCCAGCCGGTCTTTCTGTTAGGACACTTTTCCGTCAAGGAGGCAACAACCAACCAAGGGAGGGCGAAGACTAATACATGCATTCCCAAAGACATACGATGCTATTTGACTGCGTCTTTATGAACTGCTGCTCATGCAAACAATATTTGGTATGGTGTGACATAATTAAAGGAAGTCCTTATCCGTCTCTTTCACTTACAGTATGTGAGCTTGTAGATTGACTAGTGTCACCATAATTGAGGTGAGAACCTGGGCATGCCACTCCCCATCTGCTCTCTAGACTCCCAGCTGTGGTTGGCTGTAATATCATCGTGTTTATATTAATTTTTAGGAAAGTTGTGTGTGTTTAAAATGCATATTTGGTTACAGTCCATTTTCTGGAGATGCCTTTCAGATTACAAGTAGGTGTTTTGAATTGAGGGTTTTTTAGCAGCGGCTAGCTTTAGGGGTAGTTCAGTGGTTAAGGCATTGGACAACGGTTCGGAAGGTCCCAGGTTCAAACCAAACGGCCATCAACCTAACACTCAACTCAAATGTGTAATGAGTTAAAAAATGTAATGTAAGTGTCTCTGGATAAGAGCGTCTTCCAAATGCCTAAAATGTAAATGTAGAAAGAGCACACGACCAAAAGCACTTATACTTATATATATATATATATATATATATATATATATATATATATATATATACTCAACAAAAAAAGAAACGTCCTCTGACTTTCAACTGTTTTTAGTAAAATTAATGTGTAAATATTTGTATGAACACTAAAAGAGTCAACACCATAAGACATAAACTAAAAGTTTACATTTACATTTACATTTACATTTAGACATTTGGCAGACACTCTTATCCAGAGCGACTTACATTTTTATCTCATTACACATTTGAGCAGTTAAGGGTTAAGGGCCTTGCTGTTTTTGAGTCCAAAAATGTTTCCCAATGTGTCCCTGAATGAAGGGAGGCTCAAAATCAAAAGTACCAGTCAGTATCTGGTGTGTTCACCAGCTGCTTGAAGTACTGCAGTGCATCTCCTCCTCATGGACTGCCTATTGCGGACAGTCTGAGCACTGATGGAGGGATTGTGTGTTCCTGGTGTGACTCGGCCAGTTGTTGTGGCCATCCTGTACCTGTCACGCAGGTGTGATATTCGGATGTACCGATCCTGTGCGGGTGTTGTTACACGTGGTCTTCCACTGTGAGGATGATCAGCTGTCCTTCCTGTCTCCCTGTAGCGCCGTCTTAGGCGTCTCACAGTGCGGACATGACGATGTATCGCCCTAGCCACATCAGCAGTCCTCATGCCTCCCTGCAGCATGCCTAATGCACGTTCACGCAGATGAGCAGGGACCCTGGGCATCTTTCTTTGGGTGTTTTTCACAGTCGGTAGACAAGTCTCTTTAGTGTCCTGCGTTTTTAGAATTGTGAACTTAAATGCCTACTTTCTGTAAGCTGTTAAGGTCTTAACAAACATTCCACAGGTGCATGTTAAATAATTGATTATGGTTAATTGAACATGCATGGAAAACATTGTTTAAACCCTTTACAATGAAGATCTGTAAAGTTATTTGGATTTTTACAACATTATTGGTGAAATACACAGTCCTGAAAAAGGCGTGTTTTTTTTTTGCTGAGTATATATATATATATATATATATATATATATATATATATATATATATATATGTGTGTGTGAACCCATCCCTGCAAATCTGGGTTCATTAAACAGTGTGGCTTCAACAACTTGGTATTCAACAGCTTGTAAAGTAGCACTAGATCCAGTACATCATATAATTATGAAAGGTGAGGACAATTTTATAAAGCCACATGATACAAAACAGACATAATGATTTAATATTATGTGTGCGGCATATCATGCTTTTCACTAAGATCATTTAAGTCATCGAGATAAGCAGTGTGTATGATTAGATACTGTATATTACAAGACTTAATACTGTTTGATTCAAATTTCATCCATCATACGTGTTTTACTAATCCGTAACTGCATCTGAGGCCGGATTTTTATTAAATATTTGCGTACCTACAGACTACCATCATTATCAACGGATGCCTTTACACACTTTTAAGAATACTGCCAAGGAAATATTTTTAGGCAAACATGAATGGAAACTAGCTGCCACCAGTTATGTCATATAGTAAGTCATGGCTATATGATTTCATTTACTGTTAACACCATTGGCACTTTTAACTGGACTGTTTCTTTAAAGTGGAAAAAAAAATTCTATTATAAACGCTTAGAAGTCAGTAAGGCACGCTGACATAAGAACATGCCATCCTATGAGGTAGAGTGCCCCAGAGAACCAGCCTGGCGTCAGTTGGCCTGCTAATATGAGGCCCAGAGTTTGGGCTGCATTGGTGTTGGGGGGTTCCACGTGATATTAAAGCTGATCTGGTGACAGTTTCAGTCTGCACTGCAGGCTTTGGCTATGCCCTCTGGCCTAAGGAATTCCCCGCTCCCCAAACAAGGGAACAGCATGGTTTGGGAAAAACCAACCCCCCTGTCAAAGAGTGCCCCCTTTTGGCTGGCAGGTGTGTCAGGACAGCCATGAAGTTTATGAAGTACGGTCAGCTTAAAATATCCTATTTTTACATGGCTTTAAGCCAAAGCATTTAAGTGAAATGTTTCCAGAATCAGGCACTATTAGAAATGACAAAACGGTTCTCAGGTTACAGGAATTCACAGAACACTGGTCATTGTCTTAAGGTTTACTGTTGAACGTTTATTTTTAATGGCTACATGCATGGAATAAGGCGCCACAAGGAATTCATCCTAAATGTTTCAATATGTGTTTGTAGTTTCAGCAAGAGGATTGAAATATATGTTTTATAGGGAAAGCTTCCAGGGAAGTAATTATGCTCTTTTGAAAAAACTTCCAGAATGGTGACCAGATTTCCCCAAAATTGTTATTTAACAGAGCAGCACTGGTTTCCAGTGATGGAATAGAAATGTGATAGAATGCAGTGTCACTTACTTATGGCCTCCACGAACATTTCGAAAAAACGAAAGGGAAACAGAGGCTCTGGCAGTTCGCGGAAAAACATCTTTAGCGCACCGGTGATGACATGAATGTCCTCCCATTGGCTGTCGCCCAAATTCAGCTCCTCCTCTGTTGAGGGAAAGAACCAAACAGAAGGAGGAGGCATGGAACAATTACAACATCAGTCTTTTGATGAGCAAATTAGAGAATGCTAATCATGATGTCAGTGTTCTTTTGTTCCTGCAACGGGACATGAACCTGTTAATTTGCCCCTTGAGAAATAAGACATTGTTCTTCATGTCTTTCATATCCACTGAAAATATCTTTGAGTATATCACTGAGTGTGAAATACAATGAAAAATGAACCTTTGGCAGGAAGAACACTGTTTCAAATAGAAAAGATTTTGTATGTACTGTGAATTATGCTTAAGGACACTTAAAAAAAAAAAAAGGAACATTTTCTTTTATATTTTGAAAGTAAAAGTTACCTTGGTCAACTAGGAAGCGTAGTTTCTGAATAGTGGACAGGTTGCCACTCACCCTGTATATGCCATCAGCCTCAAGCCCTGTGAGAAAAATTATATTTTTATTATGGTGAGGTATTAATAATTGCGTCACTATAATGATTGACTTTTCTCCAAAATACATACATACCTCGTTTTTCCACTTCCTTGACACACAGCTGGACAAATTTGGGAACCGTGGTCCCTTCACGCTGACACAAAGTCAACATGTGACATCCAAAGACGCAATCTGCGAGAAGACTTTCCATTTTAATAATTTTGATTCAACTTGGCAAAAAAAAAAAAAAGTCAAACATTTAAAATAAAAAAACAGAAATTCATGGAATGTTGCTTAGTTTGAGTGCTTTTCTGAAGCCGCCATCGGACGGACGTATCCCTCAGTCCTGTGACACAGTTCTATCAAACTGCGACTGTCAATATGGAGTTACTCACAGTCTATTAACTTTCTCATCATTCTGCGTTTGAACTAATACTCGGCCAGCCAAGCGCTCCCTGAGGCTTATGGAACATCAAAGATGGCCTGCTCTCGTTTGAGCACTCAGCGAAGGATGGGGTGGGGGGAGTGTGGTGGTGGTGGTGGTGGTGGCGGCGGCGGGGAGGCTGAGGGGAGGCAGCGCTAAATGCATAAATGACTGCAAGCAAGCCACCTTTGCATATAAATTTCGATTCACACCGCTTACTGAAGAAATATATGGCAGTAGGATCTTTTTATTAAATAAATTACCCTTTAATGGTGTGCTTGTGATATGAAGGGGACAGAAGAGTAATATGGTAAGAAATATCCTCTTAACTAGCCTGCCTTGGAGCTTTGCCCAGGACCACCTGTGATGTATAGTTTATTTTATTTTTCACTACTTTTAATTATTTCTTTTGCACTGTACTTTTGGATCGTTGAAAAGGGCCATAAAGGGAATTACACAAATCATTAACTTCAGGTAAAAATGTTAATGACACTTATAATGCCTCCTGATGCTGAGCTTTAAAAATGTGTCTCTGCTGCCTTGATGAGTAAGTGTGCTGGTAAAAACGAATCCCAGGGAAAATCAATTAATTAATAACCAGGAAATAAATAAATAAAAATTATATACCACAAGCGTGCTATTGTGCTGGTAGAAAAATCCCAAGGAAAATCAAATAATTAATAACCAGGTAATAAAATATATATATATATTTCTATAGAGGCATTATAAGCATCATCAAAATTATATATATATATATATATATATATATATATACATACAGAGACTCCTTTCATAAATGTTAAATATCTTCAGATATAATTTTTAATCAGTTTATTACGCTATACAGTCAAAAGTATGTGGACACGCGCCCCATAAACAGTATGACTGTTAAACATTTTCTTCCATAACCCTGGAAATGAATATGAAGTCTTTCCTGCTTGCCTTTGGAGATTTGAGCATTAATGAGGTCAGGCACTGATTTTATTCAAGGAGACACTCCAGTTCATCCCAAAGTTGGTGGGTTGAGGTCAGGGCTCAGGGCAGGACACTCAAGTTCCATCCTTGGCGAATAATGTCTTCATGGAGCTGGCTTTGTGCACAGGGACACTGCCATGCTGGAAAAGGTCTGAGGTGCTTTCTCCCAGTGAATGGAAATCTTAATGCTTTAGCATACAAAGACATCCTGTACAGCTGTATGATTTCAGCTTCAGGAAAGAACAGATACGGATATGATAGTCAGGTGTCCATGTACTTTGCAGCCATATATTCTACGAGTCTAAGATTTATATAGACTGTGTGCCGCACATGTCCCTGTAAGTCATTACTATGCAAATGATAATGTGTTAAAATAATCATATTAAAATAAATCTGTGACTTGAATTGCAGCCGAAACTCTCGTCAGATTGAGCTGCTGTCATGGAATATTAATCAGCAGCCAGACCAATTATCGCTTCTGTATGAATAATGTTAGATGCGTTTGTGCTTCACCTTTAATGAGGCCTTTCTCCTGGAGCGTTTTCATGGAGGGCCGTCTGGAGATGAACTTCTTGAGGCGATTTTTGACCCCGTTCTTATCCGCGCTGTCTGAGGCACTGTAGTTCAGCTTGAATACTGTCCATTAAAGGAAAGCATAGATTTATTATTTGTGCCAGAATCTATGAAAGTTGTTTTTTTGTTATATTTTCAGTTTCTCATTGAGCATTAAAGCATTAAAAAATCAAAGTTTTAAGTTTTTTATCGTCATTAGAAAATGCAAATTATCTTTAATGAATATACTGAATATATAATGAATAATAAACATAATGAATATACTTTTTTAATATAAGGAATTTATTTAAGAAAACAAATTGGAACTGATTGGATGCATCAGATGCGACAAGTGCCTCATTGCTTTTCTTTTTGTTTTCAGGTAGACATTTTATCTGGTTCACTGGGTCATGTGTAGTTCAGTGGTTAAGGCATGGACTACGGTTTGGAAGGTCCCAGATTCAAACCCCACAACCACCAAGTTGCCCTTAAGCAAGGCCCTTAACCCACTGCTCAGATGTATATCGAGATATAAATGTAAGTCGCTAATGTATAAGTGCATCTGCCAAATGCTGTAAATGTATAATGAAGGGGCTTGTAAACAATAATGCTGACTAGTTTTTAAAGAAGTTTTTGAATTTTACACGGTTCTGTCATTGACACACATTACTCACTGAGAGAGCGTCTGTTCTCTGATTTCGGCTCTTTGGCTTTGGATTTTGTTGAGTCATTGGCTCGTCTGGGCAGACACTCTGTGCTGCTAGACCTTTGCAATGTGGCCTTTCCTCCGCCGGACCCTGCATCTGCACCGGGCTGTTAAAAGAAGGCAAGCAGTATCAATCAGATATGAATCAGCACTCTCCCAAAACGTCACGCTGTTGTATTGTTGGATTCTTCACTCATTTTAGTTTCTTAGATGGTTTAAGACATGGTTCAAGTCAGCTTGATTGCATCACTAATCCATATCAGGTTTTTTTTGTTTGTGCTAGATATAGTGCATCTGGAAACTATTCACATTTTGCTATGTCACAGCCTTATTCTAAAATGGATTAAATTCATTTTTTTCTCATTATTCTACACATTCTACACCTGAAAAAAAGTTTACTTGAGATTTTTGCAAATTTATTAAAAAAAAAAAATTTTAGTAAGCACATGTACCACCAATCAGACCTATATGGTAGAGTGGCCAGAAGGAAGCCACTCCTTAGTAAAAGACACATGGCAGCCCGCCTGGAGTTTGCCAAAAGGCCTTTGAAGGACACTCAGACCATGAGAAACAAAATTCTCCGGTCTGATGAGACTTTCTGGCCACTCTACCATATAGGCCTGATTGGTGGATTGCTGCAGAGATGGTTGTCCTCCTGGAAGGTTCTCCGCTCTTCACAGAGGAGCTCTGGAGCTCTGACAGAGTGACCATCGGGTTCTTGGTCACCTCCCTGACTAAGGCCCTTCTCCCCCGATCGCTCAGTTTAGATGGCCCGCCAGCTCTAGGAAGAGTCCTGGTGGTTTCGAACTTCTTCCACTTACGTATTATGGAGGCCACTGTGCTCATTGGGACCTTCAACGCAGAAGATTTTTTTCTGTAACCTTCCGCAGATTTGTGCCTTGAGACAATCCTGTCTCTGAGGTCTACAGACAATTCCTTTGACTTCGTGCTTGGTTTGTCCTCTGACATTGTCAACTGTGGGACCTTATATAGACAGGTGTGTGCCTTTCCAAATCATGTCCAATCAACTGAATTTACCACAAGTGGACTCCACTTAAGCTGCAGAAACATCTCAAGGATGATCAGGGCAAACAGGATGCGCCTGAGCTCAATTCTGCAAAGACTGTGAATACTTATGTACATGTGCTTTCTCAATTTTTTTTAATAAATTCGCAAAAATCTTAAGTAAACTTTTATCATGTTGTCATTATGGAGTGTTGTGTGTAGAATTATAAGAATTTTTTTTTTATCCATTTTAGAATAAGGCTGTGACATAAAATGTGGAAAAAGTGATGCGCTGTATATACTAAGTGGCCTCTTTAATAGAAACACATGTGCCCCTGGCGATCAGCCAATCATCTGGCAGCAGTACAATACGTAACATCATCCAGGTACAGCTTAAAAACCTCCAGTTATTGTTCACAGTAAGAAATGGGGGGAGAAAAAGATTTCAGTGACGTTGACCACGGCACGGTGGTTGGTGTCAGATGGGCTGGTTTAAATCTTTCAGAAGCTGTTTACCTCCTTGGATTTTCTCACACAACATTCCCCAGAGTTTACACATAATGGTGGGAATAATATCCAGCAAGAGGCATTTTTCTGGGAAGACTTGTTAATGAGAGAGAAAAATGGCCAGCTGACACAAAGTCTCTACATATATGGTGATCAGAAATGCATTTCAGAATACACAACCAGGGTGAACCTTAAGGCGGCCGTGCTACAACATCAGAACATGACATCGGATTTGTCTCCAGTCAGCCCAGGAATCTGAGACTATAACGGGCAAAACTGGGAGGATTAAAAATATATAGCTGCCTTAAGGTTCTTTTCTTTTTTTTACCCTGGTTGTAGGGAGATTATATCCTGTAAGCTGGTGCCAGATTGGCTTTTCTCCTCTGACCTCTTGTCGTTTACATCTTTAGAACTGCCACATCCTGGATGTTTTTTTGGACCATTCTTAAATCTCAGATCAGCAGTTTCTGAAATATCTCAAGTCAGAATTTTAAAGAGGGATCTCTAGGAGAGTAAGCTCTACATGCATCTGTCAACAAGTTCATGGATGTGTACACGTCTTAATCACATACTTGCATTGACTTAGAGCTTGCTAAACGAATCGAGGAATTTTTTGTAACCGGTTGTATTAAGTCAGGAATTACGTCACACAGGTTAGTTTCGTGCTATGGTCAGTAGATTTCAATTTAAAAATTTTTTTTTTTGCTATAAAGCTATGCTCCTGGTGGTTATTTTTAGTGTTAGCAGAGAAGTCCTGGTGGCAAAATGAAATGGGCATTCCCTCTTTTCTAGCTACTTGACAGAATGCTCATTTAAATAATCCATTAATTTTTTTTTTTTAATAATAATGTAGGTACAGTTTCCTGCACTAAAATCGAGTACTGACATCAGCTTGAATTTTCTGAGCTGCGCTGTAATAAAATGACTTACCGATCTGTCCGCTGTTCTTTTGATGGCATCATGCCATTTACTTATTGTTGGGTAATCGTCTGCCTGCAGGAGCAGCTCCTCACCAGACCTTGTTGTTATCTGTGGATAATAAGATCAAATATTTGATATATCAAATATTAGGCATGATTATCTAGCACTAGAACATCAAAAAGGAATGAGTCTGTTTTCAGGTTATGGTTGACTGTTGTTATTGTGTTGAGGTGTGAATTGGCATCCCAGCGCCAGGGTAAAGGTGTTAAGTAGCTGATAATTCAGGTCACAGGCTCTGAGGCTTCAGTACAGTTGAGGTTTTTAGTTTATGGAAAAGTGGCGAGGCTGAACCCCAGGAATCAGTTCTGTTAGGTTGGGTTGTGTGTTTACAGAAAATTTGCACAAGCTAGTATACATGATGGTACACTTTTGCACTTGCCATGAATTTTCTCCCTAATTTAGTCATATCCAATTCTCACTCATCTCTAGGGGTCTTCCACATTACGGTTACTCCATCACCCGGGAATTGAACGAGCGATCCCGCCTGGATGATAGGGCGAGCACTTTAACACTCCACCACTAGGGGGCCCAATGAAAGACAGCTTTCAGATTTTGAATTGTGTCTGTGTGTTCATTCAGCCAGTTTATCTTATTTATGTTAAAGGGAAATAATTTTTTTAGCAAAAGTTTTTTTTTTTTTTTGCCCAGGATGATCAGGTGTCTACAAACTCTTGGCCATAAACTCTAGAGTTAACTGACTTAGAAAACTGCTTTTTTCTGTTTTTAGTTAGAATTACAGGAGCCTTTATGTAAAGTGGACTATTAAGGAATGCTTGACTGCACTGGTTGTTGATTTCAAAGTGCATCTGCTCTGTGCCGACACGGTAAAGGCTGAATGGGATGTGAAAAACAAGTATCCTCCCTGGGGCTCATCGCTGTTCGCATGATACCTTGCTAAATGCTGCCCTTGTTTTCTCTGAGAGCTGTAACTGCACATGGCACCGTCACACAGCATAACCGCCTTTCACGGAAAATCCTTCCAAACACCCCTGCTAAGGTCAGCGTTGTCACATACCCTTGGAATTTCCTGATGCTCGCTGTTTGACACTGCATTCGTACAAAAGCGAGAATTGTTTTAACATCGCTAGCATCTAAAAATACCAGATGGTATCACAGGGCATCTTGTTCTCTCCTAGTCACTCTACATCGCCATCCAAAGTTTGTGCCTTTTGGAAGAGAGTCTTTTCTGACTTTGAGAGAGAATGGCAGATGGGATCGGAGCGGTCTCTTTGGGGAGAGTGGGCATGTACGGGGACTGATTTGGGGCAGAATGTCAGAATGGGTTTGCTAGAGCTCCATTTTTAGATGCAGAACATGTGAGTGAGAGGGTTTGTTTTAAATCTCAGTCTGCCTATGGACATGAACATTATAGCTTGTGCAACTGAGGACTATGAAGGGTTGGAATCAAATACTTGCACTAGAGAAGCGTGTACAAAAAAACACTTTTTTTTCTCCTTTTTTTTAGGAAAATAAGACTAATTAATAAGACTTATATTAAATAATACTTAGTTATTATGAATTCAATATGAATTCAATAAAATTTTATTTATATAACGCTTTTAAAAATGGTCATTCTCTCAAAGCAGCTTCACAAAAGAAGTGTTTATGTGTGACAAAAATGTGTCTAGATAATAATGAGATTGTCCCTGATGAGCAAGCCAAAGGTAACGGCAAATCCAAAAAACCTGTTACTAGTAAAAGCATAAGAAAGCACTGTATAAAATGACAATTAAGCATGTAAACCATGCCGACATGAGCTTTTATTTATTGTTAGCATTTTGTTTAAACGATTCCATTAACAAATTTAAAGCTTACTTTCATTTAACTTTCTTAAATAACCAGTCAGCACCCTGGCAATAAACTTCCCCCCCCGAGGTTTAAAGGAAAAGGAGAAATTTTTTTTAAAAACATAAAAGCGTCTCATTTTAGTATCCTGACCTCAGGCAGATTATTAGAGAAACAGAAATATAAAGCAGTCATTTCTCACAGAAAGGTCCGCACGTTTTCCAGTCTGATTTTAATCTTCCAACTATTCAGATACATGCTCATATCTTATCCTTCGGCTACCATCATAATCCTGTTCCCTAATGCTTTTAGAAATGTCTGTTTGCAATTTGTCTCTGGTTTGGCCCGTGTTAACACAAACCATAATACGACCGAGACGACAACTCTAGTTTGAGCCGTAGCTGGACGTTCAGACCAAAAGAGGTGAACAGAACAGATTATCACAGTTTGAAACATTTTGGGACAAATCGCCACATTTTATTTATGCTCCAACAGAACATCATAACCTCTGCATACTGAGCCAGAGGAAGAGGAATATTTAGCTGTAGATTTCCTACATCTGCCTCATAAACGGAATGTTCAGTACAAAAATGAGTATACTGTACTTGCTGGGTTTACAATGTATACCAGTCATCAACTTAGCTTGAAAAAAAAATTGTGACTAGATAATGTTAACATTAAATATTATAAGATTTTAGCTAACCACACGAATGTGCACGGTAAAGCTTTTAAGGTGTGTTCATATGGTTGCACAGAAAGATGTTGTTAAATGTACTATAGAATTTCAGGATGTTTAATAGGAACAACTTGTACTCTAAAGTAGAAGATCCTAAATCATAATGTATTTATCATTACATTTAGTCATTGTGTAGGCATGATTGATTTCTGAGAAACTGAACAGTACTTTAACGGATTATATGGAATTTTTAAAATAGTATAATTTATAATTAAATCATACAACTTTTAAGTTTGTATGATTTAATTATAAAGTCGAGTTATAAATTCAGATTACAGAACAATACAGTAGGATTTCATTAGCTAGGAGTTTGATATAAGACTAAGTACCCAGAAAGCTTTTTTTTTTTTTTTGTATACAGGGTGGCCCAAAAGTCTGCATCCATAGGCATTTTTCATTATATATAATATTTTTTTGTCTATTTCATACCCACAATGGCTTTGGAACTAACACAGACCTAACAACGCATGACTTTTTATTTTAGTAATCAGTATCAAAATTGACCCGATCATATCTATCACAGTCACAATTGTATCTGCATGTAATGTAACAATATAAATTCTATTACATTAGGAAATGTTTACTGTTCTTGTGGTCAAGGTACACACAAATGCCGAAGGCGTCAGAGGCTGTCAAGATTCATTTACATTTAAATCTATTCAAGGAATTGTTTTTTGAAACTGGTCCCACATGTTACTAGATGTGCCCGCGACCTCCTTCACGTGGAATTTAATTGCACACTCATAAGCACTTTTTTAAAAATGTATTATGGAATAAATTGACATTTGTACATATTACCGTGAAGTGCGTGGAATGAAGGTGTGAGATCGTGTTTATTAAGTAGATTTCAAATGCACACTCATGAGCCTGTATTAAAAAATGTACAGCGCTATCTGTTGAATTTTGAGGTGAACTAATGATTTTTTAAGGGATTCATTTTTTTGTTGTTGTTGTTTATCATATAACGAGGTTTTCCATTTAAATTTCAAATTATCTTCTAATTTTCTTCCTGTGGGCTGATTGCGATGAAAAACAAAGCCTTGTCTCAAGCTCAGCCATTAAAATGGGTTCAATAGTTTTTACTTGACGCGTGCACAAACAGACAAAAATTCCAAAAAAAACATCTGGATGTGTTCTATTACTCATCTTGCATCCCAAATAATCTTTATTATATGCATAGAAGATAAGAGTTAAGGTAAGTACAAATATAATTATTAGTTGCAAGTAGAAAAGAAGAAAATCTCTTTCCTTAAGTGGTTGCAAAACTCTCCTGAAGTTCTGAGTTTTGTGAGGAAATAAAAAGCAGCATGACATGAATGTAATGCCTTTTAATGTCTAAGTTTAATGAGGAGTAATTTTAATATCCAAAGCTCACACTTGGACCGTTGATTAATGTTTAATAAGGCAAAGCAGTACAAAGAGCAGAATGCCATTTGCAACTTCATGTTTTTGTTTTTCTATTAAATTACCCATTCGTTTGAGTGCTTCATAAAGACTCAACTTTGAAGCACTTTAGACTGTGGGATTAATTATCTCCAGTTTTACACTGAACTTGGAATAAGCCAGATGTAGAAGACCATCAACTTTAATTAAGCCAGAAAACAAAATGATAAGCAGGGGTAAGGTGTTTCCCCCTCACTGGATGATTGAATAATACTTCACACGTAAATATCACACTTTAAAAAAAAATAAAAAATTGGGTTATATTCATTCACTTCAAACATGGGGATTCCCGAACAGCACGACTAGCTTAGGTTTCATCTCAGTGGCTAGAGATTGGATACAGTTACAGTTTATACAAGATGGATTGGATACAGGAGTTTAAAAAGTGTAACTACTCGCTGGGTGGTAAGAAAAGACTTTGTGGTTCGACTGTGTATCTGAGCAATAGTCCACCTCTAAAGATCAAAGATCGCTTGAGTGACAGTTTAAAAAGATGCAACAGCTTCACATGTCAGAGGAAGTTACTGTTGTTCATGGTTAATAACTATTTTAAGACACAGGATACATAGCTTGTGTTAGGACTTTCTCATGGTAGAAATTATGACAAAGAAAGACAAACTGAGTCGATCGATCCTTTGAATCTCCCGTCTACAGCAGTATCTACACATAACAACCTGCTAACATTTTTACACTGATAATTCTTCAAACACAGAATGGGTATCAGTGTTTAATGGTGTCCGTATCAGTATTAGAGATGTTTGTCAATGATCCGTTCTTAAGTGTTGTTGAGAGGTTTAATGCACAAGGGTACTTCATACTTGTAATTGTTTTGCACTGAAATCTCTCGACTGAGGCTGAAATGCATGTGTGCATAAGACCAGATCGACCACATGTAATAATCTTTTTTTATACAGAGTAAATCTGTAGGAATTGTATTTAAACTCAATTTCAAGAATGTTTAAGAACAGCTATTCCCTCTTTCTATGTTCTTTAAGACTTAAATGTCCCTTTAAAATTACAATTGTCAATAATTATTATTAAATTATATGTTTCAAGTTGATGATTTTTATATGCTAGTGAGTTTTTTACGGGTTTAGTTGAAAACCATATTTTTTCATATTCCATATGTATGATCTGTGTTGATGGATTGAATAATCAAATATTTTTTTTCTTATTTTTTCATTTCAAGATAATTATCCTGATATTATTTCCGTAAGTAAGTGTATTGTCTTGACAGTCATCAATATGATTTCTATAATAGATGACAGCCTGAAAAGCATTTCATAATTACTTAAGACACAGATCACAGCACTAGCACATATTGATAAATAATTCTCTCCACTTTGGACTAGTTTGCTAACCCATCAGGCAGAGTAGCTTGGGCTTCCATCCAGTCTCTCTGTGCACGCCTGGAAGTGTGAGAATGAAACGGTTTAAGTCGACACTTAGGTTGTTAATAGCCTCCAAGGTGCCATATGAGGAATTACTGCATGCTGTACATCACTGATGGTCATCTTTGTGGCCGATCTGGGATAATAATGAGTCTGATTTCAGTTCTAAAGTGATAGATTTTGACTCATTTTGGATGTTTTTACTTTTTTTAATGGAAAATTATTCTTCTGTACTTTTACAGTGTAGAGTTCTTGAATAAAATACGTCTTACACAGTAAAATGCATCCAACACGATTATCATGGTTTTATACATTTTAAATCAGCGAGTCATCTTTACAGAACTAATGTATACAACCGAAACCTAAATAATACATTTGTTTGCCTTGTCACATTACGAAGACAGGTACAGTAAAAAAAAGTAGTGCCTTGCTTTATCATGGTGGAACTAACTAGCATCGTTTTAAGAGACGTCGTGCACGTTCATGAAATTTGGCACGTGATCCTGCCCAGCTGACGTCTTTTAGTATCAGGAGTAAAGAAAACATTCTGATTGTCCATTTTCTCTTCACACTGTCATGCCCCGTTTAGACAATTCGGAACGCTTCGGCTTGGTGCAACACAAGCCGACGTCGCCAGACAGTTTGGAGTTGCCAGGAGTTTCTAAGCTGTGGAACAGATCCTGAACAACTGGTTCCACTGTTTATCGCCCTAGAAGTCTGGAAGTCCATGAGCGACGATGCCAAGACAAGACAGACTAATATGATGGCGTCATTTGTTAAATACTACAGCAAACGCTGCCAATACTGCTGCTGGTATTCCAGAGTTACATACGATAAGTCATCAAACTATTCGATGACGGTTGGCTGCAGCTGGACCTCCTGGCGAATGCTGATTCTGCGTCATTGTCAGCGCCTTCTTGGTTTTTTTTTTCTGGTACTGATGGATGTATTTTGGATTTTTATACAAAATCTAACTATTTATTTGACAGAAATACTTTTATTAAGAAATTTATATCTGAACCATGTTTATAGACCACATTGCTTTGACATTGTGAATTAGAAAAAATTATTCTTGCCTGTCAGGGTAAATTAAACCACTCCCAAATTAGAGCTTTGTTCAGTATTGAATTTGGGATATTATACCTGAGCATGTGCACTAGTAAAAGAGGTCTAATGACACCTATGGTATTTAAAAATTATTAGAACACCTGCGAAGTGGAAGGATGCATAGTGGCAAATGTGCCAGTGCTGTTGTACTTCTATATCAGCTTCTTGTCCTACCACATTTCTGTTGTTTAAAACACTTTGAAATGCTTCAGTGATGTTTCTCGATAAGTCGATTATTTTATAATAATAGAGACAGAAACAGCACATTTTATCTTTAAGCATGATTTTATCCGTGTTTCCTGATCAGAACTGTTCAAAAACTACATTTGCGAGAAAACGTATTAAAACTTTGGTACAGTACAGTATCTGATGCTGCGAGACAAAAACAATCTCCTTTCTCCTGAATTCCGCTCAAATTTCTGCGCTGTCTCATTTCCGCGTAAACTGATACCGCTGTCAGGATGCACATTTCTCAGTGAAAAGTGCTTAATGACAACTGAACAAACTTGGAAGGCGAGAAAGGCGCTCAGGGGTTTAACTCCGCATCGAACAACTCCCATCACTTCTATGTTTACTGTATGATACTGTATGATGAGTGTGATTCACTCATTCCGAGCGCCATCATCAGATTTTCGCCGTCAGATAGTCAAAGCGTTGTGTTATGAAACGATGAGTCAAATGATCCGCGTAAAGGCAGGCGTTAACCTTAATACCAGCTGCTGTGTTGTTTCAGTGGTAGGACAAGCCTTCCTGTAGGAAAAGTGTGCTGTTGCTTCAACTTCTAATGTTACTTACGGCCATGTGGGAAAACAGGTTGGGATTTTGACAAGGCTTTGAAAGTGATACCTGAATGCGGTTCCCTGCGCCACGACCTCGGGTTTATCCATTAAGCCTGTATGGGTTGGACGGCTAAGAGCAATTGTGGTGAAAGTCTTCCTCAGCTGAACACACGGGGGGCTGCTGACTTTAACACTGAGGTTCATATTTCATTTCACTTCCCAGTCGCGAGAACGGGCTAGGATTCAATATCCCGACTATGTCATAAGTATAACTCATGGCAAGTTTTTTGATGCTTTCTAATTTCTTTTTTTTTTTTTTTTTTTTGATGTGTCATTTGCAAAGTGACAAAATGATCAAGCCTTATATTACAGCTTAACGAGGAACGCTATTAGGGTAATCCTTGAAAAAGCAAGGGAGTACAAATTCAATCCAGACCGTGAAACGAGAATATCGAAAACAGTGAAAGGAACTAAAACGCAGCTCTGAAATGCATAAAAAGTGATCATGACTTATTTTTATTTTTAACTTATCCTAAATCTGATAATACAATATTTCATCTGACAGAAATCGTAATTGTCCTCTAAGCTGACCAGAAGTTTCCACACTCCTTTCTAGTTGATTGACGGTGTTTTTTCGGACCACAAATTATTGGTACAAGCGCTCGTTTTTTACGGTATATATCAAGTTTAGGATTACTTAAGCTTCCAGTTTAATGCCTTTCTAATCTCCCGTGGAGAAAAAGATGTCTGGCTAGCGACGAAGCTCTCGGCTTTGATAAGATGAGATGAGATGAGATCGGGAATCTGTGCTTCGTTTTTTTTCCCTTTTGCTTCTTTATGTATTTCATCGTATCTGTCCGTGTATTGATAAACATTCAAGTTTCTTCAGGCACTTGTACAAAGATAAGCTCTCTCTTTAGATGGTGCTTAAACGCCGTGTCAGTGCACACTTAACACCCCGAGTATTACTTGGTTGTGTGCGAAGTCTAAATCTCCGGTTGAACAAATCGTTGATTAATTGCTTCACCAGGCATGATTCGGAAAAATACCTGCCTTAAACCACAGCACAGCACTGTTACATTCTCAACTCTCATTGATCAGAAAGTGTTGGTTTAATTATCTTTTTTTTCCTACAAACATGCAACTGCAAGGTGTATATATTCATTCACTTGAACTAATACGTTATTATTTATTTATGTGTGTGAAGGCAGTGCTATGGTTTATGAACAGCCTGGCGACCGGGTGCGAGGGATGAGCACATACTGTACCTCTGGGTGATATTCTGTATTTCCTTAAGCAGTGGTGAGTAGATAAAAGCAGGAAGTGCCATGGAACCCAGAGAGCTAGGGTATGTTAATGTTTGTGGTTGTGTATTTCTCTCCGTGTGCAGAAAGTGCTGACAAATATCCAGAAAATCAAGAGTTGTTTAAGTTGTCCTGAGTTGTACTGATTTTTAATTTCCTATTTTAGTCACACATGTAATTACTGAAGCTTTCTGTGATGATGTGTTTGTCTACCCTTTTTTTTTTTCAAAAGAAGGAGTCTCCAGTGTCAGTGGCTTTGTATCAGTCAGAGATGTAAGAAGAAGCTGGGACATTTGATGGAGGGATTTACACTTTGTGGTTTCTTTGTAAAGACAAATAATTATACCAAAAGTAATAGAGCTGGACCGTCTGATCGGTCTGCGTAGAACCATAAGCCATAAACACCACAACTGACAGAAGATTTACCGCTAGCTTATCATTACGATTACATGAAGGTTGTTCGAGTCAAACCAAGACTTTTGATTGCGCAGAATAACAGAACACAGTTATGAGAGTAAAAACGTTGACCCTTTATTTCTCTATATCATCCCCTGCTACACTAATGCAATCATCCCTGTGTTTCACTAGTGCTTGGATACCATCAAGGTAGAAAGTGTTCTCAGTAAGTAAAGAAAGTAAGAAAGTATTTGGGCTGCTTTAGAAGGTGCTGACCTGAATGACGTTCTTCCGACTTGACTTTTCTGTCGTCCAGTCCACGATGGCGCCGCAGAGGTCTACTCCTTCTGGTTTTGTTCCTGGTTTCTGTGGATAACAGATTCCTTAAACGTGAAATACCTGAACAACAAATAACAAATGCTTCATGTTTACTTGTTTATTCAGGCCAGATCAGATCAAATATCAAGTGGAGGCTGGTGATAAAAGAAGCAAAGAACCGGGGGAACATGAGATGGTTGTCTCTGAATTAAGGAATGTGTAACTAACCACCTTAAACATCTGTTTTATTAACCTTTATTCATTCCTTCCTTTCTATCTTTTTGTTGTTGGTTCGCTGTTTCTATTCATGTACAACATTAGTGTTATATGGAAGTATACATTGATGACTATTTACCCCCCCCCCCCCCCAATAGCTGAGACAGAATAAGGTAAAAATAAGCGATTTGTCAGTACCAGAGCCAGTAAGGTAATGTGAACAGAACAGTGAGTGTGGGTGAGAGATTCCATGTGGGTGAACAGAGTGGGTTCTGTTTTAAATCACCCATTTTATCCAACATTCACAGTAACTTTTAGATCTATATGAAGAGACAAGCTTTCTGGCAAGACTTACGGCTCTACTCTGAGCGCCGAAACACAAAACACACACGAGAACATGTGCATAAAAACTAAATTATTCAGCTCTACTTCATCACTTCAGTTTCTGTTGTATTTACTAAGGGGAGCAGCGGTGCCATGTGTGTAGGTGTGGAGACATTTGCTGTGCATATGTCAGGATGCAGATACCTTACCAAACTGGCCACTGCTTCGTGCTTGCTCTCCTTGTAAAAATGCAGCTCATTCGATGAAAGTACAACCCAGGTTAATGTCCAGCTTTTCCTGTAGAGGAAATTAGTAAGAATGAGTGCTCATTATTGAACAAAAGTTTTAAACGAGGGTGTATGAAATTAAAAAAAAGTTTGACAAGTCACAAGAGAAAATTAGTGTCGTAACACCGGGTTATATTCCATGCACATTTACAATTAAAACATTAAAGAACACCTATGATGATTTTTTTTTTTGTCATCTTGATGTGTATCCAATGTGCATCTACTAACAAAAATGGTGAGGGGGGGGACATCATTTTCCCATTTTTCAAGGAAGGGTTTAAACAAGCCGATTATATTTTCCCATAATGTGTGACATCATATAAGAGAATACCCTCCCCGCTGGCTTGTTGCTCAGCTCTGTTATTCTCTGATATATATTTGGCTCAGCAGTAGCTCATTAAGGCCTTGTTCACACGGGCGTTAAATTTTTGGATAAACTAATGTGCTCTGAACGTCCTAGACGTTTACGTTGTGTTTTGTAGTGGCGCTTGATTGACTTCTACACCGGCGTTCGTTTGTCTCTGTCTAACGTCAGCCTGCAGCCCAAATTGTAGTTTGTGTGTTAACCTGTATCTGTAACCTGGATATGAAAGCCCGCCGCTACCGGGTTCACTCTCTGACTGCACATCGTCAAATTAAAGGTCGTTTTTTTTGTGGTTTATGAAGAAATGCGAAAATTACTGTGTTGAAAAGTTTTGCAACAATAAATTCTTTTTATTTTGCCCTTTTCCGCATTTTCCTATGTATAGCATGTATGATCATGGGATATATCCGGTCCTCCAAAGCGTAAAATGAACGCGAAGAAAACGCACTAGAAGCGGTTTAGTTGCGTTCGTTGCCAAGAAAAAGCTGCATGCAACGTTTTTTTAATGCCGTATAAACGCGCAGCCGGACAACCACACGTCACGTCGTCGCCGCTTGATCCGCGCTCACCGGACGCTACAAACGCAAGAAAAACGCTCGATTTTAGCGCCTGTGTAAACAAGGCCTTACCCTGAAATGGCACATTCAGAAAAGTGGATTAAAATATGGAGTTTGAGGTATATAAAATGCTGGAGCATTAATTGAATTTAATTAAATTTTATTTATATAGCGCTTTAACAATTGTCACTGTCGCAAAGCAGCTTTACACAATCAAAAGAATGAAATGTAAATGTGTATTAATTAAAATAATAAGATTGCATTGACACAATTTGGGGGAGGTCTGAGTCCTGTGTTAACCTGTTTAAGAAATGGTAAAATATGGAGCCTTTAAGTTTGGTCCTATATGATAGAATGTGCTGAACCATGTGCTATGTTATATGAGTCATTCTGTAATTTGGGGAACATTCCATGTCTGTTAATGATAAGTGTAATTGCTCTAAATGTTTTCTTTAAAAATAGAATATTTTCCATATCTAAAAAAAAAAGCATGTTACACCACACAAACATTATTTGCATCTTATGCTTCACTTTGCTTGAAAACGTTCCTTACGTTGACCATCTGTGCCCTGTATACTTTTCCAAGGTTTCTTGGTTTCAAAATAATAAATAAAGATCATTAGAATGAGCAACAGCTATTTTTAAAAATATATATATTTTAAAAGCCTAGATACAAAAAATAATAGTTTAAATATATTTTTCAATTTAAATCATTTAAATATATAAATGTCAGCAAAAGTTTTGTCATCCAGGTGACCAACAGAACTCCATTCTGTAATTCAAAAATGATTCGTCCTCTCTGTGGCATACATCAAAAAGATAAAAACAAGATAAAGGGGATGGATCATTGGGATGTTGATCCTGCAAGGGTGGGAGTATATTTAGAGAATATAAGAGAAGCACAGCACAAGTATGATCAAAACGTATGCCACAGAACAAACCCATAACAATAAAAAGTTCTGTTAGTGACATAGTTCACAATATGAGTAGTAAAACCATGCTTTACAATACATAAAGTGTTAATGTTTAAGCTTTGGAACTATATGACAAAGAAAAGGATTTTGGCTCCAAAGCTTTGTAATCATGGAAGGATATTGTTTAATTCAACCCGAATTTGAAGTGATAATTAAAACTAGGACATTGTATACTTACAGTAACTACATGGTAAATGAAAAATTTATTTTATCCTAGTTCATGCTATACATCAAGTGATATTAAATTATACTTATATATTATTTATATATAATATATTATATTATTATTTTGAGGACGCATTTTCTTCCCTTGACCGTTTTTAGGCCAAACGGTAAGTTTGTATGTTTAAAATTTCCTTCTCAATTATGCTTCCATTCAAGAAGGATATAGTAACCACAGAGGTGTCACCTAAACAGGCCGTTTTATTAATCTGAATATTCTGCTTAGAATATCAACTTCTCAGAATATCAGTTTTAGTCATTTTTTCAATATTGACTAAAATCTCCAACCCATAGAGTGTATATATATAATTGCATGCGAGTTTTCATAACATTAGAATGAATAAGCGTGAAGAATTAAATATTTACATACTTGAGTTTCTTTCCTCCTTCAGAGATCTTGGCTTTGTTCAGATAAACCCCGTGTAACTGAGGCTGGAGCTGTGATAAGATGCAGGTAACAATAAATCAGTAGGTATTACAAAAACGGTACCGTAATAATTATTTACTGTATATATTAAAATTCTGCTTTGATTCAGTCCATGTTGAGTTCACTGCTTAGCATTTTTTGAAAGCTAGTTAGGAGACACACCTGCTGTAGTCCATGACTGGTGTTGTGTTGGGACTGATTCCTGCGATGGCGGTTAAGCTGCAGAAAAAAAAAGAGAAATTGGGGAATTTCAAATACAAATGGTTTAATACTTTTAATAAAAACAAAATAAATACGTTAGAGAAATTCACCACACATGGGATGGGCTTTGTTTAAAAACAAGATTGCTGTAATGCTGCTGTAATTCCTTAACTCACCAAAGATGCCAATTTGACCAAAGTTCATTAAATAGTTTTAACAAAAATGTCTAATATAATACAATGAACATTTTGTGGAAATATGAGGATCTAAGGTCAAGTCTGTGTAGTTTCATTTTGTCATTTGGTTGAGCTTGGTTTACATTTTCATACTAGCAAAGCCGTCTCTTGGCAGGCAGTAAATGATATTAATGTCTTGTGAAAGCGGTAGTCAGTGCAGGTTTTGTAAACCAGTGCACGTCTGCCCTCTACTGTCTATTCTCGATGTGTTTATCACATTGCTTAGAGTCAGAACATATTCATGAATTTCCTGTACATTTTTACGAATGGAACCAGACGGTCTGTATTAACCAACCCAAATATCTCTACTTGTCTGGAACTCCAGATTTGATTAGAAGTATACACTGACCAGGAATCTAGAAATATCTACTTTACATATGATGTAATTTCCAAGATGGTTTCAAAAGTCCACCTGTACAGCCTATTGTGTTGTATATCAAATCATCCTCCTGTTTTACCATCATTTCATGCAACAGAAGGATGGTGGTGTGTGTACGGTTACCACACAGGGAATTTGCGTAACAATCCACACAGCAGATGGGCAAGAAAGCTGCCTCGGTGTAGTCTATTACTAGAAGTAATTTTTGGGTTGGAACATTTTCAAAAATGTATTTATGCAAATATCTAATTACTCATGCACAGACTCACATGAGGTTAGAATGAAAATATTTATTTAGCTTTAAAGCTCTTTATACTGTATTATACGTATAACCTGATTATGTCAAGTGAGCAGAGCTTTAACCTTCTTGAGTTAGATTTTTCAGTTTAACTAGAGAAAAACATCATTGCTTTTTTTTAAAACATATATATTTATAACAGTTTAGTATTACACCTTGAGAAGAATTCTCATAGATAAAATGCATTCAATTTTATTTTTACTGGTTGCTGTGACAAGATACCATTTCTAATTGTAGCATCCTGCTTCAATTTCCTCTATTTGATAAGCAGAGGGACACAGAAGACCTTTTTTAATACCACAACTGCCCACCTCTGAGGTAATGTGCCCCGAGGTTATTTTTAATTGCACTTTAAAGCTGAGTAAAATTAAAGTAAGGTAAGAGGGCTGTTCAAGTCAAACCGGGACTGGGTGATGAAATTTCTCATTTAGACTTCAAGCAGGTTACTTGTGATGGAATGATAATCAATTACAGGATCATCGATAACTGTGCATTTCAAGTGTATAGTTAAAAAAAAAAGGGCTACCAATATTAGTTGGCAAAGTGGAAAAGAAACTACTTAATTTTAGACTAAATGCTCCATAATTTTAAAATCTACTAACTCGATTTTGCCCAGTGAAACTGCAAAAGCTTCATTCAAGTCTCAGATGAACTTTGGAATGCAATTATTATTATTATTATTATTATTATTATTATTATTATTATTAATTGCACAGAATGACAGTTGAGGAATTGATGAACTTCCTGGTTGGTGTGCAGCACAGGAAACTAACGATGATCAAGATATGTGATAATGTACCTACAGTATATTATTATCTCAATTTAGATTTCAGAAGAATTGTACTGTAAGGTCAAACTGATTATTAATCGTTGATCAATTTAAACCATCAAGGCTCAAAGCTCACTGCATTCGTTCCAGTGAACATTTAAAGAGTGTATACCTGATTCTTAAAAATTGACAGATAACCTGTCACCAACCTGCAGAAGAGACGCATCTGTCTGTGGGAACTGTACACACAACCATTCACCAGTACCACTTGCAGATTACAGAAAATCGGCCCGGCGTTACTACCACATCCCCCATACAGTCCTGACCTCGCTCCAAGCCATTTGTCTGGGCCATTATAGGAGTTCCTGGGAGGCCAGCGTTTCAGACGTGAATCGGGCAGTCTAATCATTGCTCCGGTGTACTGAGAAAACTTTCACCTTAGTGGAACGCTGGGATAAGTGCATTAGTGTAGCAGGGGATTATATCCTTAGAGAAATAATGGAAGTTTTTAATTCTCATAAATGTTCTGTACAATCAAAAGTCCTGGTTTGACTTGAATCCCCTTGTAATTCTACATGCTGACCAAAGACCATCCCCCCCCCCCCCCATACAGAAAAATTCACCATTTCTATGATTTTTCTTTATTGCTTTTTTATTTCCCATGCAAAGAACAAAGACTTTAATATACTTACAATTTTAAATTACAGCGCTTATGTCAGAGCTGATATTTAACAATATTCAGAGATAAATATGTGAAGGTTAAGGTGAAGTTGCAGTTAGAAGGTATTTAAGGTATTCTTGTGTGTGTGCGTGTGTGTGTGTGTGTGTATAAGAAGGAGAATATCTTACCGGTTTCTGTGCCGTGTCGAGGTCAGGTATGACCATGGATTTGGTTTGACTCAGACGTTCGCCGGTGCCAGTCGAGCTTTTGATCCTCATGGCTACGGCTCCTGGAGGCAGCACCAGTGGAGGAGGCGGCTTCGATACATTCTGCATGGCTCTAGTGCTGTGAGAGTGGACAAGCACAGGTAAGGTCAGACGTTTAAGACATAGTAGAATGGTAAAGTTAGCATGTCAGCATGTGTTCCTGGATCTTTTTTATGCACACTTCCGTTATTAAATATAGCTCTGAAGACTTCATTGTCAAAAGTCGAGACAGTCTTATTTTAGAGTGTATTCTAAAACGATGTGTAGTGAGACAATGTGTTTATACTGTACGTGTCTTAAAACACAAACATCTCACAATAGCTACATATTTGGATTTAGATCTAATCATGTGAGCTTGACGTATGAATGAGCTTTATGTAGTTTCTAAACCCACTCTCTTCCCTCACAGCATGATCGGCAAGGCTATAGGGAAAACAACATACTGTACAGTACTGTGAAAAAGTCTTCCGCCATCCCTTATTTCTTCATATTCTTCATATAATTAAATTATATAGAGGAAATTAAAGTACTTGGAACAGATGTTTTACTGTGACAGGCTGCCTAAATGTACAATTGAAAAGAAATTACAAAGAAATAAAAGAATACAAGAAAGTTTGAAGCTCTTTATGGGTAAATTATATGAAGATGAGGAGAGTACTTTTGCACAGTACCGTATACTCATTGTATGATATATAAATGCATAATTTAAACACTAAATCATAAAAAATTAAAATGACAGTACCTTCAGTCACTATCCATAAACAAAAGACCTAATCTAAAACCTTCAGCTGTACAGTCTGTTTCATTGAGCTTGTCACTGTGAACACACTATAGTGTGTGTGTGTGTGTGTGTCATATTTATGAAATATTATAGCAACATAGTGTCAGTCTTTTATTACAGTATAAAGTGATTTTGTATGTATGTGTGTTTTTTTTATTGCCTTCACTTGATTTAATCTCTCAAAACAGGACGGTGTTTCTATGTGTCACAATGTTAGTTTGTAAATGAAGCCTCCAGTTAGTCGAAAACATGCTGTCGCAAAGTTGTGTCGTGGTGGGATTGTGGATATCTGTCAAGAGGGCAGTTGTTAAGATCGCTTCCCTGTTTGGTTCGTTCCTGTTACACCCACAGTTTACCCCCCACCCCCCAAACAAAAAAATAATGTATATCAGCGGTGAGCTACTGTAGAATAACACGATGCTTCAGTGATGCTGGATGCTTAATGGCTAAAATATATGTATACAGTTAATATCATTACTTAAAGAAATGAAGAATTTGACCGCGTGAAGTGTCTTGCAAGAAAAAAACATGCCAGCTGCTTTACAAGTGTCTCCACCCTGATAGTGATTACAGGAAGTGGCCCAATTTTATTAGTGAATGTGCAGCCAATAAAACTATACAGCATTCTCATGGGGCTAATCCAAAAATATCAGTCATTCTAAGTTTCCGGCTCATTTTCATAAAGGGTGCCAGTATTTCTGGAGTTGACTCTTTACAGCGTAGTACATTGATTCTAGAGAAACAGAGTGTTTCAGGCTGTGTCAGCAATGTGCTACTCTTTGTGTCGTTTTTTTTTCGACATGGTGAAAATGTAGATTAGTAGGTCTTGACTCACTTCCCAGTGTCGTGTTTACGGTGTCAAGCGAGCTTCCTGAAATGAAGGCTTGCATCATTGCGACATCAGGCCATGAAGTAAAAGTTCATGAAAACGTTCTTAGTAATCTAAGCTAGCCTTTAGTTGACACAAAGTGTTTGTCACCAGCCTGGACACTTTAATATAATAGGGATTGGCAAAAATATCAGTACTGAGAATGCACCTTATTTGTAGCATTAGTTTAATTTTTTTTTTTTTTTGCATTTATACACCATAAAAACAAACATTTACAAAATAATCAGCATTTTAAACTAATGCATTATGATGCATCCTGTTGCATTATATGTCCTCACTTTAGGAAGTTGCAGTTACCACTCTTCCAAACTACAGCAATAACCTTTCTCCTACCGGCAAAACTAGAGTATAATAAAGCGCTTTCCTTAGTCAAACTGCAGAAAGACAATGGTGACATGTTCTCATGCAGCTAATGTGTTGCACAAAGTAATATGCACATGCTTTGTTAAGTGTTTGCTATAATAGATTTTGATTATGCAGTTTGCTTTGGTATAATTTTACATATTTACGTACAGTAAGCATACAAATGTTGAGGTCACTCATCTAGGAAAAGCACCTTGCTGAAAATAGTTGATTAGCTAGCTAGAATTTAACTCTATAATAATAACAACAACTTAAGCGGATAGGAAATGGCCACTGATGTTGATTTCCTCCACCCCCTCCCTTAAGGTTTTACATGTCAGAATTTTTCTTTCCACTTTAAATCTAGAAGCTATAAAACTAGAAAAAGAAGCTTTTATTTTCCACTTAGCAAAGTAAGCCCTG
Source organism: Clarias gariepinus (assembly GCF_024256425.1). NCBI lineage: Eukaryota > Metazoa > Chordata > Actinopteri > Siluriformes > Clariidae > Clarias > Clarias gariepinus. The sequence goes on from NC_071104.1 coordinate 9,791,570, forward strand.
ATACAGCACCCCTGAAGCATCGACGGTTAAGGACCTAATAGTGGCTGCTTGAACCATCAAAGTCCTGATCGGTAAAGCCTGATTTATGCGTCTACATCAAGTCTACACTGCAGTAAGCACGTAACCCACCTGAAGGGCACCTTTCCAAAAATGTAACTACACCTTGCATTGATGCAGACCGCACCAAATCTGATTGATCCACCTAGTAAAAGTATTTGAAAGTTGAAGGAACATGGGGCACATCAAGGCCACCCCAAGTTTGTAAAGAAATACATTTGTAGGATTCGCCTTTGCCACATTACAAAGACTGCAGGATGACACTGTTGTTTATAGTACACCAAAAAAAAAACTCACTGGAGAGAATATAAATGCCTGCAATACCGTGTGCCACTTGCATTGCCTGCAGGTATAGGCTCTGCATAGGCATGGCACAGCAGCATAAACCAGGCTTTACCTTTACCTCTTTTTTTCAGAGCTGTAACCACTGAGCTATCGCTGCCACCAAACTTGCATCTGCAATAAAATAAAGGTGTCTAGGTGCATGAATAAGGAGCTTAAGATCCACATATATATACATTATATAATATATATCTAAAAAGTTTTTTTGCTGTCTGAATTGCTTGTTTGTGATTGGATGGGCCACTTGCCAGCCCTTATATAGTCAATCCTCAAAATCCTTTCATGCCACCTTCATCTCAGTCCTTTCAGAAAGAATGCTTCACTTATTTATAGGATTAAACTTCGGCTTTCATGCCGAATGAAAGTGAAGCCAAAGCTCTTTTTGCTAACAGTACATCCAGTAAGCATGCTAACTCTACAATGAAAATAAGGCTCACTGAGTTTACTTCATTCAGACGTCCATGGAATTAAACTGGGGTGCACTAACACCATTTTGTCTGGATTTCCAACATGAATAGATTGTGTATTTCCAAACCATGAGCGAAATCACAACGTCACATGAGTTGAGGTTTAAAGCTGGGTATCTAGGTATTGTGCCAGAGCAACTTTTCTCACTTGGCAGTGAACATTTACACCTTGCAAGCGTGTGTGTTTTCCTGTTAGTTTTACAGCAGTGACTGTGTAATTCATATTAGCCGATTAATAATATGCTTAAGATGAGTAACATGCCATAGCTTTAAAGGGTTAAAGTATTGATTACTTATATACTGTATTAATGATAAAGGTAATTGCTTTTCACTAAGGACATTTCATAAAGACAATATAAATATCAGTTAGCAGTGGTTGATTAGGAACAATTGATCAGTAGATTTGACTGCAAATAAGCAAAATCTGTCAGTTTCTTTCAGATGGTCACATTGGTCTAAATGCAGCATAAGGCATGTTTACTGCTAACTCTAGTGACGGAAAGTGCTGTTTAAAATGTGAGGAAACCCTGACACTTACACCCACCAAGCACACACACATGAATCCAGCCCTGTCGCTACATAGCAACTGTTTGAAACAACAGGAAATAAATAAATCACTTTAAAAAATGGGGTAACGGAAATCAAGTGCCAACTGATCACAGAGTCATGTTTCTACTTAAGTGAAAGTTTCCAGGACAGAAGATGCTTTGCAACGTTTTTTACTTTTAATATATTTGTGTCACATTTTAAGATGAAATACAGTGACAAATCCTAGCAAGATGTAATTAGGTTATAAGTCTTTACAATTTTTATTGTTTGCTTATTGCACTTGCCTCAGTGTTATATTAAATTGAATAGATATTTTAGTATATTTTAGTAAAACTAAATAATATACAGTACAGGTGTATTTTTAACCCTAAGCATTCAAAAGGGTCAGCTGAAAAAAACAATAAAATCAAATTCAAACTCAAACCGCAACTCGTCCGCCCTCTCTATCACGAGAGATTTCTCCATTTTTCATGTTTTTCGTGCTAATGAGGGCCATTAAAATAAAATGCGTCCTTACCTGCTCATCTGATGGTACGGTTGCGGTGCTGTCTTTAGCTGATCCCACGGTTAGAGATGGTGGGACAGTCAAAGAGAAGAATGTATATGAGAGAGAAGGAAAGAAAGAGAGGGTAACATTTAGAGGAAGTGCGATTAGCTCACGTGGTAGATGCAGACTTTACACTGCTTGTACGTCTCAGTGCAGACATGATGCTTCACCACTTCCTGAGGCCTGCAACAGCTTTTTTATCTTCTCTCAAGATGGCTGCATGCAGAGATCCAGCAACAGAGTTGTTTTATTATTAAGAGAGTTTTTTTTTTTTTTTTACCTTGTTTGTTTTTGGTGATATTGATTCAACTTAGGTTTGATGAATTAATTATGAATGGAAAGTATTTAAAGAAGGGAATAGTTTTTTCTAGAACATTACTTTAACTAAGAGTGAGTATTGGACTAAGATATAGTAATACACAGATATATTATACTAAATATAGTTAATTTCTTATTTCAGTTTCACTATGCTAGGGACTTCCTGGTTCCTGGTTCCCTTTCAAAAGCTACACTCGATGCTGCGTGAAAACGCTATGGGAACATCACATTGTTCTACCGGTTGTAAGGCATGTGTGTATCAAACACGGCGAATTTTGGCCAGTATAACCTCGGTCAGGTGACGTCATCTGAGAAGGTGCACCTGCAGGTTATAAATAGGAGTGAACCGGAAACATCCTCAGATCTTTTTATCTTCAGGACTGTGCAATGTGGTTGCGTGTGTGTGTGTGCAAGCGAGTTTGTAAGTATTTACTCACCGATATGGCGGAGTTTGATAGGAGATGCATGCCTCCGTGTAATAGATCTCTTTCGGAGGGCGATCTCCACACTTTTTCTTTCGAGTGTTTGGGGGAAGAGCACGCTCTCCTCGGTCTCCTCGGTCTTCAGGGAGAGTGTGAGCACTGTGATCTCCTCTCTATTAAGGTGCTTTGGCACATTCCTGGCTTTCACGTGCAGATCTGGAAGATGCGCACGAGACGGAATTTCCCTTTTCTGTCGCGCTCTTCCCGGCTGCATCAAATTTTAGATCTTCGCGGGGTGAACCGCTACCTCAGAAAATACAGGTTCAAAATGTTGAGTGTCAAAATGATTGTTTCTCAAATCCAACCAGAGGATTGGTTTGTCACAATCGACCTGAAGGACACATATTTTCATATAGAAATCGCTTTCGGGGATGAAGCTTACCAGTATCGGGTTTCCATTTGGCCTAGCTCTGTCACCCCACACATATACAAAATGCATGGATTCAGTCCTGACTCCAGGGCATCCGTATTTTGAATTACATAGACTACTGGCTGATTCTAGCTCAGTCTCAAGAGCTAGCGCTTTGACATCGGGATGTCGTCCTAGCTCATCTCGATTCCTTAGGATAGAGACTTAACGCCACGAAAAGCGGTCTCTTTCCTGCTCAGAACAAAACATATTTGGGTGTTACATGGGACTCGATCACAATGCGGGCACAGCTGTCTCCCGCGCGTGTTGAATCCATTCTCAACACCCTGAAGGAAATCAAGCTAGGCCAGAAAGTGACTGTTCATCATCGAAACAGCACAATGTCCCCTTTACTACTCTCTGATTCCTCCAGCCCCCCTGGGTTTGGATGCGATGGCCCATACATGGCCCAGATTACGTCTTTATGCATTTTCCTGATAGCTCTGCTCCCGGGGGTCCTGGCGAGGGTCTCTTGGCCGACCAGAGTGTGGTTCTCGGACCTAATATCTCTCCTCGGCAGCTCACCTTGGGTGATCTCAGTGAGGAGGTATCTTCTGTCTCAGGAGCAGGGGATAATATTTCATCCCCTGCCCGTACTCTGGAACCTTCACTCGGAATCAGAGCTCATTTGATTAGGGGGACTGCCTCGTCAATTCCGCTGGCAAGAGGTGTCCCCTTGCAGCAAGTGTGTGATGTGGCAGGTTGGTCCTCCCCGCATACATTTGTCAGATTTTATAGTTCGGATGTCCATGCTACTCCAGGCTCATGTGTCCTCGAGTCAGCATCCCAAAGTTATGTCTGAGACCTCCTTGGCTATAGTGCGCACACGCAACACAACCTGGGGGTCCAGACACTTGCAGTGCGGCGGCGTTGGTATTCTCGTTTCCATAGCGTTTTCACGCAGCATCGAATGTAGCTTTTGAAAGGGAACATCTTTGGTTACTTTGCTGTAACCCTGTTCCCTAAAAAAGCGGGAACGAGATGCTGTGCTCCAATGCCGCACTGCTTGTGTGACTGGATGTCCTTTCAGACAAAATTGACCTGAGGATGTTCCCAGTTCACTATAATTTATAACCTGCAGGTGCACCTTATTAGATGACGTCACCTGACCGAGGTTATACTGGCCAAAATTTGGCGTGTTTGATACACACATGCTTTACAACCGGTAGAACAAAGAGATGTTCCCATAGCATTTTCACGCAGTTCCTGCTTTTTCAGGGAACAGGGTGACAGTAAAGTAACCCGAGACGTCCTTATGCATACAGTACTTTATCAATCAGGAGATAGGTAACTAACACTTTGCTTGAAAGTTAAACATTACCATGAGCTGCTCTGACATAAAGGTAAATTTTATAAACATTTGAGCTGTCATACTTTTTAAAATAAAAATATATTCTAATAATAAAAACAATGACAAACAGGATTAACGAAATGTTAAAGTTGACAGCCTGTCATGATCATAAATTTATTTTTTAACCTGTAAATAGCAAACTAGGCTGTAGTAATTTAGAAACACATTAAAAAGGCCATGCTGTTATAAAAAAAAAATAGTCTAAAATGAAGTGGTGCAATGCTGCTCAGAAATGTTCTAGTTTATTCAACAGCAATTTCCCACTAATTTTATTTAGTAATGCATTTTGTTCATTTAAATAAAAAAGCCAATAATAATAAAAAATGTGTATATAATATAAAAATATATATTAAAATATATCATGAGTGAATGTGATCCAAGGAGCAACCTCCAGTTCTGATAAATAAGTCTGACGTGGAAATGCAAAAACATGCAGTTCTTCAAATGACCACTAAGAGCTGAGCAAAAGTAATTTAGTTTCTTACAGACACTCACGTTAATATATCCAAGTTTTAGCTAGATTTTACATTCACGGTGTGAATTTTCCTGGGAAATATGCAAAAGTTATGCCGAGTCCAGATCAGGGTAAGAACTGATGTGCAGGAAGCAGTGCACCCATCATACAAAGTGCCTAATGACAGGCCTCAGAATACATATTCTTTGGTTCTGGGAGCATGAGGAATCATTTTCACACATGATTTGCAGTAATTTAAGCTAAAGGTGGTCAGTCATCAGTCATATATATATACAGTGAGGTCAATAAGTATTTGATTTTACAAGTTTTTTTACTTAGAAATCATGGAGGGGTCTACAATTTTCAGCATAGGTGTAATTCACATTCCACTGTGAGAGACAGAATCTAAAATCTCATTGTATGATTTTTTTAACAATTTATTTGTGAATTACTGTGTCAAATAAGTATTTGATCACTTGCTTATCAGCCAGATTTCTGACCCTCAAAGACCTGTTATTTTGCTTTTAAATAGTCCAGCTACACTCTGCTCATGATTCTAAATTAGTAGCACCTGTTTGAGGTCATTAGCTGTCATAAAGACACCTGTGCACCCCACAATCACCCCACAAAGTCTAAGTAGATACATGGGGAATCAATGATGCTAAGAATGGTGAAGAATCAGCCCAGAACTACACAGGAGGAGCTGGTCAATGCTGTGAAGAGAGCTGGGACCATCGTTTTTAAGGCTACTATTAGTAATACACTAAGACATCATGGTTTAAAATCCTGCATCACACGGAAGGTTCCCCTGCTTAAGTCAGCCCATGTCCAGGCCCGTCTGAAGTTTGCCAGGGAAGTTTGAATCTGGATGATCCAGAGGTCAAAGTCCTGTGGTCAGATGAGACCAAAGTAGAATTTTTTGGTCTTAACTCCATTTGCCGTGTTTGGAGAAAGAAGAATGATGAGTATCATCCCAATAATACCATATCTACAGTGAAGCATGGGGCTGGAAGCATCATCTGGGTTGTTTTTCTGCACAGGGGACAGGACGACTGCACTGTATTAAGGAGAGGATGAACCGGGCCATGTATTGTAACATGTTGGGCAAAAACCTCCTTTCCTTAGTGAGAGCATTAAAGATGGTTCGTGGCTGGGTCTTTTCAACATGACAATGACCCAAAGCACACAGCCAGGAAAACTAAGGAGTGGCTCCGTTAGAAGCATACGGACTACTTAAAAGCAAAATAACAGGTCTTAAATGGTCAGAAATCTGGCTGATAAGCAAGTGATCAAATACTTATTTGACACAGTAATTCACAAATAAATTGTTAAAAATTGTTTGTTAAAATTGTATCATTTGGAGAACTTAAAGAAACAGCTTTATTCCCGGCTGTTGCAGAAGCACTAAAAATGCCTTTTTAAAAATGCCTGTCCGGTTAATTACTGGTAATGCTAACATGACATAGGTTTACATAACGTGCTCAATGCTATTTTTATGACACATTTCAAGGTTCAAGTAAAGTCTAAGTCCGACCTAATACCATATTCCACTGATATTCATTTACATTGTTGGTTTAAATTTTATTTTTTCATATTTTCTGTCTAGGATTATTGGAATTGTTATTCGAACCAAGACATATAGCATATAGCACCTAGGAAATCTTTTAAAGTTTCTAGCTTGATTTTACGTTTGAAACTCAGCAACCTGTGGTGTGCAGGAAGGGTAGAAAGTCATATTTTCATTATTAAACATTGTTAAAAATATTGAAGCGTGAAACTTCTATCTTCTATTGACAGAGGAAACAGTGGTCGAGTTGCCTTGATTAGAAATTACTTCATTTTCACCTTGCGGGGGAAGCTCACGCTCTTTTAGTAACCACTTGATGTAGAAGTCTAGCTATAGCTTATTGGAAGTGTTTTGCATTATGTAAAGTTTAACATAGTATTTGCATACCCTTGTTTAAAATAGGCAAAAACTTTGTTTCAGTTCTTCCTTCTATTTTAATTTTTTAAATATTTTTCCCAAACCAACTTTTTCATTATCCCTCCTCCTTACTTTTCATTTATTTTTATTTATAAAGACACGGTGGATATAAATGAACACATAAAAAAATAATGTATGCTCTTTTTACAATATGATAAATGATAAAAACATACAATGACCTGGTTGTCTGAGGGCCGTTCAGGTTAAAACAGGGCATTTCATAAGATTTTTTATAAAATAAGGCATAAAACAAATTGACATTTACAGATGACTTCATGGACAGTCCAGTGATTTGAATTATGCAATTGCTTTAAAGAAAGCCGTAAATAACGATCCCACAAGAGGTGGTTCTGAGTCCACTGCAATCATTCCTGTGAACATTCAGCTAGTGGAAGAACTGATGCTTGAAAATTGACTGATAACTTGTCACCAACTTGTGGAAGAGACAAATCTGTCTGTGGGAACTGTTACCACAATCATTCACCAACACCACTTGCACATTACAAGAACTAGACTGGGAGTTATTGCCACATCCCTCATGTGGTCCTGACCTTTCCACGTGTTTGGGCTATTAAGGAAGTTCCTGGGAAGCCAGTATTTCAGACGTGAAGCAGGCAGTCCTATCATGGCTTCGGCATACTGAGAAAACTTTTTTTTACTTTGATGGTATCAAAGCACTAGTAAGACGCTGGGATATATATATATATATATATATATATATATATATATTTTTTTTTTTTTTACTTATAATTGTACTTTGTTTTTTCTGTACAGTCAAAAATCCCAATTTGACTTGAATGTCCCTTGTATGAATGTGTAAATCTTTATTTAACGGGACATGTGCCTGGCTCAAAATGAACATATCATATTCTAACTCTTTATTAGATCATATTATAACTCAGTTATTTCTGTGATTTTCTTAACATCATCTTCGTTTCATTACACTGATAAAGCCACGATCCACAAAGAGGTTACAAAGCATGTGAATGTGATTCAACTGTTGAAAGCTACTGATCAGGTGAGGGGACAAAATAATTTCAAACACATGGTGGAGGCTGTTATCAATAAGTCTGGAAAATTTGGTATCATTGACATCACAAAGAGTAGTATTGCCCTTAAGAGACAAAAGAAGCAATATTAAAGGAGCTGGTCACTCCTTTATATATACAGTGGGTACGGAAAGTATTCAGACCCCCTTAAATTTTTTACTCATTGTTATATTACAGCCATTTGCTAAAATCATTTCAGTTCATTTTTTCCACATTAATGTACACACAGCACCCCATATTGACAGAAAAACACAGAATTGTTGACATTTTTGCAGATTTGTTAAAAAATAAAAACTTAAATATCACATGGTCCTAAGTATTCAGACCCTTTGCTCAGTATTTAGTAGAAGCACCCTTTTGATCTAATACAGCACTGAGTCTTTTTGGGAACGATGCAACAAGTTTTTCACACCTGGATTTAGGGATCCTCTGCCATTCCTACTTGCAGATCCTCTCCAGTTCTGTCAGGTTGGATGATAAACATTGGTGAACAGCCATTTTTAAGTCTCTCAAGATATGCTCAATTTTTTAAGTCAGGGCTCTGGTTGGGCCATTCAAGGACATTCACAGAGTTGTTGTGAAGCCACTCTTTTGTTATTTTAGCTGTGTGCTTAGGGTCATTGTCTTGTTGGAAGGTGAATTACTGATCAGAAGATCGGCGGTTCGATCCTGAGCTCCACCAGGTTGCCACTGTTGGGCCCTTGAGCAAGGTCCTTAACCCTAACTGCTCCAGGGGCGCCGTAACATGGCTGACCTTGCGCTCTAACCCCAGTTACGCTGAAATATGCGAAGAAGCAATTTCCCTCTAGGATTAATAAAGTTCTAATTACATTATATTATTATAATATTATATTAAACCTTCTGCTCAGTCTGAAGTCCTGTGCACTCTGGAGAAGGTTTTTTTCCAGGATATCCCTGTACTTGGCCGCATTCATCTTTCCCACGATTGCAACCAGTCCTGTCCCTGCAGCTGAAAAACACCCCCACAGCATGATGCTGCCACCACCATCCTTCACTGTTGGGACTGTATTGGACAGTTGATGAGCAGTGCCTGGTTTTCTCCATACATACTAAGGTCAAAAAGTTCTATCTTGGTCTCATCATACCAGAAAATCTTATTTCTGACCAACTTGGAGTCCTTCAGGTGTTTTTGAATATGTCTTGCACTGAGGAGAGGCTTCTGTCTAGCCACTCTGCCATAAAGGCCCTGACTGGTGGAGGCCTGCAGTGATGGTTGACTTTCTACAACTTTCTCTCATCTCCCGACTGCATCTCTAAAGCGCAGCCACAGTGATCTTTGGGTTCTTTTTTACCTCTCTCACCAAGGCTCTTCTTCCCCGATAGCTCAGCTTGGCCAGGCGGCCAGCTCTAGGAAGGGTTCTGGTCGTCCCAAATGTCCTTTATTTAAGGATTTTGGAGGCCACTGTGCGCTTAGGAACCTTAAGTGCAGCAGAAGTTTTTTTTTGTAGCCTTGGCCAGATCTGTGCCTTGCCACAGTTCCTTTGACCTCATGATTCTTATTTGCTCTGACATGCATTGTGAGCTGTTGAGGTGTGTTGCTTTCCTAATCAAGTCCAATCAGTATAATAAAACACAGCTGGACACAAATGAAGGTATATAACCATTTCAAGGATGATCAGAAGAAATGCACAGCACCTGAGTTAAATATATGAGTGCCACAGCAAAGGGTCTGAATACTTAGGGTAATGTGATATTTCAGTTTTTATTTTTTTAATAAATCTGCAAGAATGTCAACAATTCTGTGTTTTTCTGTTAATATGCTGTGTGTACATTAATGAGAAAAAAAATTAACTTGAATGATTTTAGCAAATGACTGCAATATAATAAAAAGTGAAAAATTTAAGGGGGTCTGAATCCTTTTTGTACCCACTGTATAAAATCTAAGCCTGCCTAAATTTCTACAAACCACCATGCAAAATGTCTCATGGTCTGATGTGACCCATATATAACTTTTTGGGCATAAAAGCTATGTTTGGTACAAAATCAAAAGGATCAACCATTAAATATCATACACACAGTGAAGCATGGTGATGGTAGCATCAGATGGGTCGTGGGCTTTATACGTATTGTTTAAGGCTGTGCACAGGAGAGTTCCTTGTGATCAGATACCTGTAGATCTGAAGCTTTTTTTTATGCCAAGTAAGTATGGAATAAAAAAGCCAAATTAAGGTGTGCTAAGTTAATACTTACCAAACTGTAAGACTCTTATAAAAAAAAGATTGAGTGCTGTATTACACAACCCCCTTTATGTTTAACCCCAGTGATGTTACATCACCATTTATGTTAACACTTTTTTAAGCACTAAAAGCACCAGTTGGTCAAGTTTAGCTAGCGAGATGTTCTCCATTCTTACATCATGCAGGCCTTCGGTTGTATAATTGTACAATATGCAATGAAGATTTCTTTGACAGAGCAAGTTCCAACCAATGTACAGACAAAACCTTTCTTTTATTTATATAGATGTTTGCTCAGCTTTTACTTTGCCATGAAAAGCCTTAAGTTACAAGAATATTGTAAATGAATAAAGGGTCAGCTGTGTTTCCAAGCCAACATCACGATATCCGTTATAGACACATGACTGCTTTTAAGAGCGTGATATCTGATGGATGGGAGATTAGACACGCATATTTAGAAGTGGTTTTCTGACCTTTACGCATCGAGGTTTCCTTCCTCACTAGTTTCCTTATGGTATTATATACTGTCGAGTGTGCAATACCCCAAATCCCTCCAAGGTTTGTTTGGGGAACATTAGCTTGAATACACTGGATATCCTCTGGTGTATCTGTTGGCAGATCAATGACCCTTGACACATCCTTGCTCTGGAAGAATTTGGGCTTTCTTATAAATTCTTGATTTACTACAACATGTTGAACAACACCTCTTTCTCATCACCTTGTAATCTTTACTTGTAATGTTATTAGTTCCAGATATGAACTGAGTGCATATTTTAAACAAACAGTTAAAGTCACATGAAATAATGTGGTGGTGTAATATTTTTAATACAAAGTGAAAAGCCTCTTTTTCTTGTTTGTTTGTTTTTATTGCCAATTTCCAGGTTGACCCAATCTTTTTTTGGAGTTGGAGTGGTAAGAAAAATAAGTTTTACTTAGTGTGCATACTTACGCTTAGATGTATAACGGACAAATACATGTACATGCTTAATTAGAAGATCAGGTTGATCTGGTCCAGGCTCTTTAACAGTGCAGATGTCACAAGAGAGGATGTCTGCACCTGCTGTTCTCTCCATTGAGCACAAAGTCAAAAAAATCTGTGGATATGGAGTCAGAAATAACAAAGTGTGTTAAAGCCAAATCTTGCAAGGCCAGAGTTTAGTGTCTTGGCCTCCACTGTTTACCCCAGCCATGCACACAATAAGACTAATTATTTAAAATATTTTTTAATTAACATTATTTTCATATTACTCTTAATCCAACACCCAAATATTCCTATGTTTTTCCCACCTAAATCTCATCTAATGAAGGAAGACTAAGCTATTTAAAAAAGAAAAACAGGGAGAAGGAATAAAAGCTAGAGAAATGCAGTGCCAAAAGGGGAGAAGAGAAGAAAAGACATGAAAATAACATTTGAGAAAAGGGCAAAAAAAAGATAGAAAGAGAGAGAGAGAGAGAGAGACATCCAAATCAAATAAAATCAATAAAGGAACAGGAGAGAAATGCAAAGACAAAATACAAAAAAAGAGGAAATAAATATAGTGATGACGAAGAGAAACAGTAAAATGCATTCAAAGGATTGAAAGAAGAAAAAAAAAGCAGTCAAGTAGCAGGAGAAATACATAAAATTAAAAGCATTAAAGGAACAGAAGAAGAAGACGGACAGAGTGAAGAAAAGTAAGACAAAGACGGCTTTAATAAGTATTTAATACTTAAGTATTTTTTGGTATTATTTGTGTCACTCCACTGACCTGTCATGGGTTTTCTTACTTTAGTGAAACAGCATAGAAGACAGAGGCCAATCGTCAACTATTAATCTGCTGATCAGGTTGAAATACAAAGCTATCTGTATTAGATATGTAAACTGACAATGAGTTACATTCTAATTGTAGAAAATTGTTTGTGCATTGGTTAACCTGTTAATGTTTTGTTGTTTTTTGTTTTCTACAGTGCTGTTCTAGACAGCTGGATAAGATCGCTGTGGGATGATGAGTAAATAGAAGTTTAAGGTAAGACTTTTTAAAAAAGCTCTGAATGCAGAGGGCCCATATCCATGACCGCCTTCAGCCCCCAAATTGCTAAATCTACCGCTGACAACAGTCATACAATACAAGAAAAAAGGCAAAGATCAACAGTGGTTGGTCTACAGAGGTTCCTAGATGGATGGATGGAAACCTGATTATCATTTTAATATTTTCTCATTCTATTTATTGCTTTCCTATTTAACCCACAATGCCATTTGGGATTATATTTGTCTCTTTATCTAACAGGAGCAATGCGGTCCTGAAACAGCACTTATCTCCTATCTGCTTCCAAACAAAGCTTCGACTTCCATTACGTTTAATTTGTGACATTGATTGACATTGTTAAATAGTGAGTAAATGAGTGTTATATGTTATAAATAACAGCATGTTAATAGTCAATTAAACAAACCAGAATGACCCGAGATCTAATGAATGTAGCAGAAGTCCGTTCTCAGCCTCCTGAGACCGGTGTGTGCATGTGGTCTACATGGCATGACCGTTTAACTGAATCTATCCATTTACCATTTTACAGCAGTAGCAATTTATGATCCTTGGTATTGTTAATTAAGTGTTAATTAGGCGAGAGCTCTGGTAACAGCTGCTGCTGCTGCTGCTGCACAGAACCTGCACGCGCTATCACCTTTATTTAAAATGCAGTTTATGATCTGACCACCAGATGGCGCCAAAGACTAAGCATGCATTTCTGGGCGTGTTGATGGACGACGCAATACCACACACGTCCACAAGGTGGAGACAAACACCTGGATAAAGCAGGCACATATTACTTTTTTTTTTTTTTTTTTTATCCTTACAGTGGACAGTGTGTTGTTTTTTATTTAGATAATTTTTTTACCCCCACAACTCATGTCAAGTGCATTTCAGTTTGCTAGTAAAGTAAGTTTGCAAGACGAACCAAATATGATTAAAATCAACAGGTTGCATTTACTGTAGATGCGAAATAGTTTTTATGACCTTGATGTTAAGGAAGGCAGAATGTTGACTTAGCGGTTAGTGCCTTTGCCTCACACCTGAGTCTGTGCACAAGTTCTCCCAGTGCTTAGTGTGTTTCCTCATATTACTCCACAGTCAAACGACCACAGTCCACCCTGTCTGCCTTGTAGATTGGCCAGAATTGGTAGATTCTGGCTTGCCTTTAGTGTAAGTCTGGGTGTCTGTAGGTTGCTAGAAGGTTGGCGTCCTCAGCATCATTGCTTCCACTTATAGTGATGAGGAATGGCGTGAGGTCATAGGTCAGTGCAGCCAACCAAAGTTTGTGTTGATGGGTAGAGGAATGGCTGGATGTTACAGGGTTGAATGAAATATTATAATGCATTTTGCAACTGGAAGTCACACTGATGGAGTTTATTACTATTATATGACCTGGCGTTATAGTGAAGAAATAAAACAGTTTTAATTCAGTTAACCCAGCATTAACGAGTTATCAAGAGAATTAACTTGTTAATCTGAAAACCCAACAGTCTCGAATTCTGTAAACTAAGAATAGATGCTGAACGTCCATGAAAGCATTGCAGTCATTAGCCTGGCTTTCTACCATATAAAGCTCGTGTATTACAGCTCTCGCTCCTGCAAGTGTCTAAAATGGGCACAAATGTTCAAATTAGTCCATTTACAAGCTTTGTGCCCTTTTACAGTAATGACATGATGTCAGTTTTTCGCTATTTTAGAAACTGAAATCTGGTTAGCTTGAAACCCAAAGCAGCCTGTCGTTAATGAACAACTCGAAAATGTTATATTTAGAGAAAATGATACCGTCTCAGGCGTCCCCAGATATCTTCTAAAGATATTCCATAGTAGCTTGGATATTTTACAGTGCGACGTGCAGCGTACTGTAAATATGGTTCACTGGATTTATTATGCATGCTTCTATAAATCTTAAAAGTGTTTCAGGAGATAACCTTTAACTCAAGATAAAACATACAGGTACAGTATGGTATATTTAGGTATGTAGTGCAGGGCTATATGTTAATATGCTACCCCCCCAAAAAAACAGGCCACAGAGAATTAAAGTCAGTGAGAGAGAGAGAGAGAGAGAGAGCGAGAGAGGAATGCTACCTTAAACAGTGTCAGCTTCTATTACTCTCGAAGTGTGTCATGCAGGGTGGTGTGTGTGTATAAGTGTGTGCCTGTGGTTAATCCAATGTTTATGAAACACACAGTGTGAATAGCCGACTCTGCCAATGCCACTACCTCTCGGCCACGTGATGAGGTATGTTTGCGCTGTCACTCTGCCTCAGAGGGGTCGAGCGGAATGAAAAGATGAGAGTGAGAGAGGAGGTGAAGTCGGGGGGGAGGAGGGGGATTTTTTTTTTCTCTCATCCTCTCTGATTGAGAGAGGTGAACAGAGGCTCTGAGCCGCAAGATAAACAATCTACTACAGAGAGAAAGACTTGGGCAAACAGAGAAAAAGAGCTTCCGGAGAAACACACACACACACACACACACCTTTTAGCCTTTCCCCTTTATGTAGGCCCAACTTTCTTTTGTCCCCAGGCCCCTTGCTCTTGGTTCCCATGTCTCGGAAGAGGTTAAATTCTGAACCCGAGGTGTGTTAATCTCAAACGGCACCTCTGCGCTGACAGACCAGAGACTGCCTTTGATCAGAGAGAAAGAGAGACAGCATAGTTTAGTGCAGCCTGTCACTTACAGTTAAAACACTGGAACACTATTGGTGTGGAAGAATGTATGTTTATAGACTGGGAAAGGTGTGTGTCTCGTAATTCTTCCCCCCCAGAGATACACACTCCTCTGTTTCCTCATATCACAGTTGCACTGTTTTCATTTTTCTTTATTTTCTACTGTATATATATATATATATATATATATATATATATATATATATATATATATTCTATTTATTTATTTAAAACAATTAGTGTTGTTCTGTTAGTGTAACTAGTGTAATTATTGCATGGACCAATAAAGATCTATTTATCTATCTATCTATCTAAAACTTTATTTTATGTATTTTCTCAAATTAAATGGGAAATTATCAAATTATGAGATAAAGATTTTTTTCTTTAACTAAATAATAAAGCATTTATTTTTAATTGCCACAGACATTTCCCTGTCCTTAGATTTTTTTTATATATATTTTTTATTATTTTAATGTTTTTTATGCTCATCAATTACTTAAGAAAACATTTAATTTCTGTCAAGTCGCCTTTATTTATACATAGTGCTGTCCAATAAATGGCAATGGTACATACAGAATAACACAAAGTGCTAAATGAAAAATAAAGGAGCTATATAAAACCAATAAAAGACAGAAATTAAAATGAAAATGTGAGACAAACAAAAGAGAAGACTCCATACTACAATCCTGGTACAGACGTGCAATCTCAGAGCTGTGACAGAAAAAAAAAACATACACAAACAAAAAAAATTCCTTCATAAACCCACTTTAGTGCAGAGATGCATAATGCTTCAGTATATATCTTGTCAGTAAGTGTTCCAAACAAAGGTATTTAAAAATGTTGCTTCTAGAAATTTAGCATAAAGTACAGATTTTTGTTGCTAAAATTAAAAAATAAACTTACAAAAACAAAATGTAAAAAATAAACTTAGAAATATTTTTTTTCTTTGTTACTTTATCTACCATTACACATCATTATACATCATAATACAACACTATACCCTTAAAATAAACACTTCTTTTTCTTTCTCTGCTTTTTAGTTATATATCAAATTATTATTATAACTCTTATTATTATTATTATATTATTATTATTAATATTATAACGTATTATTATTATTATTATTATAACTATTATTATTATTATAACTATTATTATTATTATTATAAATATAATTATTATTATTATAAATATTATTATTATTATTATTATTATTATAAGTTTCTTTGGATACAAACATTTTAAAACAATTTTAAGTATAGTACATAAAGTAAGCATTGGCAAGTGTAATAGTGAGTGTGTTTACGTGCGTGTGTGTGTGTGTTCATCTCTTTACATAGACAAAAAGCCCCCACTAGAATAAAAATATTTGACAGTAGTTGATAGATGTATTTGACGGTTTGGGCCTTGGGGGGCTGCTCTGCTGGAAAAACTGCAGCAATTATTTCAGAATTCCAAAAACAAAAAAGGGTTAAAAATGTGAAAGAGACGAAATGATTCTTATCACTGAGGTTATGTTTGAGGTTAGAATAAGACATCGCACTAATGATCTGAATCATAGGTTCTAGGAATATCTGACAGTTTTGTGGGGACATTAGGCTGGTCCTCATGAGGAAAAGGAATGTAGCTACTATTTTAAAAATGAAAAACCAAAAGAAAGAAGAAGAGTCAAAATGTTTCCTTTTTTTTTTATTAGGTGACAACGTATCAATAATAATCTACATTAACAATGCCATGATGTCAGTGGAAGGTCCTCACAATGACAGTAAAACAGGTGTGTGTGTGTGTGTGTGTGTGTGTGTGTGTGTGTGTGTGTGTGTGTGTGTTGTGTGCGCGCACAAGATGGGTAGATAAGGTAATGGGGAGGGGGACAGAGATTGTTATTTCAATAGCAGGAAACTGAGCTCACGGTGAACAGAGACATGACCGTGGCTGCGGCGTGAGAAACAGGCAACACAATACAACACACACACACACACACACACACACACACACACACACAACCTCCCAGACTGCACACTATAAAACCATGCCCACATGTGTACTAGAGCTGTTTGTTCTTACTTTGTGAAACAGGAACAGCGATTTGCATTAGTGAGTCAGCAGGCTGCAGATGATCTGACACTTTGAAAAACGTCGAGCGTTCAGACTCGCTTTATAATCGCTTTTGTTGTTATTATGTTGTCAGTATGGTATAGAAGTGTTACTGATGTTAGAAAGTACAGGCTAAGAGACAACAAGACGTATCTTGTTACGTAGATTGTGACGTATCTTGCTGTCCATGAATATGAATCAAAGTTCGTTGTAGCTTAACGCTGTTTAATATAAACTTAAGCTTTAGTGTGCAACATGAACGGATGATTGCGTGACATAGGGAGTGATTGTGCTCATGTGAAATGCATGTCTCTCTCCACTAGAGGACAGAACAACCTGATAACTCACACCTCTCTCTCTCTCTCCCTCTCTCTCGCTCTGTCTCTGTCTCTCTCTGTCTCTCTCTCTCTGTCTCTCTCTCTCTCTGTCTCTCTCTCTCTCTGTCTCTCTCTGTCTCTCTCTCTCTCTCTGTCTCTAAACCCTAATATTCAGCTTTCAGGAGGATTGTAAGTCACAATAGAAGGCTCAAACCTTTCCATTTGTGTGCGTATTGATGTGAAGGTAGCGATAATATCCTCCTGCTGGTCTGTCGACTCGAGTTTCACACCTCTACTGTCCCTCTTTCTTTATTTCTTCTGCTTTCTTTCGCTGCTCGAGACTCTATTAAAGTTCCTCTATAAGCCACGGAGTGTGACGGTGGAGTTGACGGGGGAGGTCTGTGTGTCACCGGGTCAAACGTCCTGCCTTCGCTCCCCCCCGAGCTTCACCTTCGACCCCTGTGCGAGAAGAGCAACACTCTCTCTCTCTCTCTCTCTCTCTCACACACTCTCTCCTTTTTAGCCGAGAGACAAACAGAGTCATGTGCCTGCCTGCTGTGATCTCATGACAGAAGAAGAATGATTTTATTTATTCAGTGGAGTAGTTCATAGCGGGTAACGATAGACTGTATTAGCAAATGTATGATACCGCATGCTGTCCTTGTGCTTTGTCTAATTCAAGTGGTGTGCTTTATTATTGTTGTAGCGTTAGTAAGTCTATTAGAGTAGACATGTTAATGCTTCATATAGTCTGTGTATACGCTCTAGACGGCCGCGTGAATTGACCCCAGTGTGTTTAACTGCTCTTCAGGATTGGCCTGGGAAAGTTATACACACAGCAATCGCTCTCGGGTTGTGTATTTTTTATGTTAAAAACCAAAATGACTAGCGTGTCAGAGACAAGATCTACTCTCTGCTTTTATGTTAAAACTTATCTCAGTGAGAATGTGATTCAGCTCAACTGCAGCAAATAAACCAAACCTGCTGATAAACGAGACGCGGAGAGTGCCAGAGCACAGAGCTGGAGCGTAGCTGGCGAGTACTGCGCATTCCTCATAACTGGGCTGATGAACCGGAAAAAACGGAAAGATAAGCCTGATACAGCTCGCGAAAATAATAATAATAATAATAATAATAATTATTATTATTATTATTAGAGATGGCGTGTTTTGTGTTTTTCATGTTTGCTCAGTTCTACACAAGCTTGGAAACAAGTTTGGTTACATAATCATTACCATAAATCACACGCAATTAATCAAAAATCATTCTAAGGATTTATCCATTCATTTCAATAAGTCAAATTAAACATTATGTTGCATAACTGAAAAGGAATCCTAAATATGAAATCAGTCTGAAAAGTTGCATCCATGCCAGTTTGTCCTATTTTATGTTTTGATCTGATTCACTGTTTTAAGTTTTTTCTTTCTTCTCCTTTTTTTGTTTTAAACAGATGAACATTTGCGACATGATGCCTCTAGACAGCTTCCTTATATTTATTTACATTTACATTTACATTTAGGCATTTGGCAGACGCTCTTATCCAGAGCGACTTACATTTTTATCTCATTACACATCTGAGCAGTTGAGGGTTAAGGGCCTTGCTCAAGGGCCCTACAGTGGCAACTTGGTGGTTGTGGGGGTTTTGAACCTGGGATCTTCCGAACCGTAGTCCAATGCCTTAACCACTGAGCTACCCCTGGCCTGGATTTATACAAGGTTAATATGGTATTTTATTTCAGATCTTAAATTAGGTTCAGTCTTACATTCAGTTTAATAGCAGAAAGAAAATTGGATACTTTAAATGTCTTGGTGGGAGAAGGATCTACTGATAATTAATATTATTAATAAACCTAAGACTAAAGACACTAAAGATATTCACCAGCACTTTTTTTTTTTTTTTAAATAAAGATATTGGGGTGCAGTCAAATGTCAAAAAAGCTAATCAAACACAAGTTTCTACATTATAGAACAATATTGGGGATTTCAAAACTATGAAATAAAACATATAGAATTAAGTCATTAAATAACAACGACCACAAAACAACAGTCAGTAGTTATTTTAAGACATGAAGGTCAACAGTTTTGGAACTGTTCTTGCAGGAACAGTATTGTCGAGTGCATTTGCAAAACCCATCAAACTCCATGATGAAACTGTCTCTCATGAAGACCTTCCCAGGAAAGCAAGACCAAAACCTATCTCTGCTGCAGAGGAGAAGTTCATTTAGAGTCACCAGCCTCAAAAATCACCAAGCAACAAACAGCACCTCGGATTACAGCCGTTATAAAGGATTTACAAAGCATAAGTAGCAGATATATCTTAATATCAACTGTTCAGATGATTTTGGATGCCTTCAGCATTGTTTTACAGTGTAGAAAGAAATAATAATCAGGAACGACTATTTAGCTTTGACTTACTCCTGACTCCTTACTACTGACTATAAACACCACTTTATCCTGTATAGAGGGTCGCAGTGGGGCCGGAGCCTATCCCAGGAGACTTGGGGCACAAGGCCAGGTACACCCTGGATGGGGTGCCAATCTATCGCAGGGCACACACACGCACTCATTCACACACTACAGGCAATTTGGAAACGCCAGTCAACCTAACCTACATGTCTTTGGACTGTAGGAGGAAACCGGAGCACCCGGATGAAACCCACCAAGCACAGGGACACACATGTAAACTTCATGTACAGAAACCTGAGGCGAACCTGGAACCAGGAGGTGCAAGGCGATTTATTTTTGCTAAGAATAGTGTTACTTTTTGCTATGCATATTATTTCATTATGTTGTAATAATGCCACATAATTGTATTCTGTTAAAAAGCATTGCGGTAGATAAATGTGACAAAAAAAAAAAAAGCTAAAACATAATGGGAATTATGGGGCATTATAATTGGACAGTCCAGTTCTGTCCCATGTTCTTGCCTCCAAGGCTATTTGATCCCAAAAGCTCAGTGTTTGTCATGTTAGACTGAGACCCATTTTGCTGTTTGTTTGCTAATGACTAAGATCCGTGGTAAGAACTGGCATCCCATCTAGGATGTATTCTCCCATGACACTACCGCCCAAATGTTCCCGGGATAAGCTACAGATTCACCATCAATAAATTGGATTATGAAGTCAGCTTTTCTGAATCAAAATAACTCCTGCGCTACTCTCAGAGAAATATATCAAGATGTAATAGATAAGATGATTGATGTATCTACATGTTATTATGTAGCAAAATCATTTCATCTCTATGTTGGATGTCTCTAACCTGAAACCTGGTTGGATGTGCAGTTGAATACTCACACAGTCCTATGCATGCAAATTTGTGAGGGTCTGAGTTTAAAATTGATTTAAAATATGGACTAGAGGTTAATGGTCGGGGCTTAGCAATCATGCCTCCTTGTGTATTTCCTTGATGGTACAGTGAGGAAAGGTTTTGCTCGAAGGGCTTTACAAGCCTCAGAGTTTAAAGGCTAAACGACTTCAACTGTCTTAGATGATGAATGACTGAATTCCTCACAGAGGTGGCAGTATGTTGCTTAGGTTTGGAAACAGGATGACCAGGTGTACGTGTGTGCGTGCATGTGTGTATGTGGGGGATGGAGAACCTTACGAACCCCACCTGCATCCTCTAGACCACCTGAGGCAGTGGAGAGTTGTTACTCTTTCTTTAATCTTCAACAAGTCAAACAAATTGAAATGCAGGCTGCAGTAACAGCGGTATCACTTACACAACTGCTTCTGCAAGTCCCGTTTCACTCGGTTTACCAGAAAGATAAACTCCCTGACAACGTGGCATTAAAAAGTAATATTAAAAAGGCACAAAGGACCCTTCTTAAAAAAATAATAAACTTGTGGCAGGATATTTGTAGGGATTTACACTGATGGAAACGATGAGTAGATTTACATGTTGAAAAAGAACCTATAAAATACAAATGATGAAAGTCATAAAGATGGCGAATGCTAAATGGTTTTAAAAGGAGTTTCTTCTTCTACCTTTTTTTTTTAATAGCAAGTTAAACCCAATTTATTTCAGCCCCAACTTACGAATGAGTTTCACTCCAGGAGCATGTTCATAAGTCGCATTTGTTCTTAAGTCCGACAAAGTAAGTCTTATACATCTTTGACAAAGATGTACAATGTAAAGCATACCAGATCGCTAGTCTAAATCTGTCCCCTTTTCCCACATTGCCGTTCATGTGGCCAAAAACCAAAATCTAAGAAAATAAATCTCACATGTCAAATGTAACAATGTTGTCTCTGAAAAGTTAAATCGCAAAGGGAATTTTATTTAGAGCTGTTTCCCACTGTATTGGACTGTAAACTCTGGTTTGTTGAGGATTTTTCAAAATGAGGATTACTCACCATTGAAACAGCTTTACAGGACAGACATTTTCTATCATTGTGCATTGAAACCAGTAAGGACAACTCATTTCTCCTCCAAACATACAATATACCAGACATTTTATATATTTACTTACACACTGAAAATATTTTATATAAGTATAAATATTGGTATCTGGTGCACTTCCGTGTTTATTTTTTGTACATTATACATCAGCTACTGCCGCGATTTGTTTGCATCTATGAATGTTCGTAGAACTGGTCTGTTCATATCTGGGAAAATTCGTAACTCAAATGTTCATAAGTCTGGGACTACCAAGTATACACATTGTCAAAATGTACTATGCGAAAGTCTTGAGATGTGCCTTATTTCTTACTGTTTGCTTCCAAAGAGCCAGACTTTGTTGTACAGTATTTTTAATATAGTCTTGGGGAAGAGATCTCAAAACTTTCTAAATCAATTTTTGGCTCGAATTTCAAGTCTAGTCCCTGTACCTAGCAGTTTGAGAAACATTTTTACATTCACGGTATTTGGCAGTTGCCCTTATGCAGAGGGACTTACATTTTACACCTTGGACATTCCATAGTCTGATGCCTTAACCAAAACCAACTGACCAACAAACAGTGTCTTTTGTTTGTTAGGCCACACAGTGACCCATAAACCATTCAAGCATAACAGCCTCATCTAACTTAAGGCATGAACCAGTTTCTGTGATACACGGTTGCAGATGATGACAGATGTACAAGCCGGTGATTAGTATCATGGTAATGCTTAACGCTGAAAACAGATGAGAGGGGAAACGAGGTCGCTGCTGATGTTGTTACATAAACAAACAATTTTAAAATTGTATCTTTAGGCACTTTGCAGCCTGTCGCATTCAAACTCCGACTCATTTAATTTAATCTACAGTACATTAGGTAAATAAATTTAATATCAGGCATTCAGTGGTGGCTCAAGACTGTTGCACAGTAAACATACAGTAAACATTGTGTATCACCTAAAAGCTAATAACATTTTTGTGCAGTATTGAAATCCAACCACCAGAGAAATTTGACACACACAGAAAACTGCCTACACTGTAAAGTAGAAGTGCTGATTTTTCAGCTATCTGGTCGATATTTACTGTGACGAGCTGTAACGTCTTCAATCACTTAGATTAACTAAGATTCATTCTGTTCTGTTAGACGCAAGTGATAAAAACAGTTTAAGCTGAGTTTGTATTGGGGTCTTTTTGTATAAAATGCCCTCAAGTGCTGTGTGTGGGTGTGTGAGAGAGATCGAGACGTGACAAAGAGATTTACGAGCTGGATGGTGTGTGTGAGTTCAACGAAGCCATACTTTTAGCCTCAGAGACATGACAGCTCTTCGACAGATTAATGACAGCCATTTGATGGTCATCTCTCTCTCTCTCTCTCTCTCTCTCTCTCTCTCTCTTTCTATCATTCTCTGTCTTACCCCATTATAAAGCAGGTGTATGATGTAGTAAATGTCTAACACCTTAGTTCTTAAACAAGCACAGACAGATAACATTGTCTTCCCTGCACTGATTCCGATCAAGTTAAAGATTATCCGCTGAACCTCAGCTTCCACTCACTGTCTATTGATCGTTCTTCTTCCTCCAAATTTACTTTCCTCTCATAGTCTTACACACACATAGCAGACAATATCACAGTGCCAGACTAGATAACGAAGGAATTTGTATTGAAAAGTGACTTAAAACCCGAAGCTGAGTGTGTAGTGTGAAGCACACAGTAATAATGTGGATCGTTACTGTGAAGTTAACAGAGCAAATAAAGACGTAATGAAGAGCACTGAGAAGCTTAGAAGCTGCTCTGAAGGTGAAACATTCATCACAGCAGGGGTGTAATTATCTTTGTATGCAGGTAGCCTGGCATTAATCTCTGTATGTGTGTGTTTCTCTAATAAATGTGTCTTTATTTTTACCACGCTGCTATTTGTTGATGTTAACTCCTTATTATTAGTGTGTTACTCCTGCAATCTGCTTTGCTGTGTTAAAGTCTGTCAATCATAGTGACCAGAGTGTGCGTGTGTGTATCTCGTCGTGAGTACTAGCACTTCATGTACACAACCTTTATGTTTTAAGTTTTCTTAGATTGGTTTGAGAATGCATTTCCCCCTTTTTGATTGATTCTGATTTAAAACTTTCTATAATAAACAACTGTGCATCACGAAACAAGCAAAAAAAAAAAAAAATGTATATGATAACCTGCTCATTCAGAAATTCATGTGGTCAGCTGACTTCATTTTATTGCCACAATGTTACGGAGCCTGGACCTGACCAACTGAAGCAACCCCAGATCATAACACTGCCTCCATAGGCAGTGGACAGTGAAAACTATGCATGATGGATTTCTCGCGTCACGTGCTTCCATTCTTGGAATTCCTGACGTACCGATCGCTCTGGAATAGAGTCAATCTGGACTTTTTCCTGGTCAGTCTCACTAAAGACTGGTTTTCCTATGGCCACACAGTTGTTTAGACCCAGTCATGTGAGTTCTCCTCACAGTGTGTATTGTAATGCTCTTATTTTCACTATTAAACATAGCTCTGTTGGGCTCCTGTTGATTTTTTTATAGTGCAACTTTACACAGTGTTTGTTAGTGGTTCTCAACCCAGGTCCTAATCTGTGTTTTCTCATCAGATTTCATCAAATAAACAGCCTTTCCCAATTTGAAAGGAGCATGGAAAATCCTCAAATGTGCAGACAGATGGTCTTCCAGGACCAAGCTTAAGAACCATGGGTTTAAATCATCTTCAATCATGGTCAATCACAATTTCTCTCCATTCTCATTTCTCCTGTGAAGTTGATGCTTCAGCACTCTGTTTATCAGGTTTTAATAATGCATTTCTTTGTTAGTTTATACAGGCCAATAATTGAACTCTTGTGTTTCAGTTTTTCCCCTTTGACTGTGACCTAGTGTGCTTGACTCCTTTACTCTGAAGGCTGGTTTGAAAGTGAATGTGGTTAAAATTTAACCAACCTACTTGACTCCTATTTGGCTTTGTTACAACCCAAATTCCAGAACAGTTGGGACATTTTTAATATTTGAATAAAATAAAAACTGAACGATTTTCAAATCACGTAATCCTATATTTTATTCAGAATAGAACATAGAGAACATAAAAAGTTTTAAACTACAAAATTGTACAAGCTTATGCACAAAATGAGCTCATTTTAAATTGCATGCCTACTACTACAGGTCTTCAAAAAGTTGGAACAGGGGTATGTTTACCATGGTATAAAATCTCCTCTTCTTTTCAAAACAGTTTGAAGATGTCTGGGCATTGAAATTATGAGTTTCTGAAGTTTTTGATGTTGGAA
Source organism: Clarias gariepinus (assembly GCF_024256425.1). Taxonomy (NCBI): domain Eukaryota; kingdom Metazoa; phylum Chordata; class Actinopteri; order Siluriformes; family Clariidae; genus Clarias; species Clarias gariepinus. The sequence goes on from NC_071104.1 coordinate 9,816,538, forward strand.
TTTGGTCCCATTTTTGCCTGATATAGGTTTCCAGCTGCTGAAGACACTGTGGTTGTCTTTGACGTATTTTTCATTTAATGATGCACCATATGTTCTCAGTAGGTGGAACATCTGGACTACAGGCAGGCCAGTTCAGCACCCGTACTCTTCTACTACGAAGCTAGGCTTTAGTAATAGCTACAGTATGTGGTTTTGCATTTTCCTGCTGAAACACACAAGACCTTCCCTGAAATAAAGTGTCGTCTTAAACCTTTATATACTGTACCTTTTAGTATTTATATTGCCTTCCAAAACATGAAAGCTCTCAACACACCGTATAGACTTATGCACTCCTATACCATCAGAGATGCTGGCTTTTGAACTGAACACTGATAATATGCTACAAGTTGACACTGCTCTTTAGCCCAGAGCACATGGCGTCCATGATTTCCAACAAGAATGTCAATTTTGGACTCGTCTGACCATAGACCACTTTTCCACTTTGAGACAGTCCATTTTAAATGAGCCTTGGCCTACAGGACACAATGGCGCTTCTGGACCATGTTCACATATGGCTTCTCATTTTGCATGATAGAGCTTTAGTTGGCATCTGCATATGGCACTGCAGATTGTGTTTACTAATAGTGGTTTCTGGAAGTATTCCTGGGCCCGATTAGTAATCTCAATGACACAATCATGCGGATGAGTGACGCAGTGTCGTCTGAGGGCCCGGGCATCCAACAAAGGTCTTCCACCTTGTCCTTTATGCACAGAGATTTCTCCAGATTCTCTAAATCTTTTGAAAATGTTATGCACTGTAGATGGTGAGAAATGCAAAGCCTTAGCAATTGGCTATGGAAGAGCGTGTTTTTAAAGTATTCCACAATCCTTTTACACACTCTTGCGCAGATTGGAAAGCCACTGCCCATCTTTGCTTCTGAGATACTCTGCCTTTTTAATCCCTTTTTATAGTTAATCATGTTACAGACCTGAAGCTAGATGTTCTCCCAGCTCTCCCAGTATCTTTTCAAATGTTTTGCTTTTTTATCCCTTTATTACTCCCGTCCAAACTGTTTTCAAAACCTATAGCAGGCATCAAATTCAAATAGAGCTCATTTAGTGGATAAAAGTTTAAAGTTTCTCTGTTTAAACATTGATGATGTTCTCTATGTTCTATTTTGAATAAAATATTGGCTCATGTAATTTGAAAGTCTTTTAGTTTTGATTTTATTCAAAATTTAAAAACGTCCCAACTTTTAAACTACCTGTTTCTCCACTGTTGAATTTAATTACCATTTTTACAAAAATTGTGCTATCCATTGACTGATAACAGGGGCACTTATGTCCTGATGGAGGTGTCTGGCTTCAAAATGCTCTTTAATCCACATGAGATTCTTCATCAGAAGGTAGGCATGTGTTAGAATTGCTTTCCATTTAATGGAGCTTCATTGTTTAAACACCAGAGCTCTTCAGTAGAACACAACCACAGCTTCAATACAGTGCCTGACAAAGAGACGGCCAAGTCGGGGCATTTTAGACAACATTGAACTGAATGGAATTGGGACAAGAGTGTATAGTTACACACTTCTTTGCAAGCTAATCTGCCAAATGCTCACTCTTATTAATTAAGAGTGCTTTCTGGCCAGTTTAAGAGATAACAAAAGACCATGTCGGGTTCCACTTCTGTCAGCCAAGAACAGAAATCTGATGCGGCAGAGGACACAGCATCACCAAAGCTTCGCAGTTGTAGACTGGAAAAACGTAGTCTAGTCTGATGATTCTTGAATTCTTCTCAGGTATACAGATCGTGGAGTATTTGGTGCCAGCTGCATGAATTCATGGACTCAGAGTGCCTCGTGTCAACAGTCCAGGCTGGTGGAGGTGGTGTAACAGTGTGCGGTGTGTTTTCTTGCCACACTTTGGGCTCGTCAATACCAATCAATCATCGCTTGAATGTCACAGCCTGTTTGAGTAGGGTTGCTCACCATGTGCATCCCTTTATGGCTGCAATTTACCCGTCTTCTAACGGCTCCTTCCTGCAGGACAATGCGCCATGTCACAAAGCCGGAGTCATGTCAAACTGGATTCATGATGACAATGAGTCCAGTGTTCTTCAGTGGCCTTCCCAGCTACTGGATCTAAATCCAGTAGAACACCTTGGGGAGATGGTATAACAAGGCATTCATGGCCTAAAAGTACAGGAAATATGATGCAATCATGTCAACATGGACACGAATCTCAAAATGAATTGTTCTGACATCTCATGGAATCCATGCAATGAAGAATTAAGGTTGAGCGCGGAGGGACGCCCTAGTATTAGTATCTATAGGTAGTTTGCACAAGTGTTTTGCACGAAAACACTTGACTGCAAAGTCAGATTCATGTTGATCAATGAGAACATAATCGCTCCATGTTAGAAAATCGAATGAAAAAACGTGGAAGTTCAGACGTGACGTCATCAGTGCCATCCATGTCCCCCGAAATCTTAATGTCTGCGTGGGCCAATCTCATCATCTGACATAAACACCCAGAGGTGATGAAGTAGAAAGCCATGTGAGAACATTGCTCATGACATTTTTTATCCCAAATATCAATAATATCAGAATTAGCGCAAAGGATAACTTACTTTTTCTCTTGTGTTTAATGGTGGCTCACAAAGCAAGTAGATGCATACTGCCACCTGCTGCTTTGGAGGATGTAAATACGCAAGCATACCAAAAAACATAGAGAAACCTTGTGAGTGCTGGCCAGCGGGTGGGTGGAGAGGCTAGAGAAATCGTTCCTGAGCACCATACAAATCAATCAGTGTGTAAAGTTAGTCTTCCTAATAAAGTGTTCACTGAGCGAATGCATGTTATGTTTTAATGTTTTAACATCATGTCATTTTTATTAGATGAAATGCACACCTATGGAGTGTGATCATCTGTATTGTAAAGCTGTTGGTACAGTGGTCTCCTTCAGTGAGCCCCTCACCAGGAAACCGGACACTGTGTAACATGATGTGAGCATGTGAATTACAGTGCAGACAGAAACACACACTCAACAGACCCTGCATTAACAACATTCCAGGCTCTTATCACCAAATACAAGCACGCGATATAAGATTATATGTGTGCGTGTGTGTATGCACGCTACAAAGGAAAGGACAGCCAGACTAGCATATTAGAATTGTTTACGTCTGTGTGTGTATGTGTGTGTTGTGAGAAAAGTGAAAAGGAAATTTTGCTTGGCGTTAAGGTCAGGTAAAATAAAGTGTATGTGAGTGTGTGAGCGTGCGATGAAGGTCAGCCCTGAGAACCAGCCTGGAAGACTTTATCACAAACACTCGAAACAGCGCTAAGTAACAGGAGAGAGAGAGAGTGTGTGTGTGTGAGAGAGAGAGAAAGAATGTCCTTGTTTATTGTGATTTAGGTGGAGAGCTGGCAGTGAGAAGTAAGTGTGTGTGTGTGTGTGTGTGTGTGTGTGTGTGTGTGTGTGTGTGTGTGTGTGTGTGTGTGTGTCCACTTTTGGAGCTCCTTATCTCAAATAGCAGGATTGGCTTTCACACCTGCCACCCACTGGTGTGTGTGTGTGTGTATTTGTTTAATACAGTATCCCCAATAATGTCATCTCTTCAGATGTGTGTGTGTGTGTTGCTGAACACAGGATCTCTTATAATGTCATGCCCTTAAAATGTTTTGTGGGTGCGTGTGTGTGTTTGTTTAATACAGTGTCCCCTATAATGTCATTTCATCAGGTGTGTGTATAATAAAGAGAGAGAGAGAGATATGTGTGTGTTGCTGAACATAATGTCATCCCTTTAGAAACATTTACATTTGAACATTTGGCAGACGCCCTTATCCCGACCAACTTGGCGGTGCTGGGCTTTGAACCCTAAAACTTACGATCTGTAGCCCAATGTCTTAAGCACAGAGAACCACCCCAGTTTTGTTTTTTTTGTCTCTCTGTGTGTGTTGAATAAATTATCCCCAATAATGTTAGTATACTAAGTGTGTGTACTGTGTGTACCGTGTGCTGCGGAATACAATATCCCTAATAATGTCATCATGTCCGGTATGTGTGTGTTGCTGAACACAGCCTTCCCTATCATGTAATCCTATCAAGTACAACGTTGTCCTGTGTGTGTTGCTGAACACACTTTTATATCCTTTAATATCATCCCATCAGGTGTGTGTGTGTGTGCGTGTGATCCCCTTCCAGCACCATGGCCTTTGGTGATAATCACACCCTGTCCTCCTCATCAGAGCGTCCCCTCCCTCTCTCATTCTAAAGAAAAGGACCGCTTGCCGTTAGACGTCCCCCCGTCATTACACCTCTTCCACACGGGCCTCATCTCGAACAAAGAATGCCGCCTCATCAGCAGGAGCGTTCAGGAATGTGTGTGCGCAGGAGGAATGAGAGGAATTAAAAGAAAAAGAAGCCCCGAAAGTGTGGGCTCCTGTCTTTCTGCCCTCCTCTGCCCCCCACCCACCGCTTCAATGAAGGTGAGAGCGAGGGAAGGAGAAAGGGAGGACTCCACGGGCTGCTTGTCCCAGCGTGAGAAAAGCGCCGGCCCCCGGCTAGCATCGCTAATCACAGGAATGAGAGGAATGACTCAGAGAGGAAAAGAACACAACCTTCTGAGAGAAACGATTAAACAATGGGGGAGCGTCTCGGCGTCTCCGGCTAACAGCTGACCAACACACTCCTGCTTCTCACACACTCTGAGTAAAAAGACTTCATGCTGAAAAAAAGAATCATCATAGGAAACATTCACACACAATACACTGATAACCGAATATGGGAAAGATTAGAATGAAGAAATGTATAATTAATTATTAATAATTAATAATGAGTTATAATCAATTATTCAGCATTTTCAATTTAAAATGAATTCTCTTTCATAATGAAAAAAAAAAAAATGTGTGTGTGTGTATATATACATGCTCACACACAGAGTCAGCCAAAAAATGTATACACACTTCAGAAAAAGAAAAACTTGTATACATATTTTAATACTACATTTATTGCTATACCTTATATATTGATATATAATATACATCATGCTATTTTTCTTTTCCTGAAGTGTGTATACATTTTTTGGCTGACGATTAATATATATTTTAATGTAGATTTCTTCATAAGTGCCCTGCTGAAATACTATGTTTTCTAATTATGAAAGTCTTAATTTTATGCATTCAGTTCTGGAAATATCTTTTAAATGAAAAAAATTACTGTATGAATGACCACAATATTTAAAAAATAAATAAATATATATATCAAGTTGCCCATTTATATATGCATAAACTTATAATGCATAACTGTTATGTCTGTCTGTCTGTTTATCTATCTATTTATCTATTTATCTATCTATCATATGTACACCTTTATATGTTAAACTTTTAGTTAATATCTTACGTTCTTTTCTTCATCCCGACTGGTGTTTTTCTTCATCTTTATTGACAGTTGCAGGAATTAAATAACTCCATGGAGTTCCTAAGCAGCGAAGACTCTCATAATACTGAGGTTCTGCATCATAAAGGTAAAGCCATAATGAAAAAATCATCTGAGCTTAAATAATTAAAATAGGTAATAGTTAGCTATAAATTAACCAATTGAACAACCTCAGAACAAAAGTAAAACCTTTAATTTTTTCCTGGAAAAAAAAAGTTAAGTTAAGCTGTTAAAGATGATGAGGAAAAACATTAAGAGCAGTATGTGTGTGTGTGAGTGTGTTTGTTTGTTTCATCTTTGTGCCAGATGCGGTTAGCTTTCTGAAAAAACACCAGGTTTGTATGGTCACCCACATTGTTTTCCAGGCTGTCAGTTTATGTGTGTCTTTTGAAAGACAAATTACTTTGCCATCCACAGATTTAAATCATTAAGATGATAATACGTAGCAATTATAAAGATTTAAAGTAAAACAGTTTAAGAAATTAGGTTTACACAACTATATGTTTGCATTTGAGGTGGTAAAATGTTGCCGTTTCTGCTGCTGTGAATAATTAGTTAAGTTTATTTAGAATTTCAATAATTTTTTTTTTTTTTATTTGGATAAATAAAGTCAAGATACTTACATAATCATAGTACAAATGGAATCAGCACCTAGTGATAATATCGTATCAGGAGAGTTCTGGTGATACCCGTCCCTGATGTTTACATTCGAATGTCTCTTTAAGGGCTGAGAGGTACGGTGATAGAATTAATAATGATTTTTATATTATGTCTCCATACCTCAATCTGAGAAATATGGCTTTTGTGATATTTTTGTATAATATTTGTAATGTTTTATTTGTAGTTTTTATTTATTTTTTTAGCAACAAAAATTACAAACTCTTTTTTTCCAGTTTTCCAGTGTTAACAGGCAGTGTTTTATCACATTTGGAATGGCACTTAACCAATCAAATTAGTGAGTTTGTAAATGTGATTGGTCAGAGGTTCATTAAAATTAATTAATTCTTTGTATCAAAAGCTCTTACAGCAGTGGATAGAAACTAAAAATCAATCAGAGGTATATTATCTTATTAAAAACAGCTGCTCTTTACAGCTGCTACAATGTACTGTAAGTGATAACTAATTGTTCTCTTTTTGTCCAGGAATCATTAAGTGTAATAATAATGTCTGAAATCAGGTGAAATAATGATGTCATTCATTAACTAATGAAACATTTACAATTAGCATCATTGCAGCAAGCATCAGTAATTATTTTCCTTGAACAGCATACAATAATGAATTTTTCATTGATTAAATAAACTGTTTACATATTGTTGAACAGTTAAAAGCTTAAAAGGAGAGTTTGTTTTTTAGTCCAGCAGTATTTAAAAGTAATAATAATAATAATAATAATAATAATAATGGTGTTTTTAATTGATCTAAAAAGCCTAAATTTGCACCTGGCTGTAATTAATAATAGACTTCTATCTGCTCACAAACAGGAACATTTCAGAGTCTCAATATTACAACCAGACAGACAGTAGGCACCTAAAACTCCTTCATCATACCACAGTGATTTAATTTAAATCATGCATTCATTGGTGCAGTCAAATATTTATAATGGCACAATGGAAAAAATAAGTGCTTATCTATCTTTCTGTTTGCGTGGACGCGCTGAACAATCTTGTTTTACTCGGAACATTCCAACTCTAGATAAAGAACCTGTTTCAATTTTACGCCCCATCAATTTCTTTTTTATTAAAATTTTATAATATGGTTCATTGATGATTACTCGAAGTCGGTGATGAATAAATATGCCTTGTTTTTATAATCAAATCCTAATTCAGATAAAACTGACGTGTACTGTTAGTTTTGAGTGCGAGCAGAAGCAGCACTGAGACAAAATGTTGAAATTGTTCAGTTCAAACAAACCAAAAAACAATCAGGTGTGGATTATATACTGGGAAGGTTATTGCTCAGTTGGATTTATTTTTTATTTTAACCTGGAAGAAACTGCAAAATTGTAGACGAGTCATTTTAATTGATTCTATTGAAATTCTATTGAATTCTATTAATTGATTCACCAATTAATAATGATTTAACCGATTCTAATTGAACAGTTAAGAATTTTACACGTTCTCTGAGGGAGGTTTCTAACAGGTCCTGTAAGAGAGAGGGAGGAAAGGAGAGAGAATGATGATTTCTCTCGGACTTGAAACGTTAGAATAATAACAGAGTAAGAGTGTAATAACAGGAGGCAGGAGGCCTTTTAGACCGAACACAATTCATCATGTAGGACAAACTAAACATAGAGCTAATGAGCTGAACACCCACCCCCATCTCTCTTTCTTCCTCTCTTTCTCTGGGATGGACAGATATAGTTACACACCTACATATTGATTTATAGCATTGCCAATATGCACCATATGTCAAAAGTATATGCACGCACTATAGTTGTTTAAGTAATCTTAGATATATTTATTTGATTATCAGTAGATATCACAAATCTAGAAAATAGTATAACTTCTAAAATCGAATCAGTTATTTCTTGAATGAGTTTATTCCTTCCATGTGTGCCTGCTTTTAAAATAACACTTATTTAGAATCCTGTTAGAGTCCTCTAGAGTTTGACCACATACATTTTACCTTTCTTATTTAATTGCCGTTTTTTTTTTTGGTCTGTTGCAATAGTAAGTGTTATATAAGGAATACCAGATGATAAGGCTGTGTAGTTAAACGGGAGCAAGTCCAAGGCAGGGTGGCATAATGCATCATGAAGTTCAATTAATTTTCTCATGTTGTGATCTTAGGTGTAGTGGCTTAGTGGTTAGCACTGTCACCCTGCATCTCCAGGGTCCAGGTTCGATCCCCGCCTCGGGACTGTGTGCATAAAGTTGGCTCTAAACCAGACCTTAGTGGGTTTCCGCCAAGTGCTCCGGTTTCCTCCCACAGTCCAAAGACATGCAGGTCAGGCTAATTGGCGTTCCCAAATTGCTTGTGACGAATTGTCACCCTGTACACAGGATAAAGCAGTATAGATGATAAATGAGTGTATTCTGATCATAAAACTTATGAGAGAGATTTTATTGATCCTAAAGTAAATTTCAAACATCCAGTAGCAATAAGGGGGAAAAAAATAACAGATTTGGAGTTGCGATTGCACACCGTAGCAATCAGTAGACAATATTATTTTAAAAATCAGGTTTTTATTAGACCTTAGATTGTCTACATTGTCCGAGATATGAGTCCCTCTTACTATAGAGACCATAACAGAATGAGGGCATTAATATTAGAGTATTAATATGTAACAGCCATGTGGCCAATCAGAATCAAGAGTTTACTTAACAATTTAGATAAACCTAAAAGACTGCAGGTCTTCAAATTCTTTTTACTCATGGGTTTAACTAGGATTATAACAGCTTACGGGAAAAAAAAACGTGGAACAGAGAAAGAAAAATGAATTTGCTTCTGTTTTTTTTGTATCATTATTAATTATTGTTATTATTCTTCAATTTCCTTTTGCTTGTTTAGTGCACCCCCAGGCCGTGTGTGATTAGGAGCAGCTGGGGGGGGCGTGTTGGGGGGGGGCGTGTTGGGGGGACGTTTACGGAATAAGAAAAGGATGAACGAGCACAGGATGGGAGGGAAAGGTTGGATTTGGAGGAGGTGAACATAATTTGTGTGGACCGCGCGTTTCAAAGTAATGATGAATTTGCATCAGGTTTGATTAAAAAAAAATATATATATATATATATATATATATAAATGAATAAAACATAGCGGATGGTCGGGAAGTTTCGAGCGTGACGAGTGGAAGAGAAAAAGAGGAAGGCTAGAGGATTGGAGCTGAAGACTGGATTGAAGGAGCTGATCTGAGATTAGGCCATGTCGTACCCATTATATAGAAAAAGAGATGAACAGAAAGAGAAGAAAGGCTTGAGCAGACACTCAGGGGTTAATCCAGGAGTTAGGGAACAAGAGAGAAAAAGAGAGAGACACAGAGGATTAACTGATTAGGGTGTTGTGGAGTTTTGTTAAAATTTTAAAAAGGGAAAAAATGAAAACAAAGTCTGCTCATTACGTAATCCTCATCAGTGCGCTCGGATGAATGTGTGTGTGTGCAACCGGGTGTGTTTGAGTAGGTGAAGCGTGTGTGCTCAAGTGAAAGCTGACAGTAGCAACACTGAGGTTCTGACCTGTTCCGAGATAACGAGTCCAGCAGATAACACGCGCACACACCGAACCAGATAGCATCACTGGTGGAATTAGGCACAATGGGGCAGATTTGGAGGTTAGAAGCGAGGTCGAGGGGCAACATGGGAAGGAGGTGTGTTATCTTTGAGTGTGGGGGGAGGAACACTGTTTATCTTTGGATAAAAATACCCCCTTTTTTTGACTGGGGACACTTTAGAATGACACACAATCAGTGTTTAGATGGGGCCCATATATCATTAAAACACACACGAGCACACGGGAGCGCTTCTGAAACGAGAAAAGTCTTGTGTGGAATTCTAGAATTCTATTTAGGCCTGAGGGCGGAATTTTCTCATGCGTAAAAATTTCCAGCTCATTTTCAGAGAGACAAGGCTGTCCAAGTGTGAAGTATAAAAAATGACCCATAAGGTATTGGGACCTGTGCACAAGTGTGTGTGTGTGTGTGTGTGTGTGTGTGTGTGTGTGTGTGTGTGTGTGTGTGTGCCATGCTTTTGTGCCCGCCTGAGAAGAGATACTACCTCAGATCCCTCACTGATAAGAGAAAGACAGACATTCATAACGTCAGACGCACAGACAGACAGGGAAACGAACATATGTTTTTTATTGCTTTGTTCAGCTGATCTAACTCATAACCATTTTATTACTTCTTTCCAAATTCCTTTTGGGCAAAGCTGTACTCTCCAACAATGTGAGGAGAAGCTCAGAGACATAGAGAGAGAGATGAGACCTGTTCGTTCTCTTTGTAAGCACAAAATCAATACCTCAATTTGACGGTTAAGAGAGGGACGTGTGGGAAAGAACTTTTGAGAAAGCCAAAAAAAAAAGGGAAAGATACAAGTTGTTTTGCACTCTCTTTCAGAGTCTGACACGACCCCCAGATCCGGACGTACAAAAAACGGGGCAGATTCGGCACGAATCCCTGGCAAAGGTTTCAGTCTGATAAAAACTAATGAGCACATTTGAATCCCAAAAAGTGTTCACCAGAAAGGGAGGAGTGAAAGAGAGGAAAGTCCCGCGGTGAAGGAACCAAAGAGAGGGGCTCCCCCCTACGGCTAGCGCCATTCTCCCTCTCTATCGCGCTCTCCTTTTCTCCTTTTCTTCAGCCTCTCAATCAGATCTTTTCTCTCTTTCTCTCCCTCTCTCCTTCTCTCTCTCTCTCTCTCCCTCTAATCCAACTGAGCTGAGAAACATGATCATTAGAGAGAAAGAGTGAAAGAGCGAGAGAGATGTTTGACTTGTGATCTCTCCATGTTCATGAGAGCTTTCTTTCAGTTCTTCAGACAGTTCATTAGTCCATGAAGATACAATTGTATATGAGGAAATCTTTGCGGAATCGGTTCAGACAATTCATGCGGCTACTTGAAAGAAAGCGCGATCAGATTCCTATCATATGACAAACGAGATCAAGTGTAAATGAGAGATGAATTACATAATGAGTTTGGGATGTAGAGAATTAGGGCTTGAGTAATGATACTAGTGCGTTAAGAGCTCTGTTTTCCCAGGGGAGCAGAAAAAAAATCTAGCTTGACTTTCTCCTCTTACTCCACACACGCAGGTAATGTGTGTCCCACCTGTAAACCACGATCGCTCTCAAGTTTCAGTTTGCTCCTCATGTAGCTTTGCACAAAGGGGAATAGAAACACTCTCTGCCCAAGGGCCCTTCTCTCTCTCCCTCTCTCTCCTTTTCCCCTTTCTTTTCTTTCTCTCAGTGTTTCCAAACACTCGCTGTAAGCTGGCAAGTGTTAATGCGTCCAAACCCAGCTGGTGTCAAAGGTCAACACACACATCCTCACGCACATACTCAGACACACACACACCTGACGGGGAAAGCTTTTAACACAGGTAACAGGACCGCCTTCCTGTGGGGCCGTGCTGCCCCGAGCCGCTGGTTAACGGTGTTGTGACAGAAGCAGACAAAAGAGCCGTCTCTCCTTCAGCCGGTAGGAGGACGAGGCCAAATGGATGGATGGATTACAGGAAGGAGAAATGTTCTGTGCTAAAGAGAGCGTGCTGTCTGCTTAGCATCTCAACCGACTACAGCAGGCAGAAAGTATAGAGATGAGACCTTTCCAAAAAAAAGCCTGGTGCCCAGAGGGCATCGTTTTTTCTTTATGCGAGTGTACGATGCAGAAATCGAGTGAAACACTCCTACGTTAAAGAGCAAAGAAGGGCTACATAGAGAAGATGAAGGAGATCTGATCTGAGCTCCATATATATACACACTATATGGAAAAAAGTATTTGGACAAACTTGTTAATTATTAAATTCAAGTGTTTCAATCAGCCCTCTTATCCCCAGTGAAGAGCGATCTTAATGCTTCAGCATACCAAGACATCTTGGAGGACGCTATGCTTCCAGCTTTGCGGCAACAGTTTGGGTAAGACCCCATTCTATTCCGACATGACCATGCCCCAGTGCACAAAGCAAAGACTATAAAATCATGGTTTGATGAGTTCGTGCGAAAGAACTCGACTGGCCCTAACACAGAACCCTGTCCTCAACCCCATCGAGCACCATTGGCATGAACTGGAATTGAGGTTGCGAGCCAGCCCTTCTAGTGCCTGACCCCACAAATGCTCTACAGAATTAATTTGGCACGGAAACACCCCCACAGAAACACTCCAAAATCTTGTGGACAGCCTTCCAAGATGAGTTATAACAAGCTGTTATAGCTGCAAGACGGGAACCAACTCCATATTGAAGTTTATGTATTTGGATACAATGTCAAGCAAGTTTGGCCAAATACTTTTTGTCTATACAGTGTGTGTTACGTTGCCACTTTAATTATTTTGTCTATAGCATTGGCACTGACTTTGGTATGGCAAACTTTAATCATATTTTCCTCAGTGGTGCAATAATCAACATGATGTTGCAAAAATAAAGAGATTTATTCACCATTATAGAAGGGTCAATTAATTGAACTCTATCAAAGCAAAGAAAACAACTAATGAGATTCCTGTGTAAATTACTAGAACTGGGTTAGGAACCCATCAACACAACAATTTTTTCAAAACCTGGTGGGATAGTTGACATGTTGCACTGTCAATTTTTTTGTCTGAAAAAATCATGAATGGAGATCACTTAAACACTTGTGAAGCTGTGAACTCACAGGATTGGGACTAAACAGCTGTGTGTCCATAAGAAAACACCTTGTTAATAAGAATAACAAGAGAAAAATGCTTCAGTTCGCCAGTGATTATAAAGATTGGACTTTGGAGCGATGGAAAAAGATTGTATGATTTAATGAGTTCAGATTGACTCTATTCAAGAGTGATGCACATGTCAGGGAAAGAAAGGAAAGAACATGAAGTGATGCACCCATCATGCATAATGGCCACCGTACAAACCTCTGGAGGCAGTGTCATGATCTGGGTTTGCTTCAGTTATTCAGGTCTAGACCCAGCAACGTTATCTGGTAAAATGAAGTCAGCTGATAAAGCCAATGTACCGAGTGACCAGGTTATCACATCTATGGAACGGGAGTATTCCAGGACGCAAATTGTGACAGAGTGGCTCATGAGGAATCATTTTCCTGGACCCCACATAATGTCCTGTAATCAAAGCTAAAGGTGACTGAAATTAAATCTTCGAATGTGTGACTTTTTTTGGCCCAATATGTGCATGTGCAGGGTCAGATTCTTTTTTTTTTTTTTTTGGTAGTGTATGGTATGTAATACACGAATAAAACAAAGAGATCTACATAAAAACAAACATTCATAATAATGAAGAATATCATTTTTTAATTGATCAATTGGTGGTGATTTTAAAAGTGTCATTTTTAATAAATGGCACAGAGATGGTACAACCTGTACATCCTGGGTAAGTATTCAATCAATTCGATTCAATTTTATTTCGCTTGGTGGGTTTCCTGCGGTTTCCTTCTTCCTCAACAAATTTAATCACACGTGCCAGTTTGACTCGAATTCCCCTTATACACTCACCTAAAGGATTATTAGGAACACCTGTTCAATTTCTCATTATTGCAATTATCTAATCAATCAATCAATTGCTTCAATGCATTTAGCGGTGTGGTCCTGGTCAAGACAATCTCCTAAACTCCAAACTGAATGTCAGGATGAGAAAGAAAGGTGATTTAAGCAATTGTGAGCGTGGCATGGTTGTTGGTGCCAGACGGGCCGGTCTGAGTATTTCACAATCTGCTCAGGTACTGGGATTTTCACGCACAACCATTTCTAGGGTTTACAAAGAATGGTGTGAAAAGGGAAGAACATCCAGTATGCGGCAGTTCTGTGGGCGAAAATGCCTTGTTGATGCTAGAGGTCAGAGGAGAATGGGCCGACTGATTCAAGCTGATAGAAGAGCAACTTTGACTTAAATAACCATTTGTTACAACCGAGGTATGCAGCAAAGCATTTGTGAAGCAACAACACGCACAACCTTGAGGCGGATGGGCTACAACAGCAGAAGACCCCACTGGGTACCACTCATCTCCACTACAAAATAGGAAAAAGAGGCTACAATTTGCACGAGCTCACCAAAATTGGACAGTTAAAGACTGGAAAAATGTTGCCTGGTCTGATGAGTCTCGATTTCTGTTGAGACTTTCAAATGGTAGAGTCAGAATTTGGCGTAAACAGAATGAGAACATGGATCCATCATGCCTTGTTACCACTGTGCAGGCTGCTGGTGGTGGTGTAATGGTGTGAGGGATGTTTTCTTGGCACACTTTAGGCTCCTTAGTGCCAATTGGGCATCGTTTAAATGCCACGGGCTACCTGAGCATTGTTTCTGACCATGTACATCCCTTTATGACCACCATGTACCCATTCTCTGATGGCTACTTCCAGCAGGATAATGCACCATGTCACAAAACTCAAATCATTTCAAATTGGTTTCTTGAACATGACAATGAGTTCACTGTACTAAAATGGCCCCCACAGTCACCAGATCTCAACCCAACAGAGCATCTTTGGGATGTGGTGGAACAGGAGCTCCATGCCCTGGATGTGCATCCCACAAATCTCCATTAACTGCAAGATGCTATCCTATCAATATGGGCCAACATTTCTAAAGAATGCTTTCAGGACCTTGTTGAATCAATGCCACATAGAATTAGGGCAGTTCTGAAGGGGAAAGGGGGTCAAACACTGTATAAGTATGGTGTTCCCAATAATCCTTTAGGTGAGTGTGTATAAAACTCAGCTAGCCATACAGCCAATTAGAGCATTCTGTTCTTTTCCTTTTTTAAAATAAATCCTTATTTGCCATTTGAGTTAAACTTCATGCATCCAAGGTGACTCTTAGGTGTTTATTTCCTTTCTGTCTGGATACTTGTTGTCATTGTTGTAGGTTTTCTGCTGACAGGAAAAAAAAAAGATCTAAAAAAAGATCTTTTTAAAGACATAAAAAAAATTTAAAGAGGGAAAAATATCACTTTATTGAGCTACTCGCCACATCTGTTCACATCCTCTCGGTTTCATTGTGTTGCTGTCGGCATCTTTTTCTGAAAAGAAATGAATTTTCATTGTGTTGTTGCTGTGTTGTTCTGTTTGTTTGTGTGTGTGTGTGTGTGTGTGGTAGTGAAACTGGTTGGTGTGTGTTCTCATGTCAGCTAGCCAAGGTATGGATTTCTGATGCTTAACATAAGCAACTACAAAGCACTTGACTCTAAAGACAAACAGGTTAAAGAAATTACACAGGCTGGACGTCTAATCACTAGACACTAATCTAGAAGATAAGATTTTGTAGGAAATAAATCATTCTTAAGATAAAGGAGACAGACAAGGCTGTTCTGAATGATGGATGATTTAGACAAGGGGAAGGGTTTGTGGTGAAATGCTAACGTTATAAGATTTCCCTGGACATTGGTGAAAATGTAACAAATTATAAATTTTGCTAACAACAAAAAAAAAAAACGCATTTATGTTCAGATAATTAACCTCCTAAAGTGTAAAACTTAAAAAAGAAAACTTAAAACTTAAAAATTACACTTAATGACTATTGTGTTGAATAGATTATGTGGTTTTGTCACTCAACAAAAGATGTAGCTTTATTTTTCTTCTTTCATTCCTTCTTCTTGTAGGTCAGTGCACCTGAATAGTTTGGGTTTTTTTTGGCATTTTTTTTTTTTTTTTTTTTTCAGCCGCAGGTGTCCTCTGCTCGCTTTCCTCTGGTGTTTGTGTCGTCACGAGCGCCGTTCCACACCACCGGGCGTCCATTCTTCACCGCGCAGCCTTCTGGGTAGCGGAGCCTGCTCTGCGCCTGATAGGCCAGGTTCTTACTCTAATCCCTCTCCAGATGGAAAGGAGAGATTCTGCCTTTCATTCTTTTGTGTTTGTCTTCAGGCTGCTTTCTGTCACTCATTTCCCTGTTTGTTTTTAAGGACAGTCAGGCTTAAATAGCATGAGAGAACACGGGAACAATGCTACCGCACTGGCTTTTCTCTTATTGTTTCTCTCGCAAAATGCCTTCATTTTACTCGCTTCATTGTTTTCCTTAAGCTCCGTTTTCTTCCTGATGTTCGAGCGTCTACATCCCCATAGTCAATAAAAATTGAAAATTACAGACAGGTTTGGTAGACATTTGTTAAATTGTATAGTAGTGTTTTGAGTTTGAGTCTCTTCTTCACACTATTTCCAATCATTTTATATCATTTGGTCTAATAGTCAGTAGATTCTAATTATATTTCTCCTAGTGTGGAAATATACAATTACCACATTTTACTCTACTGTTTATGTTTGAGCTCTGGTTTACCTTAAGAGTACCGTGATAAATTATATCACTAGCCCTCCTACCTTCCTCTCTCCATCACTTCTTTTCCCCTCCATCTTTTCCCTCTTTCTTTTTACAAGCCCCATGCTGCCATATGTCCTCTGGGGAATGCCGAGTGTTAAAATATTAACTGTCAGTGCCTCATTAGGTCTGAGTGCCGTCTGCAGCAGCAATAAAGGCCCTTCTGCTCTCCACCGTGCCACTGAGACAACGAGACGTCTGACCTCCCCCCCACCCAATCGCACCACATCCTTAGTGTCCTTTAACCCCCCCACGCCCTTCAGAGCATAAAGACAGAAGTACAGATGAATTGTGAGCATTAATATGGGTTCCACTTGACCACATGTTGAAGCATTAAGACAGAATGAGATGTAAAAAGAAGAAAACACTGCACAGGCAATACCGAGATTAAGACAGAAATGATCTAGGAGACAGTCGTTAGCTGGTTTAATGACAGCAGCCACAGGGAGGAATGTTAGAACAGCGGGTGTAAAGGAAATCTGCTTTAGTGTCTCTAAGGCAGAAAAAGGGGTTTTAAGTGGTAATTTGTTATGATGGATATTTATCATGGACAATTTTAATACTATGTAAATAACATAATGTCACATCATCGCTGAGAAAACAAAACACCGAGCTGGATTTTTACCTTCCTGTCAAAACGTCATAACCTTCCTGATGTTGTTTTACAGTGCATGTTCTGTAAGGGTGTAACAGAAGACTGTTAGTAGTATACGTATCAGTATTAGTAGGATGAGCAATGTTCCTTATGAATGAAGGTGTAAGACGTATTGACATTTATAGAAGACAAGAACGGTACGGTGATGAGAGTCTTACTGGCAGTCAAACATCTGAATGGTGCAAACATTTTAAAGAAGGCCATACAGCCATGATGGAACGTCTCATCCTTAAAAACTTTAAACACCATTATTTACCAACAACGCTTTCATATTACAGGAGAAAGGTATCGCTGTACGCACATTCCAGTAAAGCCCCGACCTCATGTTTGGGCCATGAAAGGATACATTCACGTGTTTGGGCCATTAAAGGACACATCCGCATGTTTGGGCCATTAAAGGACACATCCACATGTTTGGGCCATTAAAGGACACATCCACATGTTTGGGCCATTAAAGGACACGTCCACATGTTTGGGCCATTAAAGGACACGTCCACATGTTTGGGCCATTAAAGGAGCTCCTGGGAGGCCAGCGTTACAGATGGGAAACAGGCATCCGATCACGTATTGAGAAAACTTTCTACGTTGATGGTATTCAAGTTCTAACGAAACACTGGATAAGTTCAGTAGTGTAGCAGGGGATTATACATAGCGAAATAAAGGTAGTTTTTAACTCTCATACTGCAAGTTTTATTATTCTGCACAATCAAAATTCTCAGTCTCAATTTAATATCATATTATTATTATTATTATTATTATATGAACTCAACCACTTTGCAGGTGGAAATTTGATGTCCTCATGACACTCTTTTAAATCCCTCTCTCACATCGAGTTATCCAGTTAATTTATTCCATGGTAATTTTATTTGGCAAACTAGAAAGCAAATCGTCAGCCTAATTGAATCCCATGCGACACTAAAGATGGTGAATAAATCTTGAAAATTCAATGCGCAATGACTCAGGTTTGTCTCAACATTAGTCCTTTTTTCCCTTGCAATTTTTGTACGTGGTTTAAAAAGAAAGAAAGAAAAAAAAAGTGTACCCTCGATTTGTTTCTGTACATAATAATTTATATTGACTTATATCCTTAATACTGTGCTTTAACATTTTCATACTAATCCACAAATAACAGTATTTATTCCTGCTTGCTATACAGTATGACATAACTCCTAACGTAAATGCCTACCACAAAACTGTCTCCATGTTGTAAAAAGTGCATAAAAGAAGGAACGAGGCTCAGCTCCGCAGAAGTAGCGGTGCATTCATATGCTGCTCTTTAGTGAACACCGGGAACTCAATAGATGCTCTCAGTGGCCTTTGATAGCCGAGCACAATGATATGTGAAATATGTCCAATAATGAACCTACTAAGGATTCCAGATCGTTAACACGGCAGCATTCGGGTCCCACATGCGAAAACAGGCTAATGATCGCTCCTCTCCAGGACTCATTGATAGGGGATTAACTCAGACCTGTCAATCAAGTCGGCCTCACCTCCCCCTTTCCTTTCACCCTTATCCTGCGCTACAAGGGCATTTAATTGACCCCGAGCACGGGATACGCCCAACCGTGTTTTTCTTTCTCCTTATTGCTCTCTTTCTTCTCCCTCTTTTTTACTCTGCTCCGGGTCAGGGGCACGGAAGAATAAAACGGGAGAGGGTGAAGAAAAGAGGAAAGGGCTGGCAGAAATGAAAGGATGCTGGAGTTTGAACAAGTGCCTTTGGGTTGCAGTAACGCTTCTGATCTTAGAGTTTGTATTGGTACTATGGTAAAGATGTAAGGATGCATGAAGGGAATTGTTAGAAACACACACACACACATAAAGGGAAAAAAAGAGACTAGTCAGAAGTGATATTGGTTGTTAGAGACGGAAGGTAAACACTTTCCTTATTGATTCATTGATTAGTATTAAGAAGACCTCTAGGGGTTTGAACATACACGTCTCTGTCACATGGCTGTCTCTCCTCACTTACTCATAATTGAGCAGGGTGCCACCTCCTAAATGTCAGCTTCTCTTATTCTTTCCGTTCTTTAAGTTATATAAAATGAGAATAGGATACAGATTCACGGTCGGTTTAATTCATTAAATAAGTCACTTATATTGAGGAGAAGAAAAAAAAGGGAAAAAACTTTCCAGCCATATTCTATTTAGTTTTGACAACTTCAATCTGGACAGATTTGATTTGAAGTCTATCACCAGGTCAGGGTTTATCAGTCAGGAGCCTCCATGACAGAAAGCAGTTCACAGTCTCGGATTTTACAGAGAAAATAATTGTAGTCTGTATTTCTTCCAGGAGAACGGTAGTGCACGAGGCTTTATTCCCACAACGACACTGGAAACGTCTGAGTTGAAGAGAGGCAAAGGAAGCAGATGTGCTTTTAATTTCAAGCTGGGAAAATAAACTTGATTAAATAGGAGATAACACAGGAACATGTAAACCTGTGTGTGTGTGTGTGTGTGTGTGTGTATACGAAACAATAAACTTCGATTCAGACGAGTAGTAGTGTGTGTGTGTGTGTGTGTGTGTGTGTGTGTGTGTGTGTGTGTGCGCAGCCCAAATTATATTTAGAAAATTATGTGAGCCTTTGGGTCTCAAAATGTCTTTAATCTTGTATAAGCACTGATCACAAGCTCACATGGCTTCACATTCAGCAAAAACTATGGAAGCCCTCAAGGATCATTTCCATTAAAACATCATGTTATGTATTTGAGTTTACTGATCGGCTGCCAATAAGAATAAACATTACACTACAGGTCAAGAGTATGGATATGTTTTTGGAACACAGACCCTTACTGTTGTTTATCTGATGTGTTTATTTTTTATTTTTTATATTCTATCTCCCCCACTCCCATAGAAACGCCCAAGGCGGCATGATTCCTTAATGGTTAACACTGTCGCCTTTCACCTCCAGGGTCTGGGTTCGATTCCCATCTCTATGAGCGTGTGTTTGTGTGCCCTGTGATGGATTGACATCCCGTCCAGGGTATACCCTGCCTCATGCCATAATTCCTCGAATAGGCTCCAGGCATCTCGCACCCCACTTCCCATCCCTGTACCTGGCCTAAGTGGTATAGATGGTAAGTGAGAAATGTCCTATTCACACTCTTTAAATATATTCCAAATTTGCTGTGTGAGAGTCCTGTGTGTACGATTATTTCCTGGTTTAAAACTCGTATTGATGTCTCAATTTGTTGTCCTGCAGCAGAGCAGTATATGTAGGACTAGCGGTAACGTCAGTGAATAAATAAAAAAACAGAGAGAGAGAGACAGACTTAAGACAGATTATTCCAGCTTCTGAGTGGCAGTCAGTATGGCCGCCAGTAGAGTGGAGAGTTAGAAGAGTCTCGCTCCAGGACTGGATGGAGATAAAGGAGGGGAAGATGTAAGTGTGTGTGAGACAGAGACAAAAGACTGAGAGATGAGAGCAGGGATAGCTTTAGTAGAGCCTCCGCTCCATGCCAGCATGAAATAGAATTTTCTGCTGAGAATCAGACTTTCAACAAAGCTTTTCCTCTCTAATCGAATGACACAGGCCTAATACGTAGGAAACACTCAGGGCTGAATCGGGCCTCTCTTCTGTTCTGCACACCCTGGAGTCTGATACTATCTTCAGCCCTGTCATGTTTTCCAAAGCAGATGCTGAAACACTGTGTGCCACGTGTATGTATGTGTGTGTGTGTGTTTATTTATATGCAACATGTGTGTGTTCTCAAAATTTCCCCTGTGGATGTGACTGTTTCCACTCAGTGACCAAATAAATCAATCCAACTTCCCCCCTTTTTCTTTATTTCTTTGTCCCCCTTTGTTCCCCGTCCCAACATTCAGTTTAATTCAGTTTTATTTGTATAGCGCTTTTAACAATTGACTTTGTCGCAAAGCAGCTTTACACAATTGAAAGAATTATTCAGGTTTGTATGGGATGTGAACGTGTATGAATCAAAATGTTACGACTGTCCCTGATGAGCAAGCCGAGGACGACGCCGACGCTGGCAAGGAAAACCTCCCTGAGATGGTGATACAGTAGGAAGAAACCTTGGGAGGAACCAGACTCAACAGGGAACCCATCCTCATTTGGGTGATCAATGAGAGTGGGGAAGACAGCATCTAAACATACCAGTTCACCATAATACTCTACGTCCATGAGTCCCACAGATCTGCTTCTTTACCCAAAGCAAATCTATTTACAAAAATGCTTGGCTAAATAAATAGGTTTTTAGCGTAGACTTAAACACTGAGACTGTGCCTGAAATTCAGAGTACGGCCCTGAATGATAATTAGTGGGATCGACTGAGCTGACTTCATATTTGTAGCTACACTTCTTATGTTATGATAGAGAACTTCAAACGCATTAAATTTGAGTCCATGTTTTTGTACGATAGACAGATTATCATTGTAAGTAACTCCTCATTGTCTCCTCCTCTACCAGTTAACCGAGGCTGGTGTATGTAGCTGTATCCAGGAGGACTAGCTTTATTTAAAACTACATACTCGTCCTGTTAAATCCAGGTTTCTGTTAAACAGAGTTTATCAAACTCCTGGTCTGTGATAGTTCATTAACAATAACTGCTTTAGATGCGAGAGATCTAATATTTAAGAGTCCTAGCTTCAGATCAGAGGTGCTGCCTGTGTATTCAGTGTGTTTAGAATTTTTTGTCTCTATATTAATTAAATTACTAAAACAGACTTTCTGAATCTTTCAACATAAAACTACAACCTGCTTCATCTTAGACAGGCCTTTAAAAATGGCCACCGGCAGTTGCCATAGTGATGGGGGACTCTGGTTGTTCCTGTGTGAGTGGTTTTAATCATGCGTCTTGCCCAGCCAGACTGGTTAAAAAAAAAAAAAGGCTAAGTGCAGTGCTGAGAAATAGTGTTGATATGCAACTTAATGTGGACATTTTCCAGTGGATCCTTAAAGTGGTGTGGATCACAGGGTGTGGCATCCGTGCAGGGTGTGGCCTCTGTGCAGGGTGTGGCCTCTGGGTAAGCAGCCTTGGACTCTGCCTGTTTGGCCCAGCATGCAGTGAGCTGTGGTGCACTGGGTGTTCTGGTGCCTTTCTATCATGGCCAGCATTGACTTTTTTGGCGATTTGTGCTACATTGGGCTTTTTTGTGGGATTGGATCAGACAGGCTAGACTTTGGTCTCTGAGGGCATGGGTGAGCCTCAGCATTAATAAGTGTTAAGGCTATCACTGGTTATGTAAATATTTCAGCTGAAAGTAGCAGATGATGTCATAAAATGTTGACGTGTGATAAAATGTTTTCTTTACAACTGGGTAACGGAAATATAATTGAAATAATTAATGAGTTGTGCTAATCCAAAAAAAAAATTAATAATAACATTCTAACATAAAAATCTATGTATATGTGGAATATCAGCAGGTATGTATATATATATATATATATATATATATATATATATATATATATATATATATATATATATATATATGTATGTATGTATATACTGTACGTGGCATTGATTCAACAAGGTGCTGAAAGCATTCTTTAGAAAGGTTGGCCCATATTGATAGGATAGCATCTTGCAGTTGATGGAGATTTGTGGGATGCACATCCAGGGCACGAAGCTCCCGTTCCACCACATCCCAAAGATGCTCTATTGGGTTGAGATCTGGTGACTGTGGGGGCCATTTTAGTACAGTGAACTCATTGTCATGTTCAAGAAACCAATTTGAAATGATTCGAGCTTTGTGACATGGTGCATTATCCTGCTGGAAGTAGCCATCAGAGGATGGGTACATGGTGGTCATATTAGGTCCCCGGGATCATTTCCAAAAGCGAAGTGAGAACACAATCGTTCCAGAGCTTGCTTAAATAGCTTATTTGGAAATGGATAGAATCAGATATGGAACCCAATCAATGAAAGTAGATACGACATTATCAGTGCCATCTGAGATTGAGGATTACTCTTTGATATAATGTAAATATCCATATTTTATATATTTTAACATCAATAATATTAACCAAAACGCAAAAGTTAACATTCTCGTTCTCTTCTTCTCTTGTGTTCAAACCAAGTAGGTGCATACTGTACTGCCACCTGCTGTATCGGAGAGAGTAATGTACCCCTGTACAGAGAACAAAAACAATATGAATGCTGTCCAGGGGTGGAGTGGAGAGATGGGGTGGGAGGGGGCAATCAATCCTGGGCACTGTACAAATCAATCACTCCTAGTGTGAAAACACCCTTTTTTTCTACCCTCACAGCTAACACTCACTGGATTGTTTTGTATGTGTGTTTTTCACTATTCCAGAGATTGTGTGAAAATCCCAGGAGATCATCCTCACCCTGATATTTCTCATACCCTGTATGAATTTTGTATTATAATACATTACAATATTATAATTATATATATCATTATAATATTATAATGCTAGTTTGAGTAAATTTTGATATAAAAATCTGGCCTAATCATCAGCCATCATGAAAATTATTTTTGCATAAGACTGTTATGACACACAAACTGACAACTGACAACTTATGACATCAGGTCTGACATGTTTATGAATTGTTTATGTCAGCGTTATGATAAAGGACCCAAGTACAGCAAAATAACTTAGGAATGTAACGACCCATTAGACATGTTCATCTCCCTGCCTGAACTGAGTGTGTGCGTGTGTGTGTGTGTGTGTGTCACAGCAAGCAGCACGACAGCGACACATTCCTGTTGTGTGGGGCATCTGCCAGTGTCATGCTCGTCCCATGCTGATGATGCACAGAGGCTGACAGCTACCACTGCTGCGTTAACAGCTAGACCTTTGGCGGTGACTGATGATGTCATCATCAGGAGCATCTCGAGAGGCCGTGCCTCCCAGTGGGTTTTGTGTGGGTGCATCTGTGAATGCGTACGTAAGGGAGAGTGAGGGAAGGGGGAAGGTGATCGGTGGCATGTGTCCACAATGAAAAGGACAGGAGACATCGGCCGAGGCCATTGTAGCCTCCAGATGTTTTCCTGAACCACCCAGTAAGCCAGAGAGAGGGGGAGAGAGTCTATAAAGGAGTGCAGTTAAATTGCAGAGTGTCCATTTGCACCTGAATAGCAACAAGACTGGGGCCTCTGTTTATGGAGGCACACACATAAAGATAAAATACCTAGAATTTACTTTAAAGCATTAGCACGGATGTGTGAGGAACAGTCTATAGTTTCCTACATAGAACTCGCTCCCCTTTCACTTATCTACTCAAAACAGATGCTAAATCGGCAAGAAGAAATGGAGCGACTGGGAAGCGGTGTAGATAATAGTGCGATAATGCTTGCTACATAAATGATTTTTTTTTTTATTCTAAAATAGACAGCAGAGGTAGACTGTGCCGGTTGTGTTTCCATAATGAAACCCAAGTCAGCACTTTTCCTTTAAGGCAGTTGCGATGAAGACCGCGCTATTGCACACCGAACAGGATCCTCAAGATCCTTAAGAGCTTTGGGATAATTTGCTAATTCTATTAGGTAATTATTGTTATCTGCAAGGAAACGTGACGTGGGAGGCTTCGATTCGCTCGAGGAAGCGTTTGATCTTCTCATCACATTACTGCAGCGTTACTAACCCGATGTTCGCTGTTTAAGTGTAAACATATGCCCGAGTCCAGCGATGGGCCGATTCTAGTTCGAGCCTGAAATGCAAGTGAGAACACATCTGGCTTTTTGAACTTGGAAACTGCTTAATCCTGCTTTTATTATGATCCTTATGACTCTTAAACCAGGTCATGAGAAGAAATGTGAAAAAATTAACTTTAAACAAAGTTCTCGGGGTCAAACTTTTTTTTAGCAAAGCTGCGTTCGTACAATCCGTTAGAGCAAAAGAAAATTTATTGTAGCAGTTGTTTAGATTAGAAATAAATATGATTCTTACCACATCTATTGAGTATTACACTTTTAAATAAAAATCTACAAATTTTGAGTTTCATGATTTTGTGCAGCAGCTAATATTAATATTTACAGTAGTTTTAGCTTCTTTTAAGTTTTAAGGATTTTTTTTTAGTCTTAGCCAAAAAAAACTATTTTAATGTTAGAATTTTTTTTTACCATTCTTATTTTTGTCCTTATTACCTTCCAGTTGTTTAGAATACTCTGTAAGAAATAATTAATGATATATGCAGTCAAGTCAGGTTGTGTCAGTCTGTGCCTGGCTAGTTCTTTAACGTGTCCTTCTGTTGAGTGACCGCCTGAGGGGTTCCTCTCTAATTAAACACTCTGCCTGCAAGAAAAAGTGCCCTTTCAAAACGAATTAACGTTGAGGGTCATAACAATCCATGAGAAAAAGCAAACCTGTCTGATTTAACTAATCCGTGGCAAAAATTCAACGCCGCGGGTGTTAATTCAACACTGGGGACTTTGCCGTGTTTTGCTAACCGCAACCTCTATATTCATCTCACTTGAAGTTAGATGAGTGTGAAGCCGGTTGTGTCATGACCTGCGATATGTTGCAATGGGACAAAGCACTGAGGGCTAATTTGCAACATTCAGCGTTTCTGCCTCTCCGCTTAAAAGCATAGGCTTCCCATTTGTCTACCTTAGCTTAGAAGCCAATACCCCTACGTAATTTAAAAAAAACAGTGCACGGGACCCGCCAGGCAGATGGGATCAGCAAGTTAAACACAGCGCCGAGCCCCTGGTGCCCCCTCGTTCCGTGCCTTATCCAAACAGCCATTAGCATTTCCGCAGTGGTAATGACTCGCGCTGAGAAAACAACGTGGAAAAGCGCGCGGCTCGCTTCCCACACACTGCAAGAGAAAGGAAGGTTCAATGCAAACATCCCACTTACTGACACGCACACGTTATACACACACACACACACACACACACACACACACGTATTTCAGTCATTCCCATGGGCTCTAGTGTGCAGTACCAGGGGTTATAGTAGGACTAAAGGTCTTGTTTAAAAATCTAAGTTTTATCTTTAAGAATGCGCTGTGGTAAAAGTATTAAGGGCACACACTCGGGGACACACTAGGCTGTCACTCGTCGTATGGTTATATTTGTCTAGACTTGTACTTTTCTACATGTGTTACCCATAATCCTTTACTGAAATATTATAGCTAGATAGTTTACAAATTTATTAATAATTTTGGCATTATGCAGATAAAACCTCATGAGATCTGTGACTGTCTATAAAGCTACTAAATATAATGTGTTTAGAATACAAATTTTTGTCATTTAATATTAAGCAAATCAAACCGATTAAAATTTGCAGGATGCTTTCCACTAGCCAAAGCTACTCTCTTCCCCAAAATATTGGGTGTTTTCACATTAGAGATCCGGGATCGTTTCCGATAACGCTTGACCCCAATCTCGGGAACTGCGGCCCAGATCAAATCAGATATGGAAGCCAACCGTAGCTGAACACAAGCAGCAATTTTCCCTGGCCATAGAACAAATCAATTCTGCCTTATGTTTTCGAATTCGCCCCTAGTCACAGCTTCTGGACTGTTGGTTAATAAATTACTCACATTGAAATGCCATCCATTGATCTATTCACTGTCTATGCCTCTTATCCTTTGTAGAGTCACATGGAGTCTGCAGCCTAAGGCAGGGTACACCCTGGATAATGTGCCAGCTCATCACAGGGCACAGGCACACACAATCATACAAGTACACAATGGAAGGAAACCCACCAAACACAGGAAGAACATGCGAACTCCATGCACACAGACTGGAGGCGAGATTTGAACCGGCAACCATAAAGGTGGGAAGCGACAACGCTACCATTTAAGCCACACTGACGCCATAGTGTAATACAGTATACTTAAATTTTTCCCGTTTACTCTTTCTGCACCATTTTTCTACAAATTGATAGCAGTAACTTCAGTCCTCAGCCGTTCAGCCTTAGGAACCTCGCAGAGGCCTTTTAGTTAATTCCCCTCTCCCAAATGTGGTCTAATTTAGAGAAGAAGGGCACATCAAGGGCTCCTCGGGGGTCCTCGACAGCACCCTTGTGTAACACAAGAACAGAAATGGAACACTCTTATTTCTCTGATGAGAATGTGCACACGGAGGCAACGAGAGTGTAAGACGAGCGTAATGGTGGGAACTGGTACGAGGCCAAAGTGCATTTAGTCATCAAGTGTTTGAAAGAGGAAGGGGATATCGCTGCTTTAACTGTAACAGACCAATTCTGTTCGGTCGTAGGGGGAAACAATGAGAAGTAACTTCCAAGAACAGCTAATTACTCACCCATTTTTCAAGCTGTTTGGTGAGGAATTGAGCAGCCCCATCCCACCCTGAAGCCTGAGCAGACTCGATGTGACTGCAGTTGAATGGAATGGCAGCTGTGTCAATGTGGTTTTGCGGCTCGGTCGCAATTCTCCTCACATCAAAGCGAGGGGTTTTCTGCTAACTCCCGCAAACCTAAGGTCACTCACGCCGCATTCCGCGTTGGCTTTAAAAGTTCCGCTCATTGGAAGCTTACCATAGAAACACGAGCCTCCATTGGCTCAGGTCACTCAACACCATGGATTTTGTCATCAACTTAAACGCTAGCTATCGTATCACCTCATTAAACAAAGGCTTTAAAAGGATGCTGGTCTACGAGTGTCAGTACGGTGTAGCCGTGGAGCGGTGACAAGGATGATATGCGTCGGACGCGACGAGTAGGCGACTCGCAATTAGGAGGTTTATTTTAGCCTGTCTCGGCTGGTAGTTGCATGTGACTATTTTAAACATTTAAATTATACAGATAGGGGATCTGAGGCGGAACTCGGGCACGGTTTCTCCTAACCTGGACAGCTGGACATGTATCATCGCCTGTGCTTTTTCCAGTCCTCAGCTGTCCAGTTTTGGTGACAGTTCTTGATGCCTTTTGTAGCTCGTCCACCTTGAGCTTTGACGTGTTGTGCATTTTGAGATGTTTTCCTGTTGATCACGGTTGCAAAGAGTCGTTGCAACCGTGATAAGTAGGAAAGCATCTCAAAATGCACAACACGTCAATTTTCAGTCATGAACAAGGCGTTTCCTTGTTGGATGATTGTTCTGTATCGCTGAGAATCCCAGAAGATTGACATTTTCCTAGTGAAATTCCTAGTGTTCATGAATACCGATGAACCCAATGAGGATGGGCTCCCTATTGAGTCTGGTTCCTCTCGATGTTTCTTCCCATTGCCATCTCAGGGAGTTTTTCCTTGCCATCGTTGCCGACACCCTTGGCTTGCACATCAGGGACGATCGCGTTATTATCTAAACACATTTTTTCTCACTTCCATAAATTTTCTTTTCATTTTGTGAAGCTGCCTTGAGACAATGACCATTGATAAAAATGCTATATAAATAAAATTGAATCGAATTGAACTGAATTGAATACCGATGTACAACCGCAATATATAGCAGCATGCTACCGACACATGAGGAATGAAAGTGCTTGACGATCTCCGCGGCACACGATGTCCTCGAGTTATCACGGTGCAAGCATCTGCTCAGGCTAATCAATTGGAACATGACCATCGGGCTAATGGCCCTTGTACATGACAACTGAGACGGGAAATGCAATATTATCCGGAGGGCTGTAGTGGACAGACTACATGAATGGACAGATAATGGTTTGTGTGCGAGTGTGTGTGTGTGTGTGTGTGGTACAGCAGCACCGGTGAAATAGACTCACTGGGACTCCGTCTAACAGCATCAAGCGACTCACCACTGAGAGGACAGATGGCACCTTGACACACACACAATCACACACAAGCACACACAGTGGCAGACAGGTCCTGGGCTCCAGATGGTGACATCACAGCATGGATGTGAATTCACAGAAGTTGAGAGGAGAGACAGCGGGCGGATGAGAAAGAAATTTGTATATTAGTCTTGCAAATGTTTTTTTCTTCTTCTTCTTTTTCTGTCTGTGCATTTTGATTGCAAAAATTTTCTTTGTTGCTTCAGAGTGCAAGTAGTGTTTGTGTTTGTGTGTATGTGTGTGTGTGTGTGTGTGTGTGTGTGCGCGTGCCCTCTATCTTCCCTGAGTTCTCAGGACTGTCCTTTTGTATGACTTCCTCCAAGACACAAAGGCTGAGCTATTTTAGCTTGTGAAGACCTTCCTGAAAGACATTACCCCCCCCCCCCCCACACACACACACACACACCACCCCATCCCTTTTCCCCCCAATAAACCCTCTGACACAAACACACATATACACACAAACTCATGCGTATTTTGGTAGATTGATATTAAAGTCATCTGTGCTCATTCAAGAACTTAAAGGAAGAACACATACACACACTCGAAGTTGCATTAAACTTGATCACAGTTATTAGTACCGAACTAGAGGAGCGATGTAACTACAGACTCGAGTCATGAGGATTCGGAAAGAAAATCCAGTGTCAGGCTCAGGAGTAGGAGCTGGATGAGAGAATGTGGTCTCTACGTGTAATTAGTGTGTGACCTTTTATTTCATTACAAAACAGAAGATTGCCTTGGTTGGGTCAGAAGGGTGGAGAGGAAGTGTGCGTGTATGTGTGTGTGTGTGTGTGTGTGTGTGTGTGTGTGTGTGTGTGTGTGAGACAGAGAGAGTGATGTACTGGATGGATGATGTGTTTGTATGCTTTTTCCCACAGCCTTCTAAATACATCACTATTGTTCTTTCCAGTGTGTGTGTGTGTGTGTGTGTGTGTGTGTGTGGCACTGTGTGTGTGTTTATCATAGTCACTATCTCCAGCTCTTGTCCTCAGCTTACGTGTTGCCACTGCTTGGATTTTGCATGTTTTTGCCATTGGCTTTCGTTCACAGACTTTATGGATCATCAGTGTAATCTAGATCATCATCATCTTCTCCTCTCTCTCTCTCTCTCTCTCTCTCTCTCTCTCTCTCTCTCTCTTACACACACACACACTTTCTCATTTCTTTTCCTCTGTCTGTCTCTCTTCTGCTTTCTCTCTCTCTCTTTCTCTCCCCCTGTGTTTATCTTCATCTTCCTCTCTTGCTATCCCTCTGTCCCTCTCTCTGTCTGTCCCTTCTTGTCTCTCTCTATCTCCCACTCTGTCTATCTATCCATCTCTCTCTCTCACTCCCTCCATATTTCTCCTGTTCTCTCTCTCTCTCTTTCTCTCTCTCTCTGTCTCACTCACCCTCTCTCTCTGTCTCTCTCTCTCTCTCTTTCTCCCCATCTTTCTCTTCCTTTGTCTCTGTCCCTCTCTTCGTCTCCTCTCTCTCTATCTCTCTCTGGCCTGTTTCCAGTAATTAAAATAGCACGTTGACATGAGGATGGTCAGTCGCAATGACACGGTGCTCTCTCACTTCCTGTAATTTACCCCCCTTTGCGTTTGCAGAGAGATTCCCACTGAGGGTCACAAATCAGGCATAAACAATGACCATCACGTCCAACAATGCCAGGGCGTGGGAAACAATATAACTGTGTGTTTTTCTCTGTGTGTGTGTGTGTGTGTGTTGTTACCCTCACAGGGATATAAGATAATTGTGGACACTTTATGATCACGAATCCATATAAAGCCACACGTTACCAAAGTCCACTATTACAAAACGGGTGCAGTTGTGTTCCAGTGCATTAAACACCTTGGCTGTATTACAGTATCACCATCACGTCATTCTGTAAAGTCTGACACAATTGTCTGTCTATATTTAACCTAATGTGTTTAACACACGTGCTGTTTAATGGTTGTGTGTATGCACATCTGTGTGTGTGTGTGTGTGTGTGTGTGTGTGTTAGTGTGTGTGTTGGGGGGGTATTCTGTTACAGCACTTCTATTTCTCTATTAATATCAGTGACACGCTTTGAGCAGAAAGGCCGGATATGTTGTCAACCATATCGCAAAGTGTGTGCGTGCGTGCGTTTGTGTGTGTGTGCGTGTGTGTTTGTGTGTGTGTGTGTGTGTGTGTGTGTGTGCATGCACGCACTTTGTTTTTGTTATCTCTTTTTATGAGGAATGATATTAATAGGAACATGTGAAAGTTTCGACTTTGTAGGGACGTCATCCTGGTCCCCAGTTTCCAGGTTGTCGTGTTGCATTTTAAACGTTTCCAAAGACAAAAACAAAACCTAAGGTTATGGGTAGGTAGAGGCAGGTATTATTTAGCTACAGTATAGTTACGAACAAATCAGGTGGTACGGTGGCTCAGTTGCTAGCACTGTGGCCTCACACATCCAGGGCCCGGGTTCGATTCCCGCCTTGGGGTCTCTGTGTGCATGAATGTTTGAATGTTCTCCCCGTGCTTGGTGGGTTTCCTCCTACAATCCAAAAAAAACATGCAGATTATGATAAGTGGTGCTCCCAAATTGTGTGTTTGTGTGCATCGTGCGATGGATTGACACCCTGTGTTCCCTGGCCTTGTGCCCGAGGTCTCCTGGAATAGGGACTTGACTGATGTTTTTAATTGCTGATGACTATTTGAAAATCAGATCAAGTCACTATAGAAAAGCTTGCAATAATTTGCTAGCAAGGTCGTAGACTAGTAGTGTACCACAGGGTTTGTTGAAGTTGTTTAAAAATAGTAACAGCATTTCTTTTAAATAAGGGATATCCTCTTCAGCTTTTACGGTATACCGCTTATCCTGTATAGGGTCAGGGGGCCTGGAGCCTATACCAGGAGACTCTAGGTACGAGGCGGGGTACCCAACAGAACAAGGTGCCAGTCCATCCATCAGGAACCTGGAAGAACCCCACCAAGCACGGGGAGAACATACAAACACCACACACCCAGACCTATGGCGTGAATCGAATCCTCAACCCCAGAGGTGTGGGGCCGCAGTGCTAATCACTAAACCACCGTTCTGCCTTAAATAAGGGATAATTAAAGAGATATATTTAAAACATAGATTGCACAGTTTGCTACTGGCGATGATGCTGTTGCTATTTTTGTACAAAAAAGTAGCTCAGGGTTTCATTTTTCAAATCTTGCACACAGCATCTGAAATAAAAAAAACTTGTATATTTGTATATTACTATTTGTTTGTTAAATCTAAAAGACTAGAATGTGACTATACAGTTTGCTGTGTGAGAAAGAAAATATACAGAATATCACTCGTTAGCATTAGCTGCCTAGCATATCGAGTTTCTCACTTCATCTGTTGAGCACCCTGGGGCTGTACATGATGTAATTCTGACCGGCAAATTGTTCTGCTAAGGATGGAAGGCTGAATTATATTTGAAATAATCTTGTTCATCTGGCTCTTCAAACCTGTAGAAATCCCACATTTCTGAAATGATAATTGAATCGACTGCTACAAGTCCTCCGAGCTGGACCGCCTGTTGATTTTGTTTCAATTAACCAAATAATAGAGAGAATCGCCCAGCCCTAGAAGTGTATTTACTCTGATCACAACACACAGTGAGACAAACATCCTGTACCAAGACAAATGTGAATACACGTACTGTTACACCCTTAACGTAGACATCTTAAGGTTAATTAAGGGAGTCTTTATAATAATAATAATAATAATAATAATAATAATAATAAAACAGCCAAGGAAAAGGTTAGAAATTTACCTAGATATCCACAGTTCTGTTGTTTTATTGAAACATATTTGTTTTAGAAGAGGGTCAAAAGTTATTCACACTCTGGCTGTAAAAAAATGTTTTAATTAAACAAAATTAAAAGACAATTGCATCATTTTTCTACATAATCTCCTTGCTTTCCAATACACTTAGTCACTTAATACACTTTCTATTCCCTTATTTAAGAAAAATAATAATAAATTAATTATGGCTGCGAGGAATGCACCACTGTCTTCACCGCTTCATCAGAAGTAAATCTTTGTCCTCGTTGGTCTGCTTTCAGGGGACCAAACAGGTGAAAGTGGGATGGCGCAGAATAAGAAGTATAGGGAGGATGATTTAACACCTCGACAATGTTTTTGCAGATTATCGACAGTGTGGACAGAAGTGTGTGGACGTGCATCGTCATGATTTCATCGCTGATGAAATTTCTCTCGGGCTGTAATTGAGGATGTTTCCGTTCCATACTCTGGCGTTTACTCTCAGGCTCGTCGTGATGAATCCATGTCTCGTCACTGGTGATGATTATTTTTAAGAAACTTTTAGCGTCCTTAGAGTGTCATTTAAATTTTTTGATTGCAGATACCCAAACGCCTTTGTTTACACTCTTGTGAGTTTTTTCAGCACCAAATACACCCCTAGACTAAAAAAAAAAAAAAACGAATCACTGCACGTTGCTTTTCTGTCGTGCAAATCACGAGTGGTGCGTCCATTTTTGCTCGCACCGCAGTTACAAATGAACTGATGTCGACTGACAGTAGCCATCAAACAGAAAAGTGCTGGAGAGCAGAAGTTTTAATATAAGTATACATTTTGACTAAATATTGGCAGCAACATTGGAGGAGAGTTCTTCCTCTCACCTGCTCTTTTCATCTGTTTTAATGTCAATACTCAGCACGACTATTGCATCATGCGATTTGAAACGAACGCTCAAGTGAAATTAGCAACACTTACAATGTTTTTATAATAGCAACACAAAATGGTGGGCGCTAATATGCACGGAAATTTGCTTTGGATTCTATGTAATGTGTGTGTGTGTGTGTGTGTAACCCAAGCTTACGATAAACACTGTTTTAAATTCACAAAGAAAACTGATTTATTTAAATTGACGTTTATACTCCTTTATTATTTTTTAGCTACATAATAAAGCACATTGTGTTTGTGTGCGTGTGTGCCTGTGTGTGTGTGTGTGTGTGTGTGTGGTCATTTCACTTCTCTGCTTATCTTATCCACCTTGACTGACATGGCCAGATGGTAGTACTCACCTGCAATCACTGATGCGGTGTGTGTGTGTGTGTGTGGGATACGTGGGTGTTGGCCAGATGGGCTGTGTGAGGAACCCACTGAGCACCGGTGTATCATCCATTAATGTTAATCATTGTGAAAATGTTTGCATATGCAGGGTATGCTAATGACTCTTTGCTGAAGTGCGCCAGAGACAAGACTCGAGCGCCTTTTTACAGCGATCATATGTTTACATAATCATCTCTCTCCTGCTCTCAGTCGCACTTTGCAAGCCTAAGTGCCTGTTTCTTTCTAATTGGCTGGATTGTGCCGTGTGAGGGAGGATAGTCTCTCAATTTAGCAAATGCCGTCAGGTTGAGTGAGTGAGTGAGTGTGAGTGTGGAGATAGGAGCGTTATCTTCGAGAGGTTGTGGGAATCCCAGGGTGTGAAAATTCTTCAGGAATCACAGCAGAGAAGGGAAGTAAGCATGAGAGGGGTGGATTAGGGTCGAGCTCGGGTCAGGATTGGAAGACACACACACACACACTCTCTCACACACCAGCCGGTGTAACTGCTCCATTTTAGCACCTCCTCACCAGGAGATTTTAGGGCGTTTTTATGTTAGGGTCCTGGGATCGTTTCAGGGTACACTTGACCACAAACTCTGGTTCATTTTGATCAGTCGTTGCAGGCTTGGAAGTCTGGAACAGATAGAATCAGATATAAAAGCCAGGTGTATCCGAACACAGAAGTAGACGCCTGTTTAGATCAGGGCTTTATTCAGGTTCACAGGGGCATGCAGTCTATCCCTCATAAAAGGAGATGGGGTACATCCTGGACCGGGTGGCGATCCTTAACAGGACGCACATTCACACACTACGGGCAAATTGGGAATGCCAATAAGCCTAATCTGCATGTCTTTGGACTGTGAGAGGAAACCGGAGTACGCAGAGGAAACTCACCAAGCATGGGGAACACATGCAAACTCCATGCACACAGCCCCGAGGCGGGAATCAAACCCGGAACCTAGAGGTGCAAGGCAACAGTGCTAAGCCACATTGTCGCCGAACCTGAATGAATGACACAGCTATTGTCCTATGAAAAGTCACGTATCACGTTTACGCTATTAGAGCCTGCTGTGTTTGTTTGTCTGTCTGAATCATTCCTTGCGTCCGATCTATAAACAGGTCTGGAGCAATGCCTGTGATGTCTGGCTGCTGTTCAAGGTGAGGGAAGATTAATGACGCAGGCTCACTCCAAACGACTGCTGTAATAATGATCACCCTGGGTTTTGGTACGTATACACACACACACACACACACACACTCAAATTCATCTCTTTATTAGTCCACTAAAGTGTGTCTATTCATTTAAATAGGTTGTATAGGCGAGGGGTTAGAGGGGGACAATGTGTGTGAGGGCTAAACAGCTCAGTGTCGCTATAGAGTGTCAAAAAGTGACACCCTCTCAGTACTCCATTTACAATGCCAGTGTCACACACGCTATTCGCTTTTATGGAGCCATCACTCAAATATGACATCGTCATTCACTAACAAGGTCACGGCTCATTAGTGACCCTGAAAGCAACACTACCGTATGATTATGGCTCTAGGATCCTGGTTCAGAACGTCTGGTGGTTCGGATCTTTTCAGAATTATACGCCAACAATGCAGGACTTGAGAGGTTTGATTTGAAATGAATTGCACATAACATTTCAATCAAAATACAAAAAGGCATTACACTGTTGTTTCCTGCCATCCCAAAGGCAATACTACAAATATTTAAATTAGACACACCCACCAACCTCAAAAATCACCCCCCTCCCCTTATTCTGATCTGCCAGCTCTGATATAATATTGCACAGGCTCCAACATTCAATGATGCAATAACAATTGTCATTTCTACGCTGCAAAAAAAAAAGCTATAAAGTGAAGCTATTTTAGATAAAAAATAAGTTTTCATTGTGCAGAATAACCGAACACAGGTACATATGAGAGTAACAACTTCCTTTATTTCTCCATATAATCCCCTATACTTATACACTTATCCACTAGTCCATTATTTTCACTAGTGCTTAGAGACCATCAAGATAGAAAGTTTTTTCAGTACACTAGAGTAATGATCAGACTGCCTGATTCATGTCTGAAACGCTGGACTCCCTGGAGCTCCTTTAATGGTCCTAACATGTGGAAATGGCTTGGAGTGAGGTCAGGGCTGTAATGGGGATGTGGCAATAACTCCCAGCTCAATTCCTGTAATGTGCAAGTGGTGTTGCTGAAGGATTGTGTGTACATTTCCCGCAGACAAAAGTGTCTCTTTCGCAAGTTAACAAGAAGTTATCTGGACCTTCTTTTAAACTTTTGACCCATTCAAATATTTGAAAAGTCTGTTTCATTTTGATCAGTAAAAACACAATCATTCTATACTTGGGAACCGTGCCGCCGTGTCTGATGCAAAGGGCACGGATTGAATCAGATATAGAAGCCAGTCATACCTAAAAATGAAAGTAGATTGCTTTTTAGACGTGTGTGCATAGGATGCACCAGTCTCATGCCTTGACTTACCCAGCCCAGTCGTAGCTGATAAAGTAGGAAGGCATAAGAGAGTGTTACTCTGGACCTTTTTTTTTTTCCCCAAAATATCAATAATATTAGCATGGAGGATAACTTCCTTCTTCTCTTCTTCTCTTCCCTTTGGTTTTCAATTTTGCTTCTTGATTTGTGTTCTTTATTATTATTATGTGTATCTTTATTAAGTGCCATGATATGTAATTATATGACTATAATATGGCTTTATTTGTTTAAGCTCTGGTCCTTTTTGCTTCTTGTGGATATACTTGTTAAGCCTCATTCCTTATGAAAACGATATCTGCATTTGCATGCAGACCCTCAACCATACATGACATTAGTTCCTGTTATAACTTAGATTATATCAGCTATAAACAGTCGTTCCCTCATCAGCTTCTCTATATTTTCTTCCTTTTGAAGTTATTAAATGAAACAAAAATGCAGCTTGGCATGATAGTGAGAAAGCCATCTATGCCGGAAACTTGACATCTGACCTTGTAAGTTCTGACCTTAGACGCTCTTTTCAAAAACCTCATGTTTACCACCACCTTGAGTTCCTCATGTAAAAAAACATTTTCTTGTAATCTGTATACAGTATGTGTCACTTCCATCATGTAAGTTCCTGTGTAAGTTGTTACTATAGAAATATATAGGCCTATATATATATATATATATATATATATATATATATATATATATATATATATATATATATATATATATATATATATATATATATACATACCAAACTAAACGGTTTACACACTAACTAGTTTTATAGTAAGTCAACAAAAATGTAGAGTTTAGCTTAAAATAAAGGTCATGTTTGCATAACTAAATGTATATCCATTGTAAAGGCAAACAACAAACTATTTACAGATCCTGTTCCTGTTTGGCAAAGCATGCAAAAGTGTTCCGGCACCAATTTCTAATCGTACTAGAATCCCATAACGTTGGATATATCATTGTCATTGACTATCCAGAAGAATCCTCATATGGCATCCACAGAGAAGATGCCACCACACACGTAAAATGTTCATTTTATTAACTAATGTGCATGTTTTTTTTTTTTATTGTATGTCCCCCCCAAACAAGATCTTTCAAGTTTATGAAATAAAATTGTTCAATCCTTAACAATCCTGTGTCCCCTTCCTCTCAGCAGCCTTTCACAACAAACTTGTGACCATTTTAAAGTGATCTGTCTATCACTCAGGCTTAATAAGCCAAACCTTCAGGAAACCATGACAAAGCCCAAACGTCTTCTTTCTATCTCTGGATTAATTCAAACTGTCTTATTCTCAAATGTGATTGTGATCGCGATCTTCAAATGAGATTCACGTTGGTGTGATTAGCCGGGAATCTTTAATTACCTGGCATCTTGGCAGGTCGACCTCAGGCCTCAGACCAAGGACAAGCCTTTCCAAAATGCCTAAAAGGCTAACAGGGAATAAAACTGAGCCTAGCAGGGATCAGGTAGCATGATGGTCGAATAAGTCGTTATTATCCAGTTTGTGTTGTAAGTAGACCACGATTTGTCATTAATGTTGTAATGTAGTTCAGTTAGTTCTTGGTTTTCCAGGG
Source organism: Clarias gariepinus (assembly GCF_024256425.1). Lineage (NCBI taxonomy): Eukaryota > Metazoa > Chordata > Actinopteri > Siluriformes > Clariidae > Clarias > Clarias gariepinus. The sequence goes on from NC_071104.1 coordinate 9,854,385, forward strand.
GTTCCACTGCAAAAACCAGTAAACACCATTAAAAAAAAATACTCTATATTTTCCTCAAACACACACACTCACAAAAAAAGATGTTTTTTCGAAACACGACTGCATTTCATAGCAAAAAAGGGCATCTAATCATGTTCCTACTTTGATCAGTCACGTGATCAGTGATATAAAACTACCAGCTGGAAGTAAATGTGTTTCTGATAGTCTTTAACAGTCTTTGTAATTGAAATGGTTTTGTTTGCAACAAAATCCCAGTCATTTTTCTTACTCAAAATTACTGTCAGTGACTCCCTACAAAAACACAATCATAGAATAGGTTTGGCATTTTTTAAAAAAGAAAGCATAACCAACATGATATTAATATTGAATTGCTCGGCCACAAACACAACCGCGGGCTGATACACCCATTTCGACCAAACTGTGGGAGGTGGATTTATAGCATTTTGCAAAATAGTACAAAATTTTAAATAAAAGATATATTTTAACACGGACAAGAAACCACATACAAAATATTCTTAATACTTCTTTTTCTGAATGATGCCTCATATCGTTGTGCAGAAACTGTGTTTTTAAAGGGTTAATTGGTTGCAGCTTCAGTCGTCCATTTCAGACCTTCTTCTTCCATTGCCCTGTGGTCCAGTTCACATGCCACTTGTACAGTAGGTGCTTTTTGCGGTGGGCATGAGTCAACATGGTCACCCTGACCGGTCCGCAGCTGTGCAGCCCTATTAACAATTAACTGTAATAAATGACATCTTTCTATTTCAATCAGCGTAAATTTTCAGCAATTTGAGCCCCAGTAGCTCTTCTGTTTAATCAGACTACATGGGCCAGCCTTCGCTCTGCTCATGCATGCATGTTGTGCTTCTGCTAGTGTTTCATGGTGGCCTGTCACTTTAAAAATAAAGAACAATTTCCTCGTCCTTTTTCACCTCCAGCTCAAACCCACGGAGGATATCGCTTAATCAAGCTGATATCAGGCACCGTCGCTCTGCGCCGCTACTAACCTCCAAACTATCAGCCCTCTATCAGAACAAGACAAACAAGTATACACCCACTCCCACTCCTACTCACACACACATAAACTAACAGCAAATAAATATGCATTCCAGGAGCACAAAACACATCCCGCCAGCACCGTGGCCATCATTTATGTGTGATATGTTTGAAGGAAGCACGCATGGTTAGGGTGATTATGTGCGATGTGCACACACACATGTGCGCGCACACGAACAGATTGAACCACTTTAGGTTTTAGTGTGAGTGTGGCTAAGATGGACGAGGAGGGAAACAAAAGGCTATTTAATGACACTGGCATCTGAAAAGGAGAGTGGAGACTGAGAGTTTAGTCTCAAACTGTGCTGCAGACAGATTGGGTGATGGATATAACTTATCAATCACACCTTACAGTGTGTCAGGGCATCACTCAGGGATTTAAAGACATCTGTATCGTGTGTGTGTGTGTGTGTGTAAAGGAGGCCTCTGGGCTTTGTCAGAAAAGTTGGAGAGGATTGTGAAAGATCTTTAAAGTACCTCTGAAATTTAAAACATTATTTGAAAAGTTGTTGGAGCCAAATTTATACATTTGTACTGACTCCCGGTACTTGTGTATTAATCTGATTTGGTTGATTCAGAATATATATAAATGAATGGAGAGGGATCCCAGCAGGATTATTCCTCAAAATGTCGTGGTGATGGTAACGTTACAGACATTGGGACAATGTTGGTGTTATGTTGTTTTTGAACGTTCCAATTTTTTCGATGAAATAATGTCAGAACAAAACTCACGGCATGATGATGGGATAAAGTTGACACAATGCTGCAAAAATCACTTTCAAATAATCTTAATACCAAACTGAGCAGGACTCAAATTCCAGTTGCTGCCATGACAGCACTGCATGCTTACCACTGGACAGCTAGGGAACCTGCTGGTCCTCGTCCATTATAACAAGTAGCTTTTAGAAAAAATTAATAAGAGCAATTTACAGAAATATTGAATTGGAACGCAGCCAAAATAGTAAAAAAAAAAAAACAGCTGCTTGAGGTCTGCGATTTTTCGTGAAACTGGACATGATGCAGTTTGGACGCTGTGCAAACATCATATTACAGTAGAATAATTTGAAAGCTAATATGTCACTAATTAAAGTCACTAATATTTCCTAAAAGAAAATGAATCTTTAGAAAATGAATCCAATCTCCAATTAGACCTATTTAAAACTTAAGGAAATGTACATTAATTTGCATAAATACTCAAAACTAAGATAACAACTTGATTCTTTTTAGGTTGTTTTTGCTTTCAAAAACAACTTTGTGAACGTCACCACAACCGTCATCCAGCGTTAGGGATCCTGCTGGGAGAATTACAAAACATAGGAAGCATTAATATTTAATCATCTTTTTTATTGCCCATTATATCAAATATAATTACAGTCTGAAAAAATACATTATACAGATAGAACTAGAACTATTACCTGGTTTGTGAACAGGGAGAAGTATAATACACGACATATATTATTTTATATATTATTTGCATATATATGACAGTGCCATTGGTTGGAAAAATTTTACACAATATGTAACCATTTTAGTGAAGGTGACGCAGATTAATAATAAGGAAGATAAGCGAGAAGCCAACAGTCATTTGAAAAGGAGCAGGAACAAGAAGAACAATAAGTCATTAACTGAACCTGAATAATCCCTGTTCCTAAACCTCAGGCAAAACTCCTCTGCGAGACAGGAAGCACGGATATTTATCAAAACACTTTGAGTGGAAAAACAAAATAAAAACTTTTAGTCATCTGTATGATTTCAAAAACATTATAACACAGTAAAGCATGGTGGTGGGAGCATCATAATATAGAGCTGCTTTTCTGCGAGCAATCCTGCGGTATTACACGTCATCGAAGGAAACACGAGTGAGGTGATGTACCCGGACATATCAGAGGAGAATTTGGTCTCATTGGTCACGAATCTGGGAAGTATAGATTTCCAAAACGCAACATCTCAAGATGGAGGCCTTGCCTAGTCAGCTTTGAAATTGAGGGTCAGTCCGAAGGAGCCGTGTAACTTAAAGATGATTGCCAGGAGGAATTGAACCCAAACTGAACCTGCAAAAATGTAACCATTTCTTTCCAAAGATCCAGAAGCTAGAATAGCAAAAAACAAAAACAAGAGTGTGCAGCAAAGCCCTACTGATGATCATTTGTGCTGTCCAACTATTTAATTATTTATGAGTACATGCTTTTTGGCAAACAGAGTTACTGGTGGATATATAATATGCACGAGATGTACAGTATTATGCAAAAGGCATAAAAATGTTTTTTAATGTAGTGTTGAGGAATAGTTCTCCAAGCTTGCTAAAGGACTTTTTCGTCTCTCATTTTCAGTCCAAGCTCTGTACCTAAGCAGTTTCATAGAAATGTGTTTGTTTGATAAGGCACACAGTGATTTGTAAATTATTCAAGCGTAAAAATATCTAGCTTAAGCCTAATATGAACCAGTGAGAAACAGGTGCAGATGATGACAGATGATCAGGCCGGTGATTATTATACTGCTGATGCTGAATGCTAAACAGATGAGAGGGGAAATGAGGCTGCTGCTGAGGTTGTATCATAATCAACCAATTGTTTTATTTTAAATTGTGGCTTGATGCACTTTAAAACACAGTAAAATATTTGTTCCCCTTTGATCTAAATAATTAAATGTAATATAATGAAATGAGTTATGGCTCAAGACTTTTGCACATCACTGTATGTGAGATATAACAGAATACTTATTTCCGCTCGGTGTAATTGTAATAGTTTTCAGGCTTTTCACTTGTCGCTTCCCTCTCATCAGCCACACCACTTCAGCATTTGTGAGAGCATTATGCTACGCCATTGTGTCCCGAGTGTCCATTGTATCTCACACAAAGACGCACACACACAAGCAGGGCATGCACACGCATACACACAGGTGATGTAGGCTTTCAAGTCTGTGTACAATAAATCCCTGGCTCTGAAAGTGCTCTCTCACTCTTTCCCACACACACACACACTCATAGTGAGAGCGCCTGCATGTCTCAAGTCTCCACGTCAGGAAACAACCATTGTTAGGCCGTGGCGTAGTGAGAGAGAGAGAAGGAGAAGAGTACGCAGCCGTTATAGATGTGTCCCTTTTCCTGTAACCAGTTTCTCAGGGTTCTTTTCCTGCGTAAGAAATCTCACACAAACAGAACACGCTGTTTTAAAATGACAGTAAAAGCCTTCTCCTGTCTTTGTCTAGGAACGCCACGGAAAGATGAAACAAAGGATAAAATAATGGAGGGAGTAGATCTTTTTGTCTCCAGCCAACAGACAGGCACATGGGAATAAAAGTTTATTATTATTATTATTAATATTATTATTCCTCTGTCTTACTCTGTATCACAAAAAGTGGATGGAATATCTGTGTGGTGACTGAACAAACCGGCTAAAATATGGAAAAGGACTCAACCATTTTAGAAAGTCACTGGAATCACTGGAACTGGATTGAGAACCCTTTAACACATCAATAAGACCTTTAAGGATCGTGCTTTATCGAAGTATTGTGGTCGGAAAAAAATATAAATGGAGAACACTTACACACTGGGTGAAGTTGCATGATTGAAACAAAAAAAGCTAAAGGTGACTATTTTTTGGCCAGGTAGTGCATACGGAGGTTAAAGAAAGGTGTGGGTTTAGACGTAACAAATCAGTGGTCAGTGATAGATATATAAAATTACTTGTGTGTGTGTGTGTGTGTGTGTGTGCGCGGTTGCTGATATATGAATACAAGCCACTGCTGTCCTTAAGTTGCCTATGTGGTCTCTCTCTCTCTCTCTCTCTCTTTATGTGTGTGTGTGTGTGTGTGTGTGTATGTATGGTCTCACCAGGAGAGCTTCTCGCACTGCTGAAAGAAAAGAAAGAAACCAGAGAAATGGCGAGATGGATACACAGATAGACACGGAGAAAGAGAGTCCATTGCTCCTGAAAGCCTGTGCAGTGCCGGATCACCTTTCTAGTCGATTCAATGCTTCAAAAATGCCCTCTGACCTTCTGCCTGTCTCGGTCAGTCGTCCATGCAGTCACTAAGCGATGAAACGTGAGCCTGATCGCTGTGCACTTGCACACAGCCATTAACACACAACTAAGGTAGCAATCTGATCAACATGTTTCTATGTGGCTTTACAAAAGTACATCTGGGTGAACAGAGTGGTGTTTATTTACTTAATGCACTTTATCTAGTTAATTAATTGGTTAATTCATTCATTTACACTCTCGCTCTCGCACGCACGCTTAGAAACACAATCCGAGTGATCAAGCCACTGCACTGTGACACTTATCTGATTATCTCCTTTCCTTAAGACAAAAATATAACAGTTATATATGTCTTATTGCTACACTTGTACAATGAAATCCCTTTAACCTCCAACCTCAAATGATGCAGTACCAGTCCTGTTACCCTCCTCCTCTCAACACACACACACACACACACACACACGCTCTGCCTGAGGGGGTTAAAGAAACTCCCCTCAAGAGCCCCTGCACTCTTTCTCTCCCTCTTCCTCTCCTCAATGGCTCTTTGTCTTGCAGTCTCTGGGCCATCAGCATGACAATACCAGCAGGCCAAAGGGTCCTGTGTGTGTAAGTGTGTGTGTGTGTTAAGTAGCCTTTACTATCCGCGCACCAGGGCCAAGGCACCCAGACAGAGGAGGTGAAGCGAGAGAAAAGAGAAGCCCCCTTTGATCAAACGAGCAAAAGACGGCCGACTTTTCATTAACTCAACAAGCATGAGCAGCATTCATCTTCAGAAAAAAAAAAATGCGGCTGAGTAATCATTTAGAAACGGAGGTTAATAAGTAAATATGAATATCCCATAAGGGAATGTGAGCCTTTTGTGTTCCGGAGAGAAGGGAAACGCACTCACTCAGGTGTATTGTGGCAGGAAACAGGGCCTTTTTGTGCCACTGATTCCGTCAGGGACTCTCTGGTGAGGAAGCGCTGTTGTCTTGAGACCAATCGTTTGAGCTCATATAAATCATATTGCCGTCAAACACACACAATTGTACTGCGTGGGCTTTGGCTGGGCTAACAATAGAGATCAGACCAAGTCTAGTTGTCCATGGACGTAGAAGTGTAAAGGATCTGAGTGAATCTTATTATGATGGTGTGTGTGCACACACACGACTTGTCCAAGGTTATTAACGTACGATTGGGATGTGATACGATTCAAACGTTGAGGAGAATGCGTAGACAGAGAAACAGTGTTCCAGGCATTACTTTGTTACACCAACAAAAACAAAAAAAAGTGAGTACTGATGGTGCACTGGTTCTGACTACCTATGGGGTAGGGTGTGGGGGACAAAATATATGCTGCCCCCCCTGGTGGGCCATTGAGTAAACAATTGACCATCAACTATGGAGGCATTGAGTGTTTTATTTTTGTTTGTTTGTTTTTTTTGCTTTAGTACCTCCTTTTGATATTTTCACAGAGCACAGTTTGCACTCTCTGTTCCTTTTATTGTCTATAATGACATATAATATAGTAGATATTAGTCTTGATTTCTGAAGTGATAAATTATTGATCTGCATTAAGCAAGCAAAAAACAAAAAAACTGAGGAAATACGAAATTCCTGGCATTCCAACACATTATTGAAACATGGAAAAACATAATTGAACATGATCAGAGATCACTTAAACACTTAGTGAAGCCTTTATGTTCAATAGTAAAAGTGCATAGAATTGGGACTAAACAGCTGTATGTCCATAAGAAAAAAAACTTTAATTTGCTAGGGAGCATGCACGTTTGGACTTAAAATGGAAGTAATGGAAAAAGGTCATGTGGTCTGATGAGTTCAGATTGACCCTGTTCCGGAATGAAGGGCGCATCAAGGTAAGAAGGGAAGGAATCGTGCATAGTGCCCAATATAGAAGCCACTGGAGGCAGTGTTATGATCTGAGGTTGCTTCAGTTGGTCAGGTCTAGACTCTGCAACATTATGTGGCAATAAAATGACGTCATCTGACCTGAATGTACTGAATGACCAGGTTATCACATCTATGCATCTTTCATAATCACTGGAGCATATTCTAAAACACAGATTGTGAAAGACTGGTTCTGGGAGCATAAGGAATTATTTTCCCAAATGAATTGGCTTAAAAAAGGCTAAATATTTTTAAATGTTTTATGTCATTTTTTAAAATATATATGTATACAGTACATGTATGCTGTTTTATATTTTTTTAAATAATCTAATAAATTTATTTAAAAATAAATGTAAATAATTTTATAGTGAATAAAAAATCTAACTTAAAGGTTAAAATTTTTGGAAAATTTTATAAAATAAAGGTATATATAAAATGTTTTATTTGGGACTGTAACAGTACAAAATAAGTGCAGATATGCAAACTCATGGAAGGTCGACTTTTATTTTCTAAATGTGCATGACATTGTATTGCAGGAAAACAGAAGTCTTGTTGGAGATTGATTTTTGCCAATTCATGTGAAGTGTGTAGAAATATTGCGGTCATTATCTTGCACAATGGTATGTGAAGTCTACTTTAATTAAAAATACATTCAGGGCCACTTTCAGTCTCTTCTTTGCTGAATCTCTTACTGTTTGCATGCATCTCTCTCCCTCTCTCTCTCTCTCTCTCCCTCCATGTTTTTTCCCAAAACATTATAATAAGCCCTGATCGCATGAGTAACTGTGACATTTGTAAATGTATGTGAAACATTTGCATTATATACATTTTTTTGTTGGGGGGGGGGGGGGGGTTTGTCATGCAATTTGTTTAAACTAGAAAAAAAATCTATTATAATTTAAATACTTAGTCAATAAAACGATCCTACATTTATTGTGATTCTTTGAGGCAAATTATACATTGAATTCATCTTGGCAGGACACTAAATGTGAAACTTTTTAAGACATTGCTGTGATTTATCTGTTTTTAAACAGATATATTTTTGAGTTTATGGGGACATTTGGCTGGCATGTCCTTGTTTTCTTGACCTCTGTCTCAGATGACATTGCATCTAGATTAGTCATATAAAATGTCTGGGAAAGGCTTAAACAAAAAAGAGCACTCGTTCTGTTAAAAGGCCCTAAAAAGGAATTCTGCATTGGTTACAACACTAATAAATGGTGTTACATTAAAGAAAAATACTGCATTAGCTGGAGTTGTATATATACATACATATACTGTACAGTATACATACTGTATATACTGTATATATATGATAGATAGATAGATAGATAGATAGATAGATAGATGGATAGATGGATAGATGTGTATGTTGAAGTTTTATTGCTTGAATGAAAAAGAAAAAAAATAGTTTCACCAGGATCTGTTGATGATCTGTGAGTGTTTTGCATTATTTATCAAAGACGTTTCGCAATGGGCCTCTCCTGCACTGTCACACAGTAACAAAGAAAAACAAGACATCTCTCTTTCTAGGTGCAGACCTCATGAATAATTAAGATGCAAAAACAGAGGCTGGGGAACGTACATGCATCTGCATAATCTGTAATAATACTCTAGTGCACACTGGTAGGATGTAGAAATGTGCAATACCTCTTAACTGTGTTTGTCTACATGATGCATGTTGAAAATTAATGTGGATTAAAGGGTAGTTTAAGGTGACTTATTGTTTGGAGCCTTTTATGCATTTATATAAAGCTTATACGCATTTACACAAGGTTTTAAAGAGTGTGTTTCTATGCATAGTAATATCACATTCTTCGTGTAATTGAATTAATTTGAATTGTGGGGAAAAGTATTGAATCAGTATAGGATTCCAGTAAAGATGTCTGAGTTTTAGCATAATAGTCTGGATATACAGGAAATAAATCATTTCTAGTAATACTACCTCAGCTCAATAATAGATTTTGAATGCTTCTGACAAATAAATACATAATTATAAATACACAATATATGAAACTGGTGTCACTACCTCACTAGTGTAAAATAGAATTCACTGCTTGTATTTGCAAATGCAACTAACACCCAAGAGTTTCCAGCATGCCATGCTTGTAGTCTATGCACAAATTCTGTAGATGTCTTTTTGTGGGATGGGGTTATATCTGCGGGACCGTTTCACAGTATCCTGCTTTTTTGAAGCCCAGGGGAAGTTCGTCTGTACTGATGTGTGAAAATCTTTTGACGTCTCAAAAAATCTTCAACATCAATTCAGTCAGATTAAAAATGTCTGGTACCGAGCAGTAATCTGAGCATTTCACTTCAGTGCATTTGAGTGACTTCCTTACAGAGCTGCACAAAATGTTCAAACCATTCCATCCTCAGACAGGTTTCAGAAATATATTTTAGATTCTCAGCTCAATGTGTTCATCTCTCTGCTTGGATTGCATTCTTGCCTGATATTTGAATAAACTGAATTTTAGATGTAAATCTAACACTCTACATGATTAAATTTACTGAAAAGATGCATTTAATTAAAGTGCACTATAGGCTTCATAGACTTTGCATGCTAGGATATGGATCTACTATGCTTCTGCAGACATTTTTCGCATCTGTAACCCAAGCAACTGACTCTGTTTGGTTTTCCTGTTCTTTGGAAGAATCGCTTTCCTTTAAGATAAGCTTATCGCAATTCTATTTCTAAAATATTGCATATCATGGGTTTATTTTTTGACCAGGCCATTTAGAGGCTAAACTGTGGGGAAAATGACACAATGACATTAGCGTAGCGATTAACTCTCTTACGCAGTGTTTAAAGCATTGAAATGAGGCTTTTCTGAGTTGTCGTGCTGAGTGAAGATGCAAAGACATGCCTATTTTTGAAACACAAGCAACAGCAATTCCGCTTTAAGAATGCCAGTTATGGGTTTAAAATGGCACAGGGTGGTGCACCAGTTATTTTTTTCTTTCTTTTTTGGTTATTTTTGTCTGCTTCTATGTGTACACGTCTGAGAGAAATCTTTCCCCATATAAGATTCGAGGTCATTTTGATTACACCTGCTGATTTCATTATATTATTGTCATGCTAATATTTTTTTTCCCTGACAGCAGTAGATCTTAACTGATATTAATGAAAGGCTTACATCATCATAATATATAAGCTGATAATGTTAATTTTTAAAGGACTGTGTTTAAGTAAAATGTAAATAAATATTGCTTTAATAGAGTTTTTTAATGGAACAGCACTTTATCATGGTTTTCTTCTCTTTTCTTCTTGAAGGCATTCTGACCAATGACACCCACTCCTGGGGAATTCTTAACTAATTCCTACTGCTTCACCCCCTCCAAAACCATGTCTGACCTATTCTAACCACTCTCTATGGAATTCTAACTGATTCCACCCACCCCTGAAGGAATTCCGAACAATCCCACCAATTTATAAAAGAATGCTGACCAATTTCATTGACTCCTGAACCATGTCCGTCCAATTCCAACCACTCCTGAAGGAATTCTGACCAATCCCACCAGCTCATTAAGTTTTTCTGACCAATCCCATATGCTGCTAAAAAAATCTGACCAATCCCAACATCTCTTGAAGGATTTCTGACCAATCCCACCCTCACCTGAAGAAATTCTGATCAGCTGAGCTTGGTTCTGTGTGGTCTGCTTGGGGATGTGTGTGGTGACTGAGAACGGTTTCGCTCAGTGAATGATGGCCATGAAGATGGTCTTGACCTGAGCTGATTCAGTGACTGACTGATTAACTGCAGTTTTAAAATTGAAAGTTACATAAACAGTTTTGTACCCAAGCCTTTATTAGTACCCTATATTAACTAAAACACTTTTCTGTTATACATTTGAACTTTCAACCTTATAACAAACAGATATAGCAGGGATTGATTTATTGTCATACTATCTGGTATTGCCCAATTGAGGATGGATTTCCTGGTTCCTTTCAAAGTCTCTTCCTTTGGTCATTTTAGGGAGTATTTTATTGCCACCATTGCATTGCCCTCGGCATGCTAATCAGATGCAAACTGGTATAATAATTTATATATTTTTTACTTACATTTTCCTAATTTGTATTCATAATGTTTATTTCCTTAAAACAGCTTTTTTTTTATTTCCATTGTCAAAAGCACTATACAAATAAAATTTTATTGTAAGGATCATAATCCCACCCATACCTGAAAGAATTTTGACCAATTATTTGGCACTGGTGGCTCAGTGGTTTCTCCTGCCATGCGGAAGGCCCGGGTTCAATTCCCAGCCAGTGCCCGAACCCCCCAGCCACTGGATGCAGTGACGGTCCCAAGCCCGGATGAAATGGGAGGGTTGCGTTAGGAAGGGCATCCGGCGTAAAACCTGTGCCAAGTTGTTGTGCGGACTGGATATTCCACTGTGGCGACCCCTTGCCAGGAGCAGCCGAAAGACTAACAACAATTTCCACTCCTAAAGGAATTCTGACCAAGCCTACCCATTAATAAAAGAATGCTGAACAATTCCACCCACTCCTGAACCATATCTGATGAATTCCAACCACACCTGAAGGAATCCTGACCAATTCAATCCACACACAATCCACGTCTGACCAATTCCAAACACTCCTGAAGGAATTCTGACCAATCCCAACTATTTGTAAAAGAATGCTGGCCAATCATAACCACTTCTGAACCATGTCTAAAGCAAGCCAACCACTTCTGAAGGAATTCTGACCAATCCCACTTGCTCCTGAAGGAATTCTGACCAATCTCAACCATGTCTGTTGAAATTCTGACCAATGTTACTCATGTCTGTGGGAATTCTGACCAGACTCAATCACTCCTGAAGGAATTCTCACCAATCTCACCCACTCCTGAACCTGTGTTTGTGTTCTTTTATTCATTGGCAGGTGTTGCACACACACTGCTGCTTCAGATTCTGATTAAAACCCCATTTTATTAGCTGGGTAGATTTAGGTTGAATCGACAGTTAAAAATGTGGTTAGCACTAATGCCTTGCACCAGGATCCAGGATCTAGGTTCAATTCTTGCATCGGGTCTGTGTGCATGAAGTTTGCATCTTTCTTCTCTGCTTTGTAGGTTTCCTCTAGGTTCTTTAGTTTCCTCCCACAATCCAAAGACATGCAGATTTAATGAAATTTGGCATTTCCATAAAATCCATTAAAAGGGGAAAATCAAACTTAACCATTAAATGTTTTCAATAATGTAAGATTAATGTTGATCCAATAAGAAAAATAGCTTTACCAGGTCTAACAGAAAGTAGTAATAATTTGTAATGTTATTTATGGCAGTTCATTCATTATTCCATTATGGTGGAACAATGTCTTAGTGGTTAGCATTGGCGCTTTGCACCACCATGTTTCTGGTACGATTCCTGATCGGGAATTGCTTTCCACAGACCCTTGTGGGACTAAAGAGGCTCTGTAATGGATGAATGTCAAATCAATATTAATTGTTATATTAATATTGATATATTAGTGATTGCTATAAAAGTGTATATATATATATATATTTATATATATATATATATATATATATTTATATATTTATATATATTTATATATATTTATATATATATATATATATATATTTTTTTTTTTTTTTATTATCAGGTTATCTGTATTTTTGTGTATTCATTGTGAAAGTTTCAAACAAATAAATTGGGTTAGTTTTGCATTTAGCTATGTGACCAAAGAATGCTAAGGATCAGAATCGCGTAACAAGCCCCAGTCGCCATAGCAACACGAAAAGAGCCGACAGAACCCGAGGCGCAAGGCATTCTGGGTAACTCGTACACGCACAGAGCGGTCGCCATATTGGCTTGAATTTATAAGTTAGACTGGAGGGAAAATAACAACGCTGCGGTGTTTTATTTGTCAATATCACGCTTGTAAATATCTGTTGCTGAGACTGAGAGGTTGGAGCGTTGTTTTTTGTTGTCGTTGCTGTTATAGATTATCGACGGTTTGTTTATTAGGCAGCGGCGTTTTATCCAGAGCAGAAATGGGGCGGTCGAGGAGCCGGAGCTCGTCCCGGTCAAAGCACTCGAAAAGCGGAGGCAAGCACAGCAAGAAGCGCGGCAGCCGCTCCAGGTCCAGATCCAAGGACCGCGAGAGGAGCAAGAAACGCTCCCGCTCCCGGGAGGCCAAGAGAAGCCGGCGGCGAGAGTCGCGCTCCAGGTCCAGGTCGAACAGGGAGCGGGCCAGGCCAGCGTCTCCGGTGGACCGAGTGGACATGTTCGGCCGCACGCTGAGTAAACGCACCGCCGCAGAGGAGAAGCAGCGGAAAGAGGAGGAGGAGAAGAAAGCTGAGATGGAGCGACAGAGGAAGATGTGAGTCTTCGCCGTGTGCTTGTGTAGTATATGTGACATGGTAGTAACAGACACACTCATTCAACAATAGTGATTTCTCTTGTAGCTAAGCTAACTGGCATGCTAACGTGCTAACTGCGTTATTTCCTCTTCCACCCACCCCTATTCGGAGCATCATCTTTCTGGCCCAGTTGTCCTAATGAGCAGCTCGTTGATTGGACAGTCCACGTGTCAATAACGGGGGCGGGGCGGGGCTTACATCTAACAGTTTTTATTTGCAGGGTTTCACCATTGGACCTTTACATTTTAAAATAATTTACTAACATACATTTATTAAGATAATCCAGCTAGTTTGGGTGCTTATTGGGTTCATGTGTTTTGTTTGTTTTTTATGCTTGAGCTCTTCACCAACATGCTTGCTTTTGATTTTGAATACATAAAATAGATTCAGTGAGAGAATTTATTAATAACATTTTGATAACTAAAGCATTTATTAATTCTAATAAAGTTGTATCTCAGCATACAAATTTAATATGTTCAAAAGGTAAAATTTTCTATTGCGACAGGCATTTTTCAATAGAAAATAACATAAATGCAGATAATCCTTTCCAGCCAATTTACAACACTGTATTCATATTTTTGCATATAAAAAGAATCAAAACATTTACAAAAGTCTTGTAAATGAAGTAAAATATGAAATAAACATTAAACCTCACTTAACTTTAATTTATGATTCTTCTTGGCCCCGGCTGCTTTAACAACAAACATAAAAGTGGCTCCCTTTTCTTCTTGCTGCCGCCCTTGCTAACATTCTTGGGACACATGGTGCTCTGTCTTCACTAAGACCATGTCCACATGTAGGAAGGTATTTTTAAAAACAATTTTTTTTTAACCTAATTTTATTTTATATTCTGTCTACATGACCTACGTCTTAAAATATCTTTCTCCACGTGAAAAGGCAAAACAACCCTGTTAAGTGCTGGCAGGAGCATCCCTAATCAAGAGGGGGCCGATCAGAAGTCTAGACTGTCGCTCTGGATAAGAGCGTCTGCCAAATGCCTAAATGTAAATGTAGAAAAAATGTCATCACTGGTTCCGCCGTGTACAAGTCCGACTTGTTCTCTTCCGAAACCGCCGCTGCTGACTGCAGGGTCTGTGGTTTTGGAATTTTGTATGTACTTCGTAGTACATTCAGCAACTTTTGTTTGTTAACATAATGTGTGAGTAATTGCATTTGCCTGTACCTGCATGTAAAAAGTCTAGTAAGCACTGTTAACACAGCCACCAGATTACGTAAGTCCGCCATTGCACAAAAGACTGGCACGCTACAAGCCAAAATCTGTTTCCCCTGTCCACACAACACCACTGAAATTAAGTTTTGGAAAATCTTAATCTTCCAAACCTCACAAAAAATTAGAAGCAAACAAGTATTGGACGGCTCCCAGATGTACATGCAACTTAGCCAATGTTTGGCTCGGTTCATTCATATGCCGAAAATGTTTTGCATGCTGAGGCAAATTTCTTGCAATACTCTTAAGACCAAAAAATCGTGACACTGGTCATTTGTAAACTGGGGTACCCCTGGGATGCAGGCTATTGAGCACTTGTGTAAGTCACGTGTCGGCCAAATGCTCCAGGTGCAATGTAAAATGAATATTTATAAGAATATAAATAATATCTATAAAAACACAAATAATAATAATTGTAGTCACTTTAATAATGATTGGTTGTGATTATGATCACTGTAAAGTATTAAAATTACAGCAACACCCTGGATCAACCTTCGGACCGTTGTGGTTACTATTAACAACTATAAAGTGTTAATGAATAAAACTTGTACAAGGGAAACAGAAAACCCAAGTCTCCAATGATGCCAGTCCTCTTGCTTACCCTTCAAAAATATTCTCTATGAAATGATACTAGAGAAGGCGATCAGTTTAAACACCCTGTGCATTTTTACTAAATTGCTAAACAGATGTCACACGTGACAATCTAATTAGCCGCTAATGCCAGTAAAGACACATTTTCAACCCGTGTCTGAATATAGTTAGGTCTTGTCTTTGTATTTCAGGGCAGGTAATGAGTTCATGGACGCCAGCAGCCAAGAAACAAACACGGAGAATCTAATAAGAACAGGATGCAAGAAATGAAGTTAAAGTATTAAAGCCTGGTGCATTACGGTTATAGGATTGTCCTCAGGCCAGGACATCTGAACCTTAAAAGCATTGGACTCATTTTTGGTCTGGAGTGTCACTGACCCTGGGGCATGGCTCGAGTGACCTGTGTTCAGTACGTGTCAATAGGACTAAGAAAAGAGACACTGGAGATGGTCTGTAGTTTGATGTTCCCCAGGGCAATGTTCAGAAATCGAATTTTGGTCTTTTTTTTTTTTTTTTTGAGTGCGTCAAAGAGCTTCTTGGGCAATATGACCAGGGAGTTTTATGAGCCAAATACAGCTGGCAACAACAATTGACTACTTCCCTTAGGATTACATGTAAAATGTGAAAAACTGGTGGTTAAAACAGAACTACATCATCAGTTTTAACCAACACTTGACAATTGTGTTCAAAAGAATATTGTATGTAAGTGCCTTTTGTAATTTACTTTTTTTTATAATTGACGCATTATGTCTCTATCTCGGTCCAGCCGTCAGCAGGAGATCGAGGAGCGTCTGATTGAGGAGGAGACGGCGCGGAGAGTTGAGGAGCTGGTGGCCCGACGCGTTGAAGAGGAGCTGGAGAAACGGCGCGATGAGATCGAGCGTGAGGTGCTACGGCGTGTCGAGGAAGCCAAACGCATCATGGAAGCACAGCTTCTTCAGGAGCTCGAGAGACAGAGGCAGGCCGAGTTGAGCGCACAGAAAGCCCGCGAGGTAACGCTCGGTCGTTTGGAACGGCCATGTCACCCGCCGCCGTGGCACAACCCGGCATGCATCTACTCAAGAGAGGGCAGGGGGAGATGTGAGAATAGGTGCTTTGGGCTGGGTTAACGGGGCTTAGATTTCACTTTCGGTCAGCTGTACAGCTAGCCGCTGTGAGCTAGACGTTCAGAATCCTCATCACGGGGGCGTACAGGGTGTTGGATCAGCATCAGTAACCCGGGTACTACGTTAAAGGGTGTTTAGGGTCTGACGAACGTAATGATACAGATTCCTCTAAATGTGTGGGTGTGCTTGAGGATGTGCATTGCGAAGGTTGTTACACGGCTGCGAGATATTAATTCTTTCTTTATTTTATTATGATTTTTTTGTCCCTCTTTCCAACCTTCCTACCCTCCACTCTCAATGTCTTTGCCTTCTTTTTTTTTTTTTTTGTCAATGTAAAACTTTTTTATTATTATTATTAAATATAAATAAATAAAAAAGTAAATAAAGCATATTTTGGTTAGGCTTCCACTTTGTTCTTGCTTCCATATTTTTACAGACATATTCTTTTTACTGTTATCTTATTTCCTTTTTTTTTTTTTGATTATTAAGTTCATAACTTTTTTGTTCATTTTAAATACATTTTGCATTTTGACGTCTAGACCTACCTGACAAAAGAGGATTTATATGTATTTTTAACAGGCTCCATGGGTCAGCAGTAACAAACAGGGTTAAAACATAATGTCCTACTACTGCCCCGTCCCATTTAGACACAGGGTTTAGATATACCCGCATGATCCAGCTTCTTTTTATTTTATTTAACAAATTTATGTATTTTTTGCCATATTTTAAAATCATTGGAGTAAATCCAATAGCAACTCTGAATGTGTTAGCTCTCCATTTATTCCTTATTGGAGAGTCTACAGGTTCTCATGTTTATTCTGTCTTTATTTTATGTAGATTTTTTTTTCTTTTTGTTCTCAAATATTTTGCTGTCCTCTAACCACATATTTTTTTCCTTTTATCACTTACTTTATTCATTGTTAAAAGTGCAGTATTGTAAATGTACTTTTGTGTCCTCACGACTTGCTTTTCCTCAGGAACGCTGGTTCTCGTGTACAGACGCACAAACACACATTCACATACACACACTTTGACATACATAGAAGTTCACTCACTCATTATGTTGCCTCTAAACTGAAGCACCATGTAGTTTCTGCTCTTAAACACAGATATCTCATGTAACAAATGCTCCCATTTTTGTGTTCCTGCAGTTGTTAACACCCTTTTAGCAGTAAAAGCCTGACGTCCCGCGATTGTTCATGTGCACACATGGTAATGTGTTTTACTTGCATTCTTCACTCTCCTGTACAACACGCCATCACTTTTGACTCTACTGCAATGTGATATACTGCATGCGGTGTTGCTGTGTAAGAGCGCTAGCTCGTGCTAGCGGCTCAGAGCAGAGATTTTAAAGGGGAAGCGCAGCGCTGTCCAGGACGGGACACACGCGGGACCAGGCAGTAAATACTCACCCCCCTTTAATCAGCAGTTGTGTAGGTACAGTGCACAGTCAAAGGAAAAAAGCGTAGGTATACAAGCATTGGTGAGCTACCACTATTCAATCCTCTCCTCTTTCATTTGTTTTCTTTCAAAATGTCTTGCTTATGGATGCTCATAGCTTAGAACGAAAAAAAAGAGCAAAAAAAACAGCAGCAGCCCTGTTTTGATTTTTGTTTTCCTCATCTTCAAACGATACTCCTCATTAGTCGCTGTTTGTTCTGTATGTCTGTTCGTGATTGTTTGAATGAGACATTGTGGGATCTTAAACGTGTGATTGAAATCAGTCACGGGAGGGTTTTGGAGGTATGGCGCTGAGGGAGAGATTACATGTGGAGGGGGGGTGTTAAATCTATGCAATATTTTTTTAAGATTCTACCATGTGCAAATGTGATGAGAGTGAGAGAGAGTAAAAGAGCTTTCGTGCTGTGAGTGTATGTGGCTGGTAGCGTGTATGGAATGTGTGTAGGAGTGTTTGTACGTGAGGATGGATGGATGGATGGATGGAGGTTGCTCTCAGGAAATTGTTTTGCTCGGCCTAACGTGTCACCATGTCACCCCTTTAGGAGGAAGAAAAATCGAAACGAGAGGAACTGGAAAAAATTTTGGAAGAAAACAACAGAAAGATCGCAGAAGCTCAGGCTAAGCTGGTATGATTATTTATTTATTTGTTTATAAAACTGGTTCTTTCTTTTTTTTAATAAACGCAAAAAAAAAAGAAGAATGATTCAGGATTAAATTCCAAACACATTAAAGCTGACCTGTAAAAATCCTACAATTCATTAGTTTTGTTAAAGAAAGATTTATGTGTACGAAAAATGTCATGGTTATTATTTATTTATGTATTTTTTTATTATTCCCCTGCTTGAAACAAAAGAGGCTCGGTAGTATTGATAAAAGTAAATTTTTTAAATTGTAAAACACTAATAAAAATATAAAAGTATTGGTTTGATGTTTCTCACCTGAAACAAACCATCAGGGGAGCCTTGAACTATCATGAGAGAGTACTATTAAAAAAAAAATTATAAAAGGAAATGTTTTAAAAGCGGATGAGAAGCTTGATAAAGGAGTCATCAGGGGTTTTCTCAAAGACAACAGGAAGTTCAGGTCTCCAACACACTCGAGGTCACACACACACATTATTCACTACTATAATGAAAGAGAAGAAACATTTTAATAATGTACAATGCTATGTTTGTAGCTGGAGCGCAGTATCATGTGTCCTATTTTTGTAATTTGTACATTATTAACCAATATACAGTGGAGCCTTGGATTACGAGCATAATTCATTCTGGAAGCAGGCTTGAATTTCAAAACATTCGTAACCAAATTTAATTTTCCCATAACAAATAATGGAAACTCAAATTATTGATTCCACAGCCCAAAAAAATAAATACATAAAAATAATTAACAGGAAATATAAAGTAAAAATAAAAACAAATTAACCTGCACTTTACCTTTTAAAAAAAGTAAAAATAAACCTAGACAGATAAGTGTTTCCGTTTAGGTGTTTCACGCTGTGTGTGTGTGTGTGTGTGTGTGTGTGTGTGTGTGTGAAGCCCCTCCCGTCCCGAGAGAGAGTGTGTAAACCGGCATGGTGTCAAATTTTGCGCATGCACACTAGAGTTGGGTCCATAGACGATGCCATCGCCGATGGCCGATAGACATCACGATGCTGAGCCGGCATCGTTATCCTCCGCCCCGCCCCCGCCACAGCAGCAACCAGCTCACAAAAAAACTATTTCTTTTGCTAGGTAGCGGGTCACAGCGTCAGTACACTGCTTCCATCTATCGCTTTCACACGTGTACTTAGTAATTTTAGTGAAAACCTCAGATACTGTTTTTTGCGCGGACAACTTTACCGCAAATCCTACACACCACTCCAGACGTATCTCGTGGCTGTCCTCTTTCATTCGGTCTAAAGCCAAAGTATTGCCAGGTAGATAAATTTGCACGTTTTTTTTGACCAACCAAGTTTGTCGACACCATAATAACGACACAGATCACTGCGCCTATTCATGTCAGAGTCCCGCGGAAAAAGTGATTGACAGGTGGTAATTTGTGTGTAACTTATCTTTATTTATTTATGGTTTAGTTATGGGTAAAACAAAGACCATGCGGGTCAGGTAGTGGAAACGGTAAGCTATAATTAATTAATTCGTTATGAATTAATTATTTAACAACAATGGATTTTTAACCTCTAAAAAGAACATGCGTGCTATACACACACGCTTACAAACACAAAATATGTTTTACACACACACACACGTGTAAACAGTACACGTGCGCACGGGTGTTGATTATACCAGTAAGAAATGCGCAGTAAGACCCAGCAGGGGAGACGATTTAACCACAATTCCGCAGCACAAGACAGAGAAAAACCGTTGGCTCAGTTGTGATCACGTGACGCTCGGCGTCAAAACAAGAAGTGCATGCGTGATACCTGACACTCGGTACTTGTAAACCAAGACAATGCTCGTTTTTCAAATAAAAATTATTATTAAAAATTATAATTTTTAAAAATTTGTTCGTCTTGCGGAACACTCGCAAACCGCGTTACTTGCAATCTGAGGTTTTACTGTATTTATTAGTCTGCAACAATTTGCATAAGTCCTGGTGAAAGTTTGCAGTGTTAAAAGGTTTTTAGCAGTTCCCGCTTATTTTTTCGCAATCCATATATTTAAACATTTGGCAGGTGCCCTTACCCAGAGAGACTTGCATTTCATTTCTTTTTTTACATCTCAGCAATTGAGGGTTAAAGGCCTTGCTTAAGGGCCCGACAATGGGGTTTGTACCTAAAACCTTCTGATCAGTGGTCCAATGTATAATTTTAGCTGCACATTTCACATGCAACTTAGTCCACATTGATCTTAATCAGGATTCCCCTTAGGGCAAGAGGCACTGCTGGGGATCAAAACCCAGGATCTCCTGTTTACTAGACAGACGTTTTAATCAAATAAGCCCCTAACATAATATTTGCCAACTCATATACAGTAGATCCTGACATTTATTTAGCTAAATACATAAAAAGATAAATTATTTGTTAGGTCATAGTAACTCATCCTGTACATAATTAAAAGATTTATAATTATGTGTATATGTTTCTTGATCTTATTTATTTCTTATCGGTTTCTTACTTTTTTGCCTAAAAGCTGTTTGTTCGCAGACAGCGTAGTTAAATAAATTGTAAACTAATATTTATTACACCATTTATTACTTCAATGTCCTTTATGAAGGCCTGCTTGTAAAAAAAAATGAAAAGGCTAATTAATGGAGTTTTCGTGCTCCAGTTAGCTGTTTAAATCAGACAGGCATGTTGATGTCCATGTTTATGTGGTTTTGTAACTAGGCAGCGGTCTTTAGTAAGTGCAGTAGCAGACATAATGTTTAATTGGCCTTTGGCATGCGTACAGAGGTGATGGTTATCAACACGTTATGGCATTGTGTGAGCGGGTGTAGTTTTTTTTTATTTTATTTGTTTTTCTTTTTTTCCCTCGAACTATTGTAAGTGTTCAATTGCCTTTCCTAAAGTGTGCGATTTAGCTTGTGTTTATACGATTCAGACATGTCTGGCACAAATCTATTGTAGTAGCAAACCTGGAACGGATTTTCTTCAGTGAATATTAAATTCTCGCAGTTAGGCCTCGGGTAACCTTTACTTTTTCACCATAGCGCCATTGTTCTATTAAAAATGTATTTACTTGATTTCTTAAAGGTAGAGTTATGGATATACAGTCAGTTTATATACAGTATGTTTGAAATGAGTGTAAGCAGTGATGGATCTGAAGAAGTTATCTTGACGTGTGTGAGCTGTTTTGGCCTTGACTTCTCAGCTGTATGTGTGAAATGTGTTTAGTCTCAGTAAATGTAAATCACCTCGTATCCACTTTTACCAGCGTGTTCACTCCAGTGTTTTTCCGTCTGTGTTTCTTAGGCCGAGGATCAGCTGCGCATAGTGGAGGAGCAGCGAAAGATCCACGAGGAGCGAATGAAGCTGGAGCAGGAGAGGCAGAGACAGCAGAAGGAAGAGCAGAAGATCATCTTGGGGAAGGGCAAGTCCCGACCTCGCCTCTCCTTCACGCTCAAAGCAACAGACTGACCACTCACTCCAGCCCTCTCTTCTCTTCCCTATGTCTCTCTCTCTATCTCTCTCCATCTCTTTCTGGAAGATGACTTCATGTTGAAGTGAATCTCTAGCCTTTTTTTTTTTTTTTTTTTGAAGAGAGGTTTCTCCTGCCCCTTCGTGTGTCTCCTCTGGGTTCGAACAAACTTCACAACCCCTTAGTCGGGGAAAACGTGTCACAGACTCTCCCTGACTCAAGGCTGGACTTGGCTGCTGCCTCCACAGACTCTAAATTTTAGCAGCTTTTATGTTTTGACAGTGCTGTGTATAGGATGCTTCCTTTATTTCCCGCCCAAGTATGGGAAAATCCATTGGGAAATCCATTTTGTTTTTACGAGATTGCAAAAGCAAAGGTGTGTGTGTGAGTAAGAAGAGAGAGAGAGAATGTGCCTGCGTGTGTATGTGAGTGAGGGAGAGAAAGAGGTAGGACATGTATGTATGTATGTATGTGAGCATGTGTGTGTGAGAGAGTGAGAGAGAGAGAGAAGGTGAAGGCAGGGGGGAGGGGGACAGGCATCTCATGATTTTTTTTTTTTTAAGGAACAAGTACAGTTTCTGGTCCACAACTTGAAGCCATCCACTTGTGTAACGGGCTAAAAATGGCACGAGGGTAAAATGAAACGCGGTAAACGCATACCTAGTTATACTGTCTTTTTCTTTTTTTCTTTTTTTTTTTTTAACGGTATGGTCCACAGCGTGATTCTGAACGACCTGTCCGCCACTGTGCCCTGCGTGTCAGGTTAACCGCAGTATGTCCTGCTTGTTTAAACCTTTGACCCGGTGCATTTGCTAATGTACGAATCTGACACAGCTGTGGTGGAGATGTGCACTGACCGTGCTGATTGAGGTTCGCTTAGACAGTTCATGTGTGGGTTATGCAAATGTCTACTGTTCTGTTCATACAAGGAAATCAGGAGACGCAGGTAAGATTGGTTAGGGTGTGTGTGTGTATGTGTGTGTGTGTGTGTGTGTGTGTGTGTGTGTGTTAGTCTGTGTGTTAGGAGCTAGCTTAATCATCTTGTGGATGGTCTTGTTAATTGGATCTGAGTCATTCATTAATAAATCCTGCAAATAGGCATCTGTGTCAGATTGACCATTTTGTCTTCTTTTTTTCCCCATTTAATTATGTTCTGTTTTATTTAAATGGTTAATTGGTAAGTTCCTTTTTAAGTAGAAATAATTTCTGTAATATTTGTCGAAGTCCTCCCTTCATTCCATCGGTAATTAATAAAGTATCTGTTCAGAGGCCCCGTGGTCTCTGCAGTGCCCAGGCTCTGTGAGCGACCCAACATGGTGTACAGTGACGCGTGTTCTTGCTTTACATGCCATGTTTTAAACAACCAACCATGAATGTTGCGTCATTGTCTTGTAGTATTTGTTGTCTGGGGTATAGCTGGGTTTATGTTCGATAGGATTGCTGAAACGACACAGTTGCAAAGTGATGAAAATATCACAGCATGATGCTTTGTGGCAAAGGTCTACAGTCCACGATAAATATCACAAATATGTTCGGTATCAAAAATAGAATTGGTTAAATTATAAACAGGTAAACAGCAGTGGTGCATTTTTTTTGTATTTAAAAAAATTTATAATAATAAAACTTGCATAAAATGTAATAAATTACTTTGAATTAAAAAGAAAAAAATTATGTAATGCATTTTAATACACCTAAAATAAATGGAATTCTTAAGGTTTTTATTAAACCATAATGTTAGATTAAAATACCCCTTCTGCTTATATCAACTAAAGTTTTACTCATACATTAAACAGTAAATTTCAATGCTGAGCATCACTAACAAAACTGATAAAGTAAAATAAGAAAGGAGGTAACCTCCAGAAACAATGTCAGGAGTAAGTGCCGAATTTAATGTCATTTTCATGGTACAAGTTGTAAATGTACAGTTGTACATTTCTTTCATGGTACAAGTTGAAGGTTTTCTGCCGTTGTCTTTAACCCATAAGAGCCCAGACCTATTTTGTCCTTTTAAGGGACATTATGGGGGATACAACGCCAACCAAATAGAGCTCATGGAACACATTTTTAAAGGCGTCACATGGCATTTTTCTCTGACAAGTGTAAGGTTAAAATCAGTGCACATGCCATGGCAATAGTTTTATAATTTGTTTTATTTTAGTTTATAAATGCAGTCAAAACAGGTTAATTATAAAATGAGATGTTATTAAATTATTAGAGTTGTTAAAAAGGATGAAACTTTCAGTAACAAAAAAAACAAGATTCTTAAAAATTAATTAGCGCTGCATGTGCGACCCAGACAGACCTTCATTTTGGAAATGATGTCATGGGCACACAAATTCACAGATTGTCACAAGATTGCAGCAGGATGTTCATTAAATGTTACTTGGGGACTTGATGAGAGAAAGCCAAAGATAAAGCTGAATACGGGACTTTCCAGAACATTTAACTTGTTATTATGAGTTCAAATTTATATCGTTAGTAGAAAACCTGCACTCTGTAAAGTTTAGGTTTAATGTTGCATCTATAATGCTGTTACAATTGTATATATCTATCCTAAGATTGTAAATGATTATATGGATTATGCGAGATTTCTGATTTAAGATAAAGAAAATTTAATTAAAAGTAATGCGAATTAGGTCGGTGATGTTGAGCTTGTGTGTGCTCTGAGGCTTTTTTTCCCCAACCATTCTGAGTCCAAATGTCACATTTATAAGACTGTAAACTTAATTTTGCAATTAAAGGTTTACCGTACATTGTAACATCAAATTGTCTGACTCAAGAGATTGTAAATGCTATAAAAAAAAAATAAACGATACCAACTTTTTACCAGACATGATGGAAAAGCGTATCGTGACTTAATTTATCTCGGGAATCTCTAATACATTATCTGGTTTCATCACCCGGTCCTGTGCGGCACTTAAAATTTCCCCCAGTGATGGAGTACAGAGTCTGAAAGTTTCCTGTTGTTGACACAAGAAGTACACAGACTTGCAAGACGGAAATGGACACCCATAGTTTTATGATAAAATGTATGTGTTAAATAGTTTTAATTCATGAACATTCATTGACTTCCGTTTAGTGCCTTAAGGAGCAACACCTCACCTAGGAATTTACCAAGGAGATTGGGGGTGGTTCCTTAGCAGATCTTGGCACAAAGACATCTTTCAAATGTCTAAAACAAAAATTTTATTTGTGACAAACATACACAGATATGCAATAAACAACTCCTGTGCTTAAACAACTCCTTATGAACTTAAACAGAAAAGAAAGGATGGAATAAAAAGATAGATAAGAGGGATTTTTCAGCAATAAGAGAAAAAAAAAGAAATGTGCTAAAAAAAACAATGCAAACATTTAAAACAACAAATTTACAGATTTAAGTTACCATGAAATAAAAATTTATATATAAATATATTAAATATATTTTAGAAATGTGAAATTTGTAATAAAAAGGGTATAAGAGGGTAAGGATGTGTAAGTATGACAGTTTGACCTAGATTTTTTTTTGTTTTTTTACACTTTTTGAACTATAAACAATAATGTTAATGCATTTCAAGATTCTTAGCTATTTGTCTCTGGGACAGTCCACCATCAGATTAACCAACACGCTGGCCTTTTTAAAAATTCTAAATTTCTTAAGAATTGTCCCCTTAATGCCCCCTATTTCCATCCAGAATGAAGGAAACCGCATAGTAGTCCTACTAATATCAACAAATTCTGTTGCATGCCTTTTAAACACAAGTCTGTGTTTACTTGCATATTTGCGTCTTGCATCAATGTGTATTTTGATGTTAAAAAGAGGCGACGTCCAACAATGTCACTGACTTCATAGTTAATACTATGGCTAGCTAATTTACCGATGTGTGTATTCAGTTTGCATCCTGTACAGCTTGTGTATTGATTAAGATTTGTACTTGGAATACACACATGGCCACTTTGGTGTTAAATTGTTGCCCTCACACACGTTCCGACCCTTTGAAGGACCTGACGGGGCTTGAAGTTGTTGGTGTTATCTCTGGTCTCACAGATGATAATTAATTATGGTCGTGTTAACACTGACACGCTGAAGAGCTGCTCCATCTCATCGCACCCAGTGACGGATGGAGACACTCACAGGTCTCTTAAAAGTGTGTTTGCTCAAGCCGTGAATAATGAATGTGTTAATCCTTGTGCGCTGGTACGAGACGCACCCTGTTCAACCCCTTTCAACAACCACACCGTGTCCACTTGTGTGTGTGTGTGTGTGTGTGTGTGTATACGCCAAATGATGCATGCCGCTTCGGAGTTCTCAGCCCTGAGTATAAAGAGGTTTTTAGAGGGGCCGTGATCATGTTTTCTGGTGCTCCTTGATCCTGGGGTGAAGTCTGGCGCATGTACACTGAATCTTCTCAGGCTGCAAACAGAAGCGTGCAAATGCACCAATGCAGCAGTTACCCAAAGCCGCAAGCGTGTTGCAGCCTGACCCTGTTGTCAATCGAGCTCTCAAACTCAATCACAGTCATCGCATGAGCTAGGCCTCAAATTGAGATTTTTTCTAGAAACTAGATAAATAAATAAACAAATATTCAATTTTTATTTCATTTTTTGCTTTTTGTTTATATTTTTGTTGATATGCAAACTTTTTAAAATTAGCTTTATAGGGCATTGTCTTTATCTTTCTTTCATTTAGGTTGTATTGAAAATTCTGCTTCCTGTCTTTGTTATTGATGGGAAATTTCTTAATGTCAAATATTTCTGAAGTTTGATATAGGACGTATTTCATTGTACTGTATTAGGCTTACTCTGGAACTCAGGTAAAGTTTCATTGGATAGTTAACAATCGTCATTTAGAAACTAAGGGGTTCCTAAGCAGGACAGCTTCCCTGTGGTATGCTTTATTTCACTTAATTCTGATTCACTATTAAAGATACTAATTACTTTTTAATACTTTACGGAATAAAAAAAAAGACTATTTATAGATGTATTGTATTATGTATTGTATTCACAGTTAAAAAAGACTAGTAATTTTTTACAGTAATAAAGAGACTAGATATTAGGTTTACAGGAACAAAATGAGTTATACAAATAGTTATGTTTATACAGTAATAGAATACTAGTTACTAACACATTTACAGTAATAAAATGTGAATTACATACTTCG
This sequence comes from Clarias gariepinus, assembly GCF_024256425.1. Lineage (NCBI taxonomy): Eukaryota > Metazoa > Chordata > Actinopteri > Siluriformes > Clariidae > Clarias > Clarias gariepinus. Next base: position 9,881,278 of record NC_071104.1, read on the forward strand.
TGAATATACTGTGGAATTTACATTAATACTATGCTAATTCTTTAAATATATATGTAATATATTTACTGTTATAAAATACTAGCTATGGTTATTTCTATATGTAGTTAGAAATTTACATGAACTTTCTAAATAAAATACATCTTATACATATTCTCTAATAAATGCTAGTTATGGTAAAATAAATTACAGTAGTAGAGTGCTTATTCCTGAATTATGTATGTAACAAAATTACATTAGTAAAATACTACTTACTGTAATTTTTATAGCATTTATGTAACATTTATAGTAAGAAGATTTTTATTAATACATTTTGTGCTGTAATAAATGTACAGTGATACAGATTTCTTAATATGTCTAATACAGTTATACACAAATGTTTGGTTATAAAATATTAGTTACTGTAATAAATTTAGAGTAAATTTTGTAATAAATGCATGATAAATACACTAATAAATGTATAGGAATGCTAATTTCTGAAATACAATTTATATTTATATACAGGTGTTTACAGTTATAAAATACTAATTACTGAAATGATTGTACGGTATTTTTTATTAAATATATAAAGATACTGTAAGAAATGTACAGTAATTCTAATTCCTTTAGAAAATATACACAGGTGTTTAGTTATAAACTATTAGTTACTATAATAAATGAACAGTAATTAATTTATTGAATATTGAAGATACTGTAATAAATGTACAGTAATTCTAATTTCTTAAGAACATCTGTAATACAGTTGAAAAGTATATCTGAAAGTACCTTAATTACATGGGCAGATAGATTTAGATTTAGTTTTTACAATGTTTCTCAGTATACTATATCATGATAGCCTTCCAGCCATAATTTTCAGTCAAAACGTTTATAATTGTCCATTCTCTAATATGTGTGTCCCTTCTTCTGTTGGTGGTGTACCAGAGTTACATTTTCTTAGAAATTTATTGCAAATTTAAGGGGGAAAAAAAGGGGGGACATAGCTTAAAGAAAGTGTGCTCGCTCTCTCTCTCTCTCTCTCTCTTAAAGAAAGCTTTGTTCAGTTTTCTACCCGATAAACAGACTGTCCGTGTTGTACGAGTTAATGTCCATGTAAGATATGATTTATGTCCAGTGTCTCATCGGTGCTAATCACTGGCAAGCAGATGTTTCAGTCAGGCCTGCAGACATTTTTTTTAAAAGCTATATTTTATAAGATATCTAAACATTCTGGGCATTAGATTTATTTCACCAAGTTTACAGAAATAAAGTCAGTGCCGCCTTTAATTCCATGACGAATAAATTTTCTAGTGGTCGAGGTCTTGAACAATAGTAGCAGGAGAAACTTTTCCATGCGCGCGCGCGTGTGTGTGTGTGAGAGGGTTGTGCTAAAGTGTTGTTTTGCTGCTCATCCTGACGCTGTACTGAACTATCCGGTTTATTTTAGGGAACAACAGGAACTCAATCGTTTCCTCCTGCTCTTCTTTTTTCTCCCTTTCTTTTTTTTCTTCCCTGCAGCACCTCTCTCTCTCTCTCTCTTTAACTACAGATAATTGTAATCTCCGCTGTACACACACACACACACACAGGGGGGGATTTCACCCGAGCACCTCGTCCAGTTTGCCCCCTGATCAGATTAACACCTGAGCGCTAAACACGGGGCATTACTGCACCTGGAGGGCTTTTACACCCGCGTTTAATCTAAACCCGCCTACCTGCGTTAGTCTAATACACAGAGCCGCGGCGTGTGCGTGTGTGTGTGTGTTAGTGTGTGTGTATTCACATTTTAATTACTATGTCTTCGCTGTGGAGTTTGCAGCAGTTTGCTAATGATCAGGCCCTTTTGGTGACACACACACACACACACACACACACATTGAAGCAAATACACACAGGGGTAAAGGGGAAGTCAGCAAGGGCATTTAACTTTCAGCTTTAAAAAGACACTTCAGTAATATTATTACTACTAATAGTAATTATTATTACTATAAAAGTCTACTTACACAAGCGGTGTCTATTGGTAGTAATGAAAGAGACAAATAAAACCCCTGACAACGATTTTTGTGTAATAACCACAGGTTTATTGATCTTCACTGTAGAATTTGCGGCAGTGATCAGGCTCTTATGGTGACACACACACACACACACACACCTATTGAATACACACATAGGGGTAAGGGGAAGCGCATTGGCATTTAAGATTTAGTTTTTAAAAGACTCTACTGCTACTACTACTACTACTACTACTAATAATAATAATAATAATAGGCTAATAATAGTAGTAGTAATAATGAACGTCTACTAAAATAAGAAGGGTCCATTTGTAGTAATGAAATAAATAATATATCCATGAACATTAATGTATCTAGTAATCCTAGTTTTTTTGGGGGGGTATGTGTGAACGCGCCTCACAAATTACTACTAATACTACTACTGCTACTAATAATAATAATAGAAAAAGAAGAAGAATGAAGTGTGTCTGATGCCCCAGACCCGCCCCTAGTACCCTCTCCTTATTATTGAAATAACAGAAGAGATCCCCCCGGTTCAATAATACTGTGCTGCTGGTTTTATTGCCTCTCGCCTTTCTCCCAGGTTTATTTACCTCACCCAGGTTTTATTACTCTGTTTTGAAACTGTTAAAAACGCTGAAAATCTACCACCGGTAACAGACGGACTGTAGGGTGAGACTCGCCGCTAGTCGGCGCTGTTGTCCATATGATGATTGTGATTAACCCTCGAACCTGTACATTTCTGTTCTGCTGGAAGTGTGTGTGTGTGTGTGTGTGTGTGTGTGTACAAGTGTGTGTGCGTGTGTTTCACGGGCTAAAACTCAACAGACTCATAACACACTTTAGTTAGGAGTTACGCTCTGTAGATCATCAGAGAGAACCAGAGCTCATTCACACTCTGGTGATGTCATTAAAGTATTAAAAAATGTGTCGTCATTAAATTCATTACACTCTGTCCGGCACACACACACACATACGCTTGATTCTCTCTTTACAGCCCCTGTTTTTTTTTTTTACCTTTTCGAGTCGTTGCTGAGCGACCGTTTGATTGACAGTCTCATTTCCATTCCACTTCGGCCCTCAGACCAATCAGCAGCGTTGTGGGAGGAGCCATCCTCGCGCGAGCTCCGCCAAATACTGGGAGTCTCAGAAGCGTCGCGGTTTTGAACAGATCGAAGCAGAGTGCAGCAGCAGCAGCAGCATCCGCGCGCGCTCGCTCACTCACTCACTCCTCGTGCACTTTTTCATCTTCGGACCTGCGAGGGCTCGAGCTCGACAACTTTCATCCGATTCATTTTATTTTAGTTTTGTGTGACTTTTCTGTTCTTGTTTCACCCATTTGTCATTAATAATAATAATTATTATTGTTATCATTTCATAATTTTCACTGCATTCGGGTTTTGAACTGGAGCTCGCGCACATTCTCGCGCACTCCTCGCCTTAAACGGAATACCTCGAGCTGCTTTTTGCGCGAGCGAGCTTTTTACGCGCGCCTCTCTCTCTCGCTTTCGCTCTCTCTCTCTCTCTCTCTGAGTGCGTTTGTGTGCGCGCAGTGCTCTTTTTCGGATTTGGTCTCCCTTTACCCCCCGCCCGGTGCAGAAGTGACCGAAGGAGCGGATTAACTTGGTGGAGATGTGTGTACGGAGCTCCGGCGCGGGCGCGCGGCTCGCCTGTCTGTAAGGGATCATGTACCTGTCCTGTTCCTCTACTGGCCCGGCGGAGACAGCTGCACACTAAGATTTACTTTGACCTTTTTTTCATTTTTATTATTAATATATTTTATTATTACTGTTATCATTATTATTTTGACTATCCCCCCGTTTCCTGAATAAGACACTGCTCGGAGCTTTGGATCAGCGCACGCACGATCAGACCGGACTAACCCCCCTCTCTCTCCTCCACCGGGATGCTCTACCCATAGACCCGGGGGTTCGGCTTGTGCTCTTTACTCTCGCACCTGGAGTCGGGATATCAGGATTGTCTCAGGGGCGTTTCTTTTATTCTTGTTCATTTTTTTCCCTGTCGTGTCAAACGGATTTCGAGGTCATGGGGGAGTCTTTGTGGACCTACTACTTTGGGGTGTTGGTACTTGCGTGCAAGGTGAACGCCACCGTACTCGAGTCCATATACTGGAACACGACCAACACCAAGTAAGTCATGCACACACACACACACACACACACAGAGAGAAATACACTTCCAGCACATTTCATTTCTGCATTAAACAACACTCCAGATGTTGTGCTTCTTAATATTCTTTTTTAATTCTAGTTATTTATTTTAGGATCTTAAACATAGTGCGGTTAATGTAATGTAACGTACAGGAGGCCGCGTGTGTGTCTGTGTATGTATGTGTGTGTGTGTGTGTGTAGGCCAAAGTAGACGATTTTACTCTTATAGCGCGCGCACATAAAGTAGGCTATAATTAGCCGCTCTCTCTCTCTCTCTCTCTCTCTCTATACTCACTTCCATCCTTTGCACCCATCCTTTCCCCCCATTTTCCCAGTAGTTTACAAATGCACTTTTTATTATTAATAAGGAATTAGTTCCAGGGTTACGTGATTGCCATGCTAAATTAATTGAGACTTAATTGCAGGCTTATAAATACATTTGAGTAAATGTCGCGCCTGCGAGTCAGCCAATCAACGTCAAGTTGAGCAAAGTTTTTTTTGTATTTAATTTATTCGAAAGTATTTATTATTATTATTATTATTATTATTTAGTATGCAGCTATATGATTAATGCGCGCGCCCATCCATGCAAGGCCTTCCAATAAAATAAAAATAATAGAGAAAGAAAAGGAAAAGTAATTAATATTGAATATATGTAGGCTGTCGTGTTGAAATGTGCGCAGACGACATGCAGTACAAATAAATAACTCGAGTAACGGGGTATGACCTACATATCTACTGTCGTTATTTACATTTTAACAGGGAATCGGAAATCGCATGCACACACACACACACACACACACTCAGCGGGGCCTGCTTTTCTCTCCGACACCCTTTTTTCCACCAACGCAGGTCCGGAGTCGGTGCCCGGTTTCAATCCACTCGTCACATGGGGCTCGTGCTGCATTTCTGCTCACCTACCTGTCTGTCTGTCCGTCCGTCTGTCTGTCTGTAGCAGTGAATGCGGCGCTGCGTCCACGTTCGCTACATCAGTAACAATATTGCTACATCATCAAACGCTGGTCGTCGCCATGGTTACGTCCATACTGTTTAATCTGTTAACTGATCCAGCTCAATCTAAGAATCCAAGTGTTCCAAATTATACATGACAACACATCAACATGTGCCCTAGTTCCTACCCTGTGTAGGCAGAGTTCAGGTCCCATGGTCCATTATTTATTTATTTATTTATTTACTTGCTCTTTTCCCTTTTTAACATTTCTGCAGTCCTGGAGCTGTTAGGAGCTGTTTTTTATTTTGTATTTTTTAGTTTTTAAGAAAGGGAAGTGAAAAGTAAAAATTATCCTAATATTCCCAAAACAGAATTCTACCCCTATTTACCCCGGGGCGACCCGGCCTGCTCCCTCCTCTAATGTAAATGTAAATGGCTGCATTATTGAGTATGGTAGTGTGCGATTTTGAGCAGAAGTGTGTGTGTGTGTGTGTGTGTGTTTTACTTTAATGCATACTACCGTAGTGTGCCGTAGTCTGCTAGACTTTTAACCTGCTTTAACACACACACACACATACACAAACATTATATGAATAATTTAACCTTATCTCTACATTGTAAGAAGCATTACAGTGAGCTGAAGTGCAGCCAGAGAGAGTAGATTAGCAAAGGCTCCATTTAGGCCTTTGTGTGTGTGTGTGTGTGTGTGTGTGTGTGGTTCTAACATTCTGTACATTACCATACTGAGATCATGCTTCACAGTGGTAGTCCTCTAAACTGCATTTATCGATTCGAATATTACTAATAAGCGTACCACATTTATTCACTTCATAAGGAATGTAATTACTTAAGATGTTGTGTGTAGGCTGGGATTTTTATCCCTTCAATCAACCCAACTGGAATGAAGTGAAACGAAAAATAAAATGCGAAGCAATCAGTAATCATGTAAATTAAATAGAAATAAAAGAGAAGCCCCAGCAGGGGTTGAGAGTGACCTTGTGTCCACGCGTTCCCTGAGGGAAAGGCCGTTTAAACGTGTGTGTGTGTGTGTCATGTCCCTGGTGAGTCAAACCCCGAGGCGTCGTGAGTCGAACGTTTAAACGTTTTCTTTTTCTCCTTTCATTGTCTTTTTCATCATGGTGTGAAGTGTAGGAATGTTAACGGCTAGTCTAACGAGGGAGAAACGCAGGACTCATTATCACATAAAAAACAGTCGAATAACCATTCAGTCATTACCTTACAGTTTTTCCTTTTTTCTTTCTTGTTTTTCACCTCCTGCCCTTTTCTGTCTAATCAGTTTTTACACGATGTGTATACGTATGGTATGTATTTCTTTTATTCATATTTATTTCTTATTTGTAAACTTTAATTCTCTTCTAGGGTCAATGGCAGCCGTAAAATGCATTTCACTACATTTCGTACTGTGTATGTTTGTGTATGTGACAAATAAAATTTGAATTTGAATTTGAATTTATGTGTATCACAGATATTTATCATGATTTATGGCCAGACGTTCAATTAATGTTAAAATCAATAGCAGATAAATAGTTTAAGAGGATTATTTGTTTTCCTATTTGCATTAAAGCGCTGCTGAATTGAATGACTAGTCAGATAGATAAAGGACTACAGTCTCACATGTTGTGTTAGCTCCTGTGGAGTTGATCCTGAGTAAACAGTGGTTTAGAGAGAGAAAGCGTGCAAGAGAGAGAGAGAGAGAGACATACAAAATCCTTCTGTCTCTCGAGCTCACCGTCTCTCTTTCCGTCTGCAGATTTGAAGCACATTGTTGTTTCATTTTTAACTGCTGGTGCGTGAGACCTGTAAAGGATCTGCAGCTTCCTTCGTCTTTCCCTCTTTCTCTCCTCCCTCTCCGAATCGTGCCGCTAATCCATTTAGTAGTCGAGGCGGAGAAACAAAAGCGAGGTCTGCTCTACACGTTTTCAGTCAAAGGATGCCCGAGCCCCCCCCCCCTCCTCTCTCTCTCTCTCACCCGTTCCCCTCTCTATCTCTCTCTTTCTCTCTCGCTTTCTCTTTCTCTCTGTCTCTTCATTATGAGATTACATCTCTTCACGAGGCATGGTGGGGCTGCTGACTGGGCCGTGTGTGCATAGCATGTGTGTGTATGTGTGTGTGTGTGTGGAGTCATACACATGCAGATAGTCCATCAGAGACTGATGAATCGGCCATGAATAATAACTACCCCCTAAACCCCCGGCCGCTCTCAACGTTAGAATCACAAGGGAACTCTATTAGCATGTGTATCTGTGAGAAGGAGAGTGTGTGTGTGCGCGCGCGTGTGTGTGGGGAGGGTGGGGGGGTGGGGGGGGGGTTGGAATGGAATGGTGCCTGAGAAGCAACACTAATAGACAGGCATCATTTTTTTTTTATTTTTTTTTTTTTTTAAGTGTTTTAGTCATGCGATGCCACCAGATGAGTCGGATTCCTGCAGGAGAGAGATAAAGCCAGCGAAAGAGAAAGATGAATAGAGAAAGAGAGGGATGAGAGAAAAGTATGGAGGCCCTCATTTCTGATAGGACGCGCTGAAAGGTGGAGAGGGCACGAGAAAGGGAGGGGGGGATTTGGTCGGCAGTTGGAGCGAAAGTTAGGGATTAAAATGGCGGGACGGAGAGAGCGCACCGACCGAGACGCCGACAAAAGCGAGACGGCCGTGTCCTCTGGTGTCTGATGGAGGGAGGAAGAAAGGACTGAGCGTGGATATAGAGTGGCAGACACCGGTGCCCCCGTTCCCCCCCCACCACCACCACCACCACGTGCACATTCCCATCCCCATCCAGCCCCACACAGCGTCTAATCCCAGCATCATTTGTCCCTGGCTTTTGTCCTGAACTTTCTATGACTGTCAATCCGTCCATCTGACTGTTGTTGTGTTTGTGTAGATAATTGAAAGTCGTTCCTTTTCTCTCTCTCTTCTTTCTATCTCTGGAGTTGGGATTAAGCTTCTGTGTTCAGTTCAGATTAAAAAGAAAAAAAAGGACAAAACCATAAGCGGGGAACAGGGTTACGGGGACAGGGGAAGATTTAAGGATTTAAGGACTGTTTTTCACCAAGGCAGAGTGAGAGATGTGGACAAAAAGAAAGGATGTCATCGGGTGAAAAAGAGACCTGACAGGTTTTACTGCAAGCAGGTGTCGTCTTGCGCGTGCGTGTGTGTGTGTGTGTGTGTGTGTGACTCTGACGCGGCTCAAGGAAGTTACGGGACACCCAGAGACTGTAAAAGAAGACACAGAGTGATGAACAGATCTGCTAAAAAAAAAAAAAAAAAAAGACGAAATTTCTCTCCCATCGCAGCGTCTGTTTATCACACCTGGGTTTTGTTTCCCGTCAGCGCTCACATGCGCATGTGAATATGGCTTTTGTTTCGTTTTTTTCCGTAATTTCTTTGGAAACGCTTTAGCTGACAGAAAAGACGTATTTGAAGATCATGGAAGGTGCAAAATGAGAAAGTGAGTCAAACAAGAAGATGAAGATGAGCCACACAGAGAGAGAGAGAGAGAGAGTGTGTGTGTGTGTGTGTGTGTGTCCTCATAAGGCCTGGGATGCGGCAAACTGGTCTCTTTAGACATACTGCTCACACACATGCGCATATATCACAGACTCTCACACTCTTACACACACACACACACACAGGGTGGCTCTGTGGCGTTTGTCGGCAGCTGCGTCCGAGCCGAACGCACGTCTGCCTTTGTCCAGTCTTTCACGTCTGAAACGTTTACAACACCAGCCGTAAAATCTGAGCCGCACAAAAGCGAAGGACGGAGGAACACAAAGAAAGAAGGAAAAACAAAAAAGTGCACCAGGGGTTAAGTGTGTTTTATCGAGTGAGTTAAATCCATTTAAAAACATGAGGCTTTTATACGCTCCTCCATCTTTTTTTTTTTTTTTTTTTTGTGGATATTTTTTTTTTGTGGACTTAGTAGGAGGTCAGGGGTGTAAATAACTCCGGCTCGGGCGACTCCCACGAGCCCGAAACACACTTTAGGGGCGAGTTTGTTTAACCAGCGGGACGTCCCGTATAAAATAAACCCGCTGTAGAAGTAGAAGTACAGTAGGAGCGTGGTGGTGGAGTTTACGTTTACATGTGCGTCGTCATGGCAACATCAATCTGTTGTATAGGAAGAGTTGTGAATAGCTGGTCAGACTTTTATGTGGTAAATATTTTATTGTACGTGTTTTTTATTTATTTTTATTTGCTTTCACCTTGTAGTATTTTAAAAGACAACACTGAAATATAAATATGACGTGGCTTATTTTCCTGCCACTTTATTATCATAAGTAACAGGATGTGATGTCGTTTTTCCATCAACGGCATTTAAAAGCAGCTCGCTCTCTTTCGAGAGATCAAATCGACCGGCGTACGTGCATGAACGTACAGTAGAATTTTCTCTGTGTGTGTGTGTGTGTGTGTGTGTTTCCCCACACCCGAACAGATAGCATTCAGAATGAGTTGTTGACCGAAACCTGATTTGGCATCATGTTTGCCCTGATAACCCAGACAATATAGTTGACCGTGTATGGCATCAAAGTGAGGGTGTATATTTGGCCCCACACACACTCACACACTCACACACACACGTATACTTGTTCTTGCTTATCCAAATAGAACAGTGCTAAGATAAAGGCAGGACGGAGAGATAGAGATCTGGTGCGGGAAGCTTTTATTTTGTGCCGCCGATTTTTACAAGACGCTTTGCATGACCGGATCTGTCAGCGAGATAGCGGTGTCAGGCAGCCATCTGCACATGTAACACCTCACACACACTCACATGGACATACACATACACTCGAACACACTCTCACACACACACACACGCATGCACGCGTACTGAGACATCCATTTGGAGTGGGAATGTGCTCTTAGACCAGCCCCAGGAACGGTGTGTGTGTGTGTGTGTGTGTGTGTGGGAGGGGAGTCTATGCATCTTTACATGTGGTCCCATTTTCTCATGATGTCATTAAGTGTCTCCACCTAGGTGCCTGGCATCCCACCAGCTTAGAGTTGTATACACACTCACAACACATCATTGTGTTTTTTCCCATCTGCCTCTGCCAAGCAAAATGTTTTTTAACTTTTATTTTTCCGCATCGCAAGGTCATCAGACTCGCTCGGGCGTTCCGAACCCGTCCTTGTTATCCATAATAACGCATCAATAATTGATCAGGGCTCGCTAAATTATTAAGCGCTCAGCTGGTTTGTTTTAGATCATAACCGTGTTTAAATAAGACTAACCGTTGTTTTTTTTTTTCTCTTTCTTTTCTTCTGTCTGCTTTTTTTTTTTTTTTTTTTTTTGGTTTCCTCTGCACAGGTTTGTTCAAGGTCAGGGTTTAGTCCTCTACCCTCAGATCGGCGATAAAATGGACATCGTGTGTCCGCGGATCGAGGGCGGCTCCATGGACGGAGTCGAGTACTACAAACTCTACATGGTTCCTCGCGAGCAGCTGGACTCGTGCACGGTGACCAAAGCCGACACGCCGCTGCTGAACTGCGTCAAACCCGACCAGGACGTCAAGTTCACTCTCAAGTTCCAGGAGTTCAGTCCCAACCTCTGGGGCCTGGAGTTCTTCAGAGGCAAAGACTACTACATCATCTGTGAGTACCGCACCCGATCACGTCGAACCGTCCCGTGTTCGGACTGAACGCAGCGTCTTGTTGTGGCTGTTGCTTGTGTTGTGATTTTGAAATCAGATGAGAAGATTCAGGGTAGTGAACGCACTGTAAGGTTATTCTAGGAGACTTAGGGTTCGGGGCAGTGGACACCCATCTACACACACACACACACACACACACACATACACCCATTACGGGCAATTTGGGAACACCAGTTATCCTAATCTGTGTGCACGTCTTTGGACTGTGGGAGGAAACCGGAGAACCTGGAGGAAACCCACCGAGCACGGGGAGAACATGCACACTCCACACACACAGACCACAAGGAAGTTCATTTATAAACTTCGGATTATTGTTAGATACGTAGTGGTGGAAATAATTAAAGGTAAAAAAAAAATACACTTATATATACTACAGCAAAAAAAGAGCAAATATAAGTAGATTTCTTTACAATTAAAATAATATGGATTTATATATATATATATATATATTTATTTATTTATTTATTTTTTGTGTACTGTGTATATATACATACAGTATATATAAAAAAATTCTTAAGTAATAACAACAACAATAATAATTACGGTTTGACTACTGGCGGGCTTTTTATTATAATATAATTGTTTTACTTTATTAATAAAGTTAGTTATAAAAAAAAGTAAATAAGGCTGATGAATTAAAAAAAATAATAAAAAAAAATCACTGATTATTCTTTACGATTTAAACGGCGAGAGTTAACTATTAAACGTTTCTTTATTCAAACGTATTTATCGAGGCTAAAAGCAAAAAACTGTACAAATGATCTCATTTAAAGGATTTTGCTTATATTTATTTATCACCTGAAAATTATTGTCAACAATTAACAAATACTTGCAATAAATTATCAAATACAAAAAAACTATACACATCTACATAAATTCCCGACTGTTTGCGTCGCACAGGTTGGTGCCGCGGTTCCGATGTGATTGTCATGCGATTTTCATCCAAGTTTTATTGTTTTCAGAGACTCAAATCCAACTTTCCTAAAACATTAAGTTTATTATTTGAAATAAAACCTATTAAATATTAAATACTATTAAATAAATAATAGTAAAAAATAAGGGAAGCTAAATCTGACCGATCAACATTTCCATCTTTAATCTGCGACACGTTACTGGTGTAATATTTATAATCCCGTCTCCATGATGGTGTGTACTGGAGTAGCATTGCCTCGTCACCCCGACGTGCCCCCGCGGCCGAGAGCAGCGGGAGAGGTGAGATGTACATGGGCCGTGTGCCGAGTTGACCCCCGAGGGACTCCAGTTACCGCTTCAGCTCGCCACCGCAGGCTTGTGGTCACACCTTCTGCCCGGGAATAAACCAGCGCTGAGCCGCGGGCTCTTCACCGTGCACACACTCGCACCGACACGTGGGAAAATACAGGAGCCGCACAATAAAGCGTCGGCCGACTGAAACACGCTGTTCACACACACACACACACACACACACACACACATACACACACACACACACACGCTCTTCTTGACTGCTTGGAAAAAACTTCACTCCTAACTCACAGAGGAGGAAATTCAATTTTGCTGCTCAGGCAAATTCAGCCCTTTCTCTCTCTCTCTCTCTCTCTCTCTCTCTCTCTCTCTCTCTCTCTCTCGCTCGTTCATTCCGGGCCTCTCGTCCCGAACACGCGCCGGTGCAGGAGCGGAGAATCACACGAGCGAAGGGGAGACGGAGAAGAGCGCAGCTGAAGAAACGGCCCATTTTTCTCCATTGGAAATGTTAATTGCTTCTTTCTCTCTCGCACAATGATACCCTGCAGCTGGAGAATTGCGTACGTGTGTGTGTGTGTGTGTGTGTGTGTGTGTGTGTGTGTGTGTGTTGGGGGGAGAGAGTGTGATTTTTGTGTTCTGTGAACTTGCTGAAGAAGGAATCGAGTTTTTGGCCTCAGCGTTCAATAAGTCATTAATGCAATAGTTTAATCCTAATGTTTGGGTTTACAGGAGGGGTAGACAGCGAGACAGACTGAGCGCGAGACAAACTGATGGTGCGACAGGCGCACAGACAGCGAGACAGGCATATAGACAGCGAGACAGGCATATAGACAGCGAGACAGGCATACAGACGCACAGACAAACTAAAAGTTAGACAGAGACAAGTGTTAAGACAGATAGACAGCTAGGCAAAATAATACTGCGACAGACTTACATTGAGACTTAGGTCGAGACAGACAGGCAGTGAGAAAGACAGACGGGCAGCGAGACAGACGGGCAGCGAGACAGACGGGCAGCGAGACAGACAGTGTACAATCTGTAAGCAAATAAAAAGAAACTGTGCGCTTATTAGTCTGTCTGTCACCATAGAGTCATGTGCAGTAAAAACCTGGATTACTTGTGCAAACTGTATGCAAACTGTGAGTGTGTGCATGTGTTCAGGTGTGTGTGTGTGTGTTTGTGTGTTCAGGTGTGTGTGTGTGTTCAGGTGTGTGTCTGTCAAGCCTTGAAAAGGGCACTCCTATTGTTTATCAGCAAACTGCCATGATTGAGGCTTTGGTTGTGTGTGTGTGTGTGTGTGTGTTTGTATGCATGTGTGTGTGCATGTGCCCATGCGTGTGTATATATACGTGTGTGTGAATTTAGATTAAGTTGAGCTAATGTTGTCTGACAGACAGTGAGAGCTGGGAACTAAAAGAGAGACTGAGGAACACGATCTAAATATGGAGAGAGAGACGAGAGACCGAGACGGAGACCGAGACGGAGAGAGAGGGAGACAGAGAGAGAGGGAGAGAGGGACGCTGAGTGATTGAACAGAGAGAGAAAATGAGAACGAGAGGACAGAGGCGGCATTTCTAACGCTGAATAAGAGAGCGAAAGGAATTCCATCAGCGGTGTAATTACTTTTTGTCTGTTTAAATTATGACAGGCCTCGTCAGACAGCGTGTGTGTGTGTGTGTGTGTGTGTGTGTGTGTGTGTGTGTGTGTGTGTGTGTGTGTGTGTTGGGATTAGGTGGGTATGAGTGTGGGAAGGGTATTAGGGTCTCTGTGTGTGTGTGTGTGTGTGTGTGTGTGTGTGTGTGTGTGTGTGTGTATGTGTGTGAGACGTCTGTAAAAGGACCTGGCTTGACAGGTGAAGACGTCCTCACGCTGTGTGGTTTATACCTCGTGGTGTTTGTTTTGTCCTTCAGATATCTTTTTTTCCCCTCAAAAACTTTTCTCGCGCGCGCGCGCGTGTGTGTATGTGTGTGTGTGTGTGTGTCTTCGGTCTTCCGTGTTCCCGCTCAGCTGTTCCCACAGAGCACAGACGGCAGGACGAGGAACAGCAGACGGAACGCGAGGACATCACCAGAACCACGGAAGAATCTAAAAACACGCGATGTCACACTAATGAGAGGAAGCAAAAAGTGTAACAGTGCAGTTTGTTAGAAGAAAAAGAAAAAGTGCACAGTGTCCTCTCACAATACTCAGAAAGTACTGCGTGTGTGTGTGTGTGTGTGTGTGTGTGTGTGTGTGTGTGTGTGTGTGTGTGGACAGGTGGAGAGTTGCACTGGCATCGACAGCAAGCAGGTGTGAGGGTCAGAGCTACACTCAGTTATGTGTGTGTGTGTGTGTGTGTGTGTGTGTGTGTGTGTGTGTGAAATCGATGCCGTCTCTTATTAGTGTCGGTGCTCATTAGAAGCACACGGGCTGAAGGCTCGGCGACCCCGGTGCCATGGAGATCGGGTCACTCTGCCTCGTATCGAGTCCAGCTCATAACCACGTCATTAATATCATCGCTCGATCAGAGTGTGTGTGTGTGTGTGTGTGTGTGTGTGTGTGTGTGTGTGTGTGTGTGTGTGTGTGCGTGACATTTATTCTTTAGAGAAAATGCTAGGGATTACTTTTTATATTTTTATAAACCAGAGTCACATATATTTCTGCGCGAGTGTGTGCGCGAGTGTGTGCGCGAGTGTGTGCGCGAGTGTGTGCGCGAGTGTGTGTGTTCACCATCAGTGCTTGTCACTTCTACAGTCCTGAGTGCTTTATCATTATCGTGCTTATATGATTTTTTGTCTTCCATGACCAAAGTCTTTCTCTATGGTGTGTGTGTGTGTGTGTGTGTGTGTGTGTGTGTGTGTGTGTGTGTGTGTGTGTGAGAGAGTGAGTAAGTGTGTTACGAGGCTAATTTGCACTCCGTAGGGGCCAGATGGCTGAGCAGTGAGAGCTAGTCTAAGAAAATGGAGCTGAAAATGTGCACGGACGTTTGACTGATTGCAGACACATAGCGTTAGACGTTCTGCGTCTCTCTCTCTCTCTCTCTCTCTTTATCGTTGCGTCTCAGCTCTCTTTTTCTCTCTGTCTTTGTCTCTGTATTTTTCTCTTTTTGTCATCTTTTTTTCTTTGGTCCGTTGTTTTCTTTATCGTTTCTCTATCTGTCTCTTTTTCCTGCTGTCTTTTCTCTCTTTTTTCCTCCTGTGTCTGTCTCTGTCTTTTTCTCTATCATATTTTCTCCCTGTCTTTTTTTTCATTTTTCCTACTTTGTCCCTGTCTTTTTCTTTCTGCCTTTTTTGCCGTCCTCTTGTCTTTTTTCCCCTTTTATTGCATAAATGGCAACGTGCAACACTTTCTGTCTCTGTTCCTTTATCCAGCTTCTTCAAGTGTGTGAGCAGGATACACACACACACACTGATGGTCTCAGGTCTAACCCCTTATGATCCCAGCGTGTGTGCGTGTGTGTGTGTGTGTGTGTGTGTCTCCTGCTCCAGCCCGGTCTGTTGTTGGTATAAGAAGCTGAATCCTACACCCCGTACACGCTCGCCGTGTGTTTGTTCGTCTCGTGCGAGAGATCGTGAGCGCGTGTTACAACTGGATTTATGAAATCAAATCAGCTAAGCTATTAAGAAGCTTTCCGTCTAAGAGACTCGTCTCCAACGAAGCACTAAAATGCTGAAGGTTAGAGAGAGAGGAGAGAGAGAGACAGGAATTCATTTCTAAAGAAAAGAAAAACAAAAGGAAACTAATTGAAGTTGGAAGGAAAGACCATGACGGGGAGAGAGACACGGGGACGGGGAGAGAGACACGGGGACGGGGAGAGAGACACGGGGACGGGGAGAGAGACACGGGGACGGGGAGAGAGACACGGGGACGGGGAGAGAAACCTGATTTTTAATTGCCCTCATACTAACAGTCATGGTCAACATGGGGACCTCTACACCCCTCTACACTCCCTCTCTCTCTCTCTCTCTCTCTCTCTCTCTCTCTCTCTCTCTCTCTCTCTCACCTCTTTTTCTGTGAACACAGGCAACAGTGATCTGGACTAAGGCCAAACACTAAAGCCCCTGGCAGCTCGTTACTTCTGTGTTACTGACCTGATAGACTGCAAGCCGCTAGACACACACACACACACACACACACACACACACGTCTAGAAAACCCATGCAGATTTAGGGAGCCATAGCGTGAGGCTGAACACATTCATGCTTCACCACCTGACATTATCACACACTTATTTACCTCCAGCTATATTGATTGATTAAATGATTGATTAATCGATTGATTCTGTATTTATTCTAAATTGCTCAAAGGAACGAAATTGCTCGACTGCAAACTCCTTTCAGTTAAAGGAACAAAAATCACAGAACGTCAAGAGACAGGAAATGATTATAGCAGTAAAAAAAAAAAACAGAATATAAAAATATAGAAAGAAAACAGAGAGTGTGTGTGTGTGTGTGGATGGTCATGTGATTTTTACAAAATAAATGAAAACCGTAAAGAGAACAAATGAAACGGCGAACCCTTTGAAGTGCATGTTGATGATGATGTTTATTATTATTATTATTATTATTATTATTGTTGTTGTTGTTGTTGTTGGTTATTTGTATATTTGCCATGATTTACATATTATTAATCTTTACACAACGATTTTTTGATACATTGTTTCTGTTGGTCAGGTTAAGTCCTATTGACACTAATATACGACAAATAAAGAAGCAAAACTAAGTTTAAATGATAACATTATATGGATACTGTTATCATTTAATTATCATCATTAATCTATAACTAAAAAAACGATTATTAATAATATTGAGAATGTTGTATCATAATTTAACTATAAACAATAACAATAACAATAATAATAATAATTATAAAAAAAATTTTTGCCATGTTGTCATCATTTAAATACTACGAGTTCATAATCAAATAATTTGTAAATTAATAAATTAATAAATAAACAAATTCTAGTAATAATAATAATAATAATAATACAATAGTTAGTGCCATGATGTTATGTTTGTCATAAATTATAATTTTGAATTCATAAATAAATAAATAAATAAATAAAACTACTCCTAATTCTTTTACTACTACTACTACTACTAATAATAATAATAATATTTATTTTTCATAATATATATTTTAATAATAATAACTGCAGTGCTACACTATAATGTAACAATTGCTAATGTTAAAATTAATAATAATTCTAACAATAATAATAATAATAATAATTCACTCCTTTGATGTTTTTTATGGAATATTTTTACCTTTTTATTAACAGAAGCTTACGAACAATCTAGCTGAAAAACATGCTAGTATGAGTGTTGATGTCAGCAGCCGGACAGAACCATCAGCCAATAAGATAACGAGTGTAAACGTAACACAGCGCGCTACTGCCACCAAAGTAAACTCAGTGATCTATAGCGAGGGTGTAAAGGCGTATGGGGGTGTAAAGGCCGGGGGAAGTCTCCTGCTGCGTAGCTTTAGCACGTGCGCATGAACGAGCCATTTGTTTATTTGATTTTACACAAATGCGCACCATGTGATCTACAGTCATGTGACCTCGTCTTCTGTGTCTTTCAGCGACGTCGAACGGCACCATGGAGGGCCTGGAGAACCAGGAAGGAGGCGTCTGCAAAACAAAGTCCATGAAAATCGTCATGAAGGTCGGACAGAGTGAGTAGATCCTCTCCAGACATCTCTCTCTCTATCTTACTGTGTGGGCGGGGTTCACGTGACACCGGCGTGACGCGGAGCGGGAGTCTTTGTGTCCTCGAGACCCCGCCCTGTAATTACTGATTAATTACAGGCACAATGATTTTTAACAGGTCACACCTACGCTGTTTCCCTATCTCTCCATCACTCAGCATTCTCTCCCTCTGTCTCACACACACACACACACACACACACACACACAATGCTGAAGGTCACCGAAGCACCCTCGACTGCCTGCTACAATAATTGCTACACACACTTAACACATAATACACACCCTAATGCATGGTTTTACACACACACACATACTTATTCATCACGGTTCTGCTGCTGATTGTGATCTTTGTCTCTCTTTTTTTTTTCTCTCTCTCTCTCAATCCAGACCCATCTGACCCACTTCCTCCTAAAGAGTATCCCACCAAACACCCGCCCAAACACATAGACCCGGGCAAGGACAAATCCAATGAAGTGCTCGACAAATCAGGTGGGTTACACACACACACACACACACACACACACACACACACACACACAGACGCTATGTTTTTTTTCCCTGGTAGTGTGTCGTAATTAAATGTCGCCAGTAAAAGTATATAAACCTGATTCCCTGTAATCATCTCCGCTCTGTCTTCTTCTCTCTCAGAGCTTAGCTCTTTAAACATCACTATAAGTGTTCTCGCATTGCCAAATCCTCCTGACACAAAAACAACGTGCCTGTGTTATGGAGACACACACACACACACGCACACACACTCTGCATACCTCAGCATCTCTCTCTCTCGCTCTACCCCCCGCTCTCCTTTCTTCCATCCCTTCCAAAAGGCAGCATATGGGTGTCAAAGTCATTTGAGTGGAGTGTCTTAGGCAGCATAATCCGCTTGTAAAGCAGCCCAGAGCACGAGCAGTCGGTCCAGCGGGTCCCTCAAGCCCCGGAAAACATAACGCCTCTGAATATATCGAACACGTTTCAACACAAAACGATATTTCCCGACGTGAATTGAATTAAGTAGGGAACTTATTTAGATGTGAATGTGTTGTCCTTGTACGCGCCTTGACGCAATCCGGTCTCTCTCCGCAGGAATGTCCCATCACGAGGGCGAGACGGTCGACGGCGGCAGCGGAGGCAAATCGTCGTCGGTGATCGGCTCCGAGGTGGCGCTATTCGCCGGCGTGGCTTCGGCCTGCGTGATCGCCATCGTCGTGGTGGCCATGCTGGTAGTCCTGCTGCTCAAGCACCGGCGGCGCCACGGCAAGCACTCGCCCCCTCACACCACCACGCTCTCGCTCGGCTCGCTAGCCACGCCCAAAAGAGGCGGCGGCAACAACAACGGTTCGGAGCCCAGCGACATCATCATCCCGCTGAGGACGGCCGACAGCGTGTTCTGCCCGCACTACGAGAAAGTGAGCGGCGACTACGGCCACCCCGTCTACATCGTCCAGGAGATGCCTCCCCAGAGCCCCGCTAACATCTACTACAAGGTCTGAAAAAGGACTAAGGACTAACTTTGAACTTTGACCCTGTCGCCCCCCCCCCTCAACGAATCAGCCCCTCCCTATAGGTGGGCGGGTAAACCAAGCTCACTCTGCGCCTCTTCTCGTGGCTGTCGTTCAAAAACAAACAAAAAAAAATGTGTTTTTTTTTTAATTTTTTTTCTGAATATTCCTTATTATTCTTCAGTGTAGAGTTTTGAGCGGTGAGGCTGCTGCTTTTCAAACCCCCTCACGATCAGTAACGAAAAAAAAAAAGAAAAGAGAAACACGTGCACTAAATGATGAGTGTCTGTGAGGCGGGGGTGTGTTTGGGGCCCGCGGCGAGGGGACGAGGGGGACTCTCCTGATGAGGAGAAAGGACAAAATGAGAGTAAAGTGACTCAATGGGGGGAAAAAAGAGTAAAAATCAAGGAACACCGAGTGCGAACTGGTGCCTGGTTCATCGGTCACAGATACAGGAAGTGGACTTTAAGGATACGGGACGCGCTGTCGGACCTTAACACGGACATCACCTGTTTCGCTCGCCTTTTTCGGTCTTTATTTTTTTTTTTTTCCATTCTTTTCCACCCTCCCTTCATCTCTGAAAAAAAAAAAACAACAACAATCCTTCTTTTATCTCCTGCAAAGTGACTCTCACAATCGTTACTTGAAGGCTTTGCGTATGCTCACGTGTCTTACTCGCATTTCTCTCCGTCATTCCCGATATGGCTCATGTGCAGATTCGTTCGATAGATCTAGGTATTGTCATAGAGATCCTGTTGTGCTGGTTAAGTCGTGCTGTTTGTACGTTGTTTGGGACTCGCACACACACACACACGCACACATACACAAACACACACTGACATCATACACATTTCATTCGTCTTAGTTCGAAGCCAAGGGCTAAAAGGAGAGCAGAAAGGGAAGAAGAAAAATTATATATAATGGAGGCTTAGGGGGAGGATGTGAACACAAGCAGCACTTTTTTTTTTTTTTTTGAAAGAAAGAAAAAGAAAAAAAAATCCTACCACCTGGCCCATATCACACATACACACACGTATACATACAAACCAGAGGAAACCATGCTCACGAAACATTTATCACCACCGTCAGCCCTTTGTGATGAACTGGTGCCGTCATACTCATGCAAAAGCACAGGGTCATCTGTCGCGTCGCTATTAGCATAATTATTATTATTATTATTATTATTGTTTACGTTTTTTAATGAAACAGAAAACTTAATTAACATTTTTGTTACGTCTATGATTTTGTTTAGTTGTACATTAAAATGGATGGAGATAAAAAAAAAAAAACATGGATTCTAACAGAAAGAAGTAGACAGAATTTATTTATGATACACAGAGCACACACAAATGGCCAGGCAGATATTAGGAACTTAGGAAACAGGAACATTATGCAAACGTAAACCCTTTTTTTGTTTTGTTTTGTTTGATTTTTTTTTTTTAATTTTATTTTAGCAAACCCATTTCCACCAAATGCGATCGATCCTTCACAAATAGTTGCCTTTGGAACCGTTACACGTAGTGACGCGGACGGCCAGGAAAAGGGGCAGCTTGGGAAAGAAGGCTGGAGAGAAAACAGCATGTTGGGTTTAAAATAGCTGAAAGGAATGAGAAGGAAGGGCCAGAACGAGTCTGGAGGAAAGGCGAGGATAAACTAAACCGGCTCCTCTAGCCTGGCTGTCTTGTTTGATGAGGCTCAGAGAGGTTTGGGTTAAATTAGGCCCCTGATGTGGGATGCAGGGCAGCGGACAAGAGTTATGAAGCCGCGTGGAGGCTAAAATTGTGAAAAGCAGAAAAGTTTTTGAGAGATTGAACACCAAGACAGGGAGGAAGTAGGCAGTCAGAGTGTACGGCTGCACCCGCAGGGACCGACTGGGCGGGTTCCCGTTTCCCACAGTCCTCGACGTACTGGTTCCACCAGCTCTCACGAGAAACCCCTTCTGGTTAGTGTAACGGCGTGTGTGTGTGTGTACTGTATGTGTGTGGTTGAACCTTTTTCACATTTCAGACTATTTGTGTATCTCTCTCATCCACACATCGTCACACATCGATAAGGTTCACCTGAGATTTGCGATCACACTCGAGATCGGGCCGCGGGTCGCCACGGTTACGTATTGTTCTTTTTTTTTTTTTTTATTCTATTCATTTCCATATGTTTTCACGGAGATTGTCGCAATCTCACCAAGAAGCCAAGCCTTGTGGGATCTGAGGTTTGTGCCTCTGTAAGAGGCCGCAAAATAAGCAAATATGCAATTTTTATTTATTTTTGTAACAATTGAGAGACAAAAAAAAAAAATGAAATGCTTACACCTATGGAAAAAAAAAAGTGTTCTTATCCACTGAGTGAAATTAAACAAAAACAATACAACATAAACAAAACGACACAATCCTGTTGTGTTTCCTTTTTTTCTGAAATAGTATTCTTTTTTATAAAGCAGATTTCTTTCTTTCTTTATGTGTGTTTTGATTTTTTTAACTTCGTCCAGTAGATTTAAGGTAAACTGTGAAAACACTTACACAAATTTGAGCAGTTGCTTTGAAACTTGTATTACAGGATACACACACTCACACACACACACACACACTCACACACATATGCCAGTGTTTGGTTGCTGTCTGATATGGAACTAAAAAAAAAATGACAATCTTCTTAGTTTCTTTCAATCTGAAGGTCGCTTTTAACTCCACGGCTCGCAGACGTTCTTGTGAAACTGTAACCCGCGGAATGAGATTGGGCCAGCCGGGCCGCGCTCGGAAGCGCGGATGTTTGTGAAACGCGGAGTGAAGCGTCTTCAGGCTACTGTAAAATTAAAATGCCTTGCTCGTTTCGTCATCCCGAGTTCAGATGACTCAGTAATTCTTTTTTGCACCGTACACCTGTAGGTAAGAAAGCTGTAAATACATTTATGTTTGTATTGTATATGGATCCCTGGTTTAAACGATAGCCTTATACACGTTTTCGTTTGTTTTTTTTAAGTAAAGTAAATAAAACAAAAAAAATGTGGGGGTTGACACAGAAAAACACAAACTACTACTTTTTTTGGTGAATAGATCGTGTAAATATGGACAACAGACCCAACGTAACATTTTTTTATAAACACATGGTAAGACGTTTTGTATAAAATTGGAATTGAAATTTTTTGCTATGTATTTTAGCTAGCGCTCGTCGGAAATCCTCAGCCGTTCCCTGAAGCCCCGCCCCCTTTTTGCACTGTTTCCATGGTAATTTGGTTTTATTATTTAATAAATAAAAATAATTAAAAAAAGAAACAAAATGAAAGAAGAGAGTTTGCCAAACCGACTGCTGCATATTTGTGCCATACGTGTGTAACATAGATATTTATTTAATTAGTTCTTTGGGTTTTTTTTTTTTTTTTTGTATTTGACTTCATTTCTGTCCAGTTTGTATGCAAATTCAGTATTACGGTTGGGTTTGTCTTAACTCGCACTTCCCGTTTGTCCGTCTGTCGCTGTGGTTCTCCCAGTGGCCGTAGCTCCACCCCCATCGATTTCCCTTCCCTTCCAGTGAGATCTGGTCAGGCCGTGAAACAGTAAAAAAAAATTAAAAATTAAGAAAGAAAGAAATGACACACACCTACACACACATTCCACCAGTCTGTTACAAACTGAAAATGTTTTTTAATAAAATGTTTTTCCTATGGAACTTCCCAGTTGTTCTTGCTTTCTTTATAAGACAGTGTCGACTATAAGTGAGTTACGTTATAGTTCCTACGCCAGGGGTTCTGTAGCTTGTTTTTGCAGCTAGGGGACTGCTTTAGCAATAAAATCGGCTCATGGTGTTTTGCAGGGCAGCTTGTTTCTGAGTTACTGAGGTTCGATATAAACCCACAAATCTCCAGCAAGCAGTCAAACAGCTTTATAACTTTCAGGACGCTCTCATAAATATAATAACTTTGATAACCCTGGTTTGTAAAATGGACTGCTGAAACTAAAATGCAAAATAAAAAAATAAAAAAATTAAACACCACAATAAACTCCGGATCCCAGCATATTTTTACACAGTTAAGGTCAGAAGATTTAATATTTCTGGAACCAAAAGAAAGTAGAAATTTTAAATGGCAGAAATGCAAGGAAATAAATGAAAAGGAAACTTTTTTTTTCATCATCAATAAAAATGGACAAATAAGGAAGGCAGTGTAAGATAATAGTAGTAGGAGTGGAAAATGAAAACATTCTCCTCTTACACTTTTTTTTTATTGTTGCCTCCAGCCTTTCATAGTCTTTCTAATCAGCTTTTGGATCTTTTCAGCTTTTTCTCCAAGAGGGTCATGGCAGATTTTCACACAAATTTCTGTTTAGGATTTTTGTCTTGTTACAAAATACACTAAAAATTTCTTTTAACATCTCACTTATTCACCAAGACAAACATTTGTGTGCATATATACACACAAAAAAGTTTATTTTTTTTCCAGTCAAAACTTTGGAGATACCTTCTACTTCCATGGTCGCTCCTGAGTTTAATGTCTTCCTACATAGTTAAACAATATTGACGGAATCCGAAATATACAATAATCTCCTTTGAACAGTTGATATTGAGATTCATAACGGCTCTGATCCGAGGTGCTGTTTGTTAACTGGTGATTTCTGAGGCTAAATGAACTTCTCCTCTGCAGCAGAGGTAAGTTTTGGTCTTCCTCCCCTGGGAAGGTCTTCATGAGAGCCAGTTTCATCATGGTGCTTGATGGGGATTGACACCATACTGTTCTTGTAAGAACTGTTCCAGAACAGCTGACCTTCGTGTCTTAAAATAACAACTGACTGTTTTTTGTTGTCATTTAATTACCCAATGCCATATGTGTAATTTCACAGTTTTTAAAAATAAAACTTATATACATAGGTTTAGGCATGTAGACATGGTTAACACGATCTCAAAATTTCAGGCTCAAAACGTGCAATGATAAAGAAAGGTGATTTAAGCATCTTTGAGTTTGTGTTTTGCAGTGTTTACACTGGTATTTGGTAAAATAACCCTGATTTGCAGTCACAGCTTTCATGCGTCTTGGCACGATCTTTATGCCACCCCTGGTGCAAAAATTCCATTCGTCTTTCTCTTGATCACAGTCCAGATTTTTTAAAATGGGGAGATCTGGAGATCTGGATGACTGTGACAGGGTCTTAATCTGGTGGTTCTCTATCCATGCCTTGATGCAAAATTTGTCTGTTACCCATACTTTTTGTAATTTAAGCTGCATTAATACATAATCTCCAACTGTGGCATTTTCCAGCAACAACTGGCTATTTTCGCATCTTTATCCGATGCGTGTTTTATTCAAGCTTTTAGGCGATGGACCAGGCAGTCTCATCTCCAAAACCACTGCTGAGCTGTTCAGCAGGAAACTACAGTCCTTTATAACTCAGAACAGCACCTTTTATCGAATGAATAAATGTAAATTCATCTCTGCAGGTTTGTTTTCTTTCCTCGGTCTGTCAGCCTTCAGTCATTGTATCTCCTTGGAAATGATCTTCCACACATCTTTTCATCAAAGTCCAACTTGTTTTTGCGAGCTTAGGCAATATTCACATACTTTCAGCCTGTTGACATTTGATTTCGAAGATGAGCGGTTTTGAGGAGCAAGCAGAAATCTGCAGGAGAAGTTATGAATCATCGCTCGAGTGTCTCTTGAAGTTTGTGGGAAGACCGTTGTGCCAGGGGTGAGGGTGGAAAAACATTTACTTCTTCGGCGACGTGCTGCGTTCTGATCTTTGTTGTGGCATCTAGGAGTCGACGTGGTGGGCTCTTCACAGACACATCCGCGTCGTGCACTCCCACTTTCTCAGCGCAGTCTTTACGTGCCTGCTTTGAACCTCCTTCCTTTCCACCTCAAGCCACAAATGGGGCACCTGAGAATGGTATCTAGATTCTTTTCTTCATCCGCAAAAACCTCTCGGATCCGTTCTGCCAACGCTGCTTGGGCGGCTGCGTGTTCTAACTCGTCCTGCCCCTTTCTTTTGGTTCAGATATCACCAACAATGAATTCTTAATCAGGAGCAAATAAACAGCTTTCTAAAAATGTCACCAAAGCCCCAGCGAGAGACCGTTTCCTCGGGGGCTTCTCCGAAACTTATCCGTGCCATTTACTGCCCATGGTTTATTGTTGTGAAGATCCCGTTCCCTCCTGCAGGAGCCTTTGTTCCTCTCTAGTCTCTGGTGGTGCAGAATAAATAGCACGCTATCAAGCTGAAAGCATAATAAATATGCATCCTGAAAGATCTCCACGTTCACTTCGGTCCTTCCGGGACTGACCCCGTGAGCCTGCAGTCTCAAGACTAAACATCTATGTTAATATGGTCATATGATATGCCTTAAATGAGCTCTGTGTGGATACTTAGCCCGAAATAGATGCAGCCTGGGAGGGCATCAGTCGGTCTAGGCTTGCTTTGAGGCATCGCAGTATTTCTAGACTAGGCGCCTTGAAGTGTTGTCAGAATACATTTAAGATTTATGATGAGGAGGTATTTTCACCCCAAAGTAATGTTTTCGTAACTATCCTGGGCTTCTATATGGGGAAGTAAAAAAAAAAACACATTAATAAACTTATTAGATGGTGCATGAGCAGGCATGGGGTCTATGCAGAGTCGTCGCAACCTGTTCAAAATAATGGCTTCATTAATGAGACTAATTATTGAAATCAAGTGCTGGTGTGTGAGTGCTGGACTGGAATAAATGTAATCTGGCTTTTTTTTTTTTTTTTTTAACTACCAGGACATGCTTTGACATGCCTAATGAATCAGAGCCTGTGGAACTTTCCATACATATACAAAATACAAAAAAGACAGAAAAAAAATCCTACAGCAGATGACATGGTATATCAGTAACAAAACTATAGGTAAGCTAAGACCGATCTTTTATATTAAGGATTAGATAGAAACCGGATAAACTTAAAACCACTGTAAGTTACATTTTATATATTTTTTGTTTGTTTTTTACAATTTTACATGAAAGCCAAAGTAAAGTCTCAAAGAAAACCAAACATAATCTTTTAAGCTTACGTTTTGATTCTTCAACATTTTTTGATCTTTCTTTTCTTTTCTATTTAATAAAACTGTTTTTGTTAACCTGTACAGCCTCACTGCTGAAAATGCTTTTCATTTCTTTATCCTTGTATTCTAAAAATAACAACGGCAATAATTACTCATATCCAGGGAAGAAAGTGGTTTATGTAGCCCAAAAGGTCAGGAGAGTAAACTATTAAGGTGGTGGACTGAAAAACTCTGCTTTGAGCTAAATTTCAGGTTTCCAGGGTTGAAACTCAAATAGCATAGTGCACTTTGTAGGGTGTTGAATCCCTTGTTTCCACACACTAAGTAGTGCCCTTGATCAGGGGTTAAAGAAGGATTTGGGATTCAGTCTTGTGTTAAAAGATTTGTAACTCAAGTTTGTAGCTTGTGTTAGTCAAGAACAAAGCGGTGAGGTGAGACATGAACCTGTCAGCATGTTGGCGGCATCACGCGCTCACATTAACGAGCAGTAATGAAAGATTGAAACACAAGACGGACAGTTCAAGATGACTTAGCAGCAATTACTAAGAAGACAAAGAGTTGGTTAGGATGACATAATGTCATCAGATAGGTTTTCTTCCTGATAGTGCTTCCGTGCGGGTTTTGAATCCAGGTTTTGGCAGGCAGCTGCTCTCACCTCTTTCCAGTAATGTGAGCCACCACTGAATTCTTAACTGGGCCACATCGACCCACTTTCACCCATAACTCAATTAAGTATTTATATATAATTAAAAAATGTTTGCCTGTTCTCCTTGTGCTTGGTAGGTTTCCTCCAGGTTCTCCGGTTTCCTCCAACAGTCCAAAAACATGCAGATAACCAGCGTTCCCAAATTGCATGTGGTGTGTGAATGTGCGTGTGAATGTTCTCAAGAGGTCCTACAGTACCACGGTTGTACAAATGAGAATAAATTCAATGGTCAGCATTGGCCTCCACAGTCCCATCCTCCACAGGTTCCTAGATGAATGTATGGAATAGAAAGATACCCCTAATGACCCTACCCAGGGCCAGGGGTAGCTCAGTCAGGGCCAGGGGTAGCTCAGTGGTTAAGGCATTGGACTACGGTTCGGAAGATCCCAGGTTCAAACCCCACAACCACCAAGTTGCCACTGTTGGGCCCTTGAGCAAGGCCCTTAACCCTTAACTGCTCAAATGTGTAATGAGATAAAAAAAAAAAAATGTAAGTCGCTCTGGATAAGAGCGTCTGCCAAATGCCTAAATGTAAATGTAATGAATGGTTTGTCATTGGGAAGAAAACAAAAAGTGTTTCCCTGACACTGAATGTGTGAGATGAGATGCAAGTTTAAACCACGTTCGGTTTCTATAAAGACCTAAACAATCCACCTGACACCCTGTTTGCTGCCCTTATTTACTGATTCTGTCCTCTGTAATAATTCTCCTGAACTAGTTTGACTCACCTGGACACACACACACACACACACACTCACACATAGTCTTGCACATACACATACACAGCCACACCCTGCCAGCGAAGGACAATCGAACAGTATGCAAGCCACACTAGGCTTTATGTCAAAGTGTGCTGTGTGTTTGTAAATGTGGGCGTGTGCTCCTGTGTTGGGTGTG
This sequence comes from Clarias gariepinus, assembly GCF_024256425.1. Taxonomy (NCBI): domain Eukaryota; kingdom Metazoa; phylum Chordata; class Actinopteri; order Siluriformes; family Clariidae; genus Clarias; species Clarias gariepinus. The sequence continues at coordinate 9,909,069 of NC_071104.1, forward strand.
CAGACACATGTTTCGGTCAGGGTGTGTGTGTACGGAGCGTGACTCAGTCCTTTTGACACTTTACTTACCCTGCGTCTGAATTTCGGGGATTAGGAGAAGCGTTGAGTAAATGAGGACAAGATTACTTAACTGACTGTCTCACCCTGTTTGACCAAATAAGACAAATCTGAAAGATATTATTAAAATTTTTTCTGTTTTCTAGGTCTGCATTTTGGCTTCATAACATGGTTTCAGGAAGCAGGAAGTCTTCTTAGGATGGAATGAAGGAAGTTATGCGTGCCTTTGAAACGCCCTTTTTGAAATCAGGTTTCTGTCTCGATCAAACACAGCTAGCTAAACCAGCTAGGCTATACTTATTAAATTAACCTTTACATTCATGGCATTCGGTTAATACGGTTGTCCAGAGGAAGGATGTTTGTCTTTGAACTGAACTGCTGCTAAGGGTGCTGTCAATCAGAGTTATTGACAGACATATCACAGGTGATGCTCCGCCCTCAGGGAGCTGTCAGTCACCGGCTTGTCAGTCACACCTCCTGCTTTCAGCTCAGTCTTCTCGCTGCTTGATAATTGTAAATAATCCATACAAAGGATGATCTGGACATAATCGTCTGATTGATTCGTACAAGCATTGAAGTCTGGGTGATCACGACGGCACGGCGCACCAACCATGACTTGAACAAGGTCATGACTGATAAGAATGTATATGTTTCTTGACGAATCTCAAGATTACTGATGACAAGATTACGAAGGAAGTTCACCAAATACCTCAGTAATCCTTAAAATCACAAGTCTACAGAAAGCACAGAAAAATATGGAAGGCCAATATTTGTTTTGTTATCACGTCTGCATATTTACATTGTGATAAATATCTATTTGTTTTAGGGCAGGGGTCATCTGCAGTCTGGGTACTTCAGGACCCTGGAAAGTGTTTAGACTGTTTAAATACACAGTTTTTATTGACATTTCTAGATCTTTTTTTTTAGGCATGTCTAGACTACATACTGAGCTAGTGTTAAATTCCATTCATCCACCCATCCATCTAGGGACCTCTGTAGTCCAACCAGGGACAGCGGAGACCAGTGGTGATTACTATCGTATTTATCCCCATTATTACACTCGTGGTAAAACCTCCGGTCAACGTTCACACACTACAGGCAAATTGGGGACCCCAATTAGCCTAATCGGCATGTTTTTGGACGGAAACCGGAATAACTGGAGGAAGCTCACCAAGCACAGGGAGAACACGCAAAACACCATGCACACAGAACCCAATGCGGGAATTGAACCCTCACCCCTAGAGGTGCAAGGTGACGGTGCTAACCACTAAGCTACTGTACTGCTGATTTTGTTATATCAGATGTTTTTAAACCAAAACGCAAATGAGAAGTTGCCTCCATGATTGTTAATGTCATAACAATCACACATCATACAATGTGTATATAAAAACAACAACGTCATATCGATGATTGTGAAATTAAACCCAATCATAGTATTCTGTAGTCTCGCTAAGCACAGAAATATGAATATGATAACTCTGTACACCATTAAATTCTTCACCCCAGCATGTGACTTGCTTTGATGCCATACCTACACACATGACATAAAAAATATATGAAACGTTTTTGTCACATGTCCTCAACGTTTCCAGTGACTCAGGGGATTGAAACTCTGAGTCAATGACAGGTTCGGGTTTTCTTACAGAGGTGATGTGCTGTTAAGTCCCGGCAGCTGCCACCAAGATGATCTCTCAAGATTAACGCTTGAATAGTTGTGCATGTGTAAACATGTTTGTACAACACAGGGCTCATACGTCTCTAGTTTCAGATTCATTTCAGGTGGATTCAGTTTGACCTGATACTAAACTGATACAAAAAAAAGATTAGCTTTACCTGCTAATGAGGTGACATTAACAATCAACATTGGATAAAAAAAAAATTAACATTTGGAAATCTTTGGCTTGTAGCTGTTACTTGACTTCAGATATACCACAGTCAGATTTAATGATATCAACACAATCTGTGATGAGGAACTTGTTATTAAATAATGTTTGGGCGTGGCCCTGCCTTTCACTCAGTGCTTCTGGGATAGGCTTTGTATTTACCTCCACCCTGACCTGGAAAATAAAACGAATACCCTGGAAGTCTCCTGAGATAGGCTCCAAGCCCCCGCTACCTTGTATACAGGATTAAGTGACATTAGATGATGATGATGATGAGTGAGTGAGCAGATACACTGCATTTCCAGAGTGACCTATAGGCTGTTTTTACAGCATTTGGCCACCAGGGGCACTGCCAAACAAAGCCAAATAAGTTCTAAAAAATTCTGGAAGTTTCCTCCAGCCATTTTTAAATATATGTGCACTAGGAATGAAGAAGTTTGCTGTATTTTTTTTTAGGTTGACAAACTACAGCACAGAGGATTCTCCTCTTCTTCTCTTGGTGATTGGGAACAACCAGGAGAACCACCATCCCTTCATCTTCTGAAAGAGGTAGTTCCAGAAGTTTCTTTAACAGATTAATTGCACCTGCAACAAACTCTAGATTTGCACTAAGTTAAGAAATTAAAACTACACATGGGACACTTCTAATGCTTTTCTGAAAGGCCTAAAATGCTTTTTTTTCTTTTGAGGCAAAAATAACAATTTAGCTTGTTCCATGCTAGCACCATTGATTTACTAATGCTAATCCTTTAAACTGTTATTGTGTTACATTTTTCATATTAAACGACCCAATGACTGATTCAATATTAGTAGCTGTGGTTGTTGGTTTTTTTTTTCTTTTTGGAAATGTTCTGTTAAAAAAAAAAAATTGGTTGATTTTTGTGAAGTAATTAATTCCACAGTTTCTGCACAAAATGTAGCTTTTGTGCTAAATCTTCTCAGGGTATTAGTTGTCAAACAAGTTATTTGTAATATCAGAATGTGTAACATCATATGTGTGTTGGAGGACGTTGCAGAACACTCAGGATACTCTTCCATTGCTGTTCTGTTCTCGTCACTGTCTCCTCTCTCTCTCTCTCATCCCCCTTTTCCTTCACACCAGGTAGAAGGTTGCATCGAGGGGGTTGAGGGATGAAAGGCGGAGCACAGCGAAAGATGAGTGAGCGAGGAGGACGGGAGAACAATGCAGCGCCTGTGTGGAGTGTGCAAGTGTGTGTGTGTGTGTGTGTGTGAGAGAGAGAGAGAGAGAGAGAGAGTGTGACACCAGGAGAGGAGAGAAAAGAGAAGAGAGAGAGATGTTATCGGGAGCGCTGTAGTCTACTGTTTACACACTGTGCCTTCTGAAGCACTGCAAGAAAGAGCGAGACGGAGAAAAGGATGGAGACAGATAACGATTGGTGTAACAGATAAAAACAAAACTCCAAAGTAACTGAAATAGTGCAGTTGATACTGTGAGGGAGAGAGGCAGTGAAAGTGGAAAGTCTTCTGGTGGTCTGTTTATTTCTTCCAGTTTGGGAGATGACTTTATCTGTCAAACTGATGACATATTATAGTATCAGACATTAAATTTAACATTGAAAAATGGTGGTTTAATGAAATTCAGGAACGGTATGAGTCATGTGGACAACATTTTTTTCAACATTTTGTCATTTTAAAACCAAAAATGTTACTGTATTATATTGGGATTTATTGTGATAGATCAACACAAAGTGGCAATTAATTGTGAAGTGGAAGGAAAATGTTTACAAATAAATATCTGAAAGGTGTGGCGTGCAATTGTATTCAGTCCCCCGGAGTTAATACTTTGTGGAACCTCCTTTCGCTGCAATTACAGCTGCAAGTCTCTTGATGTATGTGTCTACCAGCTTTGTACATCTAGGGAGTGAAATTTTTGCCCATACTTCTTTGTAAAATAGCTCAAGCTCGGTCAGATTGGATAGAGAGCGTCTCAAATGGATTTAGGTCTGGACTTTGACTGTATAAAATAAATTTATGTTTGTGGATATAATGTGACAAAATGTGGAAAAGTTCAAGCCACTATATATCACAAAACCTTTATCAAAGACCTGAATAGCCATTTAATGTAGCGATCGTTTCCTGAAACCTTTATGCTGAGCTCTTGGCATGTCTGCCCTGTTGCTTGATCAACTGTAATTAATTTTTTACAAAGGTACGAGGCTAGCATTCCCTTCCACCCATTATATTGCTCCAGTACAACCATAGTACAGTCACAGTCACTTTGAATTCGGCTTACTTTCGGATCTTCTTGGCAAAGTGAATAAATGGAAGCATCCACCCCTTACTCTGCCATGGTTACAAACTGCATCTAACCAGTCCCCCCACCCTGGGCCCCCCATAGCGGGCCAATTATTGAGTCCGTGATTATGATTGGACTATTCCATACTGCACAACCCCCAAGCAGACCCTTTTTGATAGGTAGTCATTGAACTAGCACTATGCTTGAGTCCGTGCTCCTCTCGCTGCTGCGATAAGAACATGTCTCAACCTGCTGTATTTGGAATCCAGCCATAGACTAATAACCCACTTCTAAAAGTCCCATAGTTCCATCAAGCCCAAGGGAACTACTGCTGCGGCTGTCATCAGCGATCCTGGCATCCTCAGCAGGAGCTACACACAGAGGCCTGCCTGAATGGGATAACAGGTTGGCTGGTGTTCTCCATGATTTAAACCTTCAATATGGGAAATCCTGCGGCCTGCTTTGGTGTTAGGGAGCTCTTTACAGGGTTCACTGCGTGACCAACCACCTTAATATGGTGATATGAGTGACGAAGGGTGGACAGGTCCTGAATTGCCTGCTCCTTGGTGATGGCACATCAGAGCAAGGCTTCTAAATACGACTGAATTAGTGACTCACTGGTGTCTATTATTGAAATTTCCTGTGTATCTGTGTGTGCCATGTTTGCTGTTATTTTCAGTCTGTCCTTCCGAGGAAAAATATGAAGTTTCGGGTTGATTAAAAATCAGTAGTGTTTGCCACTTACAATTAATTTACAGTAATTTACCAATTCCAAAGATTAAAATTACAAACAATACTACTCTTTGTGTCTGGCGCTAATATATTTAGGTTTGGCGTTTCAGTCTTATTTAGTATTGGCAGCTGGTTGATAAGGTTCCTTCTCTGTCACCCTGGAATAGGTTTGATCTGGACTCATCAAGTCCAATTTTTTTGCCACCTAGCAAACTGAAGCCTTTTTTCTGATTTTCCTCACATGGCTTTCTTTTTGCCACACAGCTGTTTAGTCCCAATCCGTATCACACATCCTCACAACTACAGTTTATTTTTATTTTTTCAACTACACCAAGTGTTTAAGTGATCTCTGTTCATGTTTTTTTTTTTTTTTTTTTACTCGACCATATTTCTTCTAGGTTGTGATCTAGAATTCTTAACCCAGTTTTGGTAATTTCAAATCTCCGCAGCCCAACAATATGACTCCTCTGAAATGGCAATTTTTTGTGTGCCAGGAAGTGTATTTTACTATGCAAAAGACACCACTAAAGCACTTGTTAATTCCCAGTGAAGCTGTGCATCCAGGCAGGACTTGAAATAACGTATTAAAAGCCTGTTCACTGGGCAGTAAATGGCTTTAATCCCATTAAAACACAGTGTATTGGAATCTGCAATAGAAGTCAGCCTTCTCTGGGGTTCTATCACTGCTGTTCTGGGAGCTTTAAAAGAGATTTTCATGCACCAGTCACTAAAACCAGTTTGGATGCAGTGAGTTATGTTCTAACTTGATTTGCTAAAAATGTAATTTCACACACTATATATATATATATATAAACTGGGCTCTTGGGATGCGTGTGTACAAGTCCAAGTAAGTCTATCATTTAACCATGGGCTGATTAGCTATTTGGTTCTATAAGATGCTTAAAAAAATCCAATTGTCTTAAATCAGCCGCTGAATATATCACAAAAATGAAAAGATAAATTGTAAGCATGTTTGTACACACTGAAACTCATTGTGCTGTAACAATATTTTGTCAAAGCTATTTTAGTGCAGGTTAAGAAATAAAATTGCACATTGTTGCTTTTGACAACACACACAAAACCCCAGTGAACAGGACTATTCAGCAGCTCTTTATAAAACGGTTCTTCCTCTGAATCATTCATTATTTACAGTATGGACTGTTTTTTAGAACATAACAGTAAGCAAGAGGACAATACTTCTTTAATAAACCCTGGGAAAGCATCAATGTGTCCTGTCATCATATCAGAAAAGATGTACTATAGCAAGACTAAAACCCTGAAGTAGTTATATTAAGTGTTTCTATAAAAAAAAAAAAACATTTAGCAACCATCGAATAATAATTCATCTGACTAACAGCAGTCAGGGTTGTTCAAGTCAAACCTGGAATGTTGATTTTGGGTGGGAAAAAAAAACTTCCTTAAATTCTGTAAATAAGTAGAAAGTGTTCTCAGTCTGCCAGAGCCATTATTACATCTAAAACCCTGGCCTCCCAGGAACTCCTTTAATGGCCCATACATGTGGAAATAGCTTGGAGTGACGTCAGGACTGTATGGGGGAATGGTGCATTACCTGTATTGTCCTGTAAAGTACAAGTGGTGTAGGTGTACAATTTCTGTAGACAGATGTGTGTCTTCCGCAAGTTGGCAATGAAGTGATCTTCAAGGTTCAGATAAACTGTGATGTCTTTACTGTGTATAAAGTCTTCTGTAAAGAGTTGTCCCAGTTTGACTTTGACATTCACATGCTCATTCACATACTATAGGCAATTAGAATAATCTGAAAGTCTTTAGACTGTGAGAGGACCCAGGGGAAGCCCATCAAGCATGGGGAAAACATATAAACTCCACACACACGGACACGGAGGCGGGAATCAAACGCAGACGGTGCAATGGTGGAAGGTGACATTGCTAATCACTAAGCCGCCGTGTATGTATGTATATTATATAGTTTTCTGATATTATTTATTTCATGATTAAATTCATGGATAGTAGCCAGGCAGACCCCAAGTAAAGACACAGACACAGGTTAGACATTTAATATCGTTCACACAGTCTTAAATAACATGGCTCAGGAACAACCACACCCTATTCTGAGTACATATTGGCTTCATTTCTAAAATTTCAGCTTCACCACAGAGGGCGGATTCCTAGTTACCGTACTCTATGTTCATTTCTCCAAACGTATCTATGCGCAGTGCACTGATTTTCTCCGAGACATGTCTCAATAATAAACTAGTTTAGTAAGATTTGTCCTGTTCTACAGGTTACATTTAGTTAAAGATATTTAGGCAAATATGTCCTGACCTAACATGATCCTTCGCTGTCACTCATAACGTGGTTAACTACTAATAAATAAATAATACTGAATCTCACAAACACATTGAAAAAAACCCATTAAAGATTTATCAAAACTGTTTGTGTGTGGTTTTATGAATCATGCGAAGCTGTAAAAGAACCAGATCAGCCACAATGCATCCCGTCCCACCCTCGTCAGTTCCTTCCGCCGTCTCTTGAGAAGGTACCGAACCCCACACAGCTGAAAAGCTGAGTACGTCTTGTCAGTGTGCACAAATGCAATTTCCTGGTGCCAAAAGGTTGGGTTGAAAAAGGCACTCGGACCACACGCGCTCAATGATCCTTTAAAAAACGCTACAAAATCACGGAGTCTCTCTTGTGTTGCAACATTTGGCCTCTTGTTTTAACCTCTTAAGTTAATTCCTAACTATTACGAAAATTTGCAACAGATTGAATAGGTATTAGCGATGTAAATGTGAGGTGACTTTATTTTAGGGAAATGATACTTTGTTCCTTTTTTTTTTTTACGCAAATGAATCATATGACCAAGTTTGATCCTGATGGCTTCCGATAATCACAGCGCGGTATGCTGAATATTTTTTATTTTTTTTTATCTCCTAAAAGGAAGTTTGGCTAAAACCATAGTTGTGTAATTGAGCTGCCTTCAAGAGGAAGCTGTGGGAGTGTTGGCTCAGGAGGCTAAGGATCCAAGTTGCTGATTATTTAAATCTAAGGATCCGGGTCGGTGCATTTCCACACCCTATACTTCCCAGACACTGCATGCGGTTGCGATCCTATTTAAATTGAACATTTGTTAAATGTTAATGTTTGAGAGATTATAGCTTTGCATAATCAGTTTTCTTTAACCAGTTCGCCATGCCAACATTTCTTTATTCCAACATTGTACGTTTATAATACAAGAAAATCTGAGTATTTTAAAATTGTGATTAATTGCGATTAAACACAGACTATGAGTGTGATTAACTAGATTAAAATTTTTAATAGATTGAAAGAACTACATTATTTCATACAAGTCTATAGAGACCGTGTGTGTGTGTGAGGGTGCATGTGCTCTTGTCTGCACGTAGAGCAGAAGGCTGATTTGAAAAGGCACTTGATATGGAGCAAGCCTTTGAATAGTCTGTCTCACAATGGCTTTCATTATTAGATTGAGCAACAGGCAGACACATGAACACAGAAGAAGGCATTGGGGGGAAAAAAGCAAGAAATTTAGGGGAGAATTATGAAAACCAGCACCAGTTTAAAAGACAGAGGTCTAATTCTAACCAGCTTTAGTGTCCTTTACCGCTTATTTGGGTGTGATAACATCTGACCGGAGCTGATTATAACCTCGTCTGTGCTTCCATTTGCTTGAAAAAGGCTTCTAAGAGGAGATGTATTAAATCAACGAGCATGTGTTGGCTACATAAAGAAACATGGCTGCGTGGAAAACTAAAAGCAGCTGCTCTTAAAGTAGCTTTAAAGTGATGGAGGCGTTGATGTGTGGAGCCATGGTGCGTACCGGCGTTTTGTGTGGTACTTGATGGTTCAGTTCAAAGGGAACACCCGTCAGGCATTGTGCCCTCAGAAGGCATCGTTTAACATGTATGTGTGTTGGGGTGTGTGTGTGTGTGTGTGTGCATGTGTGCGCACTAGCATTAACAGTCTGGAAGGTGTGACGACGTTTGATCAGGTGCACTGTGTGAAGTCAGGATACAAGAAAATGGCTGAAATAACAGCCGTTCGTTTGAAATAAGAATATTTTCCTCTATTTATCCCTTCAATCGCTGACTTTCTGGGCAATTCTGGTACTTATCCTGTTCTGGTTGTGTTTTAATTGTCAGAGAAAATGAGCTTTTTATTACTTCTGAAAAGTTTCAAAATGACTACACGTCCACTTGGCTGTGTTTTAACTCTGGATCATTTTGGTTGCCATGGGTACCTCCTAGCCTGGCGATTACACTGCTGGACTGTTAGTGAGTGTGTGTGTGTGTGTGTGAGAGAGAGAGAGATTCCAGGGTCCAACAGAGATCAGAAAAGCCGCCGCTCTCAAGTTCAGATCAATATCTTCCTGCCCTTCTGAGTGCCATCCCCTCGTGATACACACACACACACTTTCTCTCTCCCTGTCTGTCAGACACTCTCACAGATGAGCGGAGTTTGATTTTAAATCATGCCAATTTAGCCTTTATGGACTCCCACTGGGTTATAAACCTCCTAAAACCATTTGCCTGAATATATGATTGCTGCAACATTAAAACGAATGAGCTATGATGTTTATTCTAAAGTTGACATTGTGTTAGACTCACTCACTCATCGTCTATACCCCTTTATCCTGTCTACAGGGTCTCAGGGGCCTGGAGCCTATCTCAGTAGACTTAGGGTATGATTCGGGGTACACCCTAGACAGGGTGCCAATCCGTCTCAGGGAACAGACACGTACAGTACACACTCATCAGCCTAATCTTCATGCCTGCATGCACACAGGTAAGAATCGAAGAACCTGGAGGTACAAGGCCACAGTGTTAACCACTTAGTCACCTACAAGTGTAACTCAAAAAATTAGAATATCATGCAAAAGTTCATTTATCTCAATATTGCAACTTAAAAGGTACAAGTAATATATGAGATGGACTCATTACATGGAAAGCAAGATAGTTCAAGCCGTGATTTGTCATAAATGAGATTGAGTTTTCATATTACAGCTCATGAAAACCCCAAATCCACAATCTCAGAAAATTTTAATATTACATGCAATCAATAAAAACAAGGATTGTACATAGAACATATCTGACCTCTGGAATGTATAAGTATGCAGATTCTCTATGGGGTTCAGGTCAGGCGAGTTTGCTGGCCAATCTAGCACAGGTATCCCACGATCATTGAACCAGGTTTTGGTGCTTTTGGCAGTGTGGGCAGGTGCCAAGTCAGCATCCCCATAAAGCTCGTCTGCGGAAGGAAGCTTGAAGTGCTCCAAAATCTTCTGGTAGTTGGCTGCGGTGAGCCTGGACTTAATGAAGCACAGTGGACCAACACCAGCAGATGACATTGGGCTCCCCAAATCAACACAGACTATGGAAACTTCACACTGGATTTTAAGCATTTTGCGTGCCTCTCCATTCTTCCTCCAGACTCTGGGTCCTTTGTTTCCAAATGAGATGACAAAGTTGCTCTCATCAGAAAAATGGACTTTGGACCACTGACCAACAGACCAGTTCTTTTTTTACTCAAGCCCAGGTAAGACGCTTCTGACGTGGTTTATTGTTCAGAAGCGGCTTGACGAGAGGAATACGACATTTGAAGCCCATGTCCAGGATCCATCTGTGTGTGGTGGCTCTTGATGCACTGATTCCAGCCTCAGTCCGCTCCTTGTGGCCTTTTTCTGACAATTCTCTCCAGGCTGCGGTCATCCCTGCTGCTTGTGCACCTTTTTCTTCCACACTGTTCCCTAACACATAACTTTCTGTTTATGTGCATTGATACAGCACTTTGAGTCTTTCCCTCCTTATGGAGGATGTCAATGATGGCTTTCTGCACAACTTTCGGGTCAACAGTCTTTTCCATGATTGTGTTTCCTACTAAACCAGACTGAGAGACCATTTAAAGGCTCAGGAACCCTTTGACGGTGTTATGGCTTTATTAGTTGATTAGAGTGGGACACTTTGAGCCTAGAATATTGAACCTTTAACAATAGTCTAATTTTCTGAGATTGCATGGAGTTTGCATGGTTTCCAAGTGCTTGATGGGTTTCATCTGGGTACTCTGGGTTCCTCCCACAGTCCGAAACATGCAGATTAGGCTAATTTGCATTCCCATATTATTACTATTATTATTAGAATGGCCTTATTATTATTATTATTATTATTATTATTATATAACTCCTAAGTTTAAGCCTTGGGGTGCTATCAAGCTGTATAAGCTAAAACTGAAATAAGATTGTAGACTCAATAAATTGAGTCAATTTAGCCCCAGGGCTTTGTTCTAAATATCTCCCGGACGCTGTGTAGGCAGCCTTCAAGGTTAATTGAACTCCTAAACTATACCACTACTCTTTGTGGCCGCGAGGGAAAGAAATTACAAAGCTACGATGAGAAAGGAGCTTGAATCGGCATCGTTTGTTCACGTTGTTTACGCTCTCTCTCTTTATTTCTCTCACACACACTTAGCACTTTTTATTTCTTTTTCTAGTTCGAGTCGGGATCTGCTTCAATAATCTCGTGTGCTTACAACATTGATCTGTGGAATGGCGTTATCGCAGGCTCATAAATAACGAAAGAGGAGCAGCTTGCTAAAGATTAATAAAATACTTCTCCTTTGGGGTTACACACACACACAGACCCACACTACTGTATATTTCCATTATTAATAGCAGCAGCAACATGCACGCACACACACTCGCACAACGGCAAGGCAGATGACATCATGTATGCTGCTCATGACCACTTGCTTCAGAGGATCAGGGGAGAAACAGTGAGAGAGAGAGAGAGAGAGAGAGAGAGCAATGGGGAAAAAAATATCCTCATAAAAATTGAAATGATGAGAAAAGAGAGAGGGGGAGGGGCTGGCAGAAGGGAGGAAAAAAAATGGACGAGTGTAATTGCAATTCATTTCCACCTCAGAGCCCCTTGGGTGCATCTCCAGCCTGTGATCTGGGTGGCTACGAGAGATCAGGTCCTTCTCTTTAATATTCACAGCCATGGTTCGAGATGAGAGACGGCTCCCATACCTTCAGGTCCATGAACATAATGAGATTTTTATTTCACCCCTGTGTGTATGCGTGTGCGCCGAGTGCATCATGGTCGGGCATTAAGATCATCCGAGTGGAGCAGGGCTGAACTTTCACTGGAGTGATTTATGGAGCCATTGAAGCATCAGTCTTCCTCGCTCTTCCTCGCGTATGCCTCGCTGGCCCTAAATTACCCAGAATGGCCTCAGAGGTTCACACAGTCGGTTTCACCCAGGCCACGCCCATTTTCATGTGATCACTTAACCAGGCTCTGCTCCTCCAGGTACCGAGTGCATCAAGTCAGGACTCTTGACTCAACAGAGCCAAGAGTCTTGTATCGTATCAACCGGATCCGATTCCTTTATTCTTCCATGAATAAAAGTCTTTTTTTTTCCCCCCCCGAATCTCATTCATGCAAAAGGTCATGTCGCCCTGGCTTGATTCTTGTCTCTCGCTTCCACCTGGACAACCTTTAAGGACGGCGTCTCAACAGCCAGGGGAAGCAGTAGTGGTTAGCACGGTGGCCTCACACCTCCAGGGCAGAGGGTTCTATTCCTGCCTTTCGGGTGTATGTGCGTGGAGTGTGCCCCTTGTGCACCAACCCCCAATCCCCCCCACGCGCTTGGGAGATAATTTGGTTTCCAAAGACATGCAGATTACGCTAATTGGTGTTTAAAAATGCTTGGAATATGTGTGTCTCGTTTGCCCTTTGATGGATTGACATCCCTTCCAGCGTGTACCCCGCCTCGTACCCCGTGTCCCCTAGGATAGGCTTCAGGCGTCCCGCGACTCTGTACAGGATAAACACTAAAGAGAATGAGTGAACAGACAGGTGGAGCGACATTAGAGTTGACAGGTGCTGGCTGACATTGTTGTGTGTTCTGCTTAGGTGTACAGTACGTGCCTACACTTGATCCATAACATATGACAATAATTCAAATCATTTCCTTCATTTGAGTTGCTTAGGTACAGGCAAGCAGCCAGGAAGGTTTCCTTTTGTCTGATTTCTTTCAGATTTTATTTTTCTAGAAAAGGCCACTGCTTATTTGATCGTGTGTCTGTTTACACACACACACACACACACACACACACTCAGACAAATTGAAATGTTTTAAAGATTAAAGTTTTGAATACTTAAAATGGGTTTATGCATGAAGTGCATTCTGTTGTGTTAACCACATTGTAAAACAGACCTGACGGCTTACAGAGTGTATTTCAGACGCCAGAACTCCTTACATCTGGCAGTACTTGACCTGATCACGAGTGCATATGCATACGCTCAGCCCTTGCATAACTTCGAGTTTTAATCGGACAAGGTAGGGCAGCTTGGCTGTCTGCACCGTCCGCCTTTTTTTTTCTGCCCTTTTGTTCATTTCCAGCTGTTCCCAGTAACCACTCAGCAGGTAGCCAGTAACCGCTATTGTACTGATAGGACACATTTTCCTGAGGAAAAATCAATGCATTATGGGAGTATTAAGATAAATGACTTCGGGTTCTGATCTCGGTCTCGTCCTGCACACAGAGAGCATGTTTAATAAGATCGGACCTTGGGCACCGCCGCTCGATATTGCTCTCTGACTGGGGAGAAAAAAAAAGATCAATGAGGATGAAATGACTTTTGTTATTATCTAGATGCTTCAGTACCATGTAGAAAACAATACATATTCATCTATGTTTTATGTATTATGATGATGAATAGCGTGCCAGAAGAGGGTTTAGTGGTCACACCTCTAACCTTGCACCCCCAGGGTTGGGGGTTCAAATAACGCCTATGGTAGAGCTTCAGACCTACTGCGACCCTACACAGGATAAGCGATATAACTAATGGATGGAATAGTGTGCCAGGTGCCATGTGATATCAGGTTTAATCAAAAAAACTGTAACTGCCAGTCTTTTTGACAAGAGATACGGTTTAATCTTGAATTTAAATGCAAATTTTTATGTAAATGGCAACAAATTCTATTACTCTGCAAATGCACTTCTCATTATAATGACAATGAGAAGGGTTTTTATTTTATTTTATCATTATGGCCTTCTTGCTAGTCTTTTTTTAACAGTCTATATATATATTTGTTTGTTTGTATATTTATTTTTTCAGAGAGTAGCTCTTGGTTGCATTTGTGTACCCTGTTAACCTTGGGATTTGGACACTCAACAAGCGTTATTGTGGAAGAACATACAGTAAAGGATAAATAAAAGATTAAGGAGAAAGTTTTCAGACAGGCACTCAATCCGCCCACCAATCAGTATAATTAAATATGCAGCAGTTGACATTTTAATAAAAGATAATTATAGAATTATCAGAAGTTGTCAGAAAGGCTGACGCCGACCTTGAGCGTTCGGGCCCACCCAGAACACGGGGCGGTTAGACGACGTTTGAACTCGTGCCTTTAACGTATAGTCTGAAAGTGTCTGGCTACATCAGAGCGGTGAGAGCTAAGAAGCCTTTCATCCTTTTGTAGACATACTAAAGAGCTGAAGTACACTGTACATGAGTTGTTGATTTATAACTTTAAATTTTTGTATATTTTGCTTTCAAAGAGCCAGACTTTTATGTATTTTCAATGTAGTCCTGAGGAATCGTTCTCCAGGCTTCCTGAAGGACTTTTTTTTGGCTGTCATTTTCAGTCTGGTCCCTGTGCCTGAGCAGTTTCAGAGAAATGTTTTTTGTTAGTTTAGCCACTTTATTCAAGTAGAAAACCATCAAACTTAAAGCATCATTCAGTGAGAAACAGTTGCAGATGGAGACAGATGATCAGGCCGGTGATTAGTATACTGGTGATGCTGAATGGTTGGTAGACGAGAGGGTAAATGAGGTCACTGATGAGGCCGTTACATAAATGACCAGTTTTTGATATTTAATATATCATGAAGAGGTGGCTCAAGACTTCCACAGTGATGGATGGATGGATGGATAGATAGATAGAAGGTTTGTTGAAAAAGGTCTCGCTGCTTGTTAGATTTTTAAAATATGATTCCGATACAACCTTAACGTAAAGCTGTTCATATATTTATAGCTACAAAACTGAATGAATGTTTAGCGCAGTTATTTTAACTTCATTTGCAATGTCATGAATCTAAAACTGGGAATATAAAGTAATATTTTTTTTTTAAATTCTATCAGTTGTGATGTTTATGCTCCAGGACAGGCATCACTAAATACAGGACTGCAGTCCATTTTCCATACACAGTTAAATCACCCGAATTGAGAGCCTGGTATGACAGAGCAAACAGACTCCTTCCACCTTTATTTACAGCCCAGCAGCGTGCAAATGAAGATTCATTAAAGATTGCTTGTATTCTCTACAAATGTAAGGAAATGTACAGTAAAAGGCCATCAAAGTTTAAACTTCCCACAGGCTTAACGTAGAAAAACGGAAATAAATATTATAGAAATAGTATTGAAATTTTAAATAACTTATTTTTTATAGACCTAAATAACTGAGATTTAGAGATCTGAATCTTTAAAACAAACATGAACGTCGGCCCTCGCCTCAAAGGAAATTTTATTGACCAGACCTTCTAAAATTTCAATTCAGGACCCCTGCTCTGGTGTAACCAGACGAGTCTACTACAGACATTATAGATCTGATACCTGGATGCATTTAACAGTTTTAACACTTAAAGTCAAAAAGAAGAACCTTATTGGTTGTTCAACACAAATATCGAGTTATGTCTATTTTATGTGAATGTACAGTACAGTATATATC
Source organism: Clarias gariepinus (assembly GCF_024256425.1). Classification (NCBI taxonomy): domain Eukaryota; kingdom Metazoa; phylum Chordata; class Actinopteri; order Siluriformes; family Clariidae; genus Clarias; species Clarias gariepinus. The sequence goes on from NC_071104.1 coordinate 9,924,728, forward strand.
TAAAGATATTAGGGGGGAAATCTCTTCCTCTCTCTCTCTCTCTCTCTCTCTCTCTCTCTCTTTTTCCCCCAGGTGCTTCTTCCCTGTTGTCCACAGATGGCTGCACACTATTACAGGAAAGATTGTGTTTATCACTGGCAGGAATGAGATTTTCCTCCTACCCAAGGTATACTTCCAGATCTGATTTAGAGCATCATGTCTGGACGAACAAAAATTGGTAATCAGATTAGGTATAAAGGGTACGATCAAGTTACAAGAAGATCACTGAGCTACAGTATGGGTTTGTTTTTTTCGAACCCTTTAGTAAGGACTAGTAACGAGGAGACTGTGTGATGTTCAGGAAGTATGTGGGGGCAGTGATATGAGTTAGGGTTAGACTCTTTATGGTGACAGATTTTTGCCCTTAATGACTGGGATATATATTGAGTTTTTTCATCAGTTTTCCAACCCATTCTTTCTGTTGGTCCAGGTTTCAGAATCACATACAGTACTGTATCTTACTCTCTTCTCCGTTTCATTATGTATTTGTATCGGTAGCTACGTTTACATGCATTTAATTTGTTTCGATTGAAATCATTCTGATTAGAGATTCCAACTGAACTCTTTATATGGATACAGATCTGATATTACCAATATTTTTAAAATGCAGTGCTTTTTTTTTACTTGTGCAGAATGGTTCTGCCCACAGTGTAGTGTTTAATCTTCCAAAAATACGTTAGGTCATCTTTTCCAGTAAATCCGACCTTCGGCGCTATGATTGGTTACAAGAATTCAGTCTTATCTATGATTGGCTAGATGCTTTACTACATATGAAACGGTGAGCCGATTAGAACCTCTTACTCAGCCAGAGACAAGGTGGATGAAAGATTGAGGTAAAGACAGGTGGGAGAGAGTTGTTCTCAGAGTTTACCATTCAGGAATGGAAGCAAAATTTCCCTCTTGGAAACTTATTACATCACCAAATGTTACATGTGGAGCAGATATGCGCAGAAAGAATATGTTTATCCCAACAAGAGAGAAACGATCAGATCAAGTGTTTATATGGGTATTAATTACCTACTTTATTTCACTTGGTCCATATTCAATTCAATTAAATTTTATTTTATTTATTTAACGCTTTAAACAATTATCATTGTCACAATCAAAAGAAAATGATGAAAATTTGGATGATATGTGAAAACTAAAACTATGATTAAATTGTTCCTGATGAGCAAGCCGAGAGCATCGGTGGCAAGGAAAAACTTGGGAGGAACCAGACTCAACGGGAAACCCATCCTCATTTAGGTGATAACGGATAGCAAGGATTGTTTTGCAGTCATACTGTGTGTCAGGCGGCTGGAAGTCCAGTAGTTGATGTCTTTAAGTTGATATTGAGTCCAGTTCATCATTGGAGGCTCAGGTAGACTGTATGAAATTCCAGTCCCTAATTTCATACTGTAGGCAAACATATGCATGTGCTTCTGACTGTACAGTAGGCACATGTCCTCAGAGAACAGTTGTCTGCATCAACCGAGGCCAGGACCGTCTTGATGGTAAAATGGAACCTCAGTCACCACACACATCCTAAGCAGACAACATGGGGCATCCAAGCGACAAGATCTCCAACCAGAAGCGGGGCATCAGGACGAGTCAGACAGGTCCAGAGGGCAAAAGGGGTCTGGATTACTGGCAGCTCAGTAAAGCATGTGTAGCTTGACCGAGAGAGACAGGGACAGGAAGGGAGAAGAAAAGAGAGAGAATGGTCACAGCCACGTAATCTACAGTATAAGGTGAATGTATATTTAGTGCAAACTGCAAGCAGGGATTCTGGCAGGACTAACTATGACGGCATAACTAAAAGGAAGGAAACACAGACACGAGGGGGAACTGGTATATAAAGCAACCAATCACTTCACTGTCAACAAACCTGAGTGATCAATGAGAGTGGGGAAGACAGCATCTAAACATACCAGTTCACCATAATACTCTACGTCCATGAGTCCCCCAGATCCGCTCCTTTACCCAAGACAAATCTTTTTACAAAAATTCAGCCTAGACTTAAACACTGAGTCCTGAACATTAATTGAAAGACTATTCCATAACTTTGGGAATTTGTAAGTAACAACGCTGCCCCTGCTGTAGTTTTCATAATACGCGGTACTGACAAGCAGCCTGCATCCTTTAATCGAAGTAGGCGTGGTGGATCGCAAGACACTAGCAGTTCACTTACATACTGCGGCACGACACCATTTAATGCTTTATATGTCCACAGTAATATTTTAAAATCGCTGCCAAATTTCACCGGGAGCCAAAGCAGTGTGGATAAGCTGGGGGCGATGTGCTCCTACTGTATCTTCTGGTTCTAGTGAGGACTCTTGCTGCTGCATTCTGGACCAACTGAAGCCATATCAGATCAGACTCTGCCCATAGCCTGCTTAAGGTCTTTACATATTGTATTTTTATTTCGATTGAGCTATTATTGACATGATCATTGGAATATTATGGTCCATGTAAATGTGCCAATTTGTGCTAATGAGATGGTGTTACAAAAGCCCATGAACAGAACATAGTCTTACTGGGATACACTTGTGCTTTAGGCTTAATGTAGAACTCAAGAAATGTAATCTGTAGTGCGTATTTAAAATTTAACACAAACTTGTAATGTCATGCAGCAGCTCAACCACCCTCTAAGATTACAGTTACGAGCACTGTTCATACAGCAAATAACTGTACACACCCTTATGGGTGTGCGTGCTTGTGCACTCACAAACACCCACACAATTAGGGAATTGATGAAGCGCCACGTCTTGACCACATTTTTTGGTTTATAGACAAACCACACTAATCAACAAGACAGAGTGGCGTCCTTGCTCCACTACACACACATCAGCTTATCAGCTATTTACAGAAGCGCTCATAGTGTGCTACCTCAAACATGGAATATACAGTACGTGTGGGACATTTATTTAAGTAATTTGTACCATTTTATTTATTCATGTACAGTAATGTTGATGCCACACCGCCTCTAGGTGCAATCCTGAGCTCTATTTACTGTCTGTGTATGTTTGCATGTTCTCGCTCCAGGCTCTTACGGGCTCTGGGTATCTCTTGCAGAGTGTATTCCTGGTTCTTCTTGATCACCTGGGATTGCCTCCGGGTCCCTATAGGGGTCACTGAAGATGAATGAATGCATGTCCAAATTCATATTTATTTAGTGCGCACATTTTGGTGCTTGTCTTCACTTTGTGTTGAAGGGTGATGGGTCATGCTGAGTTAAATGGCTCAGGGCATGCTTTGGCATTTGAGCCCTTCCATCATCTAGTTGGATCCTGGTCCATTTTTATGCCACTCAGTAAAAAAGGCATTATTTCTTCAGGTTGTCTGCCTGCCAATATTCCTCTTAGTGTGATATTTTAAGAACGAGTGGTTTATTGTTTCTGAGGAATTATATAGAATTATCATTGTGACCAATAGGTCTCAATGGAACAAGATCAAGGTCACAGAAAAAAAAAGTTTCTCTTTGGTAAATTTCTTCCTGTCTGTTATACGAAGGTGTTATATATACCTTCATGGACAAGAACTATTGAACCTGCTTGACCAAGAACGATTGTTAAATATTAGTACTGATTGGATTTTGGCCCTACTTAGCCAAAAAACGATTTCCAAGACCAGTGGTTTAGGTTTGTACAGGGGCCTCTATGCACAATGGCATTGAATCCCTTCTTACACTGATGTATCATGAACAGTACAATGGGGTTAATCTGGAGTCATCAGACCACATCACCCTATTTCCACTTCTCCAAAATTTTATTTTTTTGCTCTCTAGCAAACTGAATCTTTTTTTCTGATTGGCCTAAGTGGTTTTCTTATGGCCACACAGCTGTTTAGTTCCAATCCTGTGAGTTCTCATCACATTGTGTATGTTTATTTATAATTTATTCCGACCACATTACTTCTACAAAGTTAAGAGTGCAGCCCTATCCTTATAGGTTTGATAATGTTTTAAAGGCTTTTTATCCCAGTAGCAGTAATTTCAAAGCCCCTTAGTTGTTTTCTTTGCTTGATGCTGCCCCATAAATTTCTCATAAATAAATGCTCTTCTGAAACGTTTTTTTTGGTAAGGTAAAACAGTGTATTTTTTTTATGCAAAGCCCACCACTAAAGCTCTTCTTGTTAAGTCCCAGTGAAGCTGTGCATCCAGGCAGGACTCTAAGACCTTGATCACCTTAACTTTGATTACAACGCACAATGTTGTGTCTAATTTTGATGTGAAAATGATTCTATGCTCCTATTCATGGTCCCATTTTTTCACAGAGATATACCTGTGTCATCAGGAAGGAAAACCTCCATAGATGTGATTTCCTTGTAACCCCAGATCATAACATTGCCTTCAGAGTCTTATACAGTGGACACTATGCATGATGGATGCATTCCTTCATTCACTTCTATTCTTCTACAAATATACAAATAAAGTTGAATTGAAATTGACTCGAATTGAATTGTTCTATTTTACACAGCCAAATCTTTTACTGTGGCACAGCATGTTCAGTGGCATATCGAAGCGATGGCGAAATTGGGAACGATTTGAGAGCAAAACTCGATCCTAGTCGGTTTGGAAAGCACAAAGGCTGGCTTCAACAAGCAGGAGATAAGCTTTGGCTCTGGTCTCTCTACTGTTTTCTGAGCTTTGGCTCTTTCTTGTGCAGCTGGCAAGCCTGAGAGTCATTTATGTTTGGTTTTGCTTTGTTGTCTCTTAGTCGTAGAAGATAGATAGGTTCTCTGCAAGAGGGTTCATGGTGGCTGCAATTGTATGTTCACTTTGCAAGAATACAAAAACTGGCAAACTATCTTTTTTCTCGTTTTTAACAAGCTTTCACCTCCATATTCACAATTGTTATGCTTGCTTGGTTAAGGTTATGAAAAGTGGGAGGAGCTACTGATTATATATATATATTTTTTTAATGGCCTAATAGAACTTTCATGGTCCTTGAGATGATCTCATGAACATGAAGGTTTGTTCTGCAGCTGTTAAAAATAATGTCTAACAATAATATTATATGTCCAGTATATGTGCATGTTCGTGGGGGGTCATTTTCTCTAGAGCATCAAGGGCTTTATCCTCGGTAGTACTCAAGCTTAAGAAACAGTATTCTTTCAAGGATCTTTTACACTCTGACTTCATCACATACACTCTTTCGCCAAGTCACTCTTTCATAATGCTGTTTGTGTCTGAAGCTTTAGGACGCCTGAAGCAGTAAGGGGAAACCGTATCTCTTCAACTTAGAGCATTCCTTGTATATTACAGTGACAGTTGCACCACTCAAACACACATACACACACACACATTCATATAAGGACTTAATGCTCTGTTTGAGCCTGACACTAGCTCTGTCTGTGTCTTCGCCAAATGACCGCGAGGGTGTGGGAACCTGTCAGTAGGAACGGAAGAGCGGTGGAATCTTAAACCTGACTGCTATTGTATCTCATACAAACACAAAGTCAGTGAAAACCTCCAGCTCACACTTTCACCCACAATGCCTCTTTCCCCTCGGCCAGCATCGACTCACATTACCGTCTGTGAGCGAAACAGCCAATAAAACATTTATAGCCTCTTAAAAGAGCATTTACACTGGAATGCTTTGCTGTTACACTATTACATACTGTAGCATTGTGTTGTTGGGTGTAAATACCTGATATTGGTTTTGTTGAAATTGGATTTTCGGGGGAAAATGTTTTCAGGACTTTGTGACATTGTGTGTCGTACAGAATATAGAGACAATACAAGGTTTACCTTCATGTGGAAATCTAACAGCTTATAGTATTATAGTAGTTCGATTTTAGGGCATTGTGATTTTTAATTTCATTCCACTTTAAAGCACTACAGTTTACTGTCTGATTTTGCTTCAAGCAGCTATATTTCTTACAGCTTTTGAAGTATTAAAAACATTTTGTTCCTGCCCATGTTCTGCTCCACTCTTCGATCCAGTGGGTGGCACGAACCGCCCATAAATTCAAGCGATAATCTTGCAAAACGCGAGTAGACTTTGTGCAAAACCTGGGGTATATTTTTTATGGGGTTTGTCCATTTTAAATTTGTTTGTAAGAAGAAAAACTATGTTAAATAAGTAAAAAAAAGTTTTGAATGGATTCTGAATCAAAACCCTGATAAATTAATTGAATGAAATGACTAAAATGTAATATTTATTAAATCTCAGCTCTAGTTTATAGCAGTGACATTTATTGATCTCTTTGCAATGTTGATTTCAAAATGTTTAAATTTATTTCATAAGCTAATAAAACATTATCAAACTTGGTCTTTTTGTGCCTTGAGGCTGATATGTATCACAACATAATGCTCTAAATATATTTTGGATCTGACCCAGCATGATTTAAGAATGTAATTATGTGTATTTATGAAACACAGAAACTCGTGGATCAACCAGCAAAGATGCCACAGGGGAAAAAAAAAAACTTAAACATAAATAAATGATAATTGTGGGAAGTGCATGTAAATGGATTACGTTTCTGTAAAAATAAATATCGAGTAATAACTACGCAGCACAGCGTATACATATCATTTATTCTTAGTAAGTTATGGATTGAAGATAGGATTGTTACCTGTAGAGCCTGTAAATATTTTAGATTTATTATTATTGATTGTATTAATATATTTTATTAATATACACATATATTTAGTTGAAAAAGTTGGTAGGTAAATATGAAAAGTCAAAGAATAATTTTGCAAGTTTTCAGTTCTAATTTAAATTAATTAATTTCAAATGAATAACAAATTATTCATTCAATTCGATAAGCCAAATTTTTTTTTGTCTGTTTGAAAATATCAGCATGTGTTTCCCACCCATATTTAAACATCAACCTACAGTAATTATCTCTTTAAGTGCAATATTTAAGCTGAACTATAAGAAAATAAAAAATGCGAAAGACTGACTTGTGTCCTTTGGCGTTTTCCAGGCCATTTTCAAGTTTGGGCAGGAATGGAATTTTACATAGCTTGACAGACAGACACTCTTATTTCTCTTTTATAACTCGAGCATGACCACGTTGAACCAAATATTAATGACTATTGGGCTTGCCAGCTCAACAAAATACAATACATTTTCTCCCCAAACAACATTCCAGTCATTCTATTTAAATAAATTCTGTTCCTCTCCTCAAAGCCGACTTCAAACATCCTAACATAGCATTTTAATCTCTTAACAAATGATAAATAGCCAACCTCAAACCCACCCCAAACCCTCCCACCACCACCACCACCACTCGCACATAAAACTACTTATGTTTAACACTTAGATTCCAGGTTCAATGTTCTTGCTTTTCAAAAGGTGCTTAGCAGACTGTAGATAAAGCTTAGTTACACCCTGAGGGCACACACATTCAGACACACACACAGGTCTACCTTGTACATAATCCAGTTCATCTTCCCTAACTGTACCAACTGTAATCTTTGCTGCAATTACTGCATAACATCAGCCCCTGATCTGTATCAACACCATCAGAGTGCCTTCAAGCTTTCTTATTAAACAGTGAGCGATAATTAGCAGAGGAAATCTTTGTTTTTGTACTATTAAAATGAATTAAGACGGATATAATGTGCCAGAGATCAGAGCCACTTTTAGACCCTTAGTCTCTCAAGCCCTGCTTGAATTAGATCCTGTCTGACGTGTTAAAAGCGTCTGCCAAAGGAGTAATGTAAACATCCTCACGGTGAAGGATGTTTTAACCCTGAAACGTGGTTGCAAGCAGTAATATTTGCGTGGAAATTTTAATTAGAGACATACAAAAAAAAAATAGTGTAGTCTTGGGAAGCTGGCTGCATTCCCGCTGTCTCGTTCATGATTTGTTTAAACAGGTTTAGGAAAGCAAACATGCAAATTCCCAATTATCCACAAACTGTTGCCATAGAATTATTGGATGATGTCTTATTTATTGGAACAGAAGTATTTCCTCAAGAAATCTTTTCCTGAATTGGGATTGGGCATTTGGTAATCGAGGAACGTGTGTGCATATCATGTGTATGTCCATGTGCACTATATCTATTTGACCATGGGACATACCAAAGCATTCCATGCTATGACGAAGCCTTATCACATGAGATGCTATCCCATGAGACGTAATGCTGAATATAGCACGGTTGTGAAGCGGCAAGAGGTCGCAGCCTTGAGTGTGATATTGCTTTTATTATTTTATTGATTGATTTGTCTCAGTATAAAACACATATTCTTTCATGACTGGTTCAATTAGTTATAAATTCTTCCCAATACAATGAAGAGAAAATGTAAGGAGAATTAAACATTGAGGTGATGGACAGTCGTGTAAATCTCGGAAGTTTCTCTTTATATTTCCAGTTCAGAATCCCATCTCAGTTTACTTCTTAGTTACGAGGATTAGCACCCCATCCAAAGTGTAGCCTACCTTGTGTCCCATGTCTCCTGAAATAGGCTCCAGCCCGGATACCGGAAAAGGCAGATAGATATAGACAATGAATGATGAGTGGGAAAGCTAGTGGGCTAGTGGACTCCATCGTCACACACACTGTAGTGCACTGGCTTTTCGTTTACCATTATTTGGAATTCAACCCTGGAAAGTTAGTGCAATAGGGTGTACAATGACTTGTCCCACACACAAAGTAGGGCTGGGGCACGTGATTTGGAAGCAATTATTAGGGAGTCAAACAGTTTTTTTGTGTTCTTTCTTTTTTCTTTAATTAATTATTTTTTAAATATAACAATGTTTTTGGATTTGTTTTCTTGCTGAAAGTTCTTCTGTGACTGGTATTGAAAGTGAGTTTTGGCAGGCAGTTGCTCTCTCCTCAGTATGGCAGACTATACCGACCTACAGTATACTATGCATGTTGGAGCCAATGGTTAGTGTCACTAAGGATCGTAGCACACTTGGGACACGGCGTGATACGTACTTAAACCGTCCATTATTGTCACCCATGGAATGCCTCTTGTTTAATCAGATTCCTCGATTGGAACTAAGCGTCGTATAAGTATGTTTATAAAGGTACAAACATATAGCAGCATTTTAAGACCTTGTGTAAAACTACCCAGAAGGTTGTAAAAAGTTTTGCAGCTACTGTACTTAAATACTGTATGTTCTGCAAAGGGACCACACTGAATGAAACATGCATTTTAGCCTGCAGGGTTTAAACTCATAATCCTACTGGAAAGTAAAAACTAGTTGAGTAAGTTTTTGTGTGTATAGTTTCCCAGCACAAGAGCTAATGCTAATATGTGTCACAGGTCAAAATTTCCAAACCTAAAATCAATACACAAAGCCTTATTAGAATATATTATTGGAATACTAAACAGTATGTCTTGCAAATATGGCGGAAGTAGTTTAGCAGCATTTACACAGAAAATGTGTGTGTGTGTGTGTGTGTGTTTAAACCAAGTCAAGAGGAGTTTAATGACAGTACCACAGGTCACATGTGTTTATTCTGCAGCAGATGTATGCAAACCTTTTGACCCTGAACCCTGTGTAATAACTGTTAATGCAGAGGGAAAAAACAACTATGTAAATGTGTGGCAACATGTTGATGAAGGACTAAAGTAGCACATTATTTTAAGAATTTTGGCATTAGCACATAAATTCAAAAGAAATCACATGAACAAGTTCTTCCTCTATCCGGCTTGCACTTTGTCTTTGTCAGTTGAACGTAACACTTACTATGTCCACTTTACTAGGCTTTACTACATTATATGAGATTTGCATCTATTTTGTTTTGCATGAATTTCTTTCTAAATTTCCTATGTTAAATCATCATTTATAAACAACAGTAATGTTTTTTATGATTTTGCATGTTTTTTTTTTTTTTTGCATGAAACCAGTATCAGGTTTGCATAATTTATTTTACGTCTGAGTCATTTAGTATTAAATGGATAAAAGCAGCATTTTGTTATGTTGAATTGGGCATTGTGTACGGAATATGTGATATGATTTTGGGAAACTATTACAGTATTACATAGCACCTGAAGAGACAAAAAAAAACAAGCTGTATAAAAGAAAAATAATAACAATAAGAAATCATTTAACGTAAGGGAGGAACAATCCTGAGTGAATGCTCTATTTCCGGGTCATTCTTTAATTTATATACAAAGACTATAATGACAAAATAATTCTCACCAAAAATCTCATTTAGAAAATAGCTAAAAATGGTGCGTAAACATGTTTTAGACTTGGACTCAGTTGAGTGAAGCTACAGTTTTAGCTCAACTAGGTCGACTACTGTCTTTGTATAATTATACAAATATGGCAGGGAGGATTGATTTATTGTCTAGGTTAAGTGGGATATGCCACCTTGCAGCTTGGTCGTATGCCTGGTTCTCCTTTTCCATCACAGGCTAAAACACTTGCCAAGTTAACTAACAGCAGACAGGTAGATGTCAAGGAGTGAGGACATGGACAACTTTACAGCACTGCACGTTCCTATAGGTGCTGTCCACTTTACTTTTTGTAAAAATGAGTTGCACATTTTGTCGTTCGACTTTTCGATCAAAGCGCAGGCCAGGAACTGTGGAGCATGTGCAGAGCACTTAGGCTGATTTATGTGTCAGAAGAAGTGTCGTGCAGGAAAAGCTTGTGCTTGTCCGACTTTGAGATGTTCAATTAAGTATGATTTCAGTTAGACTAATGATTAAAAATGCAGTTTTAGTCAAACTAACACAGTGTCATGTACTTGTACTGACTGATACTGTGACATAATTAAAAAAAAAATCATTGTACAGCGTTGTTTAAACTGTCCTTAACTGTGGTGAAAGCACAATAAATTTGCTTTCATGTTTAGGATTCTTGTGCAATTTGAGCACATTAGCCAACCATGATTTAACCAATCATAGTTACATAGACCTAAATCCTATAACCAGTCATAATGCAGACTGCGAAATTTGCTAAACAAGATTTAAAGTGCTTACCTTATTTTAGTTATGCAAGAACAATAATAAGCATCATTAACAAAACTGTAAAAATGTACATAATGACACTCGAATACGAATATTGTGCTAAACTATGCTAAAACATTTTAAGTCCTGTCGTTGTGCTTTAGGTTTTCATGGGCAAGACTGAATTCATGGAACCAATCATAAACAGATTATGGTATTTCCTCCACGTCTTTATTTCTTTCATTTAAGCTAGCTAACAGATTTTTTTTTTATCATTTATTATGATTATTATTACATTAACCTGGATATACTCACCCATCACACCCAAATAAGTGAGAAATTAGCATTTCCTTCTCTAAGAACATATATATATATATATATATATATATATATAGAGAGAGAGAGAGAGAGAGAGAGAGAAATGAAATTAATAAAGTTGGATTCAGCTTGAATGACATCAGAATGTTTTGGAAGACGTCCAACATGCAATTTAACTTAAGAATTTCTAACCTAGAGGTGCAAGGGGTACTCTGAACCTCGAACAGAAAGAGTGTTCACTGACTACAAAGACGTGCACGCTGGAATTCTTTCCAAAGGCAGTATTGCCGAGCACTGATGGAAAAGCAACTAAAACCTTTTAATATTAAAAATACTATTTATTTTTTAATTAAATTTAAATAAATGCATTCTTTTACTTCATTTTCAGACATGTGTTAGTCGAGATTGTTCTAAAGCTTAAATTGGGGTTCAGTCCCAATAATGCATTGCACCAAGTGAAACAGTTTCAAATATTCTAACAATCTAAACTTGTCCTTGGTGTTTTATTACAGAACTGGTCAAATTCCTTTTGACTCACATACGCATACTGTGTATACAAACTCACATGCATCAAATATATGTACAGAGGCCTGAATCTTCTGCTTGTGTTTTTGTATAATTCATTTGACCTTTCAGAGAGAGTAGAGCTTCTGTGATGCCAGACTTCCATAATAAATGGAGCAGAGTTTCATATAAAATTTACCAGGTTAAGCTTTAGTAAGTTATAATGATTTACTGTAAAATCTATATTTATGTGGATTATTAAGGTTTGAGAAATTCTGGAAAGAACTGGGAATCTTGGTTAATTTGCTAGTTTAAAATTTTTTTTTTTTGTGCCAACAAAGTAATGGAAAACTTTGGTTGGCAAAAGTTGTCTAGTTGTTGACTCATTTGGAATTTGCAGCTACACCTTTTAGCCCAGCAACTACTTGACTGATTTTTCTTACACAAGCGATTACCAAGGTGCCAATATTTTCAAGAAAATTTAACCTTCTTTGTAACAAATCAAGTAGTGTATAACCCCTCTGTGCAACCGAATCAATAACACCGATGAGAAACAGCCAATGAGAGAGCGAGAGGTAATTGAATTGATCCCCTGAAACGCGCAGCAGATCCCTGAATCCAGTTTATTATCCACCTGTTTGTGTGGGAGTGCGGGAGCAGAAAGAAAGCACAATGACATTTTGGCATCTGCTATCCAAGCCTCTTCTAGGAACAGTGGAAATAAAAAAATTGATGTATAAAAATAGCAGCTTTGTTGCACTCTTTGTAGAATAGGTCATTCTTGCTGGCTGTGTTTCCTTCAAATATTTCTTCAGCATTGTCTCTTATTTCTCTTTCTTTTTTTTTTCCATAATGGAAACGTTGATTCGTTCCACAACCTAAAAATATTAATACAAAATATAAAGTAAAAATAAAACAAATTAACCTGCACTCTACTTTTGAAAAGAATTGGGATTGGTGTAGGATAAGAGAGGAGGAGGGTCTCAACAAACACACACACACACACTAACTAAATCACTGCACTGCATTAACAAGCAAACTCTCTAATATCACTTGCTTTCCCCCCCCTTTTGAGGGTTTCGCGGAAATGTGACGTTGCATTGTCGTTTAACAGATTAGTAATCGCACAAAAATCGACTATACAAGTGACGCATGCGCACTTAGACTGAGAATGGGAAACGATTATCCACAATCCTCCAGCGCACGAGAGAGAAGATCCATTGGTTCAGTTGTGATCACGTGACGTTCAGCAGACAAAACACATGCGTACTACTCGTATTTCAAGACGTTGCTTGTTTATCAAGTTAACATTTGCAAGACATTTGCTTGTCTTGCAAAACGCTCGCAGACCAAATTACTCACAATCTAAGGTTTCACTGTATCATTAAACTACGAAGGGCATTCAAGTCAAACTGTGACTTTTGATTGAGAAAACCCAGTCATGAGAGTAAAAGCTACCATTATTCCTCTATAAAATCCTCTCTGTATGCCAGAGCCATGATCGGACTGCCTGCTTCACGCCTCATGTGGAAATCACATTATGGGCAATATGGCAATGGCTCCCAGACTCCAAGTTCCTGTAATATAGAAGTGGTGTTGGTGAATTATCGCGGCGTGTACAGTGCCCACAGACTGATTGTGTCTTTCCCACAAGTTGGCGACGAGTTATCGGTTTATTTTTCAAGGATCAGGTGTTCCAACTGGTGAATAACTGCAGTGTGCTCTGAGCCACCTCGGCCGGGTTCGTCATTCATGGATGTATGGCCTCCTTTAAAATTTTTCACCATTCAAATATTTTACTGCGCCTAAGAGTCTCCTTACCATACTCTGAATGAGGTCGGCTGTAAAAGTGGGTTTGACATATTCATTCGCAAAACATTTTATAATAAGTCCCGGTTTGACTTGGACGCCTGTCATAGTAATGTAAACATTATGAGTCATGGCATGCGAAGCTGGAATGTGTCGGCATTAAGAAAACACCTCTAAAAGATACCTAATCGGAAGAATTGCCCTGAGAATCATCAGTCCATTTATCATATTATTGGTATTAAGAAACAGTCTTGGAGAATGAAAAGACTACATTAAGAGCTTTTTAATCTTCTAATTAGCAGGGCTCCAGCTCAAATACAGAGTAATGGACTTGGTAATTAGGAAAATACCACATGCATCAGGGAAAAAAAAAGACTATAGTGAAATAAAAAATTTTCTAAGATGACAATAAAAATTAAACGCTATAACAAATGCCACATGGACAGCCTAGGTAAAGCACCCTGTGTTATTTGCATGGAAACCAGACAGCATCCAGAGATGATGAGATTAAATGAGCAGGGATTAAAAGCTGCACATGTAAATCAGCTACCATGTGCATTCATGCAAACCTAGTGGAAAGACATGACCGTTTTTTTCAGACTTTCTAAGTGATCCAGAGAATGAAGATACAGTACAGACAATACAAAAATTATAGGTATACGTTTCCTTTTCAAAGCGTAAGCATGCTGTGGAAAGAAGCGCTAAAAATAATACGTCCAACACAATGCAAAATATGTTACGAGAAATCACAGATCTGAGGGAAAGAAAGAAAGTAGGACATAATGAGTTCAGAGGCAGACATAAGGCTTTCCAGACTCTTGGGGTCATGACACTAAATGACCTCCTGTATCGGCTCCACACTGCACCGTCGTGTTGGAGTGTACATGAACCAGATCTGAATTGGAGAATGTCAACTAAATACAATGGGGCAAGATAATGCAAAGCTCGAAAGGTTAAAGGTAGCCATTTTGTATTAAGTGTTAGTTTTTTTTCTTCTTTAAAGTGTGCCTGTGTAAGTGACCGAGTAGTTATAATATGATGGGGTCTAAAGACAACAAATGACAATACAAGTTGTTGTTGTTAGTCTTTCGGCTGCTCCCGTCAAAAGGTCGCTATAGCAGACCATTCAAACCGCACGACAACATGGCAACTCGGACACAACCCTCCCATTTTATCTAAGCTTGGGGCCGGCACTGCATCCATCGGCTGGGATTTGGGCATTGGCTGGAAATTGAACCCGGGCCTTCCGCATGGCAGGCAAGAGACCTACCTCTGCGCCACCAATGCCCCAACTAGTGACTACGCTATGTATATATATATATATATATATATATATATATATATATATATATATATATATATATATATATACACACACACACACACACACACACACACACACACACACACACACAGTATATTGTATTTACAAATTCAACATTTACAATGTCCTATTCCAGATTTAGTCCCCTTTTTACTGTTATAATGCTCCACTCTTCTGGTAAGGTTTTCCACTAGACTTTTGATCGTAGCTGCTGGGGTTTGTGCTCGTTCAACCACAAGAGCATTACAAAGTAAGGTCAGGCACTAATAATGGTGTGCAGTCAGTGTTATACTTTATTCCAAAAATATTCAGTAGGGATGAGGTCTGGAGTCACTGTGCAGGTCACTCTAGTTCTACCACTCCAATCCTTACACACCATGTCTTCATGGAACTGGCTTTTGTGCACAGGGGCATAACCATGCTGAAACATGTTTATGCCCCTTAGTTCCAGTAAATGGAAATTGTAATGCTTTAGCATACAAAGACATTCCATGCAACAGTGTGCTTCCAATTTTGAGGACATGTACAGTACATTTGTGCTGGTAAGGTCTTGAAAACATATTGCCCTATAGTGTATGTTTAGGATATCGAATGTTCAATTTTCTAAATTTTTATTTTAAGATTAATTGAAAAAGTTTGTCAGAATTGCATAACTTGCTCACACACTTTTCCACATTCTACTGAGGCCTTACATCTTTCAGCAAATATAACATGCTCATAGTGCTGGATCAAACCACATGGTGGATAAAGCGAGAAAAAGCTGGAGAGATGGAGCATAGGAAAAAGGAAAATGAGTCACAAAGACAACTGCATAAGAAAGATATGACAAAATTAGAATGATATTTTATAAAAAAAAAATATTTTTTTAAATCAAAAGCTAGACAGAACAGCAGAAAGAATTTAACTTATTCAATTAAAAATATATAAATTGATATTTCTCCATAACTGAAAACACAATCAGTGATGGGAGATTTATATGAGCAGATGTCAGAAGAAAGACCTTAAAGACAAATTACAGAAACATCTTTTAATAAAAGTAATTTTTAATACATTTAAAAAATATATCTGACTATATGCAAAAATAAATAAATAAATAAATAACATGCTTACAGCTATACCATCATAAAGTGAATGAAATTGAATAAAAATAAAAAAAACTAGCAACCTGCAATAAATTCATGATAAACCATATAAAAAGGAAAAAATAAACCATGTAAAATCAGGAGTGCATATGCACTTTGTAATTTTACTGCTGTTGCAGATTCTGCTTGCAGCCTTGGAGGTGTAAATGGAGTTTAAAATTTCTCGACCTTTAAGCATGTTTTTAAAGAAAAAATTTTGGTGACCCGAAATTTTGTTTGCACATGCAGAGAAAAAGTCCTTTAAAATAAATGAAAATGAAATAAAACCAGTATACATGTTGACACAGATATGGAAAGATTTTTGTGTTTCTGCCCTTGACATTGCTTGTTGTGAATATGGGTCACAAAAGGGTGTCAGGTCGAAGGTGGTAGTAGAAGGTGCATTTTTCATCTAAATTCAGTAGAAGGGTTTTTTTTGGAGATTCTCATTAGACTCCCTCTTGTGTAATCAATTATTGTTGTTATCATTATTATCATATTGATTTTTTGCCCTGGAGATCACGACCCCTGTCCTCAATGGTCACGCCCACTTTGGGGCAACAAAAGCGACGTTACTTACTGGATTCCAGTTCTAAAACTCCCATTCAAAATCTGTCATAGAAGCTCTTTAAGCAGGAAAACTGATACCGTTACGTGATCTTAAACAACACTTAGTCTCCCTAGTTGCTTTCAAGTCGTTCCGTGAGCTCAATCGCTAAGTAGTTTCTTACACAAGGCCCTCTGTAACCACTGATCCAGGGGTCTACTAGTGTCTGGAATAAGGGATTGTGCTCCCTACGTAGTGCACTAGCTTTCCATTTTACACTGTTTGGGATTCAACCCCAGAACAGAAGCTTTAATGATATCAGTATTAAACGCCACCAGTTGAGAAAAAATCACATATTTGTCCTCCATTTTGCAAATTATTATCCCTATTACCTTCTTCATCCATTCTAACACGCTTGTTTCTCTTTTGAATTAACATTAGGTAAACTGGTAGGTAATTAGCTAATCACCAGGTAATAGTTTAGTATATTTTTGGCTCTGAAACCCACCTCAAACGTAATTATCAATAAAAATCCATTGTAGCCTGATGTCGTTAACAATGCTTCTAGTGTCCAAAAGTTGTGATTTTGCCATTGTGGTAGTCATCCTCTACATCAGGATTCGTCCACAAAATCCCAGAATTTTTTTTTATTTATTTATTACATTTTTTTTTTTTTTTGTGGCAGGAATTCAAACTTGCGATTCCGGACGTCTTTTTTTTTTCAAAAAAAGGCAATGAGTAATTCAGCTAAAAAGGCCTGAAAACACGACAAGAATAAATAGCATTCTAATTGCGCTCATTGAGTGACTTCCATTTGAAGCGATGATTGAATCATTAGGCTGAGGCTGTCTCTATTTTCAGAGATGTAGGAGTTCAGGATGAAGGCCTGCGGGGAGTCTTAGCAGGGTCCTCCGCTTCATGTGCCGTTTCCTTTCTCGTTGTCTTGACTGTTCTGGCTGACAAAAAGTTGACGGCAGGGGTCTAATACATCGTCTATCTATCGAGCTCCAACATCTATTCACGGGTGGTGTAGTTAAAACCTATGAATACTTATTTGTACCTTTTTGTTTAGCGCACTTAAACGAATTGGAACTGAGTGCGTGTTTGTGGCTGCGAGGTAAACAGACCTCTTGTTCAATTTCAGGATGAATTAAAACTGATTAATAGTGTGCATTATGAGCAATGGGTTAATCATGAATCACAGCATCATTTCATTTCTGGAATGAAGTTCACTCACTCTCTTCTACCGGAAATACACTTCACCAAACACAAAACCAACTAATTCAGGTACGGTGGCTAAACATGCCCAGACACTAGTTGTCTAAAAAAAACTGAAGCATTAGCGAAGCTCTGTTTCTACACTGCTTTTCTTAATCCCTGTCTTTTCAGACTATCTAGCATTACAGCGCTGATTTAATCCATAGGCTATTCATGAAGAAATTGAGTCAGCATCCGGTTTTGCGCCAGAGATCTCTGAGTCACAAGTTGTTCTATGTAAGGATGGTCCCTGGTTCTGAAGGATGGTCTGAACTTACAACTGAAGTCCCACTGATCCTGGAGAACAAATCAGTCTGAAGATGTTTCATTGTGCTTTCTTTGGATGCACCGAGCTTCAAGAGCATCTGGAATCTAGACTACTCGGATGTTACAGAATCAAATCCACTACCGGCTGGGCCAAAAAACATACTATTATCCTGTGTCTATGCCTGGTAGATCCTGGTCATATGATCATTCTTTATCAGGGGATGGACTAGGGATGGAGTGTTATACGATTTATATGTATCTGTGCATCGCTTGTTGTCAGTCGTTCGAGACATGTGAGTCAGTCCTGTTGTCTTCATGTATTTCAGGATCTTTCACTCTATTTATCCATAATGTTTTTTTTTTATTCATACGAGTTGGCATTTGCCGTTTTCTAAATAATTGGTGTGTGGTGAATGTTATGAGAAATTATGGTGCACCACTTCATTCTTTGGCCAGGATTTGTTTCTTACATACTGTAGAAAGTTTAATCCTGTTTCCTGTTTTTTTTCCCCCCCTTCCAGTTGCTAAGTAATTTGCGAATGGAAAAAGGGGATTGCCGGCTATAATGGCTCTTAACTAGAGCAATTTAAAAGCACATAATCTCTGAATCTCCCCACCCTTTCCATTACTTTTTAATTGTTTTGGAATAAAGTATTGGTTCTTTGGATGTGTCTGTAATGGGATTAATCAATACATGATCAATGTACTGTTTGGAAGCAATGTATTATACAACACTAAGAAAAATGAAAAATGGAAAAATGCAAAATAATAACCAGGGATATAAGTGACCTCCTTCATATGAATCCATCGAAGGACTCGGGGAGCATTGTATTTAACTCAGATTTTAACTGTTGCTAACAATATGAATAAACTCAGGCAGAAGTTTCTGTTTGATGCAGTTGTTATGGTTGTTATGGCGTTTAAACAATATCTTCAAAAGACAGGATGAAACATAATGGTCCATACATAAGAGCAGTTTCAATAACCGATGACTGGTCAAAAAAAATCTGCATGCACTGAGCACATTTTTAAACACCTTTGTGTAGGTGGGCTATTCATGGAACCTCGAATTCAAATTGAGTGTTGTAATGTAATCAAGTACGTACGAAATACTTTGTTACTGTATTCAAATATAATTTAACGTATCTGTACTTTGTTGTTTATATTACTGGCAACTTATGCTTTTACTATTTCCTAAAAAAATGTGTACTTTTACTCATTTACATTTTTCTTTGTTACAGTACTTGTTACTGCACCAATTTGAGTTGGTGACATCATACCTGTCTTTTGAAAACTGCCAAGTGCAGAAAGCCTGTGTCGTCATCACAGTAGAATCAACACTTACTGATATCATCATGGAAGCCCATTTTGTATAAAAAAAAATAAATTAATAATAATGCTAGAAATAGTACGGTTTATAACTGTTATTTTACACTTGAAAATGAACTCTGTCAAGTAACTTGCTGTAATTTAACAGGAAAAAAGTTTAACAACAGAAGTTTACACAAAATTACCTAAATAATATGGTTAAAATACTGGTTATTATTATGATAATAATAAGATTAATATACAAAGTGATATAGAGAGTGATATGTTAAATATTAATTTGAATAAATATCAGTTATTTGATAAAACAAGAATGATCTGTAAAACAACCTTTTTTAAACAGCCTTTTTTTTTCTTGCTACAGGCCCTGCTGTTTATGTTACAACTCCGGTCACAGATGATGACCACCCCGACTACGGTAGTGAACTCGATGAACTGGATGAATCGATGGTGGATTCAATGGTTTCGTGATTGGATTAAGAGATTCTTCCTCCTGGATGAGGTGCCTCTTATGCCTACTGAAATATTGGCATTGAAATACTCCAACCTGAAAAAGCACAATGAGGTACGTTAAATTAATATTGATTTATTGAGCGCAATGTCGATGTTATTTAGTTATTACCATAACTCTTTTCAAATCTGACTACCATGATGGCCAGGCTAACACGTGCTAGCTCTAGCAATCCTGATTAGCCTACACGCAGATTTTTAAACTACATCACACATCCACGCAAGAATTGCAAGGAATTTGCCTAAGCCTACAAAGCTTTTTCAGCATACAAGCGAATGAACTGGAACTAACGGTCGGCTAAGTTATGTGTCCATCCGGAAACCGTTAATTTTTAATGCAAGATTCAATAAAGTTGTAGCACCACGTATCCCAAGAATGGTAGCCAGGACGGTAGCAAGAAGAAATAGGAGCCAGAACAGCTGGTGCCAAGAGGAATCATAAATTAAGGTTAAGTGCGATTTAATTTATTTCACATTTTATATTGTTAGATGATTATGTTGAAAACTAGGAATATTGGTAAAAGTTTTGCATGGCGGGAATGGACTATCTGCATTTAAAGCATTTCCTATTGCAAAATGCATTGAGTGTGAAATTTTGAACGTTTAAAATTCGTATGCCGAGAACACTGTTATTTATAATAAGGCCGCTTATTTTAATGACTACATTGAAATCTTTGCATGATATGTGTGACTTTGTGTAAAGAGTATAAAGTCTGTAAAGTGTAATTTGTGTATCTTGTGTAATATGTTGGACATGCCACGTTTCAGTGACGATAAAATATATTCTATTCCATTCTATACTAATATTCGTGTAACACATAAACACGTCTACTCACTGTTTAAACACTGGGTAATATTCTGTAAGATTACTTGTATTTGGATACACAATTTCCAGTCTTCTTTACATTGATTGCAGTCATTAATGGCTAAATACATGCAGATCACCATCATTTTGCCTTGTCTGTTCATTAGTGCAACAACTTATGCTAGGCTCATGTCATATGTTGGTATTGGAACATTTTCCACCAGTGCAAGTACTCATTAAATGCACAATTTTATAAAGAATGGGCTCGAAACACTGTAGTTATAAACATATGTGGTTATAGAATTAATTAAGTATGATTGTTTTTGGCTTCAGTAGAACTATTTTTCATGTTGAAATTGTACTACTTATGTAATGTTCTTTCTATTGAACTTTAGTTAACTAAACTAATTAATATTTCAGCTCTTTTTTGTGACCTTTATCTAACAACAGTTCCTATTTAGTGAGAACTCAAAGGCACATCACAGCCATGTAAAACCCGATAGAGGCAGTCGTAACCGGGGAGCACATGAAAGCTACTTTCTTTTATGATTATATGTGATATCTTTTTTACTTGCATGCACAATTGATGTATTTATAGCCAAGAGTAATGGATTATAGAGTCAAGAAACAGCAGATCATCCTGGGAAAGGTCAAAGGTTGGTCACGGGTACCCCACTCTCACATTAGCACCTTAAGAGGTGAGGATGGTTCTGATTGGTCACGGTTGGTCCTACAGAGCATGGGAGACAGGTGAACGGAAGGCAGATATACTGTCGTAAATACATTGGTGTGAACATACTGTACATGCAAGCATACAAACTTATCAGATGGGTTATCTGTACTACTGAAGGACAGACATCACGATAAAGAAACGCTATGTTCTTAGACATCTGAATGATGTGTTTTTTTTTTTTTTCTTTTCCGTATGCTCCTTCCTATCCTTAATGAAAAGTACAGCTGTATTGTTGTCTTGTGTAGTCCTGGACTGGTTTCAATTCTAAAGAAGGACACACATTGCAAAAACATCTTTTTCTTCCTCTTTCTTGCGACATCAGGCTATTAGTAGAACTGAAAGGAAATTACACAACTTGAAAATTGGATACATTTCATCAGAATTTCCTTCATTTTTTCACTGTACTACTTATGAATGTATATACAGTTGTAATAAAAGGTGTATTAAATTTTCCAGTGTACCATAATGCAATCAATTTAATAATAATAATAATAATCAAAATAATAATAATAATAATAATAATAATAATAATAATAATAATTATTATTATTATTATTATATTTTATTTATTTATTTATTATTAGTGTGGAGTGTTAGCCTGACCTGATGTAAAACATCACCATCCTGAATTTCCAACAAAGTAGATTCCACCAGCAACACCCTGTTCTGTTTTATTCCCGTTATACCACAACAAATTGAAACTCATGTCATAACTTGAACTATAAATAGATAAACATAACATTGTACCACATTCACAAGTGGCAGCCATAATCAGTTGTTCCATCGTTTGCTTATGTTATTTTAATGAATCAATTCTGCAAGAGTAAAAGCATGATTAAACTGAATATCACCTTATGTTCAGGATAAAAGTCACTGCATGTGCTTGCATGTGCAGGGTTGGTTGGTTTCCTCCCACAGTCCTAAGACATGCAGATTAAATAGGTGTTCCCAAATTGTCAATTGTATACAATATATGTGTGTGTGTGTGCCCTGCGATGAATTGGCATCCTGTCCGGAGTGTACCCCAACTTGTGCCCCAGACGTTACTTGTTCTACGTAAGTAAGTGATATTTCAGACACAACATGGCCAAATGTCCTGTTCTGTTTGTGCACTGTCAGGGGAAATATATCCCGAAGAAGCCACACTCACTTTATATTGAGTTGGCTAACTGGATAACTACCTCCTATTGATTTTTGTTAAAGGTGTTTTTGGTAAAATTGGCTTCCCTTCCACCTGACGTGCTTATAAAGTTAAAAGTGATGACCTTGCTATGTGTAGCATCGTAATTGTTTTAAACTACAAAGGGAACACGGATAAGTTGAGTGTTGCATGCAGTGTGGTCATGAATATGTCTCAAATATATTGGAACACAAGTTTTTTAATTTGATTAGCTAATCTTGCGTTGTAGTGAGGCAAATAAATGCAAGTCTAGCTTAAATACCCTTCCGCCTTGTGTTATTTTCATCAATCTTATAAATGTTATGATGATGGTCGGTGCTTCGGATGTAATAGTGGTAGTACCGGAGCGCCTTAAACACGTCGCTACCAGAAACATTTCCACCTCACAACAGTGCCACAGGGATGAACAATATACTGGGGTGAACAAATAATCTGAGGAGCCATGTGATCCTAGTAAAAGAATGTACACAATGGATATGTGTGTATTCCTGCTATTAGAAAACCGTGTGATAACATACATAAACAGTATGTATGAACAGTATTACACACGCATGTACATTACAGTATCTCTTTTAACTGTACTCGGCTTTACATCAAAGAAGATTAACCGATTGTTCATTCGAATACTTTTGTAGTGTCAGGAATGAAGGATTTCTTTTTTTTCCCCAGTGGCACTTGAGCGGTTATGGACATTAGCATTGCCACTTGTTGCTATGGCAGCGATGAACTGAAGAAAGGTAAAGAAAAAGAATGGCTCCAATTATGAGCACTTCAACTTGCACAGCTTCAGAAATGTATCACACAGAGCTGCTGAAAGCCTTCTGACCTGGGTTGTAATCTATAGACGTAGATATGCAGTAGATGGTAGTGTGAGGCAGTGGGGTGGCTTAGTGGTTTGCACTGTTGCCTCGCTCCTGTAGGGCTGGGAGTTCTTGAGAATCTTGCCTCTGTTCTGTCTGAGTTGAATGTGCTTGTTCTCCTCATTGTTGCTGGAACTCTGGTTTTCCTTGTAGTCCAGCGATTGATGCTTCCAAATTGCTTGTAGATGATTGGGTGTGCATGTATGAGAGGCTACATACATCATTCTTGAATCTGATTGGTTTGTTAAAACTTTGACTGCTTTCTGGCTACAATCACAAGTTTACATCGATGGTAGAACCTGATCAGCCATGACATTAAAACCTCCTAAGTTTTGGGTCTTCTGTTTGCTGCCCCCTCAGAGCGTGGCTCCAGAAGACCTCTGTAGGTGTGCAAAAGTGTTCGGCACCAGGACATTGGCAGTGAATTCTTTGCAGCCTATGGGTTGTGGAATGTGCCTCCATGAATTGGACTTGTTTGTCTGGTGCATCCCATAGATACTCGATCAGGGGTCCGTTCTTAGTACGTCGCTAACTCAGTTAGCTGGATTTGATTGTTGTGGATTTGTCCTGATTTTGGATTGTTTTGTTCTTCGATGCGCTTCTCGCATTCGCTGTCAAAGCAACATATCCGTAAGCTTGAACCTGCTCGGGAGCAGGTTTATTTCATGTAAACAGGATTTAGGCTGAGCTTCTGCCGGGTTATAAATGGTTAAAATGGCGAGGTCACATCTAATTGGTTAAAGAGCACGACTGACGCGGACTGACTCACGTGGGAAAAGAAAAGGATCTTGCATATATACCAATATATATATAATCGCTATCAAATATTATATTAGAACATAAATTCGTGAAAAAATAAAATAGGTTTATTAATATCAAATATGATATTACTATTATAATGAAGCCTACGCACGAGACAGCCGTCAAGACCGTTAATACAAATTCTTGTATAATGTTTATTTTGTAACACATTTATCTTTCAGGGGTTTGTCATGAATATGCAAATAAATAATTATATATAATAAAAATAAATATTTTTTATAATGATAAATTGGACGAAACTAATTTTATTATAACAAACAATATAAAAGTATACATTGTATTTGAAAAAAATATATATTTCTATTTTTTCATATACAACATATTTATTTTCATATTTCTTATTTTATTTTATTGTCTCATGTGATTTGTAACGCATTAACCTATGAATTTATGTTCTAATCTAATATTTGATAGCGATTATGTGGGAGGGGGGCAATCCATGGCAGGGGGGCATTTCAGCGCATAACACGTGTTCCAAAAATTTTTTTATTCAATTCAATTTTATTTGTATAGCGCTTTTAGCAATTTTCATTTAGCCGCTCTTTTTCCATTTCGTCAGCCAATCAAAGGGCTTGTGATCAGTTTTTCTACTGTCGATGCATATCGCCTTTTAAACCAACGCACGAACGCACAATAATCCTAGACAAATCAATCCAGCTATACTAATCATCAACAACAGGTGAGCTTGAAGAACCAACTTCGGAATTAGCACGATGATCTCATCTTGGATGTGTCAATTCATCTCGGATGTGTCAAGCGACGTACGAAGAACGGACCCCAGGTTTAGACATCTAACTGGGGAGTTTGGAGGCCGGGTTGGTGGCATTGAGCTCTTTGCGCCTGCTGGACCCTCTTGAGCAGTGGACTGAGATGCACTGGGTGTTCCGGTGCCTTTCTCCCATGGTGAACATTGACTCTGGCGATTGGCTTTTTTTTGCGATTGGACTAGATGGCCTGGCCTTTGGTTTCTGTGGCCATGGGTGAGCCTTGGGGGCCAGTTCTGTGACGGTAGTG
Source organism: Clarias gariepinus (assembly GCF_024256425.1). NCBI lineage: Eukaryota > Metazoa > Chordata > Actinopteri > Siluriformes > Clariidae > Clarias > Clarias gariepinus. The sequence continues at coordinate 9,950,008 of NC_071104.1, forward strand.
TTAGCGATATGGCTTGTTGGTATAAATGGTTATGTAGCTGTAGATAAAAGGTATATGTATAATCACTTGCGTCAAGACTAGCAGACAGCTGAGAAAGTAAATTCTCCAACCTGATGTGTGTGTAACCTAAAATGTTAATTAATTTTCTATGACAGAGTCTCTGACTGTAAAATTGAATACTGATATATAGAAACACACATATATATATATATATATTCGCTTTGCAACAATCACTTTTCAAATTATTATTATATATGTTTCGTTATATTAGCCACTTTAATGTGGTAATTGAATATTTTTTTCTCACCTAACAGAACACACGGTGTTTTTAATTCCTTATTGCATTGCTATTGCATCTAATTGCCCAGCAGTAGTTTGTGTGTTTGCTTGTTGTGCTGGCGGTTAAACTGGCGTATGATCTGGATTTGGAAGGAAGTCTTGTGATTAGTGATTAGAAATCTGAGCGTGTGACAGTCATGCTACTTTGTGCGCTCAAAAGCTCAGTATGACACGTAAATCATGGCTTTGCAGCCTTCTTTTGCCTCACCACAGGAAACGGTTTATGAGGTTCATCACTACCGCATGGAAGTAATCAAACACACCCACGCAGGGAGTTAAATGGCTCTGACCTTATTCTGACAGCATTGCTAAAACATGTCAAGATACGAAGGTATTACTGCTAATAAATAAAACATTTCACGTTTTTAACTTACTGTACTGTTTTTGTCTTTATAGTGGTACGTTATAGACTGTATTTTAAACATTACTGTAGCTATGTATTGTTATCGAGCTGCAACCAGTTCCTGGTCCATTACTGCTCTGTCCTGTCAACAGAAAACAAGTGATTAGGATGGACAGAGTCGCACCAAGAGGAGAAAGAGAGCTGCAGGGAACGCAGAGGGAGAAATATCGTACAAATAATGCACGCTGAGAAAAACAAAAAGACAGAGGAACTGCAGGAGAGAGGGACACGAAGAGCTAAATTGGACGGAATAGAGATTGAAATTGTACATAAAACCATGTCCTGGTAACGCTCTCTCTGTCTCCTTTTCTATTGATTGTCTCTCATTGATAAATTCACACAGGGAAGGTAAACAGACACTGGTGGCTTGTATTGTTACAATGTGGCTGTCAAGCTGCAACGTTAAGCTACTTTGCTCAGCAACGTGGCACCACACACACACACACACACACACACACACACACACACACGCACACAAGACAATGGCACCATCCGATTTCTAGAGTGAAACTTAATTTGCTGTTTTTTTTATTGTCTCTCTGATGTGTACGAGACAGTATTTTGTGCGTGTTTGTGTTTTTGTGTGTGTGTGTGTGTGTGTGTGTTGTAACAGCTCAGCAGCTCAGACGTTCTTTATACTGCCGAAGAGTTTAAAGCAAGTTAAAAACAATCTTGCACTGAAACCAAGGGACTGCTGGAAATGGAAACACACACACACACATACACACACAGCTTTCGGACTGGTGTGTGCTTCGGCTGCAAAGTCCGTGTCGAGCTTAATAATGATGAAAGGAACCTTTCGTCTTCAAAGTAAACACACACACACACACACTACAATCTACATTCAGGCAGTGTATGCTTAGTTTATACTAGCCCAGAGGAGAGACTTATTAAAGGTTTGTATGTGTGTGTGTGTGTTACTCAGGTGAAATTTGTTTACAGCATGTTTACTTGATGAAGTATTGCCTGGAAATTTAGGTTACTCTGTCTAAAACAACAACAACAGGAAAACCGTGTGAAGTGAGACAGAAGAGTAGAATAGATGTCGGATAGTCCTTCTTTATATCTCAGAATTAACATGTACTGTAGACGGAAAAGCAGAGAGAGAGTGTTTATGGGTAAACATCGGTGCCCCCGGTGACTCTTTGTTTCTTCATGTATACATTCATCCGCAAAGTGAAGTGTGTGAATCTGCAGTGCTGTGCATCATCTGGCCTCCAGGCAAACTCTGATTGCTTGGTAAGGAGTTGTGTCTGATTGTGTAACTGGAAAGATTTACCTTCCTTCCACTGGTTTTCTCAAGGCTTACCGAGTAATTCTGTTCCAAACAGCTCTCGTGTGTAAACAAGCCTTTCCCCAGCCGCTATTTGAAATCTCGTTGGGTGTAAAATCTCTTATGTAATATCTCACCATGAAAACACTTTTCTAAAAAATATCGGCGAAGACTCTCTTTTCTTATGCCGTTGCTCTTTCGCCGGCTGCGCCTTGAATAAACTTTGTTTACTACAACAATACTCCTGCGTGGACGGCTCGAACGAGTAGATCAGGTTTCATGTTTGTGTCATACATGGTGACATAATCATGTTGTCCTGGTTGTTGTTGTAATAGATTTATTTATGGACAGAAACTGCCACGGTTGCAGAAGAATGTGTCGATCGCTCCCGTTTGAAGACTTTTCTAAATGTTCCTAGTAGTGTCGTCACGATACCAAAAAATATCTTTGTTTTAAAGTCGATACCATCCTGAATCTCGATACTTTTTAATTAATTTTACCTACCCTGTCAGCCAGAGCCACTCGACTAAAAAGAAGAGTAAGGGAATTCTCAGGATGATTTCTGAGGGCGTAACCATTTTGTAAGAATTGATCAGTCCCGGCACTCACTCTCACTCACTTACTCATCGTCTATACCGCTTTATCCTGTATTCAGGGTCGCGGGGGGCCTGGAGCCTCTCCCAGGAGACTTAGGGTACTAGGCAGGGTACACCTTGGACAGGGTGCTAATCACACACTATTGGGCAATTTGGAAACGCCAATTATCCTAATCTGCAGGTATTTGGACTGTGGGGAAAAAAACGGGGTACCCAGAGGAAACCCACCAAGTGCGGGGAGAACATGCAAACTCCATGCACACAGAGATGAGAATTAAGCCTGGCCGGGAACCGAACCAGGATCCTTGAGATCCAAGATGACTGTGCTAACCACTACACCAACATGCCGCCAAGTACAAGCAAACAAACTTAAAAAAATCCAGAACATGCCCTAATGGTCCCCTACAAACGTCCCCAAAAAGTAATTGTGTTATGTTCCCTTTCTCTTTCCCCGGACATCTGGGGGCCTTGGGAGGACTAAATGGAAACATTTAGGAACTGTCCTGCAGGAGATTTAATTAGGACCAAATGCATACAGTTTGGATTCCTTTTCTACATTCTAGAACAATAATGGAGAAAACTTAAGTAACAAGAACAACAACAGTCCGTTGTCATTTTAAGACGCAAAGGTCAGCTGTTCTAGAATAGTTCTTGCAAGGACAGTATTGTCAAGTGCATTTGCAAAAACCATCAAGCTCCATGATGAAACTGGCTCTCATGCAGACCTTCCCAGGAAAGCAAGACCAAAACTTACCTCTGCTGTAGAGAAGAAGTTCATTTAGAGTTACCAGTCTTATAAATCACCAATTAACAAACAGTACCTTAGATTAAAGCCTGAAGACATGTCTCAACATTAACTGTTTAAAGGAGAATTTTGCATATTTTGGATGCCTTCGATGGCTGCAGCAAGCACTAGGATTTAAACTGTTTTTGTTTTTTTTTGTAATTTTTTTTCTCCTAAACTATATGGACAAAAGAATTTGGCCAAACCTGTTAATTATAGAATTCAGGTGTTTCAATCAGGCTCCTTATCCCCAGTAAAGGGCAATCTTACCGCTTCAGGATACCGAGACATTTTGGACAATGCTATGCTTCCAGCGTTGTGGCAACAGTTTGGGCAAGACCCTTTTCTATTCCAACATGACTGCACAAAAGAAGGACTATAAAATTGATGAGTTCGGTTTGGAAGAACTTGACTGGCCCTAACACAGAGCCCTGACCTTAACCTTATCGACCACCTTTGGAACAGAGATTGCGAGCCAGGCCTTCTCGTCCAACATCAGTGCCTCACCAGGATGAATAGACAAGAATTCCCACATAAAAAAGCTCCAAAATCTCGTGGACAGCCTTGCAAGTAGAGCGGAAGCTGTTATGGCTGCAAAAGGGGGACCAAGTCCATATTGAAGTTTATGTACTTGGATACAATGTCATTGCAGGTTTGGCCAAATACTTCTGTCCATATAGTGTGTGCTTAAAGAGACAGATTCATATTAAACAGACCTTACAACCAGATAGAGTGTTTTTTTTTAATAAACATTTTATAATTTATGCAAAGTGTCAACAGTTATGTGGCAGTCTGTCTCTTCTTGACGTTCCTAGGTGCTTACGATAGTGGATTTATAGAACTCCAAGTACAGTTTGATGAACTTTGTGGGTATGGGGGTATTTCCAACTCCAATTCCCCGGACACGGGTTTGTCAATAGTCCTTGCAGATAGACAGATTCGATTGAAGACTCTGTTGTTTTTTATCAGGATCAGAGCTTCTTTATTGCACCGAGTGACTGAACAGGGATTCAAGCTGGAAGAACATGCTAAAATTCTGTGAAATTTCCCCTTTTTCATTTGGCAAAGACTTTAGTCCGTGGGTGCAAGAGAGAAAGCAATTAAAGTATACAGCTGTTAAATAAGCCAAGTAACTGACCGCTTCAGGATAGCATATCTGTGCTAATAAAGAGATATGAACAGTAACTGGTGAAAGTCTGCTGCAAGGCAATATGGGACATCTGTGGCATGGACAAAGAGAAGGACAGACATAGAGTACTGTGCAAAGGTCTTGCGCCACCCCCACCCCTCATTTCTTCATATTTTACTTCCAAAAAAGAAAGCCTTCCTTGTATTTTGTTATGTAGTCTTGAGGAATAGTTCTTTATCCTTCCTGAAAGACTTTGTTTGGCTCTCATTTTTGGCAGAATTTGGGTGTCTTTTTTTTCTTTTTTGTTAATCCACACAGTGACCTATGAATCATCTAAGCATTAAAAAACCATCTAATTTAGGGCATGAACCAGTTGAAACAGGTGCAGATGATGACGGATGATCAGGCTGGTGATTAGTCTACTGGTGATGCTGGATGCTGAGGGGTTGGAACAGATGAGAGGGGAAATGAGATTGATGCTAAAGCTGTTACATAAACAACCTCTGCAAAATACATCAGTTTGTATCCTTAGGCTCTCTGAAGCCTGTCACACTCAAACATTTGCTCCCATTTCTTTAATTTAATCTACAACGTTTAATTAAATTTTGTACAGTACTGTATGTACGCATAATCAACAGGAATGGAGCTTACATTGGGAGGGGATCCTTACTGCATGCCAAGTCTTAATGTTAAAGTCATATTTGACCCAAGAGTGCTAAATGAATGAAAGCAGAAGAGTAATAGAGGGGAAAAATATGTCTTGGTTTAGAGAGAGAAAAAGGGGGGGGGGGACATTTTCATCAAGAGCTTAATTGAAATTTAATATTGTGATGGTTTGTGGGAATTCTCGCTGTGTCAATAATGTCTTCTTTTTAATATTTGCTTAAGGGGAGAAACATCTTCACGCGCTCAAGGCTTTTTTTCCTCCCCACTCTTGGAGATGGAAGATGTTGACTATAAACAAGCTCTGCAGGGACTCAACCAAAAATAAAGGTTTTTAAACACTTTTTGTTCCACTCATTTCTGGAACTGAAGAAACACCCTTGGCAGGCTGGTTTAAACCTTATCGTGGGGTAAATATTAAAACCACATTACCAGAAGTGCTTCACTTTATTATATTTGGTGTCGTCTAGGCTAATGTTGAGAGCGTGTGATGGCTCGAGCAGATGTAGGATCCAAGAAGCTGTTATTGGCCCGTAAAAACAGGTCAAGTAAACAACTCAAGAAGTTCCTTATTTCTTAAACCTTCCAGAACAAAGCGATGCATAGAGATGAAAAAAACTGAAAAAAATATCAATCACCTGACATCCAACATACTGTTCTGCGCATCAGTTCAAAATAGTTAATGCCATTTGAAAAGAACAAAAACAATGCACAAGAAATTTTTTATTATTGTTATTTCTTAATCATTAGTTCTCTGCCTCATAGCATGCCAGCGCTTGCGGGAAGCATTTTGACCTTGTTAGTCAGACTAATAACCACATCCCAACCATCCCCCAAGCACACCCACAGAAACTGACCTCTTATGCTCTCTTGGGCAGCGGCATTCCTCAAGCCTGGAGACTTTCAAGAGCATAATTTTTTTCGAATTCTGACTGGTTTGAGGTGTTATTTTTCAGTAATAGCAACTTTGCCAGTAGTCAATTCAAATCAACTGAAATCATTTTATTCAATTAATAAAATTGTCCTATTTCTATGTATACGTGGTGTACTTTGGAATGAAATGTTAATTTTCCACAATTATTGTGCAACACATAATACACAAGATTAAATATAGTGCAGATACACAACTTAAGCTGCATTAACGTGGACCCTAATATTCATCAAAGATCTCAATTAGAATAAAAATGCATCATGTAACCAACTCAATCAGACCCCGATTGGGATTTAAATCCGAATGAGAGGGTTGGAGGAAACCTTTAATAACCTATTCCATGGGTAACTATCAGCCATGTAAACATCTGAGCTGATCATTAAAGATGGTAGCCTAATCTAAAATATATAATTTATCTAAAAATAATTTTTTTCTACTGTTATATTTACAGCAGATTAAATCCTTCACAGTGAGTAGAACGACTTGGCAAAAAATATAATTATAATATAATATATTATATATTTAATATTATATATTAAACACCATCTTATTTATTTGAAGTTATCCTTTTTTCCTTTATTTATTTCTACTAAATATATAGATTTTATGTTCATATATATATATTTTTTATTATCAAATCTTTTCAGATCAGGGTCAATGTAAACAGTTTTAGTTGGAATTTATAATCAGAACCGTTTCATTCTGATTGTCCATTTAAACAGGGCTAATGTGAGATAAATGCGTGACAGTAAATACACCCAAATTGAACTATGGCATAATAAGATGTGCCAGTGTCAAGGTTTGTGTTAAAGTGCCTGTTATAACATGTACTATATAATAAATGTTTTAACACTAATGGAAAGAACTGCGAGTGTCAGCGTTATATAGCGGTCAGGAATTTTGGATTTCTGCCACAGGAAAATCTTCAGGATGGAGGATCTTGTGTTTCCTGCTTTTCTCATATTGAGTAAGAAACGGAACAAATGTAAATGTAATATAACATTAATAATTGCTGTACACTTTTTAGGGATTTTTAGGGATGTTTCACAACACTGCATGTAACTAACAGGTAATAAGTATAATATGTAATTTTCAAAAGAATAAAAATTAGTTCTAGCTTTTCTTTCCGTGTTTCCTCCTAAGGCTTTCTCTGATTAAATCCCAGGTTGAAGGTCTTCCACTTTAATATCAGATTAAAATATCAACCCAGCTGGGTGTCTTAATTCTTGCGAAGCTCATCTCCTCGACCACAGACCGATGATTAGATTGTTCGTGCAAAGGGAAGAACTGTCATGACTTCCAGGATGAAATGAATTCATTCCGGTCGTCTCTAGACAAAAATTTTAATACCTACATAACGTGCGTAATGTAGATATCGCCCAGATAATCACATTTCCATCCATTCATATTGCACTCTCCTCACCAAGCCCTTGTCTCATTAAAGGCTCATTATTGTCTTGTTAGGGTCTTATTATTGTCTCACCGGAGGGAAGTCTCATATATGCTGTCACACCGCAATATGGCAGGTTCCCCACTGTACGAATCTGCAACTGTGACTAAACTCAGGAGGGTGCGTGTGTGTGTGTGTGTGAGTGCATGTGTGTGATCAGCATTGCTTCCTTTTCCTTTAAGCGGTGCCATCCTTTACCCCAATTACCCCAGACACCCAGTGACTTGAAGATGGAGAGTTTGAAGCAGTGAGAAAATAAAAGAGTGTGTCCCTGAGGCTTTGGAGAGAAATGAAAAGGACCAGGGAAGCATGGGTGAGGAACAGATGCTCATCCTTGCTTTGGAGTTAACTGATCTCAGCTGTGTGGGTGTATGGGTATCGGAGATGATGCATTAACAGTATTGTTACAAAATTACTTTTAGAAGACATAAAAATATTTTTATTGCTTTGTACATTAGTTTTTTTTTTTTTCTTCATGCTCTATTTCCATCTATTTTCATTTGCATCTATTGCAGTGGTTACCCTCTATTAACTACGACTGTAGTGCAGTTGCAAAATTGTACTCCGAGTGTTGCACCAATAAAGCTTCATTGGCCTTGATTTTCCCATCCTTTTGCCCAAAATAGCAGTGAGAGGCTCCAACATAGACGCAGCACATTATGCGAGAGAGAGGGGGAGAGAGAGAGAGAGAAGCTTGTGATGGACTGAAAAACACTATTTCCATACCGAGCAGAAAAATACTTGTATCCATCATTCCTTAATGACCGTTTTCTCACAGCCTCCCTCTGCTTTAAGCAGTCGAACATTCACGCTGCCTTGTTCATCCACAAAAGTGATGCATCAAGCTGATTAGCTTTAAATGTGTTGCTACATTTTCCCCCCGTGAGGTTGCTTTTAATGGTCACACGCTGAATCATACTAAAGAGTGTACGTTCGTAATCAAAGAGAGGAAGATGATTGCTCTTTATAGTGCACATAACTTTGATTTGTTTCTTTTTCTGGAAAACTCAACCTGTAATCATTTACTGTACAAAGGAAAAAAAAAAAGGTTTTTAGGAAAGGATGGCTAAGACAAACTACAAGCACCTAGCTCTGCCTCAGTTTCTAAAAGCTACATTAGTAGGGGTGTCTGGACCCTGGTATAACTGTTCCTCCAAAATACATTACTAGGCTAAAGCACCTTAACGTAAGTGCAACTTATTCGGAGGTATTCTTAAAATTTGTGATGATTCATTGGTCCTTGGTGGCCTCCCAGGAACTCCTTAAATGGCACAAACGTGGAAATGGGTTGGATCGAAGTCAGGACTGTATCTGGGATGTGGCAGTGCAAGCTGTGCTCATGAATAATTGTGTGTACAGTTTCTAGAAGTTGGAGAGAAGTTATCTGTTTATTGTTTTTATGGATCATGTGTACCACTAGCTAAATGTTCATGTGAACGAATGCAGTGGACTTCGAGCCACCTCGGCCGGGATCGTCGTTCATGGACGTACAGGCATCTTTAAAATGTTTGCACCAGTCAAATGTTTTACAGTCTGTACTGTGTTTGAACTTTTCTGTTAGTGTAATTTGATTATACAGCTTCAGAAATGTTATCACTGCTTGAGTTGAACACACCTCATAATTCACACTATCAGTCAAAAGTTTGGACTAATTCCGTGGTTGTTTCTGATTTAATTTTTTTTTTCTACACTGTAAAACGGCGCTGAAGGCATCCAAAATATGCAAAAATCTCCTTTGAACGGCTGACATTGAGATGCGTCTGATACTTTTGCTCTGTAAAGCTTCATAGCAGCTCTAATCTGAGATACTGTTTGTTAATTGGTGATTTCTGAGGCTGGTAACTTTAAGTTTTGGTTTTGCTTTTCTGCGATGGTTTTCATAAGAGACAGTTTCATCATGGTGCTTAATGGGTTTTGCAAATACACTCGACAATACTGTTCTTGCAAGAACTGTTCCAGAACAGCCGACCTTCATGTCTTAAAATAACAACTGACTGTTTTTGTTGCCGTTTTTATACCTTAATTATCTAATTCCTTATGTGTTGTTTTATAGCTTTGAAATCTCCAGTATTGTTCTAGAATGTAGAAAATAAATCACCAGACCAAAAACATTGATTTAGTGTGTCTGACCTTTTGACTGGTACTATATATCATAAACAGAAATGTTTGTTTTTCTTTTAAGGATGTTGACAGAGGGAATGTCAAAACAAACAACCTGATTAAAGAAACCTGAGCTACCCCCTGCCCTATAATCAGAATTCTTCTGATTATAATGATTATCTACATAGCTAAATTCAAGAAGAGCATGAAAAGGTGAAGAACAACTACCACTTCTCTTAAATCATAGATTTATAATATTATTTATTGTTGATATTAAGTTTTTTTTAGCAGTTATAGCCATCCCGATCACAAAGGACGTTTCTAACAGCAAACTATGAATACATCACTTCATCTCACTGACACAATATAAAGGACATTTCATGTCTTAAACCTACTCGTGCCAGTTTAGTCACCTACTCTTGACGTACTCTATACTGATTTTATTTTTATTGTACTGTAAACTTTTGAAGCAATTACTCTTTAAAAGTCACCAGATCTGTCAATATACTTGTGCCAGAAATTAAATTAAGTTTTAATTAATTATAAAGTTGGATGGATGATCAAACCGTGTATCAGTTCACACTAACCTTCTCTACTGTCTGTTCACAATTATGACAATTTTTTTTTTACTGCAGAATTTTAAAGTAATTGCTCTTTAATATCTATCTGGCCTATCTGGCTGGAGCAGATAATCTACTCCGGTCATCTGATAGACGGAAAGCGCGTCAGTTTAATTGTACCCTGTTTTCTGAGTCGAATTTCTCCACAGCGAGATGTTACACACAACATGTGAAACAGCACGATCTGACCTTTTCACCAAGACTAATTGCTTGTCGGTGCGACAAAGCATCAGCGAGGGAAAAAAAATTGAATTTAAATAATCGGTTACAATCTGCAGATGGTTCTGCGTTCGTGTGCACACCCATCGTTCACGTTTGAATAACTCACAAAGTCAAAGCCTTAAGAGTATAAAACACATCACAACAAAGAGAAGAAGCCAAAAGTTGTACTGATGGTGGACACCGTGTACACCGTAATAATCGTGAAAAAAGATCAAAGTACTGTACGACTGCAGTGTATACTTTAATTAATTCATTATCATGTTCACTTTTGCTACCTGATTGAATGAGTCAAATAATAAGTCAATTATTTTTGTTATTTTAAATGTCATATATTATATTATAATACTTTCTATATAATATATTATTTTAAATATTTAAAACAATATAATATTGCAATATTTTTTTGCGTTTTCAATACCATTATATAATTATATTATATGTAACAGAAATATATTTTATATTATACTTTAAATATATTTCTTAAGTATTTACAATATTGATAATTATACAAATATAAATGATTGCCATAAGACACATTGCATACATTTCTTCATATTTATATGCTACAGATTATCTCTCATTCATGGTTCGGCTATTGCTAGAGTTCTTATACAATTCTGAAAAAATTCAATTTTTTTTTGCATTTTGCATATTTTTTTTAGATTTTTGTTTATATACAGTAAATGTAAATACAAACGTAATGCAAGTATTTACACTGATGTTATCAAATGATGGAATATATGAAATGCTTAGACTGTTCTGGGGAAAAAAGAGGTATAGACATAGAGGTATTTTATAATTACTGAGAGATGAGAATAAAAGTAGAACAATTACCATGGAGTTAGCTTGGGGCTCAAAGGGTTAAGAGGTCATCCAGGATCACCAGACCAGATGGAAAGTAAAATATGCAAACATTTTTTAATAGTTTGTTTGTGGACAAGTGAGAAAAGCAACATGAAAATCTGCAAAATGTTATTTAATGAAAGGAGCGGCCATATCCAGAGGTCATAATAGCTGTCAACAACAGTCCTCTACACGATAGATCTATACGAGAAAGATTACACAACACTTCATATCACTTTTCCTTTAAAGGGGTTTAGGGTTTAAAAAAAAAAAAAAAATATAATATATATATATATATATATATATATATATATATATATATATATATATATATATAAATTTATTATTATTTATAAAATCTTAAAAGTCTGTTGCTGAAAAATGAAAGGAGCGACCATATCCAGAGGTCATAACAGCTGGTTCCTCTACACGATAGATCTATATGAGATAGATTACACAACACTTCATATCACTTTTCCTTTAAAGGGGTTTAGGGTTTAATAATAATAATAATAATAAAATATATATAAATTTTTTTTTTTTATTATTATTATTTATAAAATCTTAAAAGTCTGTTGCTGAAAAAGTGCCCGAACCCTGTTAAAGAGAAGAGCAAAAGTTCAGCTTTTTTAAAACAAAGGTAAGAAGACATTCTCAGTACGGAGCGACAGGGAAGAATGTCCCCTTGTGTGCCGGGGCGGTAGCGCAAAGCTAAACGGAATGCCGCTCCGAGTTTAGTGTTTGATCTGATGGAGAGATTAGGTGAAATCAAAGGCTCTGCTAACCTCTGCTTAACCTCGACCATAAATCTAATTCTCTCTGCCCTTTCCCTTCAAGCCTCCGCGATATTAGATTTATTCATATTCCATCTGGCTTTGATATTGCACTTGCTGCACAGGGGTCCTTGAATGAAGAAATAGGAGACAGACACCAGACAAACCCATGCACTGTCTCTGTCTCTCCCTCTCTGTCTCTCTTTGTCTCTGCTCACTCTCTCTGTCTCACTTTATCAGGCACATAGACACAGTTTCCTCATATTTCCACAGTTCCACAATCTCTGATTGATGTGCATGCGGGTACCGCGGTGCCTGAACGTTTCATCGCAACGGTTTTCACATTTATTTCCGCCTGCAGTGACTCACTGTCCGATAACTCCAGACACAAGATTAGCACTAGATGAAAGTCTTAATCTTTTATATCTAGAGCTGTGCACTTTTTTTCTTGGTGCAGCTTTCTGAAACAATGTCTTAAAGTGGGAGTTTGAGTCAAAGCTGAGATCTGACTTTTTTGCCTTCATTTGTGGTGTAAAAACACACACAGACACACACACACACACACATCAAACAGTCACTGACATCACTGCACTGACGCACAAAAGGCCTGCTGGCACTGACCTATGCGGGCAGCATGCTAATGCTAGCCAGCGTTGTGTGTGTGTGTGTGTGTGTGTGTGTGTGTGTGTGTGTGTAACTGTGTCCACTACTAGCACCATGCTGGTACCGAACATCCAAAGGACAGAAAGCCACCCAGCGGACATGCTCGAGCTTGGTCATTCAAGCGTTGTGTGTGTGTGAGCATGTGTCTCTGTGTGCCTGTTTTTTGCTGAGTATTAATCATCACAACTCACTTCCATGTCAGTTATCTCACCACTCTTAATTTAGTTGCTTTATTTGACAGAAACACAGGTTACGACAGGACACATAATAGTTGATGATTTATTACATCATCTCCGAAAGCACCTTGTTATTCTTCCATTTAGGTTACGCTGATAAAAATCTAGCAAAGAGATAAAATCAGCGCAAATGATCATAAGTGCACGGTTCTGCCTAGACGTGTCAGTCTGCTCCATCAGGAAGGGTTCGTGTTACTGTTTCGGCTTGCCTCTTATTTGTGCCCCTATGTGTCCGCTCCCCCAGCTGGTGTACCTTTATTTATCTTCCCCGTTGATATGCTGGTGAGAACCATAGCAGGGGGGGGTGGGGGGTGGTATCTCTGGCCTCCCCGGGTTCCTGATATCCACCCATCTGCTAAAACACTCACCCACAGAGTGTTTGTTTGTCGGGGGATGATCAGAGTGTGACTCTAAGATGCAAACCTGAGGAGGTCACACAGGGTTATGAGCGCTCTTACATGAGGAAAAGACGTCTTTATTTGTCCCGCTGGGACGATCGTCTCACCGTTTTTAATATGTTAAACACATGTTCGTCTCGGATTCTGTAAATCTGTCGCTGTTCCCGTTTACCTCCGAAGATGTTTCACTTAAACTTTGTGCTCGGCTCGACGGGAACTCTTAACTGTAGTGCTCATAAATCCTGCTCTGGACATTTTTGTTGTGTTTTGCCAACTTTACATTAAACAAGACGGAGCCAGGTTAACTTTGAGGTTCGGGTTCATTTTTCACAGGGAACAGTCAGCGTGACAAAAAATGCCTGCATCATCATTTTTGCGAACAACGCCGCCATTGTTCAGTTCGACATGAAAGATGTGCTCAGATTAACATTAATCCTTTGTCTGATCAGTTGTTTGGGTTCAACAGACTTACTGACAAAAAGGCTTGGTTAAGGACTGTTTTGTCAACAGCAGCGACGATGAGATCTGCTCTGTGATGAAATTAAAAGTAAATCGACCTCTTTGATGGATTTGCACAAAATCATAATTATATTTTAACCGACTGTGTACAAAATATGACAAAAAATGCTAAAACTTTTCCTTTTAAAAATAAATAGTAAACGGGAAAATAAGTAAAATGATTGTTAAATGATTCAATAAATTATTTTTTTTAATTGATTTGTTTTTTAAAAAAATCTGTGTTCAATCTATTCTGAAACACAAATAACGAAAAATTCCAATAACTTTTTCTGATTTTTATTCACTTTGTTCGAAATGTATTTACATGAAACAAATATTATTTATACTGTGGTCGAGCAAGAACAAAAGTGAACCAGCGACAGGGTCACGGATGGTCTGATCCCACAGAAGACCCACTGTAGCACCAACTACTCAAGAACTTAATGTTGGGTATGAAAAACACATTCAGGGCCGCATAGCTGAAGATCAGTCAGAGTGACCGTGCTAAAACCACCTACAATGGACACTTTGATGGAATCAGATCTGCACCATCGAAGCAATGGAAGAAGATGGCCTGGTCTCTCGGCACCAGGATGCACTATGGGACGAAGGCAAGCTAGTAAAGACAGTGTGATGCTCTGGGCAATATTCTGCTGGGAAACCTTAAGTCCTGCCGTTCCATTTAGCAGGATAATGCTCCCTGACACCCTGCAAACATTGTTCAGGAATGATTTCAGGAGCTTGAAAAAGCCTTCAAGGTGTTGACTTGGTCTCCAAATTCCCCAGATCTCAATCTGATTGAGCGTCTGTTGGATGTGCTTGAATAACAAGTCTGGTCCATGGAGGCTCCACCTTGCAACGGTTAAAGGATCTGCTGCTAACGTCTTGGTGCCAGATACCAAAGCACACCTTTTAGAGGTGTAGTGGAATCTATGCCTCAACAGGTCAGAACTGTTTGGATGTTGCTCCAGGCTGAGCAGTTCTCTACAATGGTTTTTTGACAGATCTGAGACAGACGGATGATCTCCTTTCCATCAGATGTCCACATAAAACTCCAGTAACGTCATCTTTCTTACGTCTTCTAGGTACTTCTCCTGTATTATTGCTGTTTAGTTCCTCATATCTTGCAGGTCGAGGGTTTGATTCGTGCCTCGGCGGATTTCCTTCATGTTGTCTTCATGGTTTCCACCCACAGTCTAAAGACTTGCAGATTAGGTTAATTGGCATTCCAGTCGGATTGGCACCTTGGGTGAACCCCGCCTTGTGTCCAAAGTCTCTTGGGACAGTCTCCAGGCCTCCAGGATCCTGGACAGGATAAGCGGTCTAGAAAATGAAAGAATGAATCCCCCAGTGGACCTTAAATAATGAATGAATTAATTAAATAATGAACAAGTGTATCCTAGTTCTTTTACCTCAAGTCTGGAAATCAAATCTTTTCTCTAATACTCTGGTTAAGATGTGTAATTTGAAATCTTATCCTCATATTACACAGAAACACATCTTAGGTGATGAATTCAGCTTTAAACGGCGACTCTCCGAGAGCCCTCCTCCGTCACACTCTTGCAAGATTCGGTGATCCATTTTAGCAGCACATTACTTACAGCGCTGAGAAGAATCTTTAACCAACCTAGTGATTGCAGATACACATCTTAGTCTTGCAATAAATCTCTCTTTTCTGCCTAAGAACAAAAGCGAAGGAAAAAAATTGGTTTTGGCAATGGTGTCAATGGTATAGTCTTTGGGAAATGGAACATATCTGGCAAAGAAATTAGCACACTTTCAGCACTGCCCCAGCCACCTGAGCACGGTACATTTTTTTTTCTTCGTATGTTTGTTTTTTGGACCTGATGATCCTAAAAGTTGTAGAAAAGGTCGCTTTGATGTGATGTGACAGGTGGGTGAGTGACGGCGTCTGATGTGACGCGGCGAGTGTGCATGTTCACGCGCTTTCCCAGACTCCAGCTGACTTTAGGGACAGGGCAGTATCTTCTCAGCTGCTGAACAAACACTAACCAGGGGTTTTATGGTGCCGTAAGACACACAAACACACACACACACACACACACAAACAGGCAGGTAAACAAAGCTGATCCTGTTTGACCACTGCTCCTGTGAGAGAATGCCCACTCACTCCTCTAAAACACACATACAGCCTGATAAATGAGTTTACATGCATTCACGACAGAACTTACAAACAATACATTCAAATAACTGCACTATCTAAACACACACACACACACTGCACACTCGGTAATAGACGTGGACCACACCGTACTCATTACTCATTAACATTAAGCTTTGGTGTCCCGCTTATCAGCCCGTGGAAGAGTGTATCCTTACACACTGAGACACAAGCTGAGAGGGTGATGATGAATGAAGACCACACACACCTCACCACCTTACCACTACAATGTTAAGAACAGGGAATAGGAAGCTAAGGAGCTGTGGTAAGAGATGTGTAGATAAAGTGTGTGTGTGTGTGTGTGTGTGTGTGTGTGTGTGTGTGTGTGTGTGTGTGTAGAAAGGTAGGGAAGTAGTCCTACACAGAGCTGTTCTGTTTACACTTTCCTTAGAGTTCACTCACTTCAGCATGGAACATAGAGGGAATAAATAATTCAAGTCAAAATCTGAAGCCGCTTAAAGATGTCTTGCGCTGCTGCTGCTGTGAGTGTGTATGTGTGTGTGTGTGTGTGCATGTGTGTGTGAAGCCTAGAGAGAGATGTTCATGTTTGGTGGGATTGGAGATGTTGATTTCTTATTCGGAAAATGTGTCTCTTTGTGTCGTTCGCTGATGTGCACACACAAAAACACACACACACACACGAACACACACGAACACACACGCGTACTGCATCTCTGATGGACAGCCAGCTCAGCGTAAACACTTAGTTAGTATTTGCCAAAATAAATGGAACTGGAAGAAAGGGATTAGCAACAACAACAACAACCACTGCACTTAAAATGAAGAGAAACACACACACACACACACACACACACACAGGAAGAGGAAGGTTCAGGGGCAGGGTGGGGGTGGACGGTGACATGGCACCGATTGACAGCCAAGAAAGTGACAGCGGTAAAAATAAGAACCAAAAGGAGCAGGAAAGGAAAAAGAACAACAAAAATAAACGTAGTCGTGGCAGGAAGGAGAATCAGGACGTCCTCGGGGAGGAGTGGAGGCCGAGCCCGCTCGTTTGACCCCAGCTCTCTGCGCTCTTTTTGTGCCAACACTCGGTTAACCTGCCGCTGCCTAAGGTTAGCTGTAATGGCTTTGCACTGAAACACACACACACACACACACACATGAAGACCGCTGTCAAGCTTTTCATTCTTCCTGTCGACTAACCCAAAATACTCATCCCACCCCAAAGATTACCCGTCCATACAGTACGCCAGTATGGGCGTAACATCTTTATTAACTAACGTAGGTGGTTCCAATTGCGCGGGTTAGTAGAGTAACTCATCTTCTATAGAAAGAAACTTCTAAACTGAACTTCTCAACTGTACTGTCTAGCACAGCAACATTAGGAGCCAGCAAATTAGGTCTCAAAATTAGCTAGTTGGTTAGTTATGTCAATCTGTCTTGTCTCAGCTAGTTAGGTCTCTTAGTTAGCTGGTCAGTTTCTGTTCATTTCTGTTGTATGAAGCACCTTGGTCCTGGAGGAGCTTCGTTTCGTTTCACGGTGTAATAAACTGCATATGGTTGAAGTGACAATAAAAGCCGACTTGACTTGACTACTTGAAAAAACTGATGCCTTTGCACTACTGTCGAATCCAGCTCTCGAATCCTCTTCCGTCCTAGTCCGGACTTAATACTGCAAAATCTGATTTCTATTAAAGGTTAAAGGTCCAGAACAACTGGTGATGAGCAAATCACTTTTATTAAACTTAGCCTAGTGGAAACATATGTGACTGTTTGATTGCATTCAGATGCTTAAACCAAACGCACTTTAACTTTCAAGCAGCATGCATTCAAGTGTCAGAAAGATAAAAAATGCGAGTGCAAAAGTAATGGTACTGTTTGCCTGCAAAGTGTTGCTTGTTTACCTAAACGGCTCCAACTTTTAACATCAAAAATGACGATTTTGTTAAGAGACAAGACTGCACAGAAATGTCACACACTATGGCCAATTAGCATAATCTGCATGTCTTTAAGCAGAAGAAGATAACCAAAGAACCCTGAGGAAACCCACCAAGCATGGGGAGAACATGCGAACTCCATGCAAACAGACCCGACGCGGGAATCAGACCCAGGACCTGGAGATGCAAGGTGACCGTGCTAACCACTAAACTACCGTGCCATCCTCAAAGTCAGTGTATGCACAGTATGTTGGACCTGATGTGGGTTGTTTTTCAGTCATTGGGCTCGGCCCCATAAGTTTCAGTGAAAGAAACTCCTAATGCTTCAGCATACCAAGATATTTTGGACAATTTCCTGTTCCAACATGAATGTGCACTGCCTATGCACAAAGCAAGAAGAACTTAAGTGGCCTCAACCCGATAGAACACCTATGGGATAAATTAGAGTGGAGACTGCGAGACAGGCCCTCTCGTCCAACATCAGTGTCTGACCTCACAAAACTGTTATAGCTGCAAAGGTTGAGCCAACATCATATTAAACTGTATGGATTAAGAATGGGATGTTATTCAATTTTGCATGCATCTGAAGGCAGGCGAGCGAATACTTTTGGCAATATAGTGTATATATAGCTCTCAGAGCTCCCACATACTATGAGTTAATCCCCCAGCTAAAAAGCTTTCTCAACACCTCAAACCCCCTTTAATTCACTCCTCCACCATAGTGTACTTGCCATTTCATTGTCTATGTAAATAAGATCTTGCTGAGCCCCCAGGGAACAGCAGAGCTGAGTAACAGGACCTGAGGATCTAACAGGATCTGCTTATACAGTATAGGGTCACATGAATGGGGGAACTTAATTTGTTCGTGTACATTCAATAAAACAATTGAAAAAGGACAAAAAGATCTTTATTTAAAAAGCTACTAGCGTTTACTAATTGCCATTGTAACATTTTATTACCTATAGATTTTTATGCAACAATACACCATCTCTAATTTCAGCTTGACATTAACCCTCGGTGGACTAAATGTTTAGTCGTCATTCTATTCTGATACGATCAGGGGTCTAGAAGACCTCTACATCTTTTATCATAATCATGTACTACAAGAGCTATACATCATAACTTGTGCAATGCATGTATATGACGCGTGAATTTATTAGTTCTGTATCAGTTATTAGATTACAATTACATGTTACATTACATGACACACAAGTTTTAAGATGGGGGGGGGGACTAATGTGGGCTCCTGGGTTTTGCTTAAAAACAGAATGAAGCGAGTGTGACGGCGATCTGTAGGACTCATTTGTCCAGCACACTCAGTAAAACCTAACAGCTGTTTTACTCATAAAACTGCACGAATCATTTTCGGTTTTCACACCAAATACTGATTGTGTTTATTTTATTATTCTTTAGTGCTCGTTATTAAAGTAACAATGTACTTCTATTTATGTCACATCTAAGCTGTAGCATTTTATTTTGACAGTTTTTATTTTGATAATTGCAATGTAAATGTATTTTTGGTCATAGTTACCTGCAGTCCTAGTAATCATCTTCATCCCAAGCTGTGTACGTTGGGTATAATTACTGGGCTGCGTACGTGGTTAGACACAAGTCCTAAATTGTCTGCTTTAAGACTCGCTAAAATCTAATAATTTGGGCGAAGTAAAACTTTATACTGATGTCTTGTTATCTTTGAAAGATTTTGGCTGGTTTCCATTTTTTTTGGAGAGGCAAACAAAACCCTGAAGCTATCTGAAATAACACATTAAATTGTGCAATGATTTAAAAAAAATAATAAAAACAATGTTTTGACCAGCTATTAAGTCATGTTTTATATTGCTCAAAGTAGCAACTTGTACAATCTTGGCACCTCTAACTTCCAGCTGCGTGACTAACCCACTTGGGCTGCGAGACTGGATGAAGTTCCCACAGTAATACTTGGCTGCAGGTCGTTGATCCAACCCCTTCCTGTTTCCCCTGAGCATGCTGCATAAAGCATTTCGAACAAAACATCTTTAAAATGATTAAAAAAAAACTATATTCTACATTCTTGCACACACATACAGTACATGCACAGACTGCTACTGGAAATACAGTACATGTGGATAGCCGACAGGAAGTCGTGAAAATTCCGGTGGAGAATGTGTTTCATTTGTCATTTTATTTCTTGACACTAGGGAGTCCCCGGTCCAGTTCAAAGAAATTTAGCTTGATTGCTGTTTTTTTTTTTTTTTTGGGCTGTAAAGTTTGAAAGTAATGCAAAAGTGGGGATAACTTCTTTTTTTTTTATTAGGTGGCACAGGTTGTTCAAATTGCACCTACTACTTTGCCATGGTTGATGATGCAGTGGGATGAAGAAGTGTAAAGAAGGGAGAACCAGCATTGAATACAAAATATTAAGTCGGACGGCACAGACATCGGACTACAGTGGTTCCTAGATGGATGGATGGATAAGCTATGAGAGCTTTAGTAAAATATGATGCTTTTAAATAATGCAGTCTCTTCAGCCTGTATTATGATAATGAAAAAGTCTGTTTCTTTAAGAATTCTGCCACCTGATGCACATAAAATTATGGAATAATGGAATTGTCCTTTTTTCTTTAAAATAAAAAACAACAACTTCACACTTGCATTTGATAGGAAACAAAGATTGCAGGGGCAAAACATGCAAAATTGCAAAGACAGACTTAAAAACCATACACGCTTATGTAACGTTGCATACAGGCTCCCTGCCGTGCTTGAAGGAGAAACGAAAAACAGATAAAAGGACACGCTGCACACGTTGTCCTAGCAATGTTCAGACTCCACAAACATAAACCAGATGATAGATGCTTTTTTTTTTTCTTCTTCTTTTTTTTGGAATGAATGAATGAATGAACACATTACAGCATTCCTGTTTTGCATGTTGGTTTTCCGAGAAAGCATGTCCTGAACACAACACTTAGACGTTACCGTGCGGTGTAAAGTGAACTATTTTCCAAATCCTTGAATAAGAAATACTTAGATTTTATGGAAATGCTTTATTTCCATAACCGAAGTCTTTATTTGCATAATTCTTCTTGCATGCTCTATGCAGCTACTGTATTTATCTGGCTTAGCTTTGTAAATGTGCAAACCAATAAATGCTAACAGGATGTATTCTACATGACCTTAGCTAAAAAGCACTGTATTTACCCTGAGGCTAAGGTGGCGAAAGCTAGTTGAGCAGGTCTTGCGCGCGTGCACACACACATATACACACCTGGGCAAGTCTGAGGATTACCATCTTTCTCTCACTGTTTTCCTTTTCCATATGTTAGCATACACACAGGGTTCAAGTTCAGGTATCTCATACACTTAACCCTTCACCTAAATGCAAATCTTCATTCGTCATGCTTTTGACTTCTCCCATGTTGGAAACTGAACGATTAATTTTATATTAAAAGTGCTGTACATTTGATAACAAAAAAATAAATCCGTGGCTGTGTTTTCGAAGCTGTCTGTTCGGCTCGGCTTAGGAGGAGGACACACTAAGCCAGACGTTAGCTCTGACCGCGGGCTTGTAACGACCTTGTTTGTGGATCGTGGGTGAAATTATTTGTCTAGGCGGGCGTGCTCCTGTTAGGTCTTTCGGTGGCAGGAACGCCGCGGTGTTGCTGCAGGGAAGTTTTAGCTTACATCTGAATAGCGGGGGGGTCGGGGGTATGGGGGAGAGTACTGTAGAAGTGAAACCTGATACCTGTGAAAAGTGCAGGATGACTGAGAGATCGACGTGAAAGAGTGTTCCAGTCTGGGAGCTTTCCGTTTTAACATCAGTATTTATTATGAATGCTGTCTTTTCCACTGGTGATACATGACCTGACACAAACTGTGGTATAATACTGCTGCTTGTTACTTATTTGCCAATTTATAAGATTTCTGTTGGCAACACATACACTGGGTGCAAATGGATACCCTTACCCTAGGGCTGTAACGCTAGAACACTGTGTGTATCTGTTTCTGTGTTTGTGTAGTGCTCTACAAATCTGTTATTTTAATAAGGGCTATTTTTACTTACTTTTTTAATATTCAATGTAGAGCATGCCACTATGTCCCTGGAAACCATGTACAGGGATGCTGAAAAAAATAAAAGCAGCAAATAATAAACACAGAATGATATTTATGGATTTCTACAGGTCCACAGCTACTTCACTCGAGTTCCTAACTGAGCTCAGATTAACTGCGTAAATTACTCAAAGGATTTCTATCTAATATCTTAGCTACACTTAGGCTATGTTCACATTACCAGCGTGAAGAGACTCAATCAGTCAATTTTTTATCATAATGTGACACAGATCTAATTATTTTAGGGCTGTCTGAGTGCACAAATCTGCTGTTTTTCAGATCAGAGTCACTTTCATATGTGGTCTTTATATATATATATATAACAGTATATATAATGTAGTGACTATATATATATATATACTGTATATAGTCACTTTCATGTCAACTGTCATGACGAGTAAATCTGCTCTGACTAAAAAAAAACTGAACGATGTGGCTGGTAATGTGAATGTGAGCCTTCGACTCATTTAGGAAAATTAGGGAATCAGACCTTTTAGGTCTTTTATCCATTAAAGTTTTTAACAGTTTGATGGCCAGTTTGATTAGGGAGTGTAATTCCTCAACATTTAATGTTAATTAAATGTTTTTTTTTTTTTAATCCCTTAAATTATACCTGAACGTCTTCACTTCAATCAGATCTTAATTGCTCCATTTTCAATCCATTGTTCTGATGTATAGGGGCAACAACATGGACATTGTGTCACTGTCCAAATACTTATGGATGTGTCTGTAGCTTTCAAATCAGTGCATTACCTCTAAATCTGGAACCGTTCTATATAGATTCTTTATATATTGCCCACCTAATAATGTACTAGTATTTGTACACATTAATTGGTAAAACGCTATAAAAAATCTAATTTAATAAAATTTAATTTATATCTGTTTTTGATTTGTTACATTTCCGAAAGGGTTCAGAATCTACTTTGAGTCTCAGATGCAGCGCTGCATTTCCTTCTATTGCCCAAATCATGTTTTGGGTCGAAAAACAAAGGACTAAAATACTTGCACAATGAATGTTTTTAAATATACTATGTGATTTGTTTATTAGACCTCAGCAGAGATGCTGTATAACTCTGCACATAGAGTGTGATCTGCGTGGGCTATTTGGAGCAATGGCTCTATAAATAAAAGCACATTTCTTGTTTTCATTTTGAAATATCTATATTTGATTCTGTTTAGAACTCATTTTCTGTAATTCTTAATAAAGTATTCATCTTTTGTTATATTAGTAACGTGTCTAATAGGCACTTTGATATATTAGGCAGTCCATTGTTTGTTCTATACTCTTGTCTCTTTGCTATGTTTGTGCTTTTGGCTGTGCATGATGGGTATTACAACTATGTGGCTTCCTTGAAGCACAAGGTTGATCAGTGTCAGTAACACTCCCGGGTATTGGTGCTTACACATGAGTGTCTTCAAGCTGTCCGTCCGATACCACTTCACAACCAGACAAGCCAAGATCCAGGCAAGATCATGTCCAAGAGAAAACAAGATAAAGTTTAGATCAAGAATAAAAACTATCAACTCATTTTGAGATGTAATTTTTGGCATCAATTGTGCCAAAGTTTACGCTAAATTTTCTTGAAGAAGAAAAAAAACAAGCACCAAGACTAAACCTAACTTCTTCACTAACTATAAACAATAGAAGCATCATGAAGGGTTCTAAACCATAACCACTAACCATAAACCCGAAACTTAACCATAATCCAACCTTAATCCCTAACCCCTCATCCATAACCCCCTTATCCATAACCCCTAAATTCTAACCTAACCCTAATCCTAGGTAAAGGACTAGTTCAAGCTGAAATGTCAATGAGCACCAGTAAATCGAAGTCTATACTAAAACCCTTCCTGAGCAGAGACTCGACTCCTGCAGTGCTTCGTTTTTCACACTAATCTCTCACACTTGTTTCTTGTCAGTTGATAGAAAGCCTTTGCTACACTTACTAAAAAACCCTAGTTTATGTTCTGCCTTACTTGCAAACTCATTAAAATAAAATCTTCTGCCAAATGAAAACATGTAAATGTAAAGAAAAGAAAAGAAAAATCAAAAGCCAGCATCAGCACTTTGTGTTTGCTGTCTTTTGGGTTTTGTCCAATTAATTCTTGTTTACTGTTTCACTGCTAATTAACACTGAATCAGACCCTGTGCTCATTTGTGAAGTTTAACAAACTCGTTTCTTAAAATTGGGATGGAGCACTGTGAAGAAATCATTATAACCAGTTTTTGGTTACAAGTTCCAGTTGATAAGGTTCCTCTTCAAGATGAGGCAACAACTGCTGAATGGTGGGGGGGGGGGGGGGAGCATCATGAAGGGTTCTTTTCTTCAATCGTCCTTATTAAAGAGCTTATTTAGAAGCGGCAGGGAATGTTAGTAGAGCCATTTTAGAGACATTGTGTTTGTTAGACTGAGCGCAAGTGGTGTACTGTAAGTAGGTTCAATTATTTTAGTACGTGTCCTGCGATTTTCATGAACAACTGGGTCTACAGGATAAAAACGTAAACATATGCAATCGAGTGAGCAAAAGTCAAGCGTTTTGGTTTTTTTATTTGTCTGCCATCTATTTTGAACTTGTGTCTTTGTTGCTGTTGTATGTCAAAATCCCCACCCATGAGGCAGACTGTCTCCAACATCAGAAGATCAGCATCTACTCCATTCAGCAATGAACTGTGATCTGATCAGCACAGGCTCAAGGTTGCAATCAAAGTGTGTGGAACTGAAGAAACCTCAGACCTCATGCATAACAGGTTTAATTCAAACTAAACGTTTAGGGCTATTGTGTTACAACTTGCACAGAATTATGAGAAGTTTTAGTTCAACTGTTGCTTGGTGCAGTTGCTGAATTGCTGAGAGAAACCGTAATGCTGTACAGTATATTTTGCATAATATTTTCTACCAATGGACTGTTCCCATCGAGGGGTCGCCACAGCCGACCATCCGATCCGCATACATCTCTTGCACAGGTTTTACCCTGACACAACCCTCTCATTTTATCCAGGATTGGGACCGGCACTGCTTCCATTGGCTGGGGTTTGGGCACTGGGTGGGAATGGAACCTGCTTAGCAGACGAGAGAACGACAACTCGTAGTAAAATCCTCTTGTAAGCTGGTGAAATAACCAGCTAATCACAGAAAGTAATAATGATCATCTTCTTCTATGATGAATGGTGGTGCTCTGTGCTTTAATAATGACGCGGTTATATTTAATATCATTAAATTGATCCTCAACCAAACGTTTAATAAAGAAGAACTGGCCAAAGGTGCAGTGATATGGATATTTTAATCAATGTACAAATGTTTATCTGACCTGTACGCTGACTCGCAAATGTATAATTAGGCGGATTTAGTATGTTTAGTAATCCTTTATCTATTTCAGATTTTGCTATTTTTACCCCCGACTTGAACCCGTCCAATGAACATTCTTCTTCTCAGTTTTTGATCGCTTCTACAGCAGTGACATTTTCCACATGACTCGTAGCCCAAGCATGACCACGACTCCTGTATGAGTTGAATCCTCCTCCTCTGCTCATGGTAATCTCCTTGACCCCCATAACTCCCTTCGTCTGTGTCTGATATTACTTCTCCTCCGCATACTATTTTGCTTGTCCATTTTTGGTGCTGGTGACGAATAAGGCCAGTGATACAGTATAAACACAGCTTATGCTATCAGATGCAGATTAGCAACACAAAAGCGTTTCTGCGGGTTTCCTGTTACTTAGCCTATTGCTCTGGTCTTTGATCCTTCGCCCTCACCGCCGTCTGCGGGTTTAAATAAGAACATGGAGCAGCACTTGGGGAAGTTCTCTTCCGATCTAGAATTAGACGCGACAGGTTGTTTAATCAATTCTTCCGTGCGTGGAATATTGCCTGATCCCAAAAAAAAAAAAAAAATCGGATAATTTGAGCCGCCCCTTTGATTTTCATACTTGGCTCTACATGACCGTGTCTGACACGGAACACGCTTCTAAGTTAAATTGGATCTTGGTAATGGAATGTAAAACGCGTTCTTTCGTCACCTTTGGCACATTCCAATGTGTTGACATTGCTTCATAGGTGTGTCTATAGCATGCGTTTCATGCTCCGTCCTCGTCTTTTGTTTTCCTCCTGAGACCGAGCACGTCTCTCGTTAGCAGCGTGACACTGTACATGCTGACAGGCTGTCTTTCGGTTTTCCCGTCTTCCTGCTTTCTGTCCTCGCAGCACCTCGTTAGTCTGTGACCCCGGGGGGCAAAGGTTAAAGCTTTCGACGTTTCCTTTCAACATAGCATAGCGCAGTATAGAGATGTCACACACAATGACTCAGTCCAGACATGACAGAGACAGGCAGGGAGTCAGACAGGGAGGGACACAACGAGACAGGAGAGACAGGCAGCGAGACGGACAGGTAGAAGGAGACACATGACAAGGCAGATAAAAACGAAGGGAGCATCACAGAAAGCCAGAGTGATGGTTAGAAAGAAAGAGATTGAGAGAGCGGAAAAGAACACGACAAGGGAGAGACAGGAGTGAAAAACAGAAGGCAGAAGTTAGAGCGAGATAGAAACAGATGGAGAGGACAACAGAGAGAAAGAGAGAAAAGGGAAGCATTTAGGAAGCGATGAAGTCTTGAAGGGTCTCAGCAGGGTAGTTGAAGCCCTTCAGATGGCACTGTTGGCATCGGCATGGCAACCACCATGGCAACAGAATGTGGGTGGAGCCGTGGGAGGGGAGCGGGTGGTTGTGCTGGAGGGACGGGGAGAGAAATGTGCGTGCGTTTGGCTCCGTAACTAATGAACAACCCTCTCTGCACGACACCCGGCTGGCAGAGGGGAGACTTTCAGGCTCTTTCAGACGCAATAATAAGATAACAAAGATTCCTGGGGCAGTCTATGTGTTCTGGAACGTGTTGAGACAGGGGACCTGACAACACACACACACACACACACACATACACACATTTTCATATCAGTATAGGCACACGTTGTTGTGAGAACTGCCTATGCTTCAGAATGTATAATTAATCTGAACATAGCAATAATCCATAATAATAATAATAATAATAATAATAATAATAATCGGTGTGCCGTTTGATAGATGAGTGCAGGAAAGTCTCTCTCTCTCTCCATTCTCATGCAAGTTGCTCATCTCTCAACTGATCCATCTCTCCATTACTTGCTCGTACACCCACTCGCTGCCTCGGAATCTTTCTCTCTCCCGCTCTTTTCCACTCGCTTTTGGCTCGCTCCCTGTCTCCTTACACAGGGGCAACCCGACGATCTCGTGTGGGTGCCAAGAAAGGAAGGATTGGGGTGGGTGGGTGGGATTTGGCTAGCCGAGTTGCTGCAGCTACATTCATTTATGTTAATTAAAAGTCATAAATCTCTGATAGCTTTGGCGTCGCAAGCATAGAGACCAGAATGATTTTTTTTTTTTGGTGACCTTCAGGCCCTTTCTCACACGCTCATCAAAAACCCAACTATAGAGCATTCATGCTCTGTCATTTCTCTACCGCCTGTCTCAGGAGACAAAAAGGAGGAATATTTTTATGCTTTTTGAGGGGGAGAAGATGTCACACTCTTCTCCCAGGACAGACAGAAGCGAGAGAAGCGTTCTATGGAAAAGTGGAGCTTCATTGTTTACATGGGTGCATGGAGGTTGAACTGACATGTGCATTCATCTTTAATGTGGCATGTTAAAATATGAATCTGCAAGCGATGCACTGGCAAAAAAAAAGAAACTCGCAGAGCGCGCGCGCACGCGAGAGAGAGTATGATGGAGAGTGGCAGCGAGAAGGAGTAAAGAGCAAGACATGGCAAGAGAGGAGGAATGAGACGGACTGTCAGAGATGTGTTTCAGGGCCTTGGTGCTTTCTGTCTCTTTACCTCTTCTGTTGAATGTTGCATTTAAATTCGGCGCATCAAATGATGCATGTCCTGCACATACTTCCTGTTCTGTGAGAGATCCTGGAACATCCTGGAGATCGGGGGGAAACCAACATCCAAAAACTGCTTGGTGTGGCATTTTAGATGTAAATGAGTTCTCAAACTCATGGACAAACCTGGGTGTATCCGGTAGTCCTCATCCAGAATAAATACGTAATGCAGGCGCGAGGAAATCTATAGTTGTACGGTAGGTGTTTAATCTGAACAGTAAGTATGTGGACACATGACCCTCATGTGCATATGTTACGTGTATATGTTATGTTAACTCCTGCCAATTTTTTTTTTATGCGCACAATTGTCTAAAATTTTCTTTTTTTTTTTTTTTTTTTTTATATATATATTTGCATGCTTTATCAGACTCCCCTCAAAAAAAGAAATTGGCTCAAAAAAACCTGTTCCAACTTGACACTGTCCCTGCGTGCAAATCAAGCCCCATGATGTGTCAAGTATTGAGTGAAAGAACTCAAGTGTCGTCCTACACAGAACCCTGACCTCAACCTCACTAAACACCTTTGGGATGATCTGGAATGCCAACAGCGCAGCGTGAGTCCTTGCCTGACATCTGTGCGTTCTGTCCATTTAGTATAAATTATCGAAATAAAGCAATTTTCAACTGCATGCCAAATCTTAGTATTATTATACATATGTACTCATATGTAATGCAGTGTATTCGCTGTCCAGCCCTACAGCATGTATGCTAATTGATCCTTGAGCAGTTGCCTTTCTCACCATTAGACCCTTTGCATTATTAAAGCGTATGTAAATATCTATGCATGCAACTCTAAGTAAACATTGTTTTTTATTAGTCTGATGGTTTGAAAGAAAATCAATACACATTTCATATTTGTTCACTAATTTGTGTGTAGACATTCACCACCTGACAGTTTAGTTACTCCTCCCCCCCCATGTCCCTGTGCTACGGTACTTGTGAGCTTGCCTCGCCTTCCTTCTTTTCTCTTAATATAACCTCTGCCTTTGCTTCTCTCGCTGCACATCTTAAACAATGCATAAACAATCCTTAATATAAAGAGATTCTGTTATTATTACATATTATGGAGATTTGTAGATGAAACATTTCTGTAGATTTGAAAGTAAAACGTCTTCAGGGGAGCATCTGGACAGCTACATCTCTATAACCACAGCGATGGTGCACACTATAACGTCCTACACACTACTGTGGACAATCCATGTGTGAAAATGCCTCATGCTTCCAGAACCACTCCTTTTTTTTTTTTTTTTACTTTTTGAGTCCTGTAATTTGCCTGTGCCATCAGGGAAGGAAAACTCCAGAGAAGTGAGTCATTCAGTACACTGCCTCCAGAGGCTTATACAGTGGGCACTGTGCATGATGGGAACAGCCTTTTATGCACTTCCCTTTTTACTTCGACACGCTCATCACTCTGGAATAGGGTCGATGTTAACTCAACAGACCACGTGACCTGTTTCCGTTACTCCAAAGTCCAAGCTTTATGCTCCCTAATAATCTACAGACTTTTTTCTGATAGGTCTCAAAAGCATGTAAAAAAAAATTTCTGGTGACAGCTGTTTAGCCCCAATCCTGTGAATTCTGATCATGATGGAAATGCTCTTACTTTCACTATTAAACATGACTATGATCGCTGCTGAATATTATTATTATTGTTATTATTATTATTATTATTATTATTTATTTTTCTTTTTTCTGACTGCATGTCTTGCACAAAGTCGATGGTTCAGAATTGTCTTTTTTTAACTTTAATAATGTATGAGATACATCCAATAAGTTAAATTCTTCTTGGTTGTATTCTTTGCCTGATCTAGACCAATAAATTGACCAATTATTAGCTCATATACATAATGAGCATCCATATATAATGATACAGTAAAACTGTAGTCCAGTTTCTAAAATGAAACTCTTAGAGTTATAGCAGTTATAGCCAATTCTCCTTACCCTGTTTACAATTTAGAAAATTCTAATTATCTGGTATAAGTTTCCTGCTCGAACATCCAGCAAGTTTGAGTTGAGTGAAGGTTAAATTGCACATGAATAACTATAAAACTGGCACGGTATAAGGTACGTGCCACATTTTAAAATAAAAAGAAAAAAAAACTTTGTGTCAAGCTGCGATGATAAATAGCTCCACTGAGGTCAGCATTTTTATTGAATGGAGTGGACCATCCTCTGTCAGCTGCCGCAACATTGCTTAGAATCAGGCTTAATTGTAGGAGCTTTGAAAATCTGATCATAAATCAGCTTTAATGCACTCCTGACATTTCCTGTTTCATGGTATATTTTATACCATACACAATCACTACCTACAGTATATGACGGCTCAGACAGGAGTTTAAGTCCCCCATACTGGCCATGAGATATACGGTAGGAGCGGGGTTTAGTGCTGTCCAAATTCAGTTCTGTCACCATGTTGTGCTTTGCTTTAATTAGGAGAGCAGGCAGGGGCTGAAATCTTAAAGCATATAAAATGTGCTGGACAGGAACATGCGAGCAAAGAACTAAGTGGACAATCCACATATCCACTTCCACAATGACAGGAATATTCTCCAGATAATGACTTTAACTGCGTAAGCCACCAACAAGGACTAATGAGAACGCTGTCTGGTTTCTTTGAGGCTGCGCAGACTGTAGCCTCCAATTCCTGTTCCTGGCTGATAGGAGTGAAACCTACAGATTGCCTTTCCTGAGATGCTTTTCCGTTCAACAAGCAGGGTTACTTAAGTTACCACGTCATTCCTGTCACGTCAAACCAATCTGAACATTCACCTCTGACCTGTCTGATTCATTAACAAGGCATTGTTTTAACCCACAGAAGTGTAAACATTTAGGCTAATGTTAACTGATGTGAATAAATTACATGTTTAACCTTTTAACATTTTGCTTTTAAATTGTAAACCTTTTTACAAAAAAAATGTGCCTGGCACATTTTGAATCACTATATAGTATTGTGAAATGTGCTTAACGTAACTCGTTTGAGCCATCTCTACCACTCGGTTGAGGTATGCTGTGCTAAAAAACAATGTGTCTTTAAATGCTATGCCTTTCTTATTGCGTTGGAGCACACCACAAGAAATAAAGTGGATCTAAAGCCCTTAATTAATAATAAATACTTACTAAATAAGTTATTATTATTATTATTATTATTATTATTATACTTTTGTATTTGTAAGTATATTCATACTTTTACCATGAAGTGATATCTCAACCATTTGGAACTACATTGTTTTTTTCTTTTTTTTTTTTTTTTTTTTTTAAAACAATAAAACAACACACAATGGTTCTTATTATTGTGACAAGGAAATAAAAACGTTGCTATGGTAAAGGGATAAAAGATAATAAGGGATGGTAAAGTTAACCTGTTTTTTTTGTCTCATGTTGTTTCCTGTTGTAAATAATAATAATAATAAAAAAAACTAGTAAATACTTAATTAAATACAACATAAACAACAATCGCAACAAACAACACCATATTGATTATTTGTAAATGGAGATGAGCTTTTATTAACCCTAATAAAATGAAAGACAGGCAGGAATCGACCTGAAAACAGGAACCAGGTCTAGGACTCTGAATTAGCTTAAGCATTAGCATAGCAATTAAGAAAATAAGGAAGAGCTGGAAGACAAAAGAAAAGAAAACACAACCGTCAACTCAACAAAACTTGGCATTAAATACAATGTAACAGGTTCTAATACAGGTAACACAGTTAATGTCTTATGACTTTATTGAAGTGCATGCTGGGAACTGAAGTCTGGACTGAAGTGTCCCAAAATACAGCCCAGAACATACTGTATGATGAAAAAAAAACCTTGGAACCTCGGTTCAAGTCAGGTAGAAATAGTTCAGATTTGCAATTTTTTGACTTTGAACCTCAAAGAGTTTCTGTAGCAAAAGCTCCAGCCATGCTTACTAACCAAGTGATTTGCTAGGGTTATTATCCCATGCAGTTTCACACCTGCCCTTACAAGCCTAAAAGCCAGAAACCTAACACACCACAAAGCAAATTTGACTCACTTATGTTTTTTTTTAAATCTTTAAACCTGTCATAATAATGATTCACCGTGTCACACCGTGTTCACTTCACGCCGTATCGATTTCATGATTCAGTGCAGGCTTCCTTGGAGAAGCTTACATTTACTGGCTTAAAGTTGTTGGGAATGCAACAAG
Source organism: Clarias gariepinus (assembly GCF_024256425.1). Lineage (NCBI taxonomy): Eukaryota > Metazoa > Chordata > Actinopteri > Siluriformes > Clariidae > Clarias > Clarias gariepinus. Next base: position 9,982,172 of record NC_071104.1, read on the forward strand.
CAGAGGCTAATAATCCTACACCGTACAAAAATGCATGTGCGACGAGTTGTGCCGTGTGACGGCCTGCTTAAATTAGACTGATGGTAAGACTTAAGTTTTTGCATCTTCACCGTCAGTGAATGACCAAATCCTTACCTCAAAAACATTCCGTAACCTTTTCAAACACCGCAAAAATGTTGATGGTTGGAGATCCTCCATCCTCCATCCTCCAGGCTAATTTAACCGTGGTATAAATGATGCATTTTCAGTTCATATCTCACTGATTATTGCTACCTATAAGATGTTAAGATCTAGTCTTCCCTCTCTCCATCACTGAAGGCCAACTGTGATAAGTACAGACATGTTGCCATAAGAAGTGAGGGGAAAAAAAATGCAGAATCGCTTAAAGGTTAGATCACTTTACAGCTTCAATCATGCACGCAATTAACTTGAACAAACAGACATAATTTTCCATTTGTGTGTAAGTGCACCTTCATACCGAGGCATGCGCTGGTGTGTACTCATCTCTCCCCGTTTAACTCTTCTAGGAAAGTCCCAGTGTTTGCCGTAATGGCTTGTTGCTGTGCCGTGATTCTGTGTTTAACATGATATAATTAGTTTGTATAATACAGCATAAGAGGCCTTGACATTTTCCCTCCAAAATATAAATACAAGCTTCAAGTTCATCAACGTTTCCCCCACAGCTGACACCGGATCTAAACAGTCATACACTTCTAACAAGAGTGGGGAATATGTCAAGGTCTTCACATATAAATAGTTTATTTTAAGATATCAGGAACATAACTTCTCTTTTATTGTCTAATAATAATAATAATTACAAAAAAATTCGAAGGATAGTATCTTTCTTTTATCGATCCAAACCATGAGGCAACACAGATTGAGCTCTTGTCTCGTGTCTTCTGTCAGGAATCCATTCACATGTTGTTGGTGTGATTGAAGGCTGTCAGGAATGTGCTAGAGTGTTTGTGCTTGTGGCTAGCGTTCACGTGATGCTTCCTGGCAGGAACAAAAAAAGTCAATTTGTTTGCAGTTATATTATATATTATATTATTATAATAATATTACTTTATTATTTGTTTGCAGAAATGATATAGTATGACTATATTTTATTTGTATCTGGAATTGGAAAGGTATTAGTGTTTTTTTTCAACATTATTATTATTATTATTTCTATTATTATTATTATTTTAAATAAAATCAAACACCACAGAAGTAAAAGTAATCTGATGTAGTGTGAGTGTGTGTATATAAGATATATATGATACATAGAACCAATTGAATATGTAAAAAAAAAAGTATTCGTATTTTGACGTATTCAGTTGATTCTATGTAACTTAGTAAGGATGAATTAAGAACTATTATGTAAACCTTGCTGCTTGTGTGACTTACAATGGGTATAGAAAAGAATCACCTGAATAGCTATTAATTAGGTTCACCTGATTAAGTTTACAAATTATTTTTAAAACGGGGATGATCCTTTTCCAAATCAGTGTTTTTTTTTTTTCTTCTTTTTTTTCTGGCATGTTGGTGTTATATCTTTCAGTTAGATGTTACAAATTTCAGTAAAAAATAGTTTAAGAGGAGTGATTTTTTTTTTTTTGTTAGACTGGATTTAATAAAAAAAATACATGATATTATTATTATCATTATTATTATCATTATTAAAATACATACAGACTTGTTGCAAAAGTATTAAAGCAAAAGTGACAATGTTTTAATGACATTTTCAAATTTCTTTAAATAATGACTATCAAGATAATAATAAGAATTATTATATTTTTGCAGTGAAATCGCTATCTAGCAGTCAGTATTTATTATGAAGTCTTTTATTCTTCAAAGCCAACTGAATCTGTCTGGCCATAGAGTCAAAAAGACGTCTGCAGTGCTCTGGTGTCACTCGTTTAATCAGTGCCTGCTTGATTGGTTCCTGAAGATCATGTCCACAAGTTTGGCATAGAAGACTTTTAGCAGTAACAGTGCAGAGGTGGACACCCTGGCACTAAAAAAGTTAAAGAAGTGAACTCTTCTGAGTTAATCCAAGCAACGACCACTAGCTTACTGTAGATTGAGTTTCTCGGGTTCATCTGTGCATCACCTGATTTTGTGGTTGCACTGTACAAACACACAAACGCCCCTTCATTAAGTTTAGATCCGTATCTTTTCCGTGTCAATCAGTTTTCAGGGTGAACAATGGAGACCTGACAGCGACGTATTATTTCCAACCACAGACTCTATCTGGCTCAGATCTTTCACTGAAATGCACGTGAAAGGGGATGTTTTCACAAGCCTGAATCAGCAGAGTCCACCGTTTCCTTTCCATGTCGACCCGTGCGTGTTTGTTTTCCTGCTATGGCACTTAAAAGTAAGCCTGAGAACATTTAAATGCAGCTTCACACTCATCCTGCTCTCTGAACCACAGTAAACAATTACTAAGCCGGTATGTGCAGTAGCTTGTTTAGCTTTTCACCTGTTGACGTTGGTATTTTGGTGGTAACGTTGCTTGCCACACACACATTTACAGAGGAATGTGACTCTGTGTGAGAGAATGCAGCGAGGACAAAGTGGTGCCCGCGTAGTCATCAGGGAAATATGCTGCCACCCATTGAAGCCTGTGGGGCTCAAATGCAAGTATGTTATTCTTAACAACAACTGTAGCTAACTCATTCTTTTATTCGTGTATTTCTTTAGAATTAACCATTTAGCATTTGGCGCACATGAACTGCAGATCCGGAAATATTACACAATATAAATAATTGCATGGTGTTAAAATCAATATGGGGCAGTTCCTGTGTTACAGCATGCATATAACATTTCGATTCATATTAATAAATAAAAAGATGAGGATGAGCTTAGTGTGGGTAAATTAATTTGCTCAATTTTTAACTTTTAATCTCCTCCTGAAAGTATCTGGATTTGCCATTTAATCAGTGTTATGGATGTAACATTAAACTGACAAACGTATATGAGAGAGTGCAGGTTTTCTACAAGCTCTATGAATTTTAAAAGCCGTTACAGAAAGCATTTCAGCTGTACCATGAAAGAGACTCGAATAAACAAGTGTCAAGTGTTGATTTGAAAACTGTTATTAAAAATGTATAAAAACTTATTGATGTGAATTAGTTATAAAAAGTTATCTTTACATTATGTCCGAGTCATTCTTTAATAGTACATTTTAACATTAAACAATTGAAATAATAATAATAATAAAAAAGAAATTATTAAATCAGCATTTATTACTGGCATTCTTCCCCCCTGGGCATTTCTTAATTTCTTTGTATTTTTCATCAGTTTTGTGCCTTTTTGTGAATTCCGACGCTCAGTATTGGACTTAACTCTTTAATTTACATGTAAGGTTTAGTCGGGAAAAGCAGATGTAGTGTTTTAGTGTATCAGTATAGTTTGGTGGGAACTCTACGACTTATACCTTTTTTTTTTTTTTTTTTTACTTTTAGCATGTCCCGTGCTAGTTTTTTTTTTTTTTTTTTCATTTATGGACATTTGCATGTTATTGCTCATGAAATGTCATTATTCATATTTAAACACTTTTTATTTTATTTTAAGGTTTACTACTATTATTTCAAAATGTACTTTTATATTTTAGAAATAATGAATAATAGGTTTAGAACATATTTAAACAAATGTAGAATATCTACGGATGATTAAATATAATTAATGTATTACTGTTATTATAAACATAAGTTATTTTTACATTTAGGCAGATTAAATTAGGCATTAAATTAAAAAGAATGTAGCTCTATTAAAGATCTATCCTGCTCATTTATTTTAAATACATTTAATTTTTTTTATTATTGTATTTTATTTTATTTTTTTTAAGATTTTTGCATATACATGAGAACAAGGCATATAAAATTGTTTGGGGAAAAAAAGCATATGTCCTGTTTTAAATATATTAACTATATTAAATAGTTTTAATTAAAAATAATTTTTTTCTTATTGTTTAAACATTCCAGGATTAAAAATAGTTATACATTTATTGGTATTCTTATTTTTCTCATTGTGGTAAAATAACTACATACTCAGAAATCATTTTTTTTAAAGTCATGAATTTTTTAAATGGAGAAAACTCTCTCAAAAAAAAACTTGTTTATAACAGGAGACTGTACTGACTAGCTGCTAAATACGCAACATATTGTCGTATTTCCCTGATGACCCACTAGAGGCGCCAAACATTTGCTAAAGTATATGTCAAGTTTTAAATGGTGGAACAAAAGGTATTGAAACAATAAGGTTAATCATTCACTTTGCAAACTACAAGAGAATTATGTAATCAAGCTTCAGTTATATTCCAGTGTTTTTATTTTTTATTTTTTTGATAAGCGGTTTTATGGTTTGACTTGCATGTCAGACTGTAAATGCATGAAGAAGCTTTTAACATTGATTGAATGTGCCTCCTTAAGGGATTGGGTCTGTTCACAGGTTTTTTGGAAAGGACATTAAAAACCCCCTGGCTGCAGTCTTAAATGGGAGAAATCTGCTTGTGTCTCTCTGAAAGCTTCATCTCCCCACAAAGTGCATAAATGTTTTTTTTACGGCACGCCGCTCCAGGCCCTATTTGCTGGAAATGTTGCCATTTTCCTTTCAGGATGCATCAGCAAGATTTTACTTTAAAAATGATCCTTTTCACATCATCATTAAATTTTCATATCAAGAGCGCCTCGGGCTGATTTATTTCATTGTAATAAGACGGGATTAGCGTAATTCTGGGGAGTTTGTTTGTCTGGTTTCTATGTCACCTGAACTTGACGTGCATTGCGTATTTCAGGACAATCACTGTTTGCCTTTAAGCTGTAATACTCAAATCAATCTCTTATAGCAGCCAATCGGTTTTAATGACCGTTTTGTTTTTGTTTCGCATTGCACAATTCATTTTTTCAATGCCTCATTGTTGTTTCGTTGACTTAAAAAGGTGCTTATTCATCAGGCATGTGATTGAGTGTTGACTCATAACTTACAAAACTGCATGTCCAAGTATATTTTTATCATTTTTTAAAATACAGGTATGCCCAGAACCATTAGAGCGAATGTTTATGGGTTTTTTATGTTTTAGGATGCATCAACTAGGTTAAGAACCTATACGTTCTTATAATCTCATATTGATTTTAGTGTCTTGGGCTCACCACAGCACTAGGCCTGATCTTTATGAGCGTCTGAGTAGGCTGTTAGGGAAAAAAAAACTGCACAGTCTGCACACTTAGTCTGTCAAACCAGACCAAATTTCTGACTGATCATGCATTATAAATAACAGCATGTCTGTCTGTGCATGGCAGGGTGAAGCTTTATTCTCTCTCAGGCTTAGGATGCGAGTTGAGGGAACATCTGACAGGATCGACTCGTTGCTGTGGGTTCTGGCATGAAAACCCAGAGGCTGTTGCTGGTCAATCAATGATCCTCTTCTTAAAAAGCTGTTTGAGGTTTGGCTAAACATATCCATATGGAGAATAGATCTCATCCCCCTCGATCGCCGTGCGCGTTGTCGCTCACGATCAGCAAGCCGTTTTGTTTTTAAGATTACTGTCTTGATCTGTTAAATTCTAGTCTTTCTGTTGTAATCTCCTGACATCAGATCTGCTTCTGGTTGCTTTATTTGTGTCTGGGAGAACCTATAAAAAAAATCCTAGCTTGTGACATTATATTCAAGAAATAATAAAAAGAAACGTAATCTAATCATATACCGTATAAGCTTCCGCTAATTATCTGTTGAGGTTCAGGATAACAATTTCACCTTCTATCTGAGTGTGAGGTATGTGTGTGTATATACAGTGGTGTGAAAAACTATTTGCCCCCTTCTTGATTTCTTATTCTTTTGCCTATTTGTCACACAAAAATTTTTCTGATCATCAAACACATTTAACTATTAGTCAAAGATAACACAAGTAAACACAAAATGCAGTTTTTAAATGATGGTTTTTATTATTTAGGGAGAAAAAAATCCAAACCTACATGGCCCTGTGTGAAAAAGTAATTGCCCCCTGAACCTAATAACTGGTTGGGCCACCCTTAGCAGCAATAACTGCAATCAAGCATTTGCGATAACTTGCAACAAGTCTTTTACAGAGCTCTGGAGGAATTTTGGCCCACTCATCTTTGCAGAATTGTTGTAATTCAGCTTTATTTGAGGGTTTTCTAGCATGAACCGCCTTTTTAAGGTCATGCCACAACATCTCAATAGGATTCAGGTCAGGACTTTGACTGGGCCACTCCAAAGTCTTCATTTTGTTTTTCTTCAGCCATTCAGAGGTGGATTTGCTGGTGTGTTTTGGGTCATTGTCCTGCTGCAGCACCCAAGATCGCTTCAGCTTGAGTTGACGAACAGATGGCCGGACATTCTCCTTCAGGATTTTTTGGTAGACAGTAGAATTCATGGTTCCATCTATCACAGCAAGCCTTCCAGGTCCTGAAGCAGCAAAACAACCCCAGACCATCACACTACCACCCCCATATTTTACTGTTGGTATGATGTTCTTTTTCTGAAATGCTGTGTTACTTTTACGCCAGATGTAACGGGACACGCACCTTCCAAATAGTTCAACTTTTGTCTCGTCGGTCCACAAGGTATTTTCCCAAAAGTCTTGGCAATCATTGAGATGTTTTTTAGCAAAATTGAGACGAGCCTTGATGTTCTTTTTGCTTAAGTGGTTTGCGCCTTGGAAATCTGCCATGCAGGCCGTTTTTGCCCAGTCTCTTTCTTTTGGTGGAGTCGTGAACACTGACCTTAATTGAGGCAAGTGAGGCCTGCAGTTCTTAAGTTGTTGTCCTGGGGTCTTTTGTGGCCTCTCGGATGAGTTGTCTCTGCGCTCTTGGGGTAATTTTGGTCGGCTGGCCACTCCTGGGAAGGTTCACCACTGTTCCATGTTTTTGCCATTTGTGGATAATGGCTCTCACTGTGGTTCGCTGGAGTCCCAAGGCTTTGGAAATGGCTTTATAACCTTTACCAGCCTGATAGATCTCAATTACTTTTGTTCTAATTTTTTTCTGAATTTCTTTGGATCTTGGCATAATGTCTAGCTTTTGAGGTGCTTTTGGTCTACTTCTCTGTGTCAGGTAGCTCCTATTTAAGTGATTTTTTGATTGAAACAGGTGTGGCAGTAATCAGGCCTGGGGGTGACTACAGAAATTGAACTTTTAACTGTGATAAACCACAGTTAAGTTATTTTTTAACAAGGGGGGGCAATTACTTTTTCACACAGGGCCATGTAGATTTGGAGGTTTTTTTCTCCCTTAATAACATAATCTTCATTTAAAAACTGCATTTTGTGTTAAATTATGTTATCTTTGACTAATAGTTAACAGTTTTTGATGAGCAGAAACATTTAAGTGTGACAAACATGCAAAAGAATAAGAAATCAGGAAGGGGGCAAATAGTTTTTCACACCACTGTATGTGTGTGTGCGCGCACGCAAAGACAGACAGCCACAGTCTGGTAGGCTGTATGTGATAATTGTGGAGAAATCGATGGGTGGAAATCCTTGGGGCCAAAGCACTCCTTCACTGAGCAATAAGAACAATTTTCCAGCTGTGATTTGAACAAATGGAGAAAGAAAAGAGCATAAAAAAAGCACAGAGGCCTTGTAGTGTTCAGCTCTGGCCTCACACATGGGTATTGAACAACAGCAAATTATTCTGTAGTGTTGTATGGTGCAATGTGGAGAAAGCATGCTTGGATAAAAACAAACCAAAAAAAAACTCTTTAACTCTTTTTTTTTTTTTTTTTTTTTTGTATGCAAAATTCTTAAGACAGAAAAAAGGTACAGCGGAAATGAACCAGCATATCTTTTCTTATAAATTTTCTTTTGGCCGGGACCTTCAATATGCCTTCATTTAAGTCCAGGTTTGACTTGAACCTAGTGTACCTAGAGTACAAGGTAGAGTACACCCTGGATATGGTGTCAACTCAGGAGTAGGACGGTTTTGGACAAAGAGAACAGTACTACATAGATTTTTAACTCAAAATAGATTTAGTTTTTTACCAAAAACCGAGGTCAAAATATGCCATTTGAGTTATTCATTTACTTATGAAAAATAATGTCATCTAGACGATGACCATCCTCTTGAATGCACACTAACCCTTGAACCCTTACCCACTTGCATGTCTTTGAGCAGACCATCCCAAGCTCCTAAGCAGTTCCTCTCTCATCCTTGCAATGTGTTCCGGCAACCTTGCAGTGCTATGACCTTGGAACAAAGCTGTCATAAGCAAACAAATGTTGCTGTAACGTCCACTGCTTCATTGTGAACGAGTTTGATCATTGTGATAATCATTTGTACCAGATCTCACTGATTTCATTTGCATGTTTCTTAACAATGAGGCAAATTAAACAGCGATGTAGCAATGCCATGTTAGCGATGATCAGTCTGGGAATTGTAAAGTTTGACCTTTTGCTAGACTTTTCGTCTGTGCCGAAGATCCTGCTTTCTGTTCTCTTACTGTAAACTGGTGTGCGTACAGTAGATTGTGCAAGTTCATGCATGTCTAAGCTACTCGCAGACTAGGGTTGCTTTTTTTTCCTTTCTTCTCAGCGTTTCTAAAGCTAAAAGAAACACTCAATCTACGGCAAAAACCAGAACAAAAACATAAAGACAACAAAAGTGCTATCAACTGTCTGTTTATAAAAGTTTTTGGATTTAAGAGAGCATGTAGGGGCACAGGTCCTGATCTCCTCTCATTCCTCTTACCAATAATTAACGTGTCATCTCTCTCTCTCTCTCTTTCTCTCTCTCTCTCTCGCTCGCTCGCTCACGCTCATGTCTGTATGGTGCAATTAGTGCTGAGTGAGTATGTATGAGTGGTAATTTGGATGTCAAGCATCTGCGTGTATGTAAAAATGTAAACATCTTTCTTTATGGCTTGTATGTGTGTATGTGTGTACAGTATGGGTTTTAATGCTCAATAATCTCCACACTGGAAAAGAAAGATTTTGCATTTTCTCTTAGCATTTAGATGTTTTTTATTTATTTATTTACTTACAGTAAACTACAGTGTATGAATTGCCTCATTATTGTGATGCATTAGTTCAATAATCAGGACATAACCGATTTCCGAAAAATTCCATCCTTAATTTTTACAATAGAGATGTAAGACTAAATGATCTAACAAGTAAAATAGCATTTACACTTAATTTGAAAGACGCTGCTTGGATCAGCGGTTATACTTGTACATACACCATTTAGTAATAGAGAAAGTCTGTATAAAGAAAATATGATATGCAAATGAAATCTGACTTTTCTAATCTTCCACCTACATTTACAGTATTTGCTATGTGGCCTTATCCAGGTTTGAGATATTTGTGATATATACATTGGATTTCAGAAACTACACAATTATCCCGAATCTTCGATTGTAGCCAATTTGATCTAAGTCGTTTGACTAAATCATGTGTACAGTTTTAGTAAAACAAGCACACGGAAACTACAAAAATGGTCACAATATGTTTTTCTTCTTTTATTGCATGAAAAAATGACTCCTGTGATGAGGTATGACATCAAGTAAAAGTGCAGTTACATACACCTCATCATTATTTAGGTTTATATAAACGCATCTCCGGTGGTACTTTTATACTAGAGCAACTTGCCAACGCTTAATGGATTTAATGAGATCGTTCCATGATTTGCTTTTTTCCTTAATAGTTTTGATTTAGAGCATCATAGTTATGTAGTATGTTTATAGTTGGGTTGTGTAACACTGTACTTGTATTGTTTAACCTTTTGTTGTATGTTTATGATTTGTTGGTAATTGTAGGTAATTGTAACCTGTTTACACATTGTGGCATTTTATTGTAAAACATTATAGGTACAGAGTAACTTCATGGTTGTGTGTTTGTTTAAAAATTATTCTCTCCTCCTAGCCTTTTAATTCATTGTTCCTTCTTTATGATTATTTGTTGTTTTTATGCAATTTAATGTATTTTGTGGTACTTGTTTTAGTACAGTTTTTCTTCATTTTCTTTTCTTTTAACTGTAAAGCAATTTGTTATGTCTGGTTTTAAAAGGTGTTATAAGTACATTTAGATTTGATTTATGTTATAAAATGTTATAGTTACATAGTAAAATTATATTTATGTACTGCATTGTTATAGCTGTGTAATGAATTAATATTTTTGTTATGGAGCAATATAGTTACATAGTAAATTTATAGTTATGTTGTGTAATGTTAGGTATGTAGTACATTTATAAATATATTGTGGAATGTAAAGTTTATACTAAATGTATAATGTTGTGTGGAATTTTAAAATAATATACTCTGTTCATATTTTTTTTGTGGAAAATTATGATAATGTAGACTGTTTATAGTTTCATTGTAAAACCTTAAAGGTAAGTAATTAAATTTATAGTTGTTTTAGCGAAAAACAAACTATAGTTATTTAAAGTTTTAGCTATTCAGTACATTTATAGTTATGTTGTTGAAGATTTTATAGTAATGTACTCTGTTTAGAGTTATGTTGTGGAACTTTATAGTCATGTCTTGCTTATACTTGTATTGTTAGTGTGTTTATCATTTCTTTATGAAATATTTTATAGTTTCATTATGTACTGTTGTAGTAATGTAATTTGTTTGGATTTATATTGTGAAACACATTTATAGTATGTTACCGTACGTTTGAGGAATGTTATAGTTACATATTTATAGCAGATTTATAGTTTCATTGTGACAGTTATAGTTATATAGTAGGTTTATGTTGAGGAACGTTATAGTAAGTAGTTTTATTGTGGAACGTTACGAGAGTATAATTATGTCGGATGTTTAAAGTTGTGTTGTGAAATGTTGTACACTTGGTTTGTTTTGTCTGTTAAACAGATTAACAAATATGACTGATCAGATGAATTCAACAACCCAGTGGTATAAATTAGTGCACGCTAACTGATATTTCTCTAAATGTTATAAGATGCTCCTGTATTGACTTGATTGCAAGTCTATATACATTTAACAATTTCAGTTACACAGCGTTACTAAATGTTGATAACTGAATTCTCCTCCCCAGATGTTTACGTCGGACCCTGTTATTGTAAACATGTTCATTAAACTCCTTTTGCTCATTGCGGGAGGTAAAGCCTTGATGTGGATATATTGTGAAACCCTCGTGAGAACCTTTTTAATCTTGTCCGGTGCAGGTGTTGCAGAGGTATTTTCTCTGTCCCCTTAGACTTGATCGATCACTTTACATCTACCTCAAATACATCTCTGACATAAAGGAGGCACACAGTGTCACTGCTACACACCATACGAACAGCCTTAGCGCTTGGCTAATTGTTAGTGCCAGCAATAACGTTTGGGCTAATAACCGCCTGTCAGCGGTGACCGCTCAATCTGGGCGATGTGTGGGTGTAAACCGGACACAAGTCCGTTTCAGCCCACTTATCTTGTCTTTATTGTGACTAACTAGACAGATAGCTTTTAGCTAAGAGGAAGTACGGAGATCAGAGGCTTTAAAGTTCATTTGGGGTAAATAAAAGTAACTTTATCTGGTGCATATTGTTTGTAGTTGAGGTCTTTAGTATTTAAGCAAGCTTTGAAATATTTATCTGGCAAATTGTCCATTTAATCTGAATGTGACTATTTTACAAAGACATCATATGTGATTGTGTTTCTCCCTCGCTTCTTCTCTTCTCTCTGGAGGACTACTCAACCACAATAAGCTTGTGTTTTTATCTTTGACTACACACGCTGAAGTCATAATGTTAAACAGATCCGGAAAGCGAAGGTGGCTGGAAAGATAGTCTCAGAGGGAAATCCTGCATGTGCTCGTCTAAAATGCATGCTTTTTAAATCTAGAAGAAATGAAAAACCGATGGTTAATGTTTTAGTGACATTCAAGAATGCACCCACACTGGGTCTTATGTCACTGCTGAGTGCTGGCCCAATTTTCGCCCGTCATTAGCCTCGCGCATGCAGCACACCAACAAAGATCTAGCTGTACTTGTGGTCTGAACTGCGTGGGTCCTGGTGTCCCGCTGGAAATCATGCTTCCGTACTCATCAGAGATCAGAATCCCTCGCCCAAGTTTAACTCTCCCCCATCTATTAGAGGATGCGCGGATCTGATCTCGGATCGGCCCGTGTGAAAAAACAGAGGCGCTTCCTCTGTTTCAGGCAAAACATGACTATAAAGCATTGGGCTAAGTGAGGCACAGGATGGGAACGTTTTTTTTCTTTCTGCTGCCCACAGAGAACAATAGTATGGCAAGAGAGAATGAGAAACAACTGGGAGGGAGAGCAAAAAGGTCAGCCCACCCTGAGAAAATCTGGACGATATGACAACTCATTTAGTTTGAAAAATGGTGCATTTGGGATTTTTTTTTTTTCTTCCCACAACTTGTTAAGGTTTAAATAGACACGTTTAGGGGTGTGTAGTTAGAGCGAGTTTAATTACAGAGGCTGGAGAGGTTAGTAGAGGAAAAGATCTGGAATTAAGACGTTTTAGTTAAAGCACACGCCCAACACTTACAGCTGAATGAAGGCTTCAGACTTTCAGACTGGCACAGCTTTATGGACTTTTGTGTTTAGAGTGTGTGGGATTGTCATCTTTTTCCATGACTGCTAGTAAAAACAAAAACGTTCTGCCGTCTCGTCATTAAAAGCTCGTTTCACATGCTGCACAATTAGAGTTTTTACGGCGTGGATTTGTATACCGAGGCACCACTGTCTCTCTTTAACTCATTTCTTAATGCATAAATTAAATGCAGTGATAAACGCAACGCCATCAGACTTTCTCACAATGCCTGACAGGCTTGACCAGAATTGGCTGTTAAAAGGAATTTTCTGTGATTTGGTATTAAGTTCAGCTCTGTGGAATACATTCTTCAAGAAGTGAATACTTCAGTAATCAGAAAAGATGGTCGCGAGTGATAATGCGACCGTCGGAATTTATTGAGACTTGCACAAATGGATTTCATCTGGTCACTCTTTCTCTATACAAGAACATCTTCATACGCTTCACTTCTTTCAGGCTAGTGCGAGTCCAGCAGACAGGGGGAAAAAAGATCGCTATCTTTGTTAAGACAGACAGATACGAAATGCTGAAAACTGATTTGTATGTTTGGCCCGATAAGACATGTCATGTCAAAGGAATGATTATTAATTTCTACCTGAACTTCTTAAAAAAAAAAACAAAAAAAAAACCCACAATGCCTGACTTGATCTGAACGTGTATGTCAGTTCGTTAAAGTGTTTTACACGCTACGCTGACGCTCTTGTCCACCTCTACAAAGGCACTTTGAATGCTCCCGCATCCAAACTCGCCAACCCACACACTAAGAGAGAGTCGAAGCACGAGAAGGTGATGACGGCAAGCTGTAAATGAGAAAAGCTGGTGATGAATCTGACATAAGAATGTAAATATTAGAAGAAAACAAGGCATCATGGAGAATCGCTAATTAGACATGACAGATGGTTCTACCAGAGAAACGCTGAGAACTAAAGAAGAACCATTTTTACTGAGTTCACAGACACGCAGCCAGGACTAGAGTTGCACGGAACCGTTTTGCCTCAATCTGGGCTTCCTTGCTGTTTCCTGGCATCGGGACTGAGACTAGACGTGCGCTTTCACAAGAACAGATTAAATCGAGCCCATTAGAATATGCTCGTCCTCCACAATGCTTCTTTCCCACTCTTTCTCAAGCACTCCGACTGCCTCCTTTGACATGGTGGATATAGAATTGTGAGGTAGATCTTCGGTGTGCCGTACCAGCACAGGCCCTCTCTTGTTCTTCTTTCTAATTACAGGGTACAGCGCACAATACCAACCAGAGACAGACACAAGTGTAGACTCCCTCTCTAATTTGTCTTGGCTGGATGCCCTTTTTTCGATTAACAATCCTCCGGTAAATTTTTCTGTCTGGAACATTCTGGTAATAATTTTTTTTTTATACCGTTATTACAGTCTTCCAGGTGAGCGGTAGGTGGTCGGCATTTTTCTAGGCGACTGCCACACGCTGCCGTGAACAATACTCAATTGAACGGAATAAACGCAGAGACGCAGGTTAGGACCGAAGAACCGGCGTGGAAACGTCGAAATCTCTACAATCAGTTTGTTATTGTTCTGTTGTTTCAGTTAGGCAACTAAAGTAGCTTTAAATTATGTAGTCTGACTTCCTTTCTTCAACTTGCACGTATATATATATTGCTTCTTTTTCCACCTGCAAGAAATGAACTATGTGTTTACATAAATTACACAGCTCCGAGTGCGATTTGCCCAGAACATAATGAAAAGCTCGCCTTTTCTGTCTCTATATCTGTCTTTTTTTCCCCTGTCTTGTTCTTTTGATATACTTGTGTGTCTATTACCTGTGTATATTTTATATATGTCATAAATATGACTCCATTATGCTGGAAACCACTCGAAAAAAAAAGTACAGCTGTCAGCGAGGTCTGCAAATTGTAGCTCTTCTTCCTGAGCTCCAGCCTGTACCTACATGCTATTTTATAACATTTTTAGTTTTGAATTTACATCATAAACAACATGAGCAGTGCACTGTATAAAGTCTATCTGTTTTTATATCATTTAGAAGACATTATCTTCTCTTACGCCAACACGGTTTCTTAGTGGTTAGCACTGTCGCCTTGCACCTCCAGGCTTGAGGGTTCGATTCCCGTGTGCATGGAGTTTGCATGTTCTCCATGTGATTGGTGGGTTTCCTCTGGGATTCCGGTTTCCTCCCACAGTCCCAAATTGCCGGTGGTGTGTGATGTGTGCCCTGCGGTGGATTGGCACCCCGTCCTGGGATAGGCTCCCAGCCCCTGCGACTGTATACAGGATCAAGCGATATAGATGATGAGTGAGATAGTGAGGTAGACATCATACCTAGCTTGTACCCTGGATATAATATGTTCTACATGCTATGTTCAAATTTCAGGATTTGCTGATGTAAAACATACAACCAAGATGATGCAAATCAGTTTTTTTTTTTTTACACTATTTATTTAGCAACCAACAAATTTAAAGTGACAAATGAATAGAAACAGTTGCCAACTTGGCACATCTTTCTCTGGCAATTTTATTCCACTCTTTGCTCCAGATCTATCAAATTCCATGATCTCCTGTGCACAGGCCCATTAAAGTCATACCACAGGTTTTTGATAGGATTTAGATCTGGCCTCTGACTGCGGCAATTCTGAAACAATCAGCATTTTTTTTTAAGTAGTTGCTTATTTTGACTTGGATCTATGCTTTTAGTTATCATCATTCTGGAATGTGAAACTTTTTTAACATAATCACTTGCCTAAAACAGGTCTGCTTTTTCTGAAAAAAATTAAGAAGTGGTTGCATAGCATGATCCTGCTAGCGATGGGTCGTTTATGAACTTTTCGTTCTTTTTGAACAAATCTTTAACATGACTCAGATGAACGAGTCGTCTCGGAGAGTGATTTGTTCATTTTCTATTGGGCGTGCATGCTCAAAACCTCCGTATGTTATATACAGGAAACAAAATTGAACGATTCTCAGCAATGAGTCTTTAAGTCTCGACTCGTTCGTTCTTTTGACACGTGACTCCCATGGACGCTATGCAGTGCAGTACACAGGAAACAGTATTGAACGATTCTCAGCAATGAGTCTTTAAGTCTCGAGTCATTCGTTCTTTTGACACGTGACTCCCATAGACGCTATGCGGTGCAATAGATTTAAAAGAACAAAACGACTCAGATTGGAAGATATAAGAGGTGAGCTGCTCATTCTGTTTATTATTTGTGTCCTTGGTTGCATTGTAATATTTTCATAACTGGAACTATAGCCAAAATTTGTGTATGTAGACGTATTGGGGGTATTTTTATTGAAAATGCAACATTTTAATTTATTTCTGATCAAAAGAACGAAATGATCAAAATGACTCAATTTGATGAACGAGATTCAAAGAACCGAGTCACTAAAATGATTCGAACTTCCCATCACTAGATCCTGCCACTACTTCACTCTGGATTTGCTCCTTCATGGGAGATAAGCTGGCTTGTTTTTGCACTAAGCATGCCTTTCTAAATTATGTCACAACAATTCTACTTTCAGACAATACTACGATGTCTGTTCAAGTCAAACTGGGAATTGAAATAGGATTTCTCATGAATGAAGCTGTAAAACCGATGCGGTGATGAGACGCTTAGCCACAGCAAAATATCTGAGTGTTGCAAACCTATCCCGAAAAAAACAGGCTCAAAGCCAACTGCTGAGCCTGTTCCTTGAGATCCTTAAAAATCAATGGATAAATTGTCATCAACTTGCAGAAGAGACACATTCACAAACACGACTTGGCTGGGAGTTATTGCCACATCCACTGACCATCTCCTGACCTCGCCCCAAGCCATTTCCACATGTTTGGACAATTAAAGGGGTTCCTGGGAGGCCAGCATTTCACCACATGGTAAAAATTGTGCAGGCTTGGCTTAGGGCCTCAGTGTATCCATCTAGCCCATAGCCCAGAGATATAGAGAATATGAAAGATTCTTGCCACAGTTCGGGTGTGACCTTTAATGTTGCTGTAGGTCTCTTGGCAGCCTCTCAGTTTTCTTCTTGTCGATTTATCGATTTTGGAGTGATATCCTATTCTTGGTGATGTCACTGTATTGCACTGGTTTTCTCCACTTGTTAATAATGGTATTCAGAGTATTCCATAGTACGTTGGAATGAATCTAATATGTTGGAAAGTCTTCTATTTCCTGAGATTACATTTGGACAGTGAGATCACATTGCACATGCTTTGTGGACCAAGGCTTTAGCAGTCAAATAAAGCAAGTCAAAATGTCAGCAAGAAAATCCTGTGATAATTCACTTTAAACACAAGTTAGAATGTTTTCGGTTCATTCTGAGCACACGCACCATTATAAGAAGAAATGCATACTGGTGCAAATGTCCAAAAAGACAGTCACACATTGAAGTGGAATAAAACTACATCAAAAACCCTGCCATCACTGTAAACACAGAACAGACTCTCAACACACAGGTGCAAAATACAGGAACATTTCGGGTATACAGTACTGGGAAGACAACTAAATATAGATCGTAGAGTTCCTTAAGCTCTAATACTGTCTACACTGGAGGAAAGCTCTCACCATGCACTTTGACAAATGGCTGAGTATCGATACCACTAATTAAAGGATTAGGTAAGTCTTGATGAGTAACTGTCTGTGCATTTCTTTCTACTGCCTGTTTTGGGCTTGTTATTATGCATGGGCTTTATGCTAAACGGCTTCTGATTAGCTTGCTGAATCAATTCTGCACACATCTGGTGACGAGATCTTCGTGCGTCAGGTCTGGATGTAAAAAAAAAAAAAAGGAATAGTTATGCAGTATGAGATAAAAGCCATTTCTACGGTTAGTTCCATGCCTGCAAACAATTGAGCTTGAGGAAATCAGAAGAGCCAAAAAAGCTGGTGTAGGGATTGAGTGTCTCTAAAAAGCTTGAATTGCTCGGTTTTATAGTTAGAGTAGGCGGCAATAATGATTCCTCAGCAGTCAAGGGGGGAAAAAATGCTCTAATTAGACGTCAATGAAAGTGGATGAGAAAGAGGAGGAAAAACAAGCTGAGAATGCAGGTAGGACGACTCCTCGCGCTTCTGTTCATGTAAGATTGGAGCCTGTCAATCTCTCACAGGAGCATATTAATTTTCAGCTCTGCAGTGCAGCTTTCTGAATCAACCTGAACACCGCACCAGAGCATGAAGTGCGCGTTTTGTGTGTTTGCGCGTGTGAGAGAGCGAGTGTTACCATTAGAGGCCATGTCCTAATAAATTGGGACTGCTCTGCTCACTGACTGCAAAATGTAAAAAGTGATGGCAGCAAATGGATTTTTGCTATTTGTGGTTAAGCACCCGCAAGAAAAGGCAGTGCAGTAAACAAGTCTTATCCATCATTATTGATAAATCGCTGTAGAATGCTATTCCTTCGTTTTCTTGATGTATTGAGCAGAACCGCTGCCAATTCTGCTAGTCGCATCAATTTGAAATGGTTAGAATCGAATCCAGTCGTGTTTTTTCCTTTTTCTTTTTTTCCCAATGCTGTGAAGGTCGTGATAAACTGTTTCTCAGGAAAACGCCAATGCGGTGCATTAAAAACTACCATTCTGTCATCCATCTGCCAGCCATTATCGTAGGAGTTTTGCTACATACACTCAACACTGCTGTTTAAAGCTAAGCATGGCTGAATTGAGGACAGAAATTTGCTAAATAGCCCTCACCGTGAAGACAGAAGTCTGGCAGGATGAAAAACTAAAAACTAAAAGAAAAAAAAAATGGAAAGAATATATCTTTTAATCTCTTTAGTCAGACCTGAGTTTCACTTTTAAAAGAGAATACGCTTGCTTTATTACTTATTGCATTAAACATACAGTAGATGAAATCTCCTACACTAGACACCAAAGAGCCTCGTCTCCACCCACTCTGGTACATTACTGAAGATCATTACCACAAAATTAAGGATTAGCTCAGACTTGATGGGTCACTGTCTCCAGACTACTTTGTGGTATTGCTTTTCAGTCAAAAACATACGCGCCTCTGTCATTATGATTGGCTCTATTTAACGGCAGAGAAACCACAATGTAGGATCTCCAGCCAGAAGGTCTATTACTGCATTCCCAAGTTGCACCAGTGCATGGACGTTGGAGCTGCATTCTTCATCATCATCATCATCTCACGCCTGATAGGTTTTGTAATGTTGTGGGTGTTGCTTAGGATGACACTCTGTTCCAGTGAAGAACTTAACTGCCTGTACCACCTAGCTCGGTTTGGAAAAGTTGAGCATACGAAGCTTGTTTTGCAACCTGGAGTGATGAGTGAGGCACCGGCATAGCAGTTACTCAACCCTTAGTTTAGAGGCCTGCTATAAGTGAAACGTCTTCCTCATTGGAGGAAAAAATTCCAAGGTGGCCAGGATGAGCATCAAGTCAGGATTAAGGAGACTTAAATCTAGATGGAGACAATGGGTAAAGTTCCTTGCATTAATCAAACTTCTTTGACTTGTGGAATTTTGGGGCTATTGGTTAAAGTGACATGACTTTTAATAATAGGAAACATGACGCATTATGTTTCATATCTGAAAACAATAAAGCTAATGCTAATTCTGTTTCAGGATAGGATGGAAAAACAGATCATTTTAAAAATGTAATGGCTCGTGGATCAGCACATCACATTCACAGCATTTTGCAGACTCCCTTATCCAGAGTGACATTCATTTTTAGCTCATTATACTGAGATATCTAAACAGTTGAGAGTTAAGGGCCTCGTTTAAGGGCTCAATAGGGGCAACTTGGTGGTGGTGGGGTTTTGAACCTGGGACCTCCTGAACCGTAGTCCAACGCCTTAACCACTGTTTTTATGGTTCCAATCCGGCCCACCAAATGAATTTAGGATATGTGTTTTTTAAATTTGTGTCCAAGTTAGTGGACCATAAGAGGAAATTGTAAATTCACAACAATGGATTGTATTTGTTTTTGTCCACTGGCACAGTGACCAATGATGCTGATGAATCATGGTCATTATACTTTTATTAAGAAGCTACAAATCAAATTCAGTAAACATTTTTTTTTCCAAAGAACTAAAAGTCACAACAGTAACGTCATGCTCCAGCGGACACAGAATAACCAAAATTGCTTGGTCTTTCTTAAATGTGTTTATAAAATTTTAACTCAAGTTCTTGTTGTCTAACAGAAACAAAACGAGACTCATGTAGTCCATCCAGCTCAAGGTTCGATGCTGTGTGCATTCAGGCTGCTCACTAAAGGTGTAAAGAATTGTTATTTTAGCTACTGTTACAGTTTTTGTTAACTCAGATCAGTCTAGTCATTCTCATTTGACTTTTTCTTTCATCAGTAAAGCATTTGCACCTGTAGACATGCTGCTTGTTGGGTGTCTTTTATTCTCCTACATCATAGTGTGTAAACTCTAGATACTGTTGTGTGTGTGTGTGTGTGTGTGTGTGTGTGTGAATCCTACAAGATTGACATTTTTTTAAATCCTCAAACTTCAAACCATCTGGCACTGTCAACCAAGTCCCTAAGATCACAAATTCTCCCAATTCTGATGTTTGACGTGAACATTATCTGAAACATCTACATGAATTTATCTTGTGCCGCTGCCAAAAAAATTGGGTGATTGGTTAATTGCATGACAAGCAGGTGTACACGCCAGCCTGGCCATGTGACACTGGACTAAACTGAGTCTGATGCCCAGATTAAAGACTTACATTATTGAAAATGCTAAAATCTTCAATATGAAAAATGTTAAAATAAATAAATAAATACTTTGGAGAAAGCGTGTAATTGGGTGAGATTGGGCGCACAATGCTTGGAACACAGGGTTGAGCGAACCCAGAGGAGAAACATACTTGCGTAAACATTTCCGCTGTGACACGTACAGTAAACAAGGACCAAGTTAGTAGTTAAACTGTCAGCTTTACAGCTAGCACTGGGGATGATGCAACCCGTTTACAACCCAGAAGGAACACTCCCCTGGTACTACGTTTTTTAAAAATACAGACAAATGTCTTGGAATCTCTTTCGCGGCCCAGTTAATTTAGACTAAACTTTTCAAAGTAGGCCAATTATAAAGTAGCGGCATTAAAAGATCGTTTTTACCGCTCGATCACAAATGGAACAAGTAAATAAATAAGTATATTTGCAATAAAAAGTTTTGTGCGAGTTTTGTAAGATTATCTCCTTAGAATTAATCCATTTCTATTTGAACCTCGATATAACAATTTGAGTTGACAGAGCACTGTACGAGAAGTCCAGCAAGGTTATAACATGCTTATTTTCCTCTCACAGTAGGCTATGTCTACAGATAAATTTTCCCTTCCTCCAGAGATATTAAAGAAAACCATTTTCACCCACACACGAGTAGAAGCAATAAACAGAAGTGGGTTTTAGTGTTGAACTTGGTCCTTGGGCACATAGAAACCAAAACATGCATTATTTTGATCTGGGCAGTAGTGCAGCTGCTGAACAAAAAAATAGCAAGCCTGCCTCTGCTGAACCTCATGAACTGCACAGAATGCACTATAACCAGTTCAAAGCCATCGCTGAATCAGAAAAAATATAAAATTCTAAATAAATTAAGGTCAGATCTTAGGACTTGGCTGCTGAAGGGTGATGGGGACATCAGGGAAATTGGGACAGTTTAAATTTGCAGCAGTTATTTTCCAGCCTGATAAGTGACCGTCAAAAGTGACCTTATACTGGAGCTGCCTGATAGAGATATAAAAGAGTATAAGAGAGATATAAAAGAGCGCGCTGCGGTAAACATCAAACTTGAAGTTGACCTGAAAATTTTGAGGTTGGAGAAATGACATACGCTTCGGCTCTTTCATAAGGTTATAAAACTGTCATGACTTTCGTACACGTACGGATTTAAGAAAATAAGCAGAACCTTCGTTCAGATCGTGTATGTATGCTTAAATTTAATCAGGTTAATTCGGGCGAATGTGGATCAAGTAGATTGGGACAGTCTTAATATATTAAAGTGCGACAAGTGGGAAAGTGAAGGAATACTGTATAATAAATGCAGGGACAAAAAAATAGCAACCCGAAACTGTAATTAATTGATGCACTGATGGATTTTTGGTGTATTAATTGGTGTTTTTATTAAACATTTTATGAAGCTGAGGAGTAAGGTAGAAAGTTACTTACTTATATAGTACTTGTCAAAATTTTGCACTCAAGTTTGGATTTATTTTTCTACATTCTAGAACAGTTTTGGACATTTTAAAACTACAAGTTAACACATATGTAATTAAATGACAACAACAGTCAGTTGTACATTTTAGAGTTGCCAGCCTTAGAAATTAGCAATTAAAGCCGTTATAAAGGCTTTACATGGACATCTTCAGCATTGTTTTACAGTGTAGAAAGAAATAAAAAATCAGGAAAGACCATGGAATTGGAAGGTTTTTACAGACATTTAACTGGTAGTATGTACATGATTTTCTATGGGGTTGAGATCTGGAGACTGGCTAGGCTTCTTACGAAGCCACTCGTTGCCCCGGCGGTGTGTTTGGGATCATTGTCATGCTGAAAGACCCAGCCATGTTTCATCTTCAATGCCCTTACTGATGGAAGGAGGTTTTCACTCAAAATCTCACGATACACGGCCCCATTCATTTTTTTCTTTACACAGATCAGTCGTCCTGGTCCCTTTGCAGAAAAACAGACCCAAAGCATGATGTTTCCACCCCCATGCTTCACAGTAGGTCTGGTGTTCTTTGGATGCAACTCAGCAACAAGTTTAGATTTTACCAAAAAATTCTATTTTGGTTTAATCTGACCATATGACATTCTCCCAATCCTCTTCTGGGTCATCCAAATGCCCCTAGCAAACTTCAGACAGCCTGGACATGTACTGGCTTAAGCAGGGGGACACGTCTGGCACTGCAGGATTTGGGTCCCTGGTGGCGCAGTGTGTAACTGATGGTAGCCTTTGTTACTTTGGTCCCAGCTTTCTGCAGAGATATTGTAGCGTTTTTACGCCGGGAAGAATGCTGGAGAGACGAGTGAGCTTATTTGCTGCCCAATGCAATGGCTGGGAGTACTTTATTTAGCACACAGCAGGTATGGCATGAGCAGCACCTTCACTCAGGAGCCTACATCCAATTCAACACTAGCTTTAACTGGAGCACATTTCACACGTCACACCCTACACACACAAACAGGGCCGAAGCCACCAACCCAAACACCTTTCCCCATCATGGTGAACACACCGACATTCCCGCAAGGCATGCTGGTCGTCAGCCGCCGCCCCGCCCACGCCACAATATTCTATGGTTCTATATATATAAGGTTATGGATATCCGGATATATCTATATATCCATAACCGGGCAATATCAGCAGATAACAGCCACACAGTATATACAGTGGTGTGAAAAACTATTTGCCCCCTTCCTGATTTCTTATTCTTTTGCATGTTTGTCACACAAAATGTTTCTGATCATCAAACACATTTAACTATTAGTCAAAGATAACACAAGTAAACACAAAATGCAGTTTTTAAATGATGGTTTTTATTATTTAGGGAGAAAAAAAATCCAAACCTACATGGCCCTGTGTGAAAAAGTAATTGCCCCCTGAACCTAATAACTGGTTGGGCCACCCTTAGCAGCAATAAATGCAATCAAGCGTTTGCGATAACTTGCAACGAGTCTTTTACAGCGCTCTGGAGGAATTTTGGCCCACTCATCTTTGCAGAATTGTTGTAATTCAGCTTTATTTGAGCTGAACTGCCTTTTTAAGGTCATGCCACAACATCTCAATAGGATTCAGGTCAGGACTTTGACTAGGCCACTCCAAAGTCTTTATTTTGTTTTTCTTCAGCCATTCAGAGGTGGATTTGCTGGTGTGTTTTGGGTCATTGTCCTGCTGCAGCACCCAAGATCGCTTCAGCTTGAGTTGACGAACAGATGGCCGGACATTCTCCTTCAGGATTTTTTGGTAGACAGTAGAATTCATGGTTCCATCTATCACAGCAAGCCTTCCAGGTCCTGAAGCAGCAAAACAACCCCAGACCATCACACTACCACCACCATATTTTACTGTTGGTATGATGTTCTTTTTCTGAAATGCTGTGTTACTTTTACGCCAGATGTAACGGGACACGCACCTTCCAAAAAGTTCAACTTTTGTCTCTTCGGTCCACAAGGTATTTTCCCAAAAGTCTTGGCAATCATTGAGATGTTTTTTAGCAAAATTGAGACGAGCCTTAATGTTCTTTTTGCTTAAGTGGTTTGCGCCTTGGAAATCTGCCATGCAGGCCGTTTTTGCCCAGTCTCTTTCTTATGGTGGAGTCATGAACACTGACCTTAATTGAGGCAAGTGAGGCCTGCAGTTCTTTAGATGTTGTCCTGGGGTCTTTTGTGGCCTCTCGGATGAGTTGTCTCTGCGCACTTGGGGTAATTTTGGTTGGCCAGCCACTCCTGGGAAGGTTCACCACTGTTCCATGTTTTTGCCATTTGTGGATAATGGTTCTCACTGTGGTTCGCTGGAGTCCCAAAGCTTTAGAAATGGTTTTATAACCTTTACCAGACTGATAGATCTCAATTACTTTTGTTCTCATTTGTTCCTGAATTTCTTTGGATCTTGGCATGATGTCTAGCTTTTGAGGTGCTTTTGGTCTACTTCTCTGTGTCAGGTAGCTCCTATTTAAGTGATTTCTTGATTGAAACAGGTGTGGCAGTAATCAGGCCTGGGGGTGACTACAGAAATTGAACTCAGGTATGATAAACCACAGTTAAGTAATTTTTTAACAAGGGGGGCAATCACTTTTTCACACAGGGCCATGTAGGTTTGGATTTTTTTTCTCCCTAAATAATAAAAACCATCATTTAAAAACTGCATTTTTTTGTTCAATTATATTATCATTGACTAATAGTTAAATGTGTTTGATGATCAGAAACATTTTGTGTGACAAGCATGCAAAAGAATAAGAAATCAGGAAGGGGGCAAATAGTTTTTCACACCACTGTATATATATATATGTACATATACTGTGTGTATAGATACTGTGTGTGTGTGTGTGTATATATATATATATATATATATACTGTGTGTGTGTGTGTGTGTGTGTGTGTGTATATATATCTATATATATATCTATATATATCTATATATATATATATATATATATACACACACACACACACAGTATATATAATTTGTTTTACTTTATTGTGGCTGTTATCTGCTGATATTGCCCGGTTATGAATTTAGAAAATATTGACCATTTTTTAAAACCCTGTTATTGTTATTGTTGCTGCAGCTTATTAAGTCCAGTCAATTGTACTGCGCTTACTGTGTTTATACAATAATACAACATGATGTTTGGTTTAAAGAAATCCTGTTATTAAAAATTGATTTGTTAATACCATGAACGTACTTGCTGCAAATAACTAACGTTTAAACCATACGAGGTTGAAACTACATGCCTTGTCCAATAAAAAACCCAATGTGCCAAACTCAAATATTCAGATTATTAAATATGTAGTAGTCTCCTGGGACAGGCTCCAGGCCCCATGCGACCCTGTACAGGATAAACAGTATAGACAATGAATGAATGAATGAATGAATGAATGAATGAATGAATGAAAGAACCGCAAATAGGTGAGATTATATAATTTTGTATTGTTAATAGCAAGAAGGCTTATACAACCTGTAAACTAAGTGTGTAACTGAGCAAATCCCTTACATAGAATATAATAGTGAGTAACAGATCTGTTTCTTCTTCCCTGAAATATGAAATCCTTTTTTTTTGTTTCTTTTTGTTTTAGTTTTTGAGTGTCATGTTGTCATAACCATAAATCCTACACAAATATGACCCTAACGGTTATCAGCCTTAATAACTTTGTCCATGTTGTCCATATTAAGTGCCTGTATTATATTTTGTTTTGATAATTTATTACTTGCATCGCGACATACCCTATCCCTCCCTGCGTGTGCATGTGTGTACTCTATATGCGCGCACAGATTTTTCTATCACTTCTCAGTAATGGTCACATTGTCACATCTCCATATCTTTGTGCAGCATATGTTCCTACTGAGCAACTGATTTATTAGAAAAGGAATTTATAATTTTTCCCTGTTTTACTTTGACACACACGTGAGCACAAAAACCCTACATGCATTCCCCACTGCAACACACACACACAGTCCTGGCGTCCCCATGCCCACCGTGTGTATTTACTCTTTTGCTTAGATAAATAGTTACAAATGCATTATGCGGTGCGTGTTTGATGATCCCGAGGCCAGGGTGCAGAAAAAGGCATATAGAGTTACCCGACGGTGTTGTCGGTTAGGGTTGCATTTCGGCAAGTGCGTTCACCTTTGACCTTCAAAGTGCTGAAAATGTGAATTAGGATCCATCTAAGAGGACCGATATAGAAAGCGGGAATATTCAGTGGGAGTGACAGTCGATGCTTTGTCTTTCACCTCAAAGTTAACCGTGATCCAGAGTTAAATATATAGTTGCGTTGTGTTCAGGTGTCCGGCTGTGAAAATCACACGAATGCAAAGAAGTCCAGTTTTTATGAGGTGAGAGCCGCGGAGAAAAGAAGCACTTTTCTTCTTACGTAGGCAACAATATGTGCTTGGAGATAAAGAATGCGTACACTTTATTAAAACCTAACACCCCTTCAATTCTTTTACATCTTACATTTTTGTTCTCTTATCTCTCCTCTCTCGTGCTCTTTTTAGTTTCAAGTTTGCTGAAAGCTCAATTTTTCAAGAAGTTCGCAGCAAAGCACTAATCCACCGAATAAAATCCGACTTGCAAAGTCCGAATCGCGAAGTGAGAAAAGTGTACTCAGTTATATTATTTTATTTATATTTTTTTTATTATTTTTTTCATGCGAGTGCAAATGGTGTATCCTGCCTGTGAAGCTTAAAATGTACCTGAGGCTTCACACTTCTGCACCTTCTGTCTTTCTGATGGAAATGGGGGCATAAAAAATGAACAACTTGCGCCTCTCTTCTTCCCTTATTTTCCACACCTTAGTCCTAACATCTTTCCGTATATATCTCAATTTTTCCCATCACATGCATTTTGACTTTTTATGCCTTCTTCCCCTCGATCCACAAGGTGGCAAATGTTATCCTGGGTTTTAATATTAATCGGATCGCACCATCATCAGCGCAGGAGCGAATGTGGAGGAAAAAGAAATGCTTTCGCTTTAAATTTAGAAATGGTGTCACCATCCTGTGTGATGTCTTTTCCAGTTTTCAGCCTGGGCGTCACTCGGTAAGCGCCGTTCCCATGAGCATCTGGGTCAGATAGCATGCAGTGTTTATCTATCCGTCAGGAAGAGTGTTTTTCCTCTCTCTCTCTCTCTCTCTCTCTCTCTCTCTCTCTCTCTCTCTCTCCTTTAGCCATGTCGTTGTGACAAGTAAGGAGAGCTTTAGTGATGGACGGGTGATTATTTGAGTAGTTTGCGTCAATCCATGGAATCTCACGCTAAATATTTATGTGAGTGCTGGACCCTTTCTTCTATTTCACTCGTAACTGTCTGATGGCAGATTGGGGTCAAAAGGCCAAAGAGGGGTGGAAACATTTCCCAGAGAAATGGTTATGATTGACGTTTTGGGATCACTGACGAATTTTCAAAAATCATAAGAATTTGAAGGTTTGAAAATGTACAAAGATCTTAAAGTTATGTGTAAGTAATAAAAGCCTACTTTAGGTGTCTATGCATTAATTAATTAATTAATTAATTAATCAATTAATTAAAAGCTCTTAATCGTTATCTACTGCATTTATAGCATATGTAATCCATGGCTAATCCATGATTGGGACCCATTTGTGTTTCACTGATGTACAGTATTAAAGATTATATAAGTAAATAAATTAAGTAAGTAAATAAAGTTAATTTAAAAAAAGAAAGTTAAAAGACATTTGAAACATCATAAAAATTAATTATATGTGATAATACATTATGGGCATGTGTCAGATTTATTTACTAAATTATGTATAAATTAGTTTACTTCAGTCCATAATAACTACACTAAACATCACAGCATAAGGAACCATAATCATTACAAGACTTTACAAATCGTTTTTAATCTTGCATTGATCACTGAATCCATTTAATTCAATAGTGCTCGAAACATCCTTTTCCAAAACTCATTTCATTACACATTCTGGAAAAAAAAAAATGCATTGTTCTTTCACATCATTTACTCAGCCTTGTATTTCACCCGCATGAAAGATTTGAAATATTCTCCAAGTCATATGTTATTATTTTTATCAATACTTTTTTGATATATTATTATATAGCATTTAGCCAAATATCAGAGTGAAAGTTATTTATTTAATATATTAATATTAACACACACACACACACACACACACATATATATATATATATATATATATATATATATATATATATATATATATATATATATATATAATCATTAAAATGTATTCACACATTTACCATACATACTTGATAACCTTTTTATTTTTAAACCACTAAATTATAGATAGCCCACGAACAGTGTGAAAGTTTGATCTTTGGCCATAATTGCTATTATTTTTAGCAATTAAATGACAAGATTTTAATTATAACCATGAATTAAATGTAACAATAGGTGTCTTGAAATTTAAGTTATAATATACAATAAATAAACAGCACTTCTGGTTACTTCTTGAAACCTGCGTACTACATTGTAAAAGCCTTGTGGTGTTCATGCCTGTAACACACAAACCTCCATACTTGGGTGTCTACAGTTTGCAAGTAGGTCATAATTATTCTGTCTGAAAACTAAAAATGAATGGTATAGTCTTAGAACATTTCGGTTTCAAAAATGCAACACATTTAGACAATTTGGATACCTAAGCAGTGTTCAAGTCAAACCGGGACTTTTGATTGTACAGAATAACAGAACATAGTTATCAGCATCAAAACACTCTTTATTAGTGTATTATAATTATTATAACTAATAAATATTAATTAGTGGTTACTATTATTAACTCACAGGCTTATTATTATTATTTTTATTTATTCTTTTTTTTGTTCTGTACAAAAGTTTGCCCAGACTGTTTGTCGTAGACCCATGAATGAGTTGTCCAATTGTGCGGCTTATTCAGGAATAGGGTGCTATTACTTTTCTAAGGGGTGGGATTGTGATATTCGGCTGAGTCTCATCACCGCACTGAGCTTAAAGTCTTTGCTAAAAGAGCAAAGTTTTGTCACTACAAAACTAAATAATTTAAAAAGTTTTAGTGCTATTATTTTCTATTTCCTTTTATGATTATTTTCTTCTCTTATATGTAAAGCACTTTGAATTACCATGGTGTATGCAATGTGCTATACAAATAAACTTGCCTTGCCTAAATGTCAATCAGTTGTACCCCTCTTCTTTACGTCCCTCTTACATTCAACAAAGAAAACTCTATACTTGCCCCAGATAAGTGCCCTTAAATCATTGTAAGTAAGTTTTATGTAAAACTCAGTACAAGGAAATGTATTCAAATTATGAAATGGTAAGATGTAATGAATAAAGTTTAAGGTTAAAAAAAGACTCAAGTAGGCCCTTCCTATAACCCACGTACAGTATATGAGCTGGTTGCCTATGATGAAGGCAGGTGTGGACATAATGACCCATCAGCAGAACTGCTCGTATTAGTCATTTCACAGTAATCGAGAAGTTTTCCCTGCCAATTGCATCATCCGAGTTGGTTTTGCAGACGTGTTTGTTCTTCGGGTGGGGAATTTTTTTTGACTGCGATCTCCCACTTTGTGTGTGTGTGTGACAGAAAGCAATGACGTCGTCCTAATCTTCTAAGACATACCATCGGAAGTTTTTCCATCTGTGGGAAAATATAGGTGCGGCTTAATTGTTTCTGTAAACGATACTTACAGCCTCCAATTAGGCAAAACAGTGGCTAAAAATAGAGCAAGTCAGACCGGGTCGCTGATGAAGCAGTGTGTGACTCAGTGCCGTGTTATCTCTTGACCGAACCTCGTTCATCAACTTCAAAACTAAGAAAAGAGAGGAAGCTGACTCTTACTTTGAGTGGTTTCTGTCTTCTTGTCTTTAATATCTAACAGCTCAACAAGAACAACGGCGGCTGGTGTTTATAAATGCATTGAGGATGAGGGGTTGGAAAGGTCTGACGGTGGAAAGTCACATGGTTTGCTTTCCAAGTGTGTGTTCCAGCTCTCCAGGTGTGTGTTTCTCCTTTAAAGTGGGGCGTCCCAGCATGTTTAACAAATTAACCGTCTTCTTGCACACTCTTGCTATTTCCACCACCGTGCACAAGGTACCATTTTTAAGTGCCCGAGTTTGGATGCCCTTCTTGCTCAGGTACCTTGGGAGCCCAGTCGAGACAGATGAGAGAAGCTAAAAATAGTGCAGACCTTTGATTAGTCACATCACAGTCACAAAAATGTCCTGATTAGTGTCTCTGGCTGGAAGCAGTTTTCTACCACGACAGCTATCTTTAGTCGACTAGTGACTAGAGCGTCTTTTCCCTCCAGTTTTTTTATTTTATTTTATTTATTTATTTATTTACTTTGGATCAGTGTTTCATTGGATTCACTGTTGTTGAATACTCAAATCTGACCGGCCAAAAAATTAAATAAAACTAAGCTCAGGTCTCACTAAAAGACAATTCCCGCTTGCTCTAAAACATTATTAAAGTGCCGTTGAAAACTCCAGTCTGTTCCGTCTGAGAGTGTGCGCTATTTTTGTATACCAGGATGTCTCAGAAAGTAGTTCTAGCTGTAACAAGAACGACAAGTTAATATTAATAATCTCATTGTTTCTATGGCAACAGGTCATACACAGGGACTTTTAAGCCAGATGCTTGACATAACCAAAGGCTAATAATACACTGATTTTAAAAGTGTGTTGCTTAACAAAGTGAAATCACTGATAAGGTGGTGTTTGTCTGGACTGTTTCCATGCACTTGGTTTAAAAAAAAAAAAAAAAATAAATAAAAATAAAAAGTTTATCAGCACTGGAAAGCAGACCGAGGAGTTGACGTTTCCGGTTTCTTGTTTAAATTACATGCAGAGCGGCAGAGAGACTGGCTAGGGAATGATTCTTTATCATAGGGGGAAATCTAAATGTAAACAGGAATTAACTTGATCCTCGGACATTCCCCAACATTAAATCTATCTGTAAACCTTTATAATATGTGATGTCTCATGAATAATAAATTCAAATAATAATGATTATTACCACATTGCTGTGATATAAATGCCATTACTAAACAAACTAAAAAAATATTAAGAAGAAATAAATACATTTAAATCCTATAGTACCACTTTCTGTAAGGAGACTTTTTTTTTTTGCATTTATGGAAGGAGTCTCCGTGGTCACTGCTTTGTAACAGCTAGGATGTTTTCCAGTATGGGTGAGAGGGGGGGCCGTGTCAGTGTTTTTTTTAAGCCTTATTAACTTTAGATAAGAACTGATGAGATAACAACTGTTTATAGTTGTTACAACAGTCTCATAACAGGAACTGACTTGTCACATGGATGTCGGGCAACATTTAAATAAATAAATAAAAAAATTTATAACAAAATGATGGACATCAAATTTTATCAAATTAAATATATTTTATAATACATTGTAACATTGGTTAGTTAGTTATCAGTGCATCAGTGTCACATGTTGCAATGAAAGAATTGTATTAAATTTTAAGTATTTTTTTTATTTCTTCTTTCCAACAAACTTCATTCTTGCGTAATACTGTAACATCATTTGGTGGGAACACTTGGCCCACGATGTTAGCAGTCTGAGCCATAGAAAAAAAGGACATTCCTCTACTTTAACTTTGATTTGCATCACTTCCTCCAACACTTTACCCATCATTAATGGCTCTCTGTCTGTCTCCGTGTCCAACAGTTTTTTTTCTTGGAGTATTAAGAGAGGACTAGTGATCTAAAAGAAAAAGTTTGCTAATGGTGTCGCGAGACGGACAGGAGCAATAATAGGCTTAACCACCAATGCTTCTTCTCATTTCCTTCCTTGTCCAAGGAAGTCTTCGTTTCTTTATCTGTACACGGAGGGCGCTAACAGGCGCCGTCGCTTATTTAAGGCAAGACGTGGCTCGTTAGAGGGCCTGTGCTGACGAGGGTTCTGGGTAACACATTGAAAGACAGGACGAAAGGCGGCAGTGCTGAAAGCTCACGTCAAAGCGCTCTTGGATCCCACACTCCCACATGCAGCAGTCTGTTTTGTGCCGATGAGTTTTTCTGATTGCTTTGGTCCTCTTTTTTACTGCTTAAGCTACCAATACAAATTCATTCATGAAGAGGAAACGTTGCTGAAAAGATCGGCATCCGGTGAAATCTTTCTCTTCAGTTCTGGGAATCTCTTGAGGGCAATTTTTATCGCACAGATAAACTAAACTAAATAAATAAATAAATAAATAAATAAATGAGAGAAAAAAAATTCACAGGAACCTTTTTTTTGCCCCCTACAGGGCTGACTTCTGTAGATTAGTAAATATTGAAACAGGTGATTACATTAAACATTTTGAAAAAAAAATAATTATATAGAAGTTTTTTTTTTTTTTTTTAATTCCTTTCCTAGAATTAGACGCAACAATTTTTGACCAGGTCAATCATATGTCTTTTCTTAACCTTCTTAAGACCCAAATATGGTCATATGAGTCACATGACTTTTCTCCTCATATCTATATTATCTACATCGTATATCCTTGTACTGTATGATCCATTTGTGGGGACATTTGGATATTATTCTTGTACCAAACGTCATAGTTATCAACTGCTAATAAAGAGAAACAGTGTGGAGATATTACGCCGTACTATACTCAGTAGAGTCTGAGTCTCTGGAGGTTAAACTTACTGTATAACAAAAAAAAAACCTGCTGAAACTTAGCAAACAATAATACTCATTCTTTGCCCTATTTGAAAGTATTGGTTATTTTACAGTATGTATTATTACCACCACATATCAGTTTTCTATATGAACTTTATAAACTACAAAAACTACATTGGAAATCACATTGTACCTTTTTTTTAATTATACTTTTTAAATATTTTGTTTCTGCGTGACCTGCATTCATGAATTTGTGCATGTCCATTCCCATCCCTATTTAAATGGGTATTTCAGAGGAATTTCCAAATCAGTGTTGATTTTTGTTTTTATCATTGCAGGAAAATGGCATGACTTAATTTTTTTTAATTAACAGTAATATATAGTTTTATTGCCAAAACAACAAAAGACATGTTGTTGTTCACTATTATTTATAGAAATTTATGCATTAACTAGATAAAGCAATAATTTCTTACTATAAAAACACAGACAAAAACATATTTGTTGTTTGTTTGTGTTGTAGTAAAAAACAACAATGAGAAAACTGATTAACCTGTAGCGACTTGCATTAAGTCAAGTTGCCGGAGTATGCTCTAATGCTCCAGTGTCATGCACAAGGCATGAAAGATCAAATGTGCCACACAGCTGTATCAATAAAACCGTGTTGATTTTTTATTTTCGTGCAAAAACAAGCAAGCGATATTTAGGAACAATTCTTCTCTTTTCTATGTTTTGCTCTACTCCTGCCATGTGCTATGATGATTGAATTGTTCCTTACTTCCCTAACTTGTTATTGTACATCATAATCATGGTGCAGGAAACCCAAGGCAGGATCTACCACATTTTCAGAACCTTTTTGTTCCTCCAAAGTTTTCCGTATAATTCATGATTTCATTAAAACAATATCACAAAAAGAAATAGACAAAAAAAAACATCTCAAACTTTATGAATGTTAGAAACATGTATGTTAGGAATTACCTTCCTCTCTTTTATGCCTGATACATGGTAGCATACATACGTCTTGTCAGTCAAATACGCATGCACACCTGTCACCCTTTGACCTTTGACCTTACCCAGAGGGCACAAAACAATCTACCCACAAAAAAACGTCTGTTATTGGTTTGACAGGGAGGAAGAAATAGGGGAAATAAGAGATGGAAAAGGACAGGAGGAGAGGTAAAGGACAGGATGATTAGAGGCCCGTATCCGGATGTATGCTTTAACCTGCATAACGTATGCTCCATCTGCCAGACATGTCGATTTTTGTGTCCTCTGTTGCAATTGGAACATTTCTATTTCCCAAATTCTATTTATTATACAACATGGAAGTGACCAATTATTGCCTCCCTAAAAATTTTCCACAAAATTGCAATTGTTTAGCATTATATACTATCTCGCTTTAAACAATAATAATTTAAAATGCGCATTATTCATATTTCTTTGACTATTGATACTAACATTTGCATAAGCTTATAGATGCATATGACCTGTAAAAATTATTGCTTTAATTGTTTTCTTTTGGTAAAAGCTTAAAAAGCAAAAAATCTGTAGTGTCAAATTCATGATGCAAAATCTTAAAAATTTTGCTTTGTAGAATAATACGCGTTTTCAGGTTTATGTCTTTACATGTAAAATCTAAATTGGCCAAGTTATATCTGAATGACAATTAATAGCATTGAAAGATTTAAGTTAAAAAAAGTTACAGACACTACATAAAAGGGCATGAAAATGTATTTAGCAAACATATTTCTATCTATCTGATAAAAATATAAACGTGTATGCATATTTAAAAAAAAAAGATGGATCAGGAGATAGAAAGCTTTAAGTATTATGAAAAATGGTTTTATATGATCATATCTGAAAATTCATGTTTTCACCTTGGTGAGACACTTTTTTAGCACCGCTATCATGTTTATTGTGTATTAGAAGGCATGTTACGTTACGACGGTTTACGTCTTCTTATTTCCAGATGTGATTAGAGACGGATCATTTCCAGGTCTGACAAAAATGATAAGGATGATGATTGTAGCAAAGACCGGCGCTCATGGAATAATAAAACACAAAACAACATTAATATCGAAGCCTTATTTCCTCTCAGCAGACAGAAATTAGGGAGACATGACCTTAAGAAAAAATAATAAATGTGAGGTATAGCAGTATAAATATTGAACCCAATAGGCAGAACTTGTGTAAGTGTGTATATGAGCGAGAGCATGATGAAGTAGTTGAGCGTTAGGGAGGATGAAAGATTAAGAGGTTTGCTGGAATGTTAAGTGCAGTCAAAATGAGTGAACACACATTCGGGATTTATGTGCACTGCATGCTCGGGGCGAAATAGTTTGGAAATTATTAAATGGCTTCAATTAAAGTAATAAAAACAGCAAACTGGGGAATCCTGATGGAGATGATTTATTACACCTGTTGCCTCTTTCTTCTCTCTGTCTCTCAGTTGCGTTTGGAGCGCAGTTGGGTTTTTTTTTTTTTCGGCTCCCTCTTGCATTTTAGCTTTATTGACTTTTACTCTGATTGCATGCGTGGACGTTTAATTCCTCCGTGGCCCTTCACTGGTCTCGAAAATGCCAATATCTGGCTTTGTGGGTTGGTTTATTAGTGTAGAGTAGGAAATATCCCTATTTTACTCAGCTTTTTGGAATCTTTAAAAAAGATTTGTGGGTGCAATTCAATACGTTTGGAGCTGGTGAACGTTTTGCCCCAAATGATGCAATGCTAATAAAAGTGCAGAAGTAAACTGGCTATTAATGAGATTGGTTAGAAAGGTGTGTGTTTCTGTGTCTTCACAAATGATGATGGCTGTACAAATAAATTGGATTTTTTTCAGAATTGGAACTTTATACCAATCACTTAATAAACAGAAGTTGAAATCAGAACTTTTCATACACAATGTGATGAGAACTCGGATCGGGACTAAACAGCAGTCTGGCCATAAGAAAACCATTTGTAAGTTGAAGCCATTTAGAAAAAAAAAACAAAAAAAAAACTTCAATTTCATTCTGTACGGATCTCTGGGAGCAGTCTTATGATCTGGGGTCGCTTCAGTTGGTCAGGTCTAGACTCAGCGATGTTATGTGATAATAAGTCAGCTGACGACCTTAATGTACTGAATGCCAGGTTATCACATCTATGGATTTTTTTTCTTCCCCAAAGGCACAGGAATATTCCAGGAATCATTTTCACACGTGACCACACTGTGTGCCTTAATCAAAGCTTAATCCGTTCATGAAGCCTGTTTCTGTCTTTTCACAACCCTGAGTAAAGCGTATTCATGCACGTTATGTAAGACAACTTCATCTTTGACAGTGATATAATTGATCCGTTTTAAGATGCTTACTGGAAGATATTGGCTCTCTTTATCATTGATGTCATAGAAAACTTTGCTCGTGGCATAACGACTGCACTGGTGTGGCCGGAATTTTGAAAGAATGTCAGTAGAAATACAAGCCTGAGCACAGACACGGGTACTGTATCTCGTAGATACACGCGTCAATGTCTGGTATAGGACGGATTTTGACTATCCAAGGTTAATTCGTTTTAATAAATGAATTGAATAAAAGGCTTTTAGACCAATATTTTCGGGTGAATTTGCTTTTTAGAATGTTTTGAAAAAGTCTTAAAATTAATGTCAGAATAATAATAAGAATATATATATATATATATAATTATGATTTTATAACACATTTTGAGACGTGGATGACATTTTTTTTATATATCAACGGGTTCGGTACTGTTCATGCACTGCCACAGAGGTCAAAATAAAGAAAACTAACATTATTGTCTCATAATTACGTATCAACAACATGTACACACAGTGTACACATATAATTGTTCATATGGGGCTTTTGGAAATTGACCTGGAAGCAGCCCTTTCCAACGCTCACTGCAGTACACCCTAATGGATTTAACTGAGTTGCATAAATTATTCATGGAAAAATAATCTTCTTAATAGCATCGGCACACCTACAGTATTTTAACAATTAAACCATGAGACTGTAGAGCAACACCAGCATTCAGCTAGTAATTCATACAGTGAGTTAGTGAGTGAGTTAGTCTCCTCCATGCATGTTACTCAGTGATTTTAAAGTACGTTTTACGATTTTTTTCGACAGACATCTAATGCGGTTTAACTGAAGTAAAATGAGTATGATGATTAATCAGGGTTGCATATATGTAACAATACACTTTGCTTCATTGCTCAAATTTTGAGTATTAAATAAAAAGAAAAAATGCAAATTTTCTGTAAGCACTTCTAACAGATAGTTATTAAAGCACAAGATCTCTCATTTATCTCCCCGCTCAAGAGCAAGATATATTTATGAGCCCATTTTTTTTTCCCTTTTCATGTTGAAGGACTAAACTGCAGAGCACAGAATAAATGAGCTCTCTGAAGTGATGCTCCATGCCTGAACCTGCCCACAGACCCTGGAAAACGCACACACACACACACACACACACACACACACACACACACACACACACACACACACACACACATACATTTCATTTCAACAAGTATCGATCACTAGGGCTCTGACAGCTTTTGATGTTTCTTTTTGTAAAGCAGATCAAGACAGGATATGACATAAGCATTGGCAATCATGTTTCGAGTACAAATAACACACACTCAAATTTATTAGCTCACCTTGTGTTGAAACCATGCAGAGATATTGTGATATATGATCGCTCTGTCAGAATGCATTACGGGAGGCTGCCCGGGGCTTTGGAGGCAGTTGGCGAACAGTATTACTGTTTATTAAAATGTAGTGGCTGTGCTTTTGTGAAAACGCAAAAAGACTAAATGAATTAATCTCTTTGAATTGTTTAAGCTTCATGGGGGAAAAAGAAAAAGGTCCAGGGATGAAATGAAAGAGATCCAGACTGCATGCTGTAGTGAGAGAGAGAAACTGCTCTGTAATTTACTGACTTTAATTACTCTGATGAACTGATAATATTAAAGTTGATAGTCAGGGAGACGTGTGAACTCTGTTTTTCTGTGTGTGTCGTGTCTGAACATGTGCTGCGGTGAAGAGCGTATAAGAGACGCTGCGTTTTTTTGGAGGCCAGGCGTTACATGCATTCGTCCTCTAACTGAGTGCACTATTGATGGCTACAGCTCGTCTCAGAGGGCCAAACCAACAGTGTTCATCGATAACGCTTTATTCAAATGCATTTTTTTTGTTCATAAATATATATTTGCGTTCATGCATTGATGTGTAGGGATATGTTTTTTTTTTGGTTGCTACTCAGTCAGCTATAGAGGAAAGGCAGATCAAGGCATCGTGTCTAATCTGCAATGCTTATGTAAGTGCTGTATAGGTTCTGTACTAGAAGTTCAAGGGGGAAAAATCAGTTGTGTAAGTGCTAGACACTCTAAAAAATTCAACTACAAGCTTCTTGTAAAGAGTAAAGAGTCACATGACCTGGATAGATCTCATCCTTTAGCTTCAGGGTCTGCTCAGTTACGCACTATTACATACTTCACCATTGCACATAGACTCACTTTCATTGGCACTTTATTGCTATTCTTCTCAAAATTACTAAATTCTTTGCACAATTAATACTCATGACACACACATATTGCACATCAAGATTGCACTTAAAAAAAAGTAAGCAAGTATCCATCCATCCATCCATCCATTCATCCATGCATCTGCTTGACTTTCTGAGATTCTTTTCTGCTCACTACAGCTGTAATGACCGCTTCCTTGAGTTAATATAGACTTCCCCTCGGCGGATTCTTCACCTCTGAGCTTTCTAATCAACAAGGGGCCTCAGCTTGCAGACTCCCCACTAACAGGATGTTTTTCACCCCATTCTGTGTAATCTCTAGAGACTGTTCTGAGCCAAAATCCCAATGTTGTTACCATCTGGTACCAACATCCATGTCACTGTTAAAGTCAGAGTGCTCAAACTTTCTCACACTATTTGCGGATGCCACATGGTTGGCTGATTAGATAACTAGATGAATGTGCACAGCATGTAAAGTGTATGTTGAGCTGGTGTGCTGCCAGTGATCCAGACTCCCTCTGCCCTCCGGACCTGTCTGACCCATCCTGGTGCCACGCTTCTGGTTGAAGATCTCGTCACATGGATGCCCCGTGTGTCTCTCTGGGATGCGTCTGGTGTCTGGGGATGGTTCTCTCTACCTAGAAGACGGTTCTGGCCTCGACTGGTGTTGGCAGCTGTTTCTCTGAGAACTTGACTGTTCCATAGTTCAGGACTGGAACTTCATACAAGTCTACTTGAGTTTTTAATAACTACCTGGACTCCATATTAACATTAACTGTTATGCTGAACTGCCTGACACCTAACACACTGTATAAATGCAGATCAATTCCTGCTTTCTGTTTCACCCAGATGAGGATGGGTTCCCTGTTAAGTCTGGTTCCTCTCAAGGTTTCTTCCTATTACCATCCATTTTCCTTGCCACTGGCTTGCTCACCAGGGACAAACTGACCATTTTAATTCATACACATTCACATTTCATACAAACTTAAATAAATCTTTTGATTGTGTAAAGCTGCTTTGCTACAATGCCAATTGTTAAAAGCGCTATACAAATAAAATTGAATTGAATTGAATGTTATAACCTATAACGGATATTATTGGGTCCAGATACGCAAGACATGAGTTGCAAGTATGAAGGGATTCTTCTCCCGTTTTTTGCTCTCTGTAATCCTCCACATAGACAATGTTTGGCAGGTCTCCAAGTGGGTAATACACTGCCTGTCAAAAAGAAAAATAAATAAAAATGGTATATGGTATATGTTCAAAAGGGTATCACTTAAGTGCTTGATAAAGTTGCATTGCAACAAAAATTACAATGCAGCTAAGGACATATTATAATAAACAGAATGTGTAGCTCACCTCCCATATCTTCCAGTCTGAGTCGTTCGTTCTTTTAAATATTTTGCACTGCATAGCATCTATAGGAGTCACGTTACAAAAGAACGAACGACTCGGAGTAGATTGTCATTGAGAGTCATTGAGAAAGAGTCGCTCAATTCGCTCAGTTTCCTGTACATAACCTATGGAGGTTTTGCGATGATTTGCTAATGCGCGCCCAGTAGCAAATGAACGGATGACTCTCCGAGACTACTCGTTCTTCTGAGTCACGTTAAAGATTTATTCAAAAAGAAGGAATTGTTCATAAACGACCCACCACTACCATGCAGTGATGGACTCATCATGTATAGTGTCCACAGTACAAGCCTCTGGAGGCAGTGTTATGATCTGTGTTGCTTTAATTGGTCGGATCTAGGCTCAGCAATGTTATGTGGCAAAAAAAAATTAAGTCAGCTGACGACCCGAATGCACGGAATGACCAGGTTGTACTGTTAATTGAAATCCTGGAAGTATTCCAGGATTCAAATTGTGATGGAGTGGCTCTGTGAGCATTAGGAATAATTTTCCCACAAGACCTGGCCACCACATTGTGCGCTGTAATCAAAGCTGAAGGTGGTGAAATGAAATATTAGTGTGTGCAGCGTGTAATGAAATATTTAGTACAGAGAAAGTGATCTCGGTTCTGTTTGTTCGTTTAATCTGGAACAATGCCCGATCGCACAAATCCTAATTAAGTATAATTGTACCGTCCTGTTTTATACCTGTGCTTTTAATTACAACTTTATCACTTCATCAAAAGTCCTGTTGATCAATCTTGCTTTAACGAGCTCGTTCTCACAATTTTTCCTCGCTCCACTGGGCTTTCTCATTATTGACATTTGGTTTATCTGTGGTCATTGAGTTTGCTGAGCGTAATAGAGCCATATGCAGATTCTCACTAGTAGTAAAACATGCCAAGTGAGGATGAAGCATTGCACAGCCGAGCACGAACAGTAACACAGTTATGTAAGGGCTTTCAGAAATTATCTTTTACATTTTTACAAAGGCTGTTTGACTGGACATGATGCATCAAGCCATAAATAAAGAAGCTTACAATGTTTATTATTTATTTATTTATTTTATTTTTTTGTGGGTCAGGATTTGGGATTTTTCACATTGGGAAAAACATTTGGTGTGTGAATACATTTCAGTAATTACTGGCAATAAGAACAGAATGAATCTACATTATAGATAGATGGATTACTATATTGATCTTAAAAGAAAAAAATATATATAGTGTAGCAAGGGTAATAACACAATAGACATGAATTATGTAATTTAAACTGCAGAACGTGGAACTGTGTGAAATGTGCAACAAAAAAAATTTCTTGGCCCTCGGAGTGGTGCAGTGGTAAAGTGCTCGCCCTATCATCTGTACAATGTATAAAGAAAACACAGGCTTTAAAAAAATAAATAAAAATTAAAAAATTAATTAATGAAAAAAAAAAAAAAAATATATATATATATATATATATATATATATATATATATATATATATATATATATATATATTTATTTATTTTTTTCATTAATTAATTAATTAATTTACTTTTATTTATTTATTTATTTTATATATATATATATATATATATATATATATATATATATATATATATAAAAAATGTTAATGTATGATTAATATCTTTTAAATAAAATTATTTTGTTATTTATTTATTTTAAATTTGTTACATCTTCTGTTTTTACATAATTGATTAATGTTATTGGTAATTTTGTGAATACCTTCAGTATGGTGAATTTCATTTCTGCTTTAAAATGCCAGTTGAAAACACTCCAGTGTAATCGTTCTGCATAATGTGATCAAATGAATTATGAATATTAAACAATAGCCTCTTACGTTATCAAAAAAAAAAAAAAAAAAAGAAATACTGATGAGGTGCAAAGGGCCTCAGAGTTTGGTCCAAATGAAGGCGTGGAAGAACATCTTAATGAGGTCCTTTGTGCAATCCACACAGATAACTAGATTCAGCTCAATCTCGTTGAGTGTCTGGCCAAATCGCTCCTCTCTGTAAACGATGACTTAACTTTTACACTGTGGTAATTGAAATCATGCCCCGTAGACGTGATCCGAATGTTCAGCAAAGGATAGGGTTATTCCACGTTGTCTTGTAGCCGCATAATTGGCCGTACACGGAGACTAATTCTAGTGCATTAGGAACAGAATCTGGACTATCAGAGGAAAAGGAGGGCTCGCTGAACAAGGAGACTGTGAATTAGTTCATGAATAAATTATTAATTCATCATACTGTGTTCCCTCAGAAAGATGATGGTACTTCTTTTAAGTTTAAGTTTTTAAGGAGTGCAGCTTAAGATGGAGCTTTGGAAGCAATTTAAAAATGAAAATGCATAGAAGATGTAGGCTGTAGGAGATTAATGAGGTGCGATAATTCTTTTTAGGTGTTGAGTCAGTACATGAAGTGACTCTTGGTGATATGTTTTCCTTTCATTCAACTCAATGTTTGCAGTAAGAAGTATAAAATCAAATTAAACAAATCACATGTAATTACAATGTCGAGTCGATATTGAGTGATTTAAATGTTTATGCTGTAATTATTATAATCCTCTCAATTACTAAATACTTCAGGTCTGTTAAAACCTGTCTCATATGGGAAAGAGCTTTACTGAGTTCATATTTTTTTATTCATGTTTTTGGAATGTGGTATGATGAGCAGTAAAATAACATTACAAATTACTCTAATGTATTTTTTTTATTGTACAAAAAACAAAGATAGCATAACGTATAACAGAAGAGCGGCATGAAAAACACAACAGCGGAACCAGAAACAAGAAAGCACAACCAAAAACAAGGTATCACAGCCAAAAGCATGACAAAAATGTGATCAAAAACATGAGAGCACAACCAAAGATAGGACAGCACAAGCAAAAATACATCAGTTTAACCAGAAACTTGATAGCACAACTAAAAACAAGACAGCAAAACCAAAAACAGGACGGCGCAAAACCAAAAACAACCAAAAACGGGACAATAGTCTAATCAAAATCATGACCGCATAACCAAAAACTGATTTTAATTAGACAATTTTGATTAGACAGCACGGTCAAAGAATTAAATTAGAAAAAAATTTAATAACCATTTAATAACAAAAAAAAAAACAAGAAAGATAAACTAAGACAAAACTAAACAGCACAAAAGCAAAAACAAACAACATGACAGCAAAACCCATAAACACAACAACAAATTTGAAAATAAAAAAAAAAAACTTTAGCAAATACTTTTTACACTTTACTTTTTCTTTTCTTACTTTATCCTTGAAAAAACAAACCTAATTCTCATCTAGTTTAGGAGCTGATTAAATCTGTTGTGATCTGCTGCGCTGAAATAAAATCAAAACAGTTTCCTTCACTAGCTGCTTCTCACCTCCAGCTGCCTACTGATGCACAGTATATGCTCTTGTTCCTTACATCCGACTCAAACTACATTTTGGTAGCGCCATGAGTCGACGCACTCGCACACACTCTTTCTGAATAGAGAAATTCTCACCTCCATCATTCTCGCTGCTTCTTGGTCGTCTGACTCCATTGTTTGCGTGCTGCTGTAGAAAATTACATTTTCCACATTGCAGAATGATTTAAATTGCTTCTGTAATCTTATCTTCGGCTTCTATTCTAGTATTGGTTGCTTTGTAAAGCATGGATAGCAGAATGTAAGTGAGATCATCTGTTAGATGTGAAATTCTGCTCTTAAAGAACGGCCAGATAGTCTACAAGGGCTACATTTTTTATGCCACTTATACTGTAGGTTATGAAGTACACACTGTTGTTAAAGTCATTATGACGTTCAGGAACAGATGGTTGAGGTATGTTATAACAGAAATGTTAACTTATGTTGTCCTTCTGGCATGCCACATACAGTTCCTCAGTCGAGTAATATACTTCAGTTATAATGTGTTGGATTTGCAGTACTATACTGTATGTTCAATTCCTTAGGTACCTCACCTTGTGTTGTCTATGGAGGGTTCAGTTCAGAAAGTCTTTAGTGGTCCACACTCTTGAAGACACCACAATATCAATCAATGATAAACACAAGCACACCAGTACAAGGAAACAAACAAGCAAAAAACTAACAAAAACAAATAAACAAAAAAGAAACTACAAAACAGAGCATTAAATTTAGAAATTTAACAACAAAAACACCACCACAACAAAATCGAAACTAACTCAAAATATTATAAAGTGCAAATTCATAAACACAGCAAAAACAAAAAAAGGAAAACAGCAGGGATACCAACTGCAAAACAAATAACATTACAACAAAATCCTAAAACACATGAATTTGTAAGCAACAAAAAGTATTCAAAAACTAAATTAGAGAAACAAACATGTTATTAATCTAAACCGAAAATTGTAACTAAGGAGAGATTGTAAACATGACAACAAAACTAAAAAATACAACAGCCATTTTGGGGAAAAAAAAAATTGGAAAAAACAACAAAAACAAACAAGGACTAAAAAAAAAAAAAAACATACACAAAAAGCACAAGAGGAAAACCAGCGATATGACCAGAAAACACCAAGAAAATTTGAAAAGACAACAGCAGTTCAGAAAAACACGAACAGAAGAACATAACCTGTCAATAAAACCCCAAATCTCACAAAAAAAAGCAACAACAGGAAAAGAAAACCCAAAAACACAACAGCAAATTTGGAAACACAACAACAAAACCCAAAAAAAGCAACAACAATTTAAAAAAAAATTGAAATTCAAAAACAAAACAGCAAAACCAATGACATGAAAACAAACACAAAAACACCAGAAACCCAACAATGAAACAACAAAACCCATAAACATAACAGCAAGACACATCACATGCAACAACACGTTAGCAAAACCAACAACAAAAAAATAATAAAAAACAAAGTTGAAAAAACAATATGATAAAACCACAAAACACAATTAATAAAAAATACAAAAAAACACTACAAATCCAACAATGTGACAACAAAACCATAACAAAGCATAAAAAAATCTGCAAACTGAAAGCTAAAAACAGGACAGCGTTAATGCTAAATGGGAAGCGTAGGTCTTTACCGCACATCACATGTTCATTACTGATGTGTCACAGGATGTGTTACGCAACCACAGACATTCAGCAGGTGGATAATTGGCATGACATTAACGTGACTAAGTAAATGCTGCCGACCTGTGTTAAAGAAGCTGTTATTTAAAAAGGAAAATTATACTATATTACACAGTAATGACAAAAGTAACTTTGTATTAAATAAAATGTTAAATGAAATTACACAAGTATCTCACTGACCTTTTCTGCTTTTAATTAATGCTGTTGTATTTTGGTTTCTTCATGTCTTATGCACTAACAGGCCACCGTATAAATCAAACTGCTAAACGATAAAACATAATGTGCTCCCTCTTCATTTATGCACTTAGTCTTACATAAATAAAACAACAAAAGGACAATCA
Organism: Clarias gariepinus; assembly: GCF_024256425.1. NCBI lineage: Eukaryota > Metazoa > Chordata > Actinopteri > Siluriformes > Clariidae > Clarias > Clarias gariepinus. Next base: position 10,026,797 of record NC_071104.1, read on the forward strand.
AGTTTAATGGTAGGTTCTTTCTACAGTCCACTAGTTTTCACTCCATCAATCAACTAGATTATTACCTTGTCTTAATATATTGCTCAAAAATTAAAGGACACTTAGTCCATTACTTTCTTTTTATTTGATAAAGCATCAGCTAGAATGGACACCAAAACTTAAATAATAATAATAATAACTTTTGCTTAAAAAATTTCTTAAAATTTGTGCAAGTACTTACTGCTATTTTATTATGTACAACTTACTTGCAAATATAAAGTAAAATGTGAAAATATATTTTTTCTTTTTCATTATTTTTTTTATATTTTTTTTTATTTTCTCCCCTAATTTAGTCGTAGCCAATCAGCTCTCTCTAGACCTCCGGCTGTGAGAGGTTACATCATCACCCGGGGTTCGAACCAGCGATCTCCGGATGATAAGGCGAGCACTTTACCACTGCACCATTCTGAGGGTTGTGCTGTTGGGGTGAATATCAGCATAAACATATAAACATAAAGGTAATTCAGAACGACTTAGAAGCGATTGCTGGGGAGACATCATGTTGTTTAAGTTGACATACAGTAATGTTATCAGATGTGTTTTCTTGCTGAAAATGTTTCCGTGACTGGTTTTGAATGTGGGTTTTGGCAGGCACCGGCTCTCGTCAGTACTACGGTCTGTAGAGTTAGTGTACCTAAAAAATATAGGAGACATGTGATGATTTAAACATCCCAGTGCTGTTATTGTCCATTATCACCACTCATGGAAAGTCTTTAATCCAATCAGGTTCCTCGTTCAGAACCAACTGTTGAGTGATTAGGATTATATTCTATAGTGTATTCAGTTGTATTGTATTTCAATATATTGTAATGCAAACATTACTTACCTATTATTAAATATATTAAATATTAAATATAATGGTTATCTTGCTTACTATGTAAAATATGTAAATGTAAATATCGCAAATTTTTTATGAATGTTATTTGTGCAATGTTGTTTTTCTACTCACTAAATGCAACACATTTTTTGTCAACATTAAACAGCAGTCACAATATATATATATATATATATATATATATATATATATATATATATATATATATATATACATACACACACACACACACGTGTTTGTATATACTGTATATAATTTTTTTTAAACCACAGTGAACAGTCTGAAAGGCTGAAATTTGTTCAAAGTATTGCCCCTCATGATTTGTCTGAATTACAAATGTACGTTAAAATACATTTCATTAAAGGTAGAGCTAAGAGTCTTGAGTTAGCCGTCTCAGCAAATGTAAGTGAACTCTAATGGAAATGAAATAAAATGGTATGTGTGCATTCCTGAATTTTTTTTATTTCATTAATATCCCTGTGAGTGCGTATTATCACAGCGAGTCTTACCTTGCTAACGTCTCCTCTGACTTGTACATTAAAGGATCCAAAAATGAGTCTATACCTGGATGTGTGTAACTCTGTTTCATGACAGTGTCGGTAGAAGAAATTAGATATGTTTTTGGAAAGCTTTCAGATGATGAGATAAACAATGTTGATTTTGTTTATCTGAAATGCAAGTCAATTGCTTTCCCCACTAGCCTTTCTACCAGCTCAGAAAATAAATTAGTGTGTGTGTGTGTGTGTGTGAGCGAGAGAGAGAGAGAGAGAGAGAGAGAGAGGTCTTCAATTCAACACTCTTTTGTAACATCTGGTCTTGCATTTTCTGCCCTTCACATGCCCCTGCAAATGTAATTTATCTTATTATGAAAAAAAAAAAAACTTTTATAGATTAAAGGTTGTTCCTTTATTTCACTCATACATATCTCTTTCCATAAATTGGTGTTTGCTATCGTGCTGGAAATTGCCTTCTCTGGGACGAGGATTAAGCGAATTGCCTAGAGCGCTCGTCTCTGGCTGAGTCGTCATCTCACCTTTCTGAAAAATTCCCAGCGACTCGTTCACATCGGTTCATGGCTGCTGCGGCATGAGGAAATACCCCAGTAATCAAACACTAGCTTGACATTCTTGAGGTAATTTCGTGTGCATGTTGGCATGTTTGCATGTACACAATTGCTTCAGTGTTTTAGCACCTTGGGAATTTTCCGAAAAAAAAAAAAAAGAAGAAAAAATGCACAGATTTTGTCCCATACACACATATAAGTAACCTGATATCAAAATATTGTGCAATCTCCCGTTTCTTGTGTATCCATTTGTCAATTGCCTTTTTATAAAATAAAAATAAAAAAAGGATTGTGTTATGGCAGCGACCAAAAGTGAAATCCAAGTGTGTAATCTGACAGCTCAGGTGAGCTAACATGGGACGCAACGCGATCTGCTTTAACTCCAGGAATATTTGGCGCCTCCTTTTTGGGAATCGGAGAACACCTGAGCCTTTTGAAGACTGACGGACCTTTGATGAACTTTTCCTTCGACCGAAGTCACTGTCAAATTTGACGTGACAGATTTCGACTTCACACTCTGGTGTTTATTTAGGCTTTTCAGCAGGTCTCCATCGAGCACGGTGTTGACAGCGGGCTAATCATGCCCTGCGAGGCATCAAGGCACTGAATCGTTGGCGTAGTGCCCACCGGTGTTGTGTTGAAACCAAATCTGTGTCTGCTCACTTCCTGATACAGAGAAGTCAGATCTGTTTATTTGTTGCGGAGAAGGGGTGGGGGTTCAAGCAGGGGACGCTGTTGAGATTAGTTTTGAATTTCACAATGATTCAGGGTATTAAGATAAGTAAGGAAAAATTGGGTGATGTATTAAAATGCAAAAATACACCTGTACACATACAGCGCCTACAGAATATTTCACGATTCTTCATTCTAAGGTAAGTTGAAAACTTCCTCGTATTTAAGTCCTCCAAAGTCAAAAGATCCTCCCCTATCTAAAAAGACTTGGTATACTGCTGATTTAACACAGAAGGAGGAACACCTCAGGGCGGAATCAGCATTATACCTTCACCTGAAGTTCAAAGGACACACATTTGAGGAAGAAAATATACAAATTTTGTATATATATATGGAGAGAGAGAGCGGGGTGAAAGAAGCCATCTATGTGCAGGTGGAAAATCCTTCACTCAACAGAGATGGAGTCTTCAACACAACCAGTTTTTCATGCTGCCCTTTCATCCATCCTGAAGATGATCAAGGTTTCTTCACACGTCCACCAAGAAAGCCACACTTAAGGACTCCCCTTACTCTCTTTGGTTGTTACACCTCAACGACTCTCCCTAATCTTTCTCTATCATCTTCTTAACAGCTCTCTCCCCCCTACTCTCTAACGACCCTCCCTTCTGTTTTCACCTTCTTCATTGTTCATGTTACGAGCCTTTTCTCATAGGGCAGGATCTTTTGGAGGACTTAAAGGACTTTTAAAACTCTCTTGGAGGACTTTAATACGAGGAACTTTCCAACTTACCTTGGACTGAAGAACCTACTTGGATAAGTAATGAAGCGTATCTACTGAACAAAAAGTTGACATGACTCAACTTCTCACCTGGATGACTGACAATCTTCATACAGTATAGATTGAAATATCTCAATTGTATAAGTATTCAGACCCTTTGTTATGACACTTGCAATTGAGGTCTGGTGCATTCTACTTCTATCAGTGGCCCATGAGATGCCTCTACAGATTGATTGGAGTCCACCTTAGCCCAGTTGAACTTATTGGACATAATTAGGAAAGGAACACACTTGTAGATATAAGGTCTTACAGTAAATGGTGTATGTCAGAATGAAAACAAAGCCATGAGGTGAGGAGGATTATCAGGAGGCCTGTAAGGCAATGTTGTGTCAAGACACAGATTTGGGAAAGAACATAAAGTTTATTCAGAATTGAAAGTGCCCAAGAGCACAGTAGGCTTCATCATTGTCATTAAGATGAAGTGTCAGCCAGTTAACAAAGAATCCAAGGGTCACTATAAATGAGATGAGTTCCCTGGTGGCCATGTGAGGGACTTGCAACAGGACAACCATCATTAGGCCTATATGATACAGTTGCCAGACAGAAGCCATTCCTCACTAAAAAACACATGACAATCAGCTGGGAGTTTGCCAAAAAAGCCCTGGAAGAAAAAAATCATCTGATCTGATGATACAAAGATTGAACTATTTGGAATTGGGAAATCAGGCACATGACCTTATTTAAACCATCCCTACAGTCAAACATGGTGGTGGCGGCATCATGTTGTGGAGATGTTTATCTTTGACTAGAACTGAGAGGGGAAAATTGATTCACATAAAATAAAGAGATATCCTGAGTGCTAACGATCTTATGCTGGGATAAAGATTTACAGTTTAACAAGACCATGACCCAAAGCATACAGCTAAGAAAACACAGGCTTCAAAAGAACTCTGTGGAAGTCATGGAGCGGCCCAGCCAGAGTCCGGGCCTGAACCCAATAGAGCATCTCTGGAGAGACCTGAATATGGATGTGTACCGAATGATTGAATGGATCAGCCAAAAAGAATGGAGAAAACTTCCAAAGGAAAGGTCTGCCAAGCTTGTAGCTTCATTCACAAGACAATCAGAGGCAGTGATTTCTGCTTTAACCCAGGACTAAGTGATTGGTCTGAATACTTATGTAAATGAGATAATTCCAATAGTCTTTTTATTTTAATCAATTATCAACACACTCCAAACACCTGTTTCTACTTTGTCATACTGGAGTGACAATGATGAAACCTACTGTGCTCTTGGGTGGAATGATGAGGTTAAAAAAGCATTTGAACCCATTTTAAGATGAGTGTGAAACATAACAAAAAGTGGAAAATGTAAAGGGTCTGAAAACTTTGTCTGTGTTGTACTTATTCATGGACAACATTCTATCATCCAGTTAGGAGTTCGAAGAGTTAAAGAGCCTAGATTGAAGATCCTCTTTGCAATTTAGCATTTTCCCAGTTACCAACACACATGGTTTAACTAAAAAGGCTTTTTTCTGTATTTAAGTCACTGTGGTAGATCAGGGAACGAACTGAAATGTGCAAGATGTGGGGTCCTTCCAGCGTAGAATTTGAATCCTGTGGTTTATGGAAAAGCTCAAATAACCTCTCAATAACCTTAGTGAACAGGCGATCGAGCACCTCACAGTGCGCAACTTTTAGAAGGGATCACCTTGGCGCTGATCGGATAATCACAGGAATGAGCAAAGGATCGTAATAAAGTGGTTGTCAAATGTTTGTTGTGTTAGGCTGTATTATGTGTTATGTCCTTGATATCCCTGAAGATCAGTTTTACGCCTCATGAAGAATTTCATATTTTTCATAAAAATAAAAATAAAAAAGCATTATTATCGGTTTGTAAAAACATTACAGAACAAACTGCACCTTTTGACATGCATGGATTTCATCTTTAACGAAGATATTTATGATACAAGCTCTGCCTTAGACAACAGCTACAGTATACTGCTACTTCCGAGGTGCAGCACAGAAGTTGAGATAAATGCTGAGTGTTTCTGTATACAGCACCTCCCTGTGTGTGTGTTTCTGAAGGGTTTCTAGTGAAAAGTGTGTACATTCAGGTCACTGTGTCAGTGCGTAGGAAGAGATGGATGATAGCTTGTTTCTTTTCTTCCCCTTTTGCAGGAGTTCCAAAGGAAGGATAATCTTTTTAGAAGAACAGAACAATGCTCTTTTTTTCCACTTGCTCTGATTAAATAATAGAAGAAAAAAATGTGATGCAGTAGACCTGAGGGATTCCTCTTTGACCATGGCCATGTGTGTGTGTAAAAGAGAGAGAGAGAAAAAGTGTGTGACTTTGTTTGGAATTCAATCACGTTTAATTCATCCCAGCTCTGAGGTTTTTTCCTCGTAGAGATTCCGATTTTTCTCTCCCAAATTCGATTAGAGTCTGCAAAACGGCCATGTTCTCATGCAACAAAACACGCCGGCAGAATAATAAACAACGGTGCATTCAGCACGAAGCGTCAGAGTGATAATCGAGGTAAGGGATGCGGTTGTGTGGTCTGCTCGCAGTACATTTTGAAATAAACGAATCCATAAAAATAAAATAACAAAAGACATGTCTTAGAGGTTGAGCCCTCTGACTGAGCCAATGCACTGATCCCTACTGAAATCCTCCTACATACCGAATGCATGTTTTAAATTAGCCCCAGGCTAACCACAAAAACATACAAGTGCAACAAAACAAAGATGGAATTGTTACACTGCACAGAATTATTTTTTGTCTCTTTTTCGACATCCATCCATCCATCCATCCATCCATCCATCTACAAACAAAGCTGTAAACCTGATACAATCTAAATATACTACAATGCTTATAATATCCAGCTACAAGTAGTTATCATATAAAAGTTTGGCAGCATTTGGGTTTTTCTGGGTCGTACTGATTCGAGTATTGTTGGTGTGTGTCCAAAACAACCCCGACACATCAATTAGCATGCTCCTAGTGTGCACTACAGAGGGGATAAGTGCGTATGAGTGAACAGAGGCATTGTAATCATAAAGCATCACGCTGAGATGTTTACTGACATAAAGACATCTGTTGGAGCGGTGAGAAAAGTCAACTGTGAATTTGTCATTTTTTTTTGCCATTGGAGCCCGAGCCATTGTGCAAGCACCGTTTTGGTTTGGATCAGATTCTTACAACTCTGAAGCATACGAACCCATGATATATGGACAGAATTAATTTGAAGAATGGTTCAATTGAAGTTGATAGTAGTGCATTTTTCCCTTACAGACAAATCCTGGCCTCACAAGATTTTCTCCATGTTGTGTTTTACACTTATGTGTCGTTTTTTATGTACGACTTATTTTATAATGTGAGATTTCTATGTATATGTTTTAATATGTTTTAAGCTGTCAGGTTAATTCCCATTAGAGATTTTCCACTGATCCATTCATAAGGTTTTACAAAGTTTCATTCACCCTTACAAGGACTTTTTACACGCCTCTTTACGCTAATTATTTTACATTAATATTATTTATTTAATTGTTTCTTTATTTTAATTTTCAAATCACATATTTCCATTTATATATGGCTATACTTGAGCTCACACAAAAGTTAATTTCAAATGGTAAGACCAGCATAAACCAGGGTTCTACTTGTGGGCGTGGCTCCACAAGACCACTGAGGGTGTGTGTTGGAGTCAGGCACCAGAATATTGGCAGTGGATCCTTTGGATGCTTTGGGTTGCGGGATGAGGCCTCTATGGGTCGGACTTGTTTGTCTGTCTGGCACATCCCATAAATGCACCATTGCATTGATGAACATGACAGAAGGTTGGATGGCAGGTCAACAACCTTAAATTATTTGCCTTCTGGACCCTTCTGGTCTGTGGTGCACTGTGTGGTATGGTGCCTTCCTATAATGGCCAACATTGATTATTTATGCTGCATTGGCTTTTCTGTGGGATCAGACATCTGGATTCCTTAGGCATGGGTGAGCAGTGGGTGCCTATGATCCTGTTGTGGTTTATAATTAATAAAGAATGTTATTCAGTTCACCTGGCAGTGATGTTACATATGTCCTTAATGTTAAACACAAGGATTTAATAGCGAATTTTCCTAGTGAATTTCCACTTCACTAGGAAAATGCATAGGGTCTCCATTTGAACTCAAAACGGCCTCAGTTCTTCATGCCATGAATGCCACAACATGTTGGAAACAGTCCTTTAAACTTTTGGCCCGTGCTTACATAACTGCAGACTGCACATACAATTGCTGCAAATATTTTAGATGCACTTTCACGCTATGAATCTCCCGTTCTACCACATCCAAAGGTGTTCTACTGGATTCCGTTCTAGTGACTGGCAAAGCCACTGAAGAACACTGAACTCATTGTCATGTTCATCAAACCAGTTGAAGACAAGCTTGGCTTTGTGACATGGTGCATCATCACGCACCTTCAAGCTTCATTCTTCTTTTTAACTTAAATAATCATCAACACCATCACCTATCCTGCTAAATCTTTATCTTTTGGTCATGTTAGTTCTCTTAAAAATGAATTATGTCAATTTGCTGCTTCGATATTTCAGAGATTACAAATTTGGCTTTTGTTAATTAGATGTGTAAACCTGCACCTAAAAAGTATTTGTACATCATTAATATTGCCCTGTGCATGTATGAAAGGAGCAAGTGACAGATATGCAAAGGCACTAATTACACGAGAGGGAGTGCTGTTGTACTGAATATCAGCTAAATTCCTGGGTTTGCAGGGTTGAATCCCAAATAGTGTAAAATAGAGATCTAGTGCACTATGTACAGTACGTAGGATGTAAAAACCCTTGTTCCACATGCCAAGTAGCACCCTTGATCAGAAGTTAGGGAGGGATTTGGGATTCAGTCTTGTGTTAGAAGCTAGTTAGCTTTGTAGATGTGTTAGCAGTGAACAGAACAACACAGATGATTTAAAGGCAATTCGCAACAACCGAGAAGCACTTACGAAGCAGATAAAGGGATTGTTTGGAAAGGTTATTATCAGATGTGTTTTCTTGCTGAAAGTGCTTCCATGACTGGTCTGTGGACCAACCTGCTTTCACCAACAGCTAATGTAATAAAGACTATTATCACCACTTATGGAATGCCTCTAGTCCAATCAGATTACTTGATCGAACTAACTGTTGTGCAATTAGGATTAAATTGTATTGTATAAGCATATTATGTTGTATATTGTGTAAGTATATATTGTATTGCATTTGTAATGTTGTACAATATGTTTCTCTTTATTGGGTTTTGGAATTGTTGCAGGATGCAAAGGCCATTTTAAAAGAGTTTCGTTTAGATTGCAAGGATCTGTGCCAATAATCTAGCATAACAGGTTGTTTGGGTGTAAACCAGGAAGTGCAACTAAGGTTTCCTTCTACAATAAAGACTCTAAGGGCTAAGCACTAGCAAGGACAAGGTGACCTCATCACTCTATTCCTATGCACTTATGTACGGATGTGGAAATGCATCATACACTACCGACCACATATTGGCTTTATATATTTTTGTTTCTCTGATAAAAGTATTCTCAATCATGGGACTAAATGCTAATGTTTTATCGATCTGCTTATGCATGATGCATTTCTTTTGGCAAAAAGCTATTATGATCAATATGCGATAACCATAATGGGCCCGTTGGGATTGCTTTGGTGGCAGAAAGGAACAGTAATGCAAACTCCCCAACACCTGAGATCACCATCGAGACCTTCTACAACAACGTCCTTCCAGACTTTACATCCTTCACACGCTATGTACTGTAGTGTTTATTTGAGACTTGTTATCTGAAGACGACAGAAAAGAAGAAAGAGTAGAAAAAGTGATTAGAGCCTGAGACACGTCTTGGAATATCTTTAGCACCTTTTTAGAGTCAGGAAGAAACTGCTGGTGAAGTCTGCGCTATTTCAGCACGACTGTCACACCTCTCTACGAAGCTGTAAATTGACTTTAGCACTTAATCTCTCACCTTAATTAAACAGACAGCGATCTTGCACATGAGTCTCTTTGTTCTTGTTGCACTTGGAGACAAAGGAGTAGTTTGGAATTGTTTTTCCGCTCGAAGGCACGCAAACTTTTCAGTGCAAGGAGACCGGTTCACGTTAGGGCTGTGACGGTATGAATACAGTGGCACAAAGAGAGGGGAAGCAAATAACATTTAGCGGTAGAGATGATTATTTGTCAGATAGATTTATCTATTTAAAGCACAGTTAGACTAGATGCAAATGAAAAAGTTTTATATTGTTACGATAAGCCCTGCAGTGGGTGAATCGCACCTCGTGGTCAAAGTTTCCTGGGATAAGCTCCTGGCCTTCTGAAACCCGGTACAGGATAAGCACGATAAGCAAGTATAGAAAGAAAGAGTGATGAGACAAATCATGTTAAATCTGTTTTCCAGATTTCATGCAATAACATCGTCTGTTAACTCCAAAATAAAGTTGTATGTTATTGATGATGTCATGGTTATCATAACCCTCCATTAGTTCATAAAAATAATTTGAGCTCATGGGAAACATAAAAATCATTTGGCCCTTTTTCCTGTCTCTCTCATAGCTTTCATTTGTTCTCTTCTCTCTTTTTTTTCCTCCTAAATTAAACCAGGCAAAAACACTCACATCCGCTTTCTAGCCCACACACATCACCAACAGCTGCTCCGAACGTCTTCTTTTATCCAAAACCTAAACTGATCCTTTTCCAAGTTTATGGCCAACCTCTCTCTCTCTCTATCCAGGAAATCATTTATCTAAATATGCCTTCATCCATCCATCCATTTCCTTGTCTCAATTCTATCATTTCTATTTTCTCTGAAGATTTCAAGTCTCTGAAGTCCCTGTTTGTTACAAAGGAACAATTTCAAAGTTTACAGCTCAGTAGATCCAGGAATTGTTTCACAGACTTGTGCAGAGTAGTGTACAGTACAATTTCTTCATGTGTGTATTTGACGTTTGTCATTTGCTTCAGGGCGATGACATTTCAATTGACATTTAGATCATGGTTCTTTTACTGTCAAAAGCGTGGTGGTCCAATACATGGGTAAGAATCTCAAAGTTTTTCAAGCTTTAAGAAGTTAAAATTGATTGAGTTTTCTAATTTTCCATTTTTTTAAGAATAAACTGTAAAAAGTATGTGTTCAGTAATCCCTTGAGTTTATCTACTGAGCAGTGTTGGTCCTGAATCAGAGGGTTGCGTCAGGAAGGGCATCCAATATAAAACCTATGCCCAGAAGATCGGATGGTCCACTGTGGCAACCCTTCGGTGGGAGCAGCCGAAAGACTAACAACAGCAACAACAAACTTTCTGATGAATAATGACTGTACTAAAAAAAAAAAAGAAGAAAAAAAATCTGCCTTTAAAGTTGAAGTTAATAGTGGTTGAAAAGCATGTGTACTAGTTTGGTAATTTGTTATAATCAGCTACAGAGAAGCAGATGAATGATTATTACATTTTCATGGATGGTTTGAAAATAAGATTAATCATGAAATACTGAGACTTAAGTAAATTATGGTCTGGTTAGCTATAGGTATGCATTTTAAAATCAACTCTATTACATACTGTTGTAAAATGTAAAGAAAGCATCATTGAAGCTTATCCACTAAACTCTTAACCTAATATATGCAGAATTTCTGACACAAATCTAAAGAATAAAAATTTGCCTGGATTTATAGTCATACATGGTACCTTTAAGTTATTTACTCGACTTTTGGGTTTATTACAGTGTTTGGTACAGAATAAGGACTCTTCTTCTTCCACTGTGTGGGGTCAGTGTCAAAACGCAGTGTTTCCCACCCACATCATGGCCCTGAGGGGCACTGCTTCAGTAAACTTAATATAATGTAGACTTTCATAATTAGTTTCACAGCATTTAATGAGGTGAGTTGCTGTGGGGGAAGTTCTGTCAGCGTCCAGCTCAGGGGTTTAGTAACACTGTCAAAATGACCGATGCGTTTCATTTTCAAAGCCGACGTGCTTTCTTTAAAAAAAAGAAAGAAAAAAATTTTTTTTTTTTTTTTTTTAGCTTGCTTTAGAAAGGGATACAGTCTATATATAAAGCTATTCAACACACGTCAGACTTCAGAAATGTTTGGCATTTCGTACTGAACCAGACTGAAAAGGATTACAGTCACAACTAGACCAGTTACAGTGGAACATGGGCATAGTCACAGTGGGGCAAAAAAGTATTTAGGCAGCCACCAATTGTGCAAGTTCTTCCACTTAAAAAGATAAGAGAGGCCTGTAATTTTCATCATAGGTATACCTCAACTATGAGAGACAGAATAAGAAAGAAATTCCAGAAAATCACACTGTAGGATTTATTTACAAATTATGGTGGAAAATAAGTATTTTTTAAAAATCCCAGAACCACACGGGGGACCTAGTAAATCACCTGCAGAGAACTGGGACCAAAGTAACAAAGGACACCATCAGTAACACACTGCGCTGCCAGGGACTCAAATCCATGCTATGTCCAGACCCATCTGAAGGGAGAATGCCATATGGTCAAATGAAACCAAAATAGAACTTTTTGGTAAAAACTTAACTTGTTGCTGAGTTGCATCCAAAGAACACCAGACCTACTGTGAAGCATGGGGGTGGAAACATCATGCTTTGGGTCTGTTTTTCTGCAAAGGGACCAGGACGACTAATCCGTGTAAAGAAAAAAATTAATGGGAACATGTATTGTGAGATTTTGAATGAAAATCTCCTTCCATCAGCAAGGGCATTGAAGATGAAACATTGCTGAGTGTTTCAGCATGACGATGATCCCAAACACACCACCCGGGCAACTGAGGAGTTGCTTCGTAAGAAGCATTTTAAGGTCCTGGAGTGGCCTAGACAGTCTCCAGATCTCAACCCCATAGAAAATCTTTGGAGTCTGTGTTGCCCAGCGACAGCCCCAAAACATCACTGCGCTAGAGGAGATCTGCATGGAGGAATGGACCAAAATACCAACAACAGTGTGTGAAAACCTCGTGAAGACTTACAGAAAATGTTTGACCTCTTTCATTGGCAACAAAGGGTATATACAAGTATTGAGATGAAATTTTGTTATTTACCAAATACTTCTTTTCCACCATAATTTGAAAATAAATTCTTTAGAAATCCTACAAGATGATTTGTAGGATTTTTCTCTTATTTTGTCCCTTATAGATGAGGCATACCTATGATGAAAATCACAGACCTCTCTCATCTTTTTAAGTGGGAGAACTTGCACAATTGGTGGCTGACTAAATACTTTTTTGCCCCATTGTACGTTTTCTTAAGTGGGGCATTGGGAAGGCACTTTGTATCACACTTACACACTCCCTCGTCATATACACTGCTTTATCCTGTATACAGGGTCCCGAGGGGCCTGAAGCCTATCCCAGGAGACTTAAGGCATGAGGCGGGTACACCCTGGATGAGGTGCCAGTCCATTGCAGGGCAGACACACAATCACACGCTCATACACACACTTTGGGCAATTTATGGGAATGCCAGTTAGCTTAATCTGCATGTCTCTGGACTGTGGGAGGAAAATGGAGCACCTAGAGAAAACCAACCAAGCACAGGGAAAACATGCACACAGACCCCAAAGCGGGACTTGAACCTGGACCCTGGAGGTGCAAGGCAAAAGTGCTAGCCACCAAGCCATCGTGCCACGTTTTATAAACTCTGGCTTTTTGTTTGTATTCATTTTTTAATGTCAAAGTTACAATTTATTTATTTCCAAAAACACAGATATGCATGAATGCACTGAAGCTTTCTAATGGACTTTCTGATCTAAAATATTGAATATTTTAATGCACTTAACCTTGAGATTTAGAAGTGTTTTTAATTTTTTGTTGTAGTAACAATCTCTGCAGATCTTTTCAAATCACAGTAATAGTTTTATTCTGATTAAATTGAAAATATTTAAATGTTGCATGTATTATTATATTTTATTTCATAAAGTAATTTCGCCAGGTTTTTTCTTCTTCTTTTTTTGGTTCTAGTTTACTGGTCCTTTTTACTGGCTACCATATTTCTGAGTTTGAGTCATTTTTTTTTTTTTAAAGGTCTACTGAAACCACATTCAGTAAACAGAAACGTAAAGTAAATATAGGCTTGGCCTGCTTTCCAAGAGGAACAGTATTTTATTTAAGCGTGCTGCCTGTACCTACGTCCCCTATTCCTGGCTTACTAACCCTGTCTTGAGGCAATCATGAAAGTGTCTTTTGCTAACATTGTAAGAGTTTGTGCTTAATGGCACCACTTGCGGATCCTCTGGTCATTTTCATACCCCACAATCAGCACTTTTGAGGGCGATGAAAATGACTGACACGTAAATGACTTACGGTTAAAGAAAATGGCCCTCTGAAAGAAGGAAGTGGGAAGGAAACGCAGAGGATGGTGTTCAATTATCGCGAAACACTTGGTTTGGCAGATTTGTGACTTGATGGTAGGAGATGGGCTTGGCAGAAGCTTGAAAAGGAAACATGAGAACTTGTGTGAGGGTGTGTGTCTTAGTTTTTTTTTTTTTTTTTTGACATTTTTGCTATAGAGAGACTGAGTAAGCGAGAAAGGAGAGAATTTAATGCTGCGGGGATTTGGTCAGGGTAAAATTGCCCAAGACATCTATGCATATTTAGAGCTTTGCAATCCAGCATTTGGCCCTTCAAGCCTTGACTGTGGTTTGTGTGTGTGTGTGTGTGCGCGCGCACACTGAAGCATTTAGCGTGTTAAAAAGTGAATTGGGTCGTTAAATTCTTTGCCCTCTGACCTCTGTAAAATATATTTAAGGCAAGAGTTCACAGGTGGAGCTCATTTCTGCTTTCACACGTCTATGAAGCGTTGTCGCTCTAAGTCATGAAGAGATCTGGAGCTTTATAGGCTTTAAAGGCAGGTGGATGTGACTGTAATGAATTTGAGCCAAAATTCCTCCATAAAATTTTGGCTGCATAGAAACCACAGAAATGCCTTGATGCATACTTTAATCTATGCAGATATATTTTCCTTATGTCCATTCTGTCCTTGTTACACATGAAGCTCTCTCTCTCTCTCACACACACACACACATACACATACACACACAAACAACCGGTCAGAACATGCCTTCATCCGTGTGTGTGAGGTCCTTGCCCCAGGGTAAGTTCTCCAATACTGCATTTTGGAGGAAGGTCACACACACACATCTGGTGCGAAGCAAGCAGACGGAGCGCAATCACACGAGAGGACGTGTCATAGTTCTGAATCACACAAATCAAACATCCAAATCCGCTATTCCTCTTCAGCACCAGTATTACACCTCTCCACTCGCCAGCTGTGGCTTTCATCACTGCATTAATAATGCATGTTATTGTGTGTGTGTGTGTGTGTGTGTTGTTTCTGTCTTGCTCTTTCGATTTCACACACACAACCTGCTTCTCTCATCATATCCTTCTGTTTTACTTCAGTCTGATTAAATGTGAGCTTCTGTCACGTTTGACGAGCGCTGAGCATTAACGCGTGTTTAATTTCACTAGGAAATTATTAATAATAGAAATAAAGCCAAAACCTTGTTTAACTTTAGAAAGATAGACTTGTGAACTAGCAGATGCTGTAAATATTACAATACCAGAAGGTATATGAGTGATAAATTCACACACATATATTCTGATACATTTTATTTCTTTTTTTTGTTTTGTAATCTACAAAGGCAAGGCGTTTCCTGAATGATGAAAGAAATACTTTTTTTTTTAAAAAAGTCTTTATACCCTTATGAGAACTTTGTTCTTTGTCCCAGCTCCCTGTACTGTACTCCATTAAAAGATAGTAAGTTATTTTCTAGGAGCACTATAAAAACACTATAATAGCAGGAAACTTGCGGAATCATTTTAAATGTCTCTGAGGCAGATTCGTCCAGTTTTCCGCAGAATTTTATGTTCGCTCTTTGTTCAAATTTGCTGTTCGTGAAGAAATAGCAGACGTGGTAACGCATGTGGTAATGCACTTATAAAGGTCAGAAACCTTTTAATACCACCTCGTACTGTATACTTGGTTCAAGTTCTTATAAAATATAACAATAACTCCATGACTAGCATATAGTATGAAATAGTTTTTTTTGCACGGTGTGATATTTACACGACTGTTCTCCATGTTAGGGCAAAAAAACAACCAAAACAGTGTCTCACCTGGGTGAAAAAGTGAATTTTTAGAGAGGCTTATATGAGACCATTTTACATAATATTTAATGCTTCTTTTCTGGGAAATATGCATGCACATTTATATTTTTATCAGATAAAAAGATAAAATAAAATAAAATTTTATGCCCATTTATGTAGTGGCGGTAACTTTTTAAATTAAAATCTTTCAACGGTCTTAATTGTCATTTAGATGCAAAAAAAAAAAAACATGAACCTTAAAAAATGAGCATAATTCTAAAATGCTAAATTATTAAGATATTGCATCATGAATTTAACATGGTTACAGACACTAGAGATTTTTTAAGCTTTTAACAAAAAAACTATTTAAGCAACAATTTTTACCAGTCATACGCTTCTAGAAGCTTACACCAATTTTAGTATCAATACTGATAAAGAATATAAATAAATATCATTTTAATTAATTATTGTTTGAAAGGAGACAGTATAATGCTGAAAAAATGGTTTTGGTTATAGTAACCAGTATGTTAGTAACTTGAAAATTTTAGGGAAGCAAGATGTTGCATAAACTTCCAAAGTAGCTTCTGTGCACAGTTTCTGTATTATCTGTAAAACATAAAAAAAATAAAATCAGCACCAATACTGTGTTTTTAACCGTCAAGTTAAAATCATCTGATTGGCGACTGTGCTGTCATCATCTTCAAATTCAAATTTTATTTGTCACATACACAGTCATACACAGTACGGTATGCTGTGAAATGCTTAGACAACTGCTCGTGACCTAAAAATAAATGATTATGAATAGGAACAGGAAATAAATATGAAAATTAAAATGAAGGGTAAATTTAACTAGGAAAGAATAAAATTAAATCTAAAAAGTAAAGTTAAAAATAAAATAACTGTACAACAAAAATACACAATATAGAAAATATATGAAGAATATATGAAGAAATATAGAACAATAAGAGCAGCTGTATGAGTAGGTATATATATGTAATTTTTGTGCGGAATGGAGTTAGAATAAATGGTAATAAAAGAATGGTAATGTCCAGGGTTGTGCAATCCACATCTTGGTTGACATCGCTAAAATCAAGTGCTCTTAACAGTTTCAAACTTTATTAGCTTCAATATTTTTGCTAAACCAACTCGAAGCATAATTACATAAAAACCTGAATCATGCTACAGTAGAAGTCTAATGGAAATATTTTTGATTTCCTGTGCATACAACTAAACAAAAATATATTCCAAAATAAATAAAGGCTCACTTACCGTAGCTGTCAGCTAGTTTTGCTAATCTGACGAAAACAAAATCTTCCTACTCCTTATGGCAAAAAAAACAACAAAACAAAATGGATACAACCTGAGCGCTTCCAGGCTAGCTAATCTCCCCACACACTTGTAACTGTCAGCTGGTTTGATATTAGTTTAGCTAATTTGATAAAATGACATTGGGTTAAATGTCAGGGGTAAATGTGGGAGTTTTATGGATAAATGTGGGATTGTAGCAGCACTAAATGCCAGCAAAGATATTAATAGCTGTGAAGAAAGGAGGGGAAAACATGATATGCTTGGTTTTGTTTATGCAATGCTAAGTCCTTTAGCACAAACTGTGCAGCACTGCTAAAGTGTCTCTAAATTATATCTTGCTTTCTGTGGAACCAAATTGTTCTGGGAAAAAAAAGAACATTACACTCCTGACACAAAAATCAATAGCCAGAAATACAGCAAAATATTGCTTGTGAACAGCAGTGTTTACCATGCTAATGGACTCGCAGTTGGACTAACTTGACCTTGTTCTAAGGGTATGTGTGTGTGTGTGTGTGTGTGTGTAGTGTGTATGTTGGCAGCACTATCCCTCAGACCAGCAGTAACGTTTCAGTCGTGATGGAATGTAGCAGCCACATTAGCACTGCCCTGCTAAAACTCAGCTCCCTTGTGAAGATGATATTCCATAGCTGAGGACATTGAGACCTGACATGTGCAGGTGTTTGTGTTTGAGACACTTTTGAGTGTTTCCATAACTCCATGTCTGCTTAGGAATAAATAAGCATTGAAATGTATGTCTATGCCATATGGAGCCGAGTACCATTTTTTTTTTTAATTATGCAGTTTCTGTTGTATGGTTATGTGAAGAATGCATTTTTTTTGACCTATTATTTATAAGTCTTCTGTACTGTATGTCCAACTTAGGCATGCTCATCAAGGTTAAAACAAGTTAGGCGAGCAAGATGTACTTTCATTTTCAAGTGTGCTTTTATTTATTAATGAACTAGCATAAGTACCTTTCATTAACAGTTTTGTAGAAACAGCTTAAAAGCTAAAAATAAGCTGATCAGCTTTAATGTAATCAGTGATATTATTATTTCAGGTTAAATACCATGTACATGCCAGGCTCGATTCCCGTCTCTGTGTGCATGGAGTTTGCATCCATGCCCAGCTTGGTGGGTTTCCTCCAGGTACTCCGGTTTCCTCCCACAGCCTAAAGACATGTAGATTAGGCTAATTGGCGTTCCCAAATTGCCCGTAGTGTGTGAAGGAGTATGTGAGTGTATGTGTGTGTGCCCTGCGATGGATTGGCACCCTGTCCAGGGTGTACCCTGCCTCGTGCCCTAAGCCTCCTGGGATAGGCTCCAGGCCCCCGCGACCCTGAATACAGGATAAAGCGGTATAGAAGATGAGTGAGTGAGTGATAAGTACCATGTACATGTCTGTCTGTAAAGCAGAAAACTCTGCCTAACCTATTAATACAAAGAAAGAAAAAAAAGGTTGAGTATCTTACGCCTTGTTTATGCTAAGTTGTACTTCTTTTGTTTTCAGCCAAATACACTCCCTGTTCGGTAATCGGAGAGTGAATCACAGAAGAGAAATTGAAAACGTAGATTGGATAAAGATTAAGTTTTGTCTTAAAACGACTCCAGTGCATTAAAATTCACTTATACCACTTCAGCGCTGTTATTTCAGCAGTGAACTAATCTCAGTAAAAATATTTAGTTTAGCTTTTCTAATTAATATCTATTGGTGCAGGTGTTGGTTTACATTGAGCAAGTAACTTATCTTTAGGCAGATATCATTAAATTCTGTCCAGCAGTCAATTTAAGACGCACCCACAGTTTGAGGCATGTGCAGTACGTTGTAAAAACTTGCGGTTTATAATCTGGCACATAACTGCTCATAACGTCCTTTCTACTAAACATTTTGATTTAAGTTATGGTGCAGGTTTAACTTCAGGCAATTACCTGAGGATGGGCAAAATGTCATTAAATTCTTTCAGTCGGTTTTACCTGATGCTGTGACAAAATCTGACTTAACAGA
This sequence comes from Clarias gariepinus, assembly GCF_024256425.1. Lineage (NCBI taxonomy): Eukaryota > Metazoa > Chordata > Actinopteri > Siluriformes > Clariidae > Clarias > Clarias gariepinus. Next base: position 10,045,629 of record NC_071104.1, read on the forward strand.
CATACAGACAGACATACAGTACAGATAGAAACCTGAGACTGGTCTCGGGTCGTCCAATGTATGGAACATAAAGATATAATTGAAAGAGTGAGTTCTGACAAAAGTACAGACTAAACCTTTCTCTTATTTATATAGACAAAATGCCACAGATTTTAAACTTATATAGTTAGATATTATGTTGTGGAGCATTTAAGAGACAAGTAATTTGCTGTTATCTTTTATGTTATAGCCGCAATTAACTGTATTTATATCGCTCTCGATCTCATATTCAAGTTCTTCTAGTGCGTGCTTTTCTGGCATGGCTTCTTAAATAATGTTGACTAAACCTATAGAAAGATTATATGGGCAAACAGACGTAACAGAAGGGACATAGCAACAATGCTCAGGTAGTATGTGGGAATTAAAAGATGTTCAATTGGTACTAATAAACCCAAAGTGTGCCAAGAAAATGGCAGGATGGCAGACCAGTCTTGCACCAACAACCATGCCTCGTTCAAAGTCACTTAAATATGACTTCCTTTTGGTGTACACTTCAGTAGATGGTCTTGACCATATCTAAATTCCTAAACGGTTTGAGTTGCTGCCCTGTAAATAGTTTAACAAAGAAATTCATTTTAACAGAGAAACCACAAAGCACTTTATCTGAATACTTTGTGCTTTCAAAATCAGAAGACTTAAAGAAACAGCTTTACCACTGACTTATACAAACCACTGATACTGGAGACTTCTTCCTATTTTCTGTAGAAAACATATTCATAACCTTTCAGCTGGAACTAATGGCAGAAATCATGTGTTATATAACATTCATCCACATTGTGGAACCAATCCCCTTTTTATTTAGCTTTACAGTTTTTACACTACGAACTTGCTCAATAGTGGCCATTGGATGAGTGAGTAATGAAGTGTGCAAGGGTTTTATTTATTTAAGTTGATTGTGTTGAAATCTGCATGACAAAAAAAACAATAGCCATGCCATGTCGAAAATCTTACATTGTCTGCAAATATCATTTTTATCATTTGGGAATGATTTATTGATTACTGGAGTTGCGGAGTCAGATATGAGAGAATTTATGCAGGTCAACAACTTTATGTTTGACCTTTTTGTGTTCATTATAATGGACGTTGCTGATATTGTACGTGAGAAGAAAGCAGGCAGCTGTATTATTATTATTATTGGAAGGTTAAGCTGTTGCGTTGTTGTTTCTGTCTCTGTTCCTGTTAAAATGGAAATAGAAAGTGTCATGCATGACAGGTGTCTGTGCTCACTGGCTGCTGACCTCGGTACTCGCTCGTTGTCGGTTCGCGAAAATATTCCGATTTTCAAATTTCGTAGGTGAGAATGATTATTATAACCTGTTGTGGTGGATTTGTGAAATGAAGCTTAGCCTTGTGACCGTTGTTTTACCGTCTGCGCCGATATTGAGAGAATGGGAGTAAGTGCTTGCGCTGAGTAGATTTAATTTAGAAAGCTCAGAGGTATAATGCTTGCACAGAGACCTGTCATGAACTTCTATCACTGGTGCTGGGTAAAATCTTACCTAAATGTATGGCTAGATGTCTCTGTGGAAATTAAGCATCACCCTCAGCCTATAAATGTTAATTTAAATCCTGCAGACTAACAGCTCTGTCTGGGGAGTGTGCGGCTAATCCATGGACACCCTGGCAAACTGCATATACTGATTAGGTATGCTCCAGTGAACTGAGGACAGAGGAGCTACAGAAATATGCACTTATAGTGAAATGTGTGCAGTGCGTTTTCCTTTTATGCCTTGCATTGGCTCGTTTTGTGGTAAATAGGTAATAGTAGCTGCATATGTGTGCTAAATTGTGATCCAGGTCGTGGAAACCTGGGTTTATTTGGGTTTGTAAAGAGATTTTCGTAATTGCACTTTTGTATTCAGAGAACTGTCTGATGTCCTACTACATACATACTAACAAACATCCCTATACTGTATTATTTCAGCAATATGTGGTTCAGTAATGTTTGCATCAGTTTGAACTGAACGACTATTTCTTTTAACATATAAAACACTATATATATAATTAATCTGACTGTTTCACATCAGAGGTTTCACTGGCTGCTGTTTCTAATCAATACTTTGAAATTGGTTTCTCAATATGTAGATTACAGCTTGGCAAGGAAACTAGACTGGAACCGAACAAATTGCTCGCAACCTTTACTGGACAATTTTTATTGACTGTAGGTGGTTTATAGCATTTGTGTCATGCCGTACACACATTAGTCATCACCGTCTTTTCTTTAGCTGTAGGAATCAGGTTCATTTAGTTATGCATGTTTTTTCCAAGGTAGGGCTTATACAGTAAATATGAATGTTTCAGGAAGTGTGATATAACGGGAAGCTACATAACTAAAAAAAAAGAGAAGGACTACTTGAACTACTTTCTAACAATTGATCAGATTGATTTGGCTGTAATTTGTATGAATACGCTGGAAGTAACGCTCTACATGTAACCTCTACATAGGCCAAAATAACTTGCAGTGCGTTTGTGTAAAATTAGTTATATTAGTGAAAGATATTTCTGAAATTTTGCTGTCTTATTAACCTTATACCTACATTCAGTATCATACTTCTATTATAGAATTAGCTTTAATATCATAATACATTTAGTTCCTTCCTCAACCCATTCATCATCTTGACCGCACTGAGGTATGTATCGTATAGTGATCCTTGAGTACTCATAAGAACATCACATGGGCTTTGTCATTACATTGACCTCATTGTATTCCAAAATGGGAAAACAAATTGGTATTCGCAACTTGTGCACAGGTCAGCATGTGGCGTTAACGTTTTTTGTTTATTACTTTTTTAATCCGATCCAAGCCGGAAGATCCCCACTCAGGTTAAAAAGTGTTGCCTTCTCTTACTGTATTCTTCTCTTTTATTGTTTAAAACAGTCAAAGAGAAGTGTCACTGTTTTTTTTTAATAAGGCCGCTTCATGACAGCACCCTTTCCGTGACATGGTGTTCGTGGGAATAACTTTATGGGATTAGAGGCACCGTGTTTCCATTTGGAGTGGATTACAGTAATCTCCTCTTATTGAGTTTTCTGATGCACCGCTGTTGAGTGAAGTGTTCTAAAGTCCATGTAATGATATCAATGAGAGGAGGGAAAACGAACACTTTAAGTTGCGGATTTAATTTAAAGTAATTCCGTCTTAAGAATTTAATAGTGCCAGTTCCGAGTTTAATATTCCATTAAAGGAGGTTCGTTATGCTTTTAGTCAAAACATAACTGGGTTGCGCCATCAGGCGCTGACGGACTTAGCCAGTGTGTGCCGTTTCATACCGCGTTGAGCTTTCTTTATTAATTTTAAAGCCTGTTAAAGTATATCTATACTATTGTGTTTTAACTGTGGAAATAATGTACAATTCATTCAAGTCTGCTTTATGCTAGAGAATTTGAATAGGGCAACACATGCAAAGTGTTCGAGTCAACCCGGGACTTTCACAAGATTCACAAGAAATTTCATCACAAGTCCCGGTTTGATGTGAACGGCCCTCGTGTATTTATTATATACTTTCGGTAATTCTTATAGATTTTACATCTTATAAACTGTCCAAATGTGGCTGCATGCAGGTTTCAAGTGACAGAAATCGAAAGGAATGCTGCAGGGGAAAATCATTGGCCACCCAAGCTAATATTTTGTCACAGCTTTTAATTACAAGCCTTTATATAGTGTAATTTGGTGCTGTGCATATGTTACAATCGACAAATCAACAAACCCGTTTCAATATTCACTTTAAGTGGCTCAAATTTTAAACTGAACCATTTTTCAGATTGAACAATTTTTCCATTAAGCGCACTCATCAAAGTGTTCATGCCTTTAAATGATATTTTATATGGGCCATATTTAGCCACTTTCAACTTTAAATATGATCCACTGAATTCATCACTGTCAGACACAGGTCAGCGCTTGGCCAGCAGCTGGTGATGAATCCGGTTTTAAACCAATTTATCTGCTTTATAAAAAGAACCGCTGTGGATATTTATACTTCGTTTTAAGCAAAGTGTCAGCAGCTCGAAAATGTACCACCACAAGACAAAGGACATGCCGGGCATCATCATCATCATCATCTTTTCTTTTTTTTTTAATTTTAATCAGAGTGTGCATAATGAAGGTTTTTTTTAAGGAATAAAATAAAAGGATCGGATTAAATGATAGTTGTTATTAAGGCACAGTAGGTTAATCAAGTAATATACATTTACACATAGTAAATTAAAGAGTGAGTGCAAATCAAAATCTGTAATATACTTTTTTTTGCATTGAATGGACAACCATATAGTAGTTACTCTGAATAATAATGATATCTCTCTAGCTTTTTCAGAATAATTTGATCAACAATTACAGCATGAAACCTCAACAAATAACAAGCGAGTTAAATCAGGCTCTTAAACCGAGCAAGCTATTACCATCATTATCATTATTGTTGGTCTTTTGTTTGCCAGACAATCGAAGACTGTCAATACACAATCCATGCACACTTGAGCAGGAGCTTACACACAGCACAGCTGGAGCAGTTGTGCAGGGATTCGTCTTATTACGAAAATAGAGACATATTGTAGTGAATGATTAGGGACCAGGAGAGAGAGGGAGTAACATGAGAGAAGGTAAGGGCGACACATGGGCGTCGTCATTGTCAGGTTCAATTAAATCCATCATGTAATTGCAAGCTCAGTCTTTTTTTTATAAGAATGAAATTGAGCCTAGCATTAGATTTTTCAAAAGGAGCTACAATTAAACTAAATTGGACATGAAAATGGCAAACCTCCGTTCCGCTCTTTGTTCGAGCCCTCACCCCTCACCTTAACCTTTATAAAATGCTAAGGGACACCAAAACATTTAAGCATATCATGACTATATTTGCGACTAAAGCTGTCTACCCAGACATGACATCATAGTCTGAGACCTGTCTCTTAGGGCTGTTGATTGACAACATAGGTCGAAGGTGTCTATACGTACATTACTCTTCTAAATTCTGCTCTCTTTGCCAAGTGCTCCTTTCCCTGATACGTTTCCTTCCTGGCTTGCCATCAGAGAAATATATAATGATTAAGAAGACTGATGCGTATAAGCCCAGGCATGTGAAGATTAATCCGGGTCCCAGTTAAATATCAACCCTTGTAATATGAGCGCCGCGTTGGGCTTCAGACCGAGGCCGTGGATGAAGGTTCGCTCTCGATATCCAACACTTCATTATCTGAGGATGTGGGATTTTCTGTAAAGTCCAGGCCGCTGCACTTTCATCAAATATTAGACGTGAGTGCCATTTAAGCGAGCTCTCAGGTTGCTGTGTTGGAGTCAGGCTCGTGTGAGGCATAGAGTAAAGCATTAAAAATATCCGGTATATCTAAACAGGCACATTAATGTGATTCGAAACCATAAGATGGTTAAAGCAGACTTCTTTTATTTGATGACTAGGGTTTTAAATTACATTATACACAGAATAAGGTATCAAAATACATGTAGAGCTTATAAGAGGATTTATATTTATGGCAAACTAGTTTGTTGTTTTTATACATTAAAAAATTATGATTTGATGTGTGTTCATCTGTCCGTAAAAACAAATCCATGGTGTAGGCACCATCAAAGTCCAATGGTACCTGTGCCATGATATTTTTGACAATATCACTGTATTTACTATGTTACATTGTGCTGCTATGGTACATGGTCCTACCATGTACTGTAGTATGGTCCTATGGAACGTGTACCAGGATGCTGTCAAAAATATGTCATACACAGTAATGTTCCATAATGGTAATATTAAAGGAATCTTATGGTATTTAATGGGTACCACAGTGGGCCTAAAAGTATCTCAGTCTAGTAGTCTGTGCTGGTTAGATACCTTGTTATATACCAAATTAAACGTTGGTGGCCACCGTGGTGTTCAACAATGTGTTGTGTTACTTTCACGGTGTCCACTGAGGTTCCATAGTACCAACCATGGTATACATCAAAGTACAGTGGTACAGTACTACAAGGGTACTAACTGAAGTGCAATAGTACTGAACCTACCCTGGTACTCTATAACAATCACTTTCAACCCTAGTCCTTGAGGACCAATCAAATTTTCAACCAAGTTTCAACCCTATCCCTGCATATTATTGTGTTCTCTCATTTCCTAGCACACCTGATTTATCTTGTGTCAGACCTGAGATCCTCCACCCGAGTTAAGAACCACTGCTACAGTATGTATGAACTATGTACTGTATGTGGTTTCTGTGGCACCACAGCAATACTATGGTATATTTTATGGTATGAACTATAGTAAACATTTTCAGAGATCTTTTTAAACTAAAGTCGCATTGCCTTTTATTTAAAAAAGCTATCATTAAGATCTTTACGCCGTAAAGGCTGTGGATTAGGTATGATGAAACAAAAATGAAGAACAGAAGCATTACCATAAAAGCCTGTTTAATTAGATTAACACTAACCCATCATAGGTGTCTGTGAGCTCATGTATATTAATGAGATCAGGTAACATTTCCTTCAAGTGTGTTTAGGACAGCTTGGAAGGATGTGATAACTTCACATGTGTGGTTAGTCTCCAGATTGCTGGTAACTGTCACATGGAAGCACGGAATGCTCTAGTGGATAGAGATTGCTGAGGACTAAATTTAGGGGAGAATGGAATATAACAATCCTGTAAATGCTGAAATAAGCAATATTATATTCTATAAATGTTTTTGGACACCCTTTCATCTATTTAAACATTTTGCTTCACTAACTTTGCTTTAAAATTTGAATCAAGGAATGTCTGTATGGCATCCACAAGTATTACACTGTGTCTACTCCATTTCTTTGACTACAATTAATTTATTTATAACACATTTTATAACACATAATATCAGCATGAATAAAAAGAGTGGTCAGCAGAATCATGGAAAACGTTGCATGAGTTTCTTAGCATTTAGGATGGTAAAGGATTTGCTTTAATGATGTGTGCATTAGAGCTGACATAGACTCCACAAGTTTGTTTAAAACTCTCTGATCCATCGCAGATCAAATCCGTCATCGTTCCGGCCGGACACGTGGCTTAATCTGAGAGATAAAGCTCATGGAAAATCTAACCTTTTCATGAGCCCACTATGTTTCCCAGAAGTTCAGCAGTAAGACCTGCCATTACAGCTTTACTCACTTTCATGTCTGGGACTCAGGATGGAGAGACACTCTTCTCAGCAGCCTTTAAGGGGCCTTTGATGGCTTAATCATAGGCCGTACCATACTTGAGCCTCTGGAGCTCATGTCCATGGTGTCTTCTTAGGGCAATGTATGCTCTTATATGTGGGAAACAAACAGCAAAGATAAGTAGCACAGTATGAGGGCTGTCTTGAGATAAGCTTTGAAACACATCCCGTTCCCTGGTCTTTTGGTGTAGGTGTAAAGGGAATGACTGTAAGGATTCTCTCCTTCCTTGACAAATTTCACCTGGAATTATTTACAGGATGCAGGGTAGGTAGTGCATTGTTGCTTATTCTCTGTGTTTTTAGCACGGCTCCTAGAGATGTGAGCCGCAGCAGGTTCTACTGTATATATATCAGCCTTGTGTTAGGATTGTCTTGCAAGTCCCCAACCAAATTGATTGGGATGGACGTTGGTCCATTTAAAGTTATTCTAATTGAAAAAGGTCAACCTATTTAGCACTAATTAGGCACCCTCCATGTGCGCATGCCTTTTAATAAAGCACTCGTTCATGATGTGGGCTTCTAATTAGGATCTGAGAGTGAGCAGGTTGTTACAAAAAGATTTACAATTCTGTACATTTTATTTGGTCTTTATCAATAATAATTAGTAAATGGTAATGAATACATAAACCATAACACTTGACAACATAATATACTATATATCCAAATGTTTGCAGACACCTGACCATCTCACCCATACAGTAAATAACAGTTAAACATACCATTTCGTGTTAATGTTAGATTAGATTAAATGCAACTTTATTGTCTATATAAGTTAGAGTTAGTACTCGTAAACAAGGCGTTGGCAAGGCAAAATTTAATTTTCTTGTAGTAATAACACATATATTACATAAAAGCTGATTTAGGTAATTATTAGCCTTAAGCTTTCAATAATTTCTATGAATTCTATACAATATCTCTCTGCAGTGATGAAGACATGTCAAGAAGATAACATGTTAAAAAGAATATACATATGATGTCTTTATAGTACAGTATCTACCATATACATATAGCTGTGATTTACAGTATTGCAATAGCAATATTATTTGGGTGTAATATATAGTAGTGCAATAACTAGTATAGATTTTGGATGCGGCGTAGTGGATAAAGCCGTGCATTATAAAGTGGAAGAGTGCTGTAGTGTAGTTTTAACATATGCTGCTTAGTATGGTAACAGCCACATGGAAATAGCCAGTTTTCAGTCTGTTGGTATGGATACCGAGGCACCTGTAGCGCCTACCCGATGGGAGAAGGGTGAATAGTCCATGATTAGGGTGAGAGTTTTCTTTGATAATGCGTCTCACCCTTTGCAGACAGCCTTTTTTTTATTTATATATTTTCTTTTTTTTGTAAATGACCTCCATGGTGTGTAGCTGAATACCAATGACTGGTCGGGCTTTTTTCACCACTCTCTTTGAAATGCTTTACGGTCTGAAGCAGTGCTGTTGCTATACTACACTGAGATTTACAGTCCCCATTGGCTGTTATAATAATCTCCACTCCTCTAGGAAAGGTTTCCGTCAGATTTCAGAGGACAGCTGTGGGAAATCTGTGTTCATGCAGTCACAAGAGCGTTAGTAACAACAGAAACTAATGGGTTATCCGATGTCCGAGCTTATCCTGATGGTGTTGAGTCGACTTTTCAACATTGACCATGTTTTTATGAAGCTTGCTTTGAACACAGGAGCAGCGTCATGCTGAAACAGGCTCGGGTCTTTTAGCTCCAAAGCATGTTTAGTGTGTGCGAAGGCATTCTCTACACTTGGAAAAGGAACACACCTGTTATGTGTGATAGTCAGGTGTCCGTATACTTTTGGTCATATTCAATTCAATTTTATTTGTATAGCGCTTTTAGCAATTTTCATTGCCGCAAAGCAGCTTTACACAGTCAAAAAAATTATTTAAGTTTGTATGAAATGTGAATTTGTATGAATCAAAATGGTCAGTTTGTCCCTGGTGAGCAAGCCGAGGGCGACAGTGGCAAGGAAAAACTCCCTGAGATGGTAATAGGAAGAAACCTTGAGAGGAACCAGACTCAACAGGGAACCCATCCTCATTTGGGTGAAACAGAAAGCAGTAAATGATCTGCATTTATACAGTGTGTAGGGTGGGAGGCAGTTCAGCTATAATAGCTGATGTTAATTGATGTTAATATGGAGTCCAGGTAGTTATTGAAGACCCAGGTAGACTTGTAAGAAGTTCCAGTCATGAACTATCGAACTGTCAAGTCCCCAGAGAAACAGTTGCCAACACCAGTCAAGGCCAGAACCGTCTTCTAGGTAGAGAGAATCATTCCCAGACACCAGACGCATCCCAGAGAGACACACGGGGCATCCATGTGACGAGATCTTCAGTCAGAAGCGGGGCACCAGGATGGGTCAGACAGGTCCGGAGGGCAGAGGGAGTCTGGATCACTGGCAGCTCAGGAACGACATGTGTAGCTCGACAGAGAGAGAGAGAAAGAGTGAAGGGGGAGACAGGAGGAGAGAAGAAAGAGAAAGAGGGGGGAAAGAGAAGAAGAGGAGAGATGGCAGTTAGGTATGGTCACACAGTGTATAATGTGAATGTATATTAACTGTAGAGTGCAAGCAGAGACTCCGGCAGGACTAACTATGACAGCATAACTAAAAGGGAGAGCCAGAAGGAAACACAAACATGAGGGGTTCCTAAGATGTAAAGCAAACAATCACCTCACCGTCAGCAAACCTGAGTGATCAATGAGAGTGAGGAGGACAGCATCTAAACATACCAGTTCACCATAATACTCTACGTCCATGAGTCCCCCAGATCTGCTCCTTTACCTATGGCAAATCTAAAGCCTGGACTTAAACACTGAGACTGTGTCTGAGTCCCAAACACTATTTGGAAGACTATTCCATAATTTTGGGGCTTTGTAAGAAAAAGCTCTGCCCCCAGCTGTATTTTTCATATAGCATATTTGTCAAAATTCTGATTTTTCTACTTTTTATAAGACATGTATTTTTATGTGCTTTTAACTTGTACAAACTCACATTAAATTATTCCTCCTCAAAAGAATTATTTTGAATGAGCAACATCTTTTTTTTTTTTAATGCATAATGGGAAATACAATCTGTTTTCCTTAAAATTGCAGACGACTGATAAAAGCCCATCTGCCGTTTGAAAGTGCTTAATCTCCAGTACTCACTACTCACTGTCAATTCAGCAAACAATTAGCAAGTTAGCAGCCTTGGCCTTTATAAACAGATGTTTTACACACAGAAATACCATGCAGAGGGCTGTATTCGGAATTTGGTGTCTTAAGTCGAAAAAGCACACCAAAATAAGGTCTAATTATGCATGGATTTGGGTTGATTTTCTACTGTTTTTCACCCTCAATATTTGGCAGCTTATAATAAAACAGCACTTGATCCAGCAAACCTTCTTGTCGTTGTTCTCTGGCGCAAATTAGTGAAGCCAGCAGTTATTAAACTGAGGTCTGAATGCATAAAGTGTGTGCAGAATGTTATCTATATTATATAATTATATTACACAGCTCCGAACAAACAAACACACAGGAAAGCTGGAGATCCTTGAAGTTTTACTTGGCACAAATAATAATGTGGTGCGCTCCCTCAGGTCCCGAGTCTTGTGGACGTATTTGCGGACAATTATTCCTTCGGGAGCTCTGGAAACCATTATCCTTCCACGGTCAAAACACCACACTAATCTCTTTCTCTACCACCACCCCTTCCCCTGTCTCGTTTTCTCTCGCTCGCTTGACTGCTCAAACCGTTCCTATTATTTCTCAAGGCCTTATGTCTGTAGCATTACTCAAATCTGCTAAGCAGTACACATTAGCGGTGGGTGTAAACACAGCCGACACAAAGAGCTCTGGTAATAACAGTTATGGCAGTAGAATAATTCATGACAGTAATAGAATTATTTAATCAAATACGCCGCTGTTTCATTGCTAACAGCTGCGAGTCGATGTCATGTCTCAAACAAGTGAGACTGAAAAGCTGCCTGGCGTGAATAATGGCGTTTTGACCGCGCAACTGATCTACCTGCTGTTTCGGCTCGGTTAGATCTTATAGGGAAAAAAATAAAAAAAGCATGTGTTCTTTATCATTCACACAAAGTGGAGCATTGGGAAAAAAACAACATGCATGCTGCAAAAATAATGGGGATAAATAAGACTGTGATCAGTAATCAATGGCAGAATCGCCTCCTTTGGAAGAATAGCATTTACACCCATCAGCCATAGCATCAGCACCACCCGCAGGTGATCTGAACAACACGGATCACCAACTATACACCAGCAAACTGGTGACAGAATAATGGGCACCCAAGGCTCACTCATGCCCACAGGGAGCAAAGGCCAGATCGAATATTACACAAAAGCCGATGCAGAACGACTCGCTGAAAAACGTCAGTGTTGACCATGATAGAAAGACTCAGCGGGCAAAGAGATCTGAGCTCCAAACTCTCCAGGTCCCAATTTGAGTGAGCACCCATGGGATGCATTGGACCCATCCTGTAACCCACATCATTATGTGCAATTTTGCTGGCTTTGACTTAAGGTCATTACTCATAGGGAAAAACTAAACAAAAAAAGTCGCTGTTTGGGAATTTGGCTAGGTCTCTTCAGGTTCAGGAAGTGATGTCACAACAGACTGCACACCTCATCAACAGTAAGCAACTTAACGCTTCTTGTCTCTGCTTTAGTTCAGTCAGCATGCAGATATACTGTAGCGTATACTGTATATTTGATTGATAACATTGACTATACAGTTCACTGTTTGAGGTGGCGAATATACACTAATCAGCCATAACATTACAAAACAAAACATTATGCCCAGTACTGTGTGGGTTCCCCTTGTGTTGTCTGGGCAGCTTTGGCCTCTTCGGGACATGACTTCTCAACACCTCTTGGGGTGCGCTGTGGTGTCTAGCACCAGGATGTTGACACCGGGTCCTTTGGGTACTGTGGGGCCTCTGTGGATCAGACACGTTTGTCCGGGGTATTAGATTGGGATTTTTGGATCTATGTTGCATATCTATGAGCATTGACTTTTTACAACGGTTTGTGCCAACCGGCATTTCTGTGGGATCAGACTGGAGGTCTGGGTAAACCTTGGGTACCATGTCACCAATATGTTGGTGTATTGTTGATAATCATAGGCATAGGCATAGCTTAAATGTAAAAAAAAATGAAAGAAGACATAATTCCGAGTTTCCAGTTCACACTTTGTTGCAGTTTCAGTGACGGAATTCACCTGGGTCAGGGCTAGCATGTGTAAGACCCACTAATATTTACAATTTCCTCACAATTAAGTAACTGACAATTCCAACTCCTGGGAAAATTCCAAACCCAGGATGCACTGCTGCTTGCTAGTTAGCACGGTTGCGCCACAACCTCTCGGGCTTGGGTGTTTGAATCCCACCTCCGGTATGTATATATCTGTTTGGAGTTTGAATGTTCTCCTGGTGGATTATGGGTTTCCTACAGGTACTCTGGTTTCCTACCACCATCTAAAGACATGTGGTGTGAGCTGGTTAATGTTATTTAATTTCCTGTATTGGAGGACTGGGTATTTGAAAGTATTCAAATACTCTGCCCTATTACCCATCCATGGTGTCCGTCACCATGTGCCTTGAGTCTCTGGGATAAGCTCAACATCCTCCACAACCCCATTGGTTTTTGGAGTTGTATGAAAAATTTATAAGGAAATGTATCAATTAATTGATTTTAACCCACCAGCTACTGTAGATCTCTCCAGAAGAATAATACCTATGAGTATAGAATGAGACTTTTAGCCGCAGATGGTGCTGATATTTTGGGGATTTGAGCTTGCAATCTGCTGACAATAGAATAAATGCTTTACTGTTGCTGATCATTTAGATGAAAAATTGCAGTATTGTGTACAGCCCCAGATTTCCTCAGATACAGTATAGTATACAGGTTATAATACATCACTGGTTTGTGCTGGTCAGCCATGCAGGATATGTTCAAAAGCAGAATTAGTACTTGGGGACAGTCCTGTCTGGTGAATTAAGGTTAAATGTTGCTAAAAGCTTTAGAATATATATATATATATATATATAAACCAGGCGACCATGGACATTTTAATAAATGCTGTTTAATAGACACCAGAAGTGTCTCCGGTGGCAGTGGCTGGAATGACACACAACCTCCAGAGTGTCCAAAAGTCATAACACGATGTACTGTATAATTACACAGCAGTGGTGTGCGCTTGAGTTTTATGAAGCCTCCCATTCCCTAATGGATGCACTACATAACCTAGATGAGCTAATGAATAAGCAATTCTGCTTTCATTACTGTAATTATGCCTATTTACAGATATATACGTGAGTATTACCGCTCTCCATTGGCTTAAAAGAGCACAATTTTTTTAAGTATACACTCTTTAATGGAGTGTAATGTAAACCTATTCCGCATGTGCACGTGTCGTGAAGTGGCGTTTGGGTTATAAGTACACCTGTGTGTGTATGTGTGTCAGTAAAGCTGGGAAACCTGAAAAAATTGGATTGGATTAACTTACTTTGTGTGGTTAATGGGCTGTTACTGGGGTCTAGTACACACAATTACACTCCATTTAAACTTCATGCCCTTGGTACGCTCTTTATGTGAACACGTGCGTGTGTGTGTATGGGGATGTAGATATGTACACGGTTGTCAGCTGATCATATGGTCACCTCGGACGTGAGCTTGCATGTGCTTCGTGCTTCCAGAAGCAGGACTTGAAGCTTGAGATTATAATATAATTAAGTATAATTGAGGTTGATTACAGTCACCACTTCGGTTCTACTGTGCACTTCGACATTAAACATTTACACAGATACACTTGTGTGTTTACTTCAGCGGATCAGAAAAATATGATCCTTTACAATGTCATCACAGCGTGACGCTACACAACACGTTACCCAGGCATTCACTGATTTTCATTTAGAAGCTTTGTGTTTCAGTAAAACTACCTTATACAGTATGTACTCCAGTAATCAGCATGCGTCTCATTCTTCCTTGCTACACATAATATAAAATCAGCAAATAATATTTTGCTATCTAAGCACGCCAGGGTAAATTACATATGCATTCGTTTTGCACTTGACACTGGCTTGTAATTTTTTTCAACAGCAATGATTGATAATTGCGCTCTATGCAGCATTAGACATTTTAGCTATCAAAAGTCACGGATGAGGAAAGCGGTTAAATGAGAACGGGAATGACAGACGCCTGGGGAAAAAAACGGAAGGAAACGAAATGACACAAAAGAAGGAATTCTGACACAAAAGCTAATCATACATGAAAAAGGTAGAATGCTGCTTTGAAATTGCTGCCATTACCGCTGCACGGTCAGAGTCGTATCCACGTTAGCATTTGGCACCAGTGCGGTAACGATGGCAAAGTGCGTCAGCGGCTTCCCTTTTTTTGTTCTCACTCTGTCAGGAGGGGAAATTTTTTTTTAAAGGTATATTGAATGACAGTAGATGTACAGTATTTTTGACTAGTGCATACTGTATATGCTAATTTATCTTTTAATCTGATGAGGTTGAAAGGTGAAGCTGTATTATAGTCCTAGCAGAAGTTCTGCGCGTGTCAAATTGAGTCAAATTAGTAAAATTTTTCTCACCGGTGCACGTATTTTGGTTTTTATAAACAGGATCAAATTTAATATAGACATTCAATCTCGCTCCCATTCACTTTGACTGAAACATTGCTTTCTTTCTTCCTTTTCTTTTTTGCTTGATGGAGTCTTGCTGTCTCTCCAGTGACTGCCTGCCTGTTCTTTTGAATAAGAAAGATTTCATCATTTCTCTGGGTGAGATTCTGTATGTGCGTGCGTATGGGTGCGAGAGATGAGATATTTAAAAACAAAAAAAAAAAAATGTGCGAATGAGCCCTTATTGCTCACAGCTGCTATTCTGGAGAGCGATTTGAGCTCCAAGCTGAGAGCTTCATCATGATGAACAAACGCGAGAGAAAGAGAGGCATGATGATAAATGTGGCGATACACTGGGGATAACAGCTCCCGATCTACAGCCCACTTAATTACACACGTACAGAGCGAGCGAGCGAGTGAGAGAGAGAGAGAGAGAGAGAGAGAGAAAGAGGGAGCGAGACATGAGGAGATGGGCTAACAAGTGTCGGTTCATTAGATAGAAAAGGCTTTTGATGAGAGGACCGAGAGATGATGATGAGAGATTGGGGAAACCGCTTTTCCGCATGATTCTGGTGAGACAGCTAATCTTCACCTAACCAGCTAAACATCCGATTCTATCTGTAAGCTTTGTCTTGCTGTCTTCTTTGCTAAAATTTTCTTTTTTTTTAAGCGAAGATATTCAAGGAGACCACAAGTCAGTCTTTAAATACTTTTTAAAAATTGTAATTAGTTCTTGGGAATACTAACAGGATCCAGGATCCAGGGATCACACTATGGTCTTGGACTTTGATCCCAGTATGCACATCATGTCCAGTCCCATGCTCAAGTCCCCTTTAACAGGTGGTCTCAAAGATTCAGGCATCAACATGAGTGTATAAATCATAATTAATCCCTGATGAGCCAGCCAAGGGTGACTGAGTTGGCAATAGGAAGAAACCTGAGAAATGTCTCGGATAGCTGGGATTGACCTTCAGCCATACTATGTGTTAAATGGCTGGAAGTTCAATATAACATGAAAGACGTTTAAGTTAATCTGGAGTCCTCTTTCGTTATTGGAGGCTCACGTACAAAACTGTTTGTAGGAATTTCAGTCCTAAACTATTAAGTGACTGCAGTCACAATCCATTAAAAAACGTCTGTCTTCATCAGCCGAGTCTTCATGGACAAGAGAAACCGTCCCCAACCACCACACTCAACCCAAGAAGACCACACGAGGCCATCCTCAGCAGCCAGCTGTAGACACCAATGTGAGGAAATCTTCAACCAGATCAAAAGCAAGTTTGGATTCCTGAAAACTCTGAACTGAGGAGTGCCATGTGTAGCTTGACACAGAGAAGAGAGAGAGAGAACAGGACTGAATAAAAGGTAGGAGCTAGAAGGAAAACAAAAATATGAGGGCTCCTTGAGAAGCAAAGCAACCAGTCACTCCACCGTCAACAAACGTGAGTGAATACAGCATCCAAACTTACCGGTTCACCATAATACTCTACATCCACGAGTCCCCCAAATCCCCACCTTTACTGATTACCAAAGGATTATACTCTGTCTCCTCTGAAATTACACACCATCTTATCCGAACCACACAGTCATAGCTGCAAGGCACATAAGAATGTCGCTTTTGACTTTTTTTTCCCAAAATATCAATGATATTAAGAATAGAGTTAAAGGTTGGCTTCATTGTATTGTTCCTCGCTTTGTGTTCATTGGCAGCTTGCAAAACCAACTGGGTGCGTACTGCCACCTGCTGTATTGGAGAGTGAGATCCATATTCATCCTGAGAAATCTGACTTTTTTTTGAAAGGCTGTTTAGCGATGAAATATTTTACAGGTGCATATGATTGTACTGCCTCCAACTGCTTAACATGACCATAATTCAGAAAAGTAATCATTTACAGAGATATAAATAATGACATTAGCACCTACTGTGCTACTTTGGCACTCGAACACTCTGTAACTTGTCAATTAATTTCAGCTAACCGGGGCATAGCATATCAAAGAACACAGTGTTACTATATAATTCAGCCTACCTAATTTGTTTGGAAAGTGATAGCTACTGCAATACTAGTCCTGAAATTAAAATAAATAAATAAATAAATAAAAATGTTATTTGGCAAAGCAAACAGTGAAAACATTTAGTCTTTGATACATTATGCTAATTAACACATAGAAGTGGGTTTGCTGCCGAGGAGGAAGATGAGATACCAATAGGAACAGTTTTAAAAACAATCATGTACAGCATTTTCACTTTTTTCCCCCTCTCTTTTTTTCTTTTATCTTTATAATCACCAGCAGTTATAATATTCTTGTTGTTGGCTAGTGCAAGCATTTTACCAACGTGATGTAATCGCACAATAATTAGTGGCTTCAAACTAAATATAAATATAAATGTTTATATATATTTATATGTATCTGGCCATGTATACTGTCACGAAGCAACCTTGCAGGAACCTTAGGTTTCAATTTCGCAGACCTCTCAACTTTTTTTTTTTTTTTTTTTTTAAAAATTCAGGAAGACTCTTTTTTACAACATTAACAAAAATAATGTCACATGAAGTTCTGGATAAAGGTAAAGAAGTAATGCATAAACTGTTGGAGTATAATATAAATATATCATAGTGCTTTTATACACTTCAGGCAGTTCAATGTCTAGAATATGAGGGGTGTTCAAGTGAAACCTTTTGATTGTGCAGAATAAAAACTTCCTTTACCCTAATGCATTCATCCCAGCGTTTCACTATTGCCTATTGCATCAAGGTAGAAAGTTTTCTCAGTATACCGGAGCCATGATCGGACTTGTCTGAAACGCTGGCCTCCCAGGAACTCCTTTAATGGCCCAAACATGTGGAAATGCCATGGCGCGGGGTCAGGACCAAGCAAAGTCCTAGTGTCTCTTCAACAAGTTGGTGACTATCAAGTTATCTATCAATTTTTAGGAATCAGGCGTTTGACTCACTGAATGTTCACAGGAAAAATTGTCGGGATCATCATTTACGGATGTACACTATGGCCTTCTTTAAAACGTTTGCATCATTCAAATGTTTTACTGTGGCTAAGAGTCTCATCACCGTACTGTGGTTGAGTTTTCTGTAAATGTCGATTGGTTTTACGGCTTCAATCTGCAGTCACAGTGCAACATGACACATGGACCTGTAACAAAGGAAACAGTAACCTGAAAGCTTTGAATGGAGTTTATGTGCTAAATAACAGTCCATTTTCCGCCATTGTGTGGCATTGTTAAATGAAAATACTATGCATAATATGAGCTATAGTACTATTATTAACTGTTGAGCAGCACTGCTAAAGAAAACCAGGCTTTCATTAAAGCCATCAAGCGCTCATTTAGTCAGGAAGCCTGCAACAGCTAAATCATTTCTAGACCAGAGCTTATCTGCTATCTGTTCGATATGTTTAAAGACATGACATGTAAATTGCAATGCCGAAATCGCTGTTGTTAATGTATGCACGCTGGCAGGATCTGATGCTATTTAATAAGCTGAGCTGTTACAATCATTTTGGAGATTAATAAACGTGATAAAGAGAATGAATGACTTTTTAATACACTGCTAAAAACAGGCTGTGGTGTTGATATTCAGCAAGCAAGCGCAGTACTGAGCTCAAGCCTGCCCTGTGATCAAGTTCATTACAGATCAATGGAGGACCTGATTGTATCTGAACTTTAATTATGTTCACAAAACAGGTTTTACTTTGTTTTTTTACTTTTTCTTAATGTTAGGTTTTATTCAATTTGGGTTTGTCCTGTTGATCTCTTGCTTTGAATGCAGATGACTAGTAACTTTGACCAAACCATGCAATCAGTTGAATAACATTTTGTTAGACAATGCCATGTGATGAATCATAAAAAGTTCAAAGCAAAGAGAGGGGACTGCATGACGAGGTGTTGAATGATGAGGGGAAATGGTTTTCCCATGGTGTTCCCATATTGACACCCTGCGATATTTAACCCCATATACACATATGGCTGTGGTGCATATCTGGGATACTTTGTGGCAGGCCCTCCAGCCATGAGAAAACCAGAAACAAAAACAGACTTCTGCATGCTTATTAGCAATGAAAACAACCCATGCATGTCCAAAAATGTACACGTCCATCCACACACATGGTGTCCATGGTTCACGTTTTCATGTTCAGTTATGGCACAGCAACCTAATAATCCAGATAAAATGAGAGCGAGAGAAAACGCTGCGCGTGGAGCGAAAGAGCAAAGCGCAAGCAGCGATTCTCTCTGCGGCGTGTCATCACATCTGCTGCTTCTTTTCTTCTAGCCGGCTTTATTTACTGCCCATTCACAGAGCAAGTGAGAAAAGGAGGGGATGAAAGAAAGAACGGGGCCATCAAAGAAAGAGAGAGGAGCGAGAGAATTGCTCGAGACATCAGAGGAAGTGTGTGAATGCAGGAAGCTGTTTTCTATGAAGCAGGATGTTCAGAGACGGGCTCTAGTGTGCTCGAATCGCGGAAAGCAACCGCGTCTCGTCTTTGTGCATTTGAAGAATCGTTTCTGACAAATTGTCACACTGCTTGTCGAAATATACCGCGGTGTCACTTCCAATTAGAAAGATCACGCAAAAGCAGCGTGCGTGATGATGTCATGGTTTATTAAGCTTGCTTAAGTGAAAGCCATGTCTATGATCACGGCAAAACTGTCATAAAAAAGGTAACACTTCCGTAGAGACATTAGACATTCATTCATGCAGGCGAGTGTTTTTATCGAGTCTATATAGAGTCTTTACCTGCTACCTGTTAAAAAGCTTGAGAGCTATGGTTTGTAGAGTCATGTGGCTTGACTGATTTGCAAAATTAAAAACAAGATACACCACACCGCCTATTACATTTCGATAACACCTAAAGGGCGCTTGGCAAACCGGCTTAATAATTCATCAGAGCGTCTTTTGTATCAGCTTATGTAAGAATTCTCACTGCTGCTTTGCACACTCATGAGACATGTTCGACGCCCTAGAACAGAGGTTTCCAGCTACCGGGTCTTAAATTGGAATCAGGCCGTGGGTCGTTTGTAACCAGCCCACAGCAGTCTTTTTCCTCACCCTTGCAGCAAGCCTAATGGCAGCAGTGAGGGCATTATGCTTCCCACAGGGAAGACGGAAAAGACTGCTGCTTAACTCGAGGCAATACAGTAAAGTATCGAGGAATGAGCTCTCTGTGCCTCGATATCTCCAAATGCTTGTTGCTCTGTAAATTAATTCATTGTTGCACCTCAGTCAGTCCATCTCAGTTTGCAATAACGTCATGAAGGTATCGGGTCAGGGTTAGTGTGGATGTGGAATGTAGAAGGCCCGGATTCAATTCCCATTGGATTCAGTGCCTGTACCAAGACCGCATAAAATGGGAGCGTTGCGCCAGGAAGGGAGTCCGGCGTAAAACCTGTGCCAAGCTTGCATGTGCAGACCGGATGGTCCGCTGCGGCGACCCCTTGTCGGGAGCAGCCGAAAGACCAACAACAACATGAATTACAGCGGTAAGGAGCAATGAGATTAAATACACCCAAATGCTAGTGGCTATAAGATGTTAAGGTGTTACAAAATAGAGACACAGTCTTCCAATGGTCAACCATTCAGAAAGCCTGCCTTCAATTGCTTGACAAGTCAGAGACACATCAAGGACCATTTATGAGGCATTATACAACACTCACTCACTCATCTTTTATACCGCTTTATCTTGTATTCAGGGTCGCGGGGACCTGGAGCCTATCCCAGGAGGCTTAGGGCACGAGGCGGGATACAGCCTGGACAGGGTGCCAATCCATCGCAGGGCACACACGCATACACTCATTCACACACTACAGTCAATTTGTGAGAGGAAACCGGAGTACCCGGAGGAAACCCACCAAGCACGGGGAGAACATGCAAACTCCATGCACACAAAGACGGGAATCGAGCCTGGTCGGGAATGGAACCACTACACCACCTTATACAACAGTTGGTTGTAATCAAGTAACTATTGGGCACCAGCTAGGTAAAGTACAGGTTGGTATGGTACTCAGTTCTGGAAAAGCAGCTGCCTGCCAAAACCCACATTTAAAAGTAGTCACGGGAGCAGTTTCAGCAAGAAATCGCATCAGATAGCATTATGTCATCTTAAACAACACTTTAGTGTCTCTTTAGTAATCACTTCTAAGTCTTTCTGAATCGCCTCTGAACCGACTGAATCGCCTCGGATCTAAAACAGGTCTAATGATTCAGGTCTGTCTGAGTTGTTTTGTTCAAGCTAACTAGCGTCTAACAGAAGGCTGTATCCCATACCCCTCTCTAACCCCTTATCAAGGGTGATACTTGTTGTGTGGAACAAGTACAACTCGATTGTACACCCTACATAGTGCACTTGAATTCCATTTTATCCTATTTGCGATCAACCCTGAAACTCAAAAAAAAGATAAGGTAGCTGATATTCTAATGCAGCAGAAGTGGGAATATAAAGAGAAACGTAGGAGCTGTGCTGATATTCTGTACAACTGCACTTCCTTTTGTGTAATGTTCCTTAAATATATCTTTATCTTCCTTTGTTGTGTGGTTTGGGTAAGATTAGGGTGTAACAATGACTAATAAACCTGCAAGTTTTCAGAAACTAAAGTTATAACGTAAAAGCAGGTAAAAAACATCTAAATAATGGCCAAATATATCATATATAATCTGTTACTGTTACTACATATACATATTTATTATACTGCATATGAATGTATATTAATAGTATTATAGTGTCTAGTACAGGTATATGTATCGTGGGGTTTTAAAGTGTAAAATTATCTACAACATATGTATTAAAATATTTTTGGTCAAATCTGTATTTTATAGTACTGAACACCTTTTCTGTGAACTACACACATCCACTCTCTCACACACACTTCAGGCTCATGATACAGCCCCAAATCTAATTTCTCCATATGAAGTGACCCGTAAAATGGTGTGAGCCCCGGCCTCTACTGGCTCTATGTAAAAGCTGTAGATTGCCTCATCTGGAGTTCAGTATTCTGAACTCAGCCCTCTTCTATACTCTTTAAAAGTACACTCACAGACTTTGCAATGAACGTGATGGCCCTTTTGTGACCTGCCAGAGAAATACAAAAGAAATGGATGGAGGCAAAGTATTACCAAATGATAAAGAACGAATATCAGCGCTATAAAGCCCGGAGTTGACACACAGGCAAGATCAGTAGGGACGAACAATAATACCTTCAAAAGCTTAGTGAGAGAATATGGAATGCATTAGGGAAAAAGAAATAAAACAGGGAGATGGATGGATATATATACCAATAGGTTATGTTAAAGAAGAAGAAAAAATTCATTGACATTTAGTTTGTCAGGATTGAAAGTTGCATGTAATCTTCTAAACATTTGTGACTCTTATCTTTATGATGTAAAACATCAATGATGTAATGTGATGAAACAATGTAACAATCCGCATTTTAAACATACACACACTGATCAAAAGATCAGGAGCTCTAGTGGTAGAAGAGACATAAAATATAAAGTCATGTACATACAGGTCGAATGTTTCAGGTAACGCTCACATTAAAATCAGGATGAGGAAAAGTGTGATCTCAGTAGCTACATTTACATGAAAAGTATTTGTATTTAATAAGATTGATGTCGATCTGCCTGGAGGTTGCAACTTAAATGCTGACATGGATGCTGATGCACATTTACATCCACAAAGCATTTAATCAGAATGTATATATTTTTTGACATGCACAGTGTGTTTCTGATCGCTGTGTTTAATCTGCTGGAAGTATAACAGATGAAGAGGGAGTATTTTTCTCTGACTTTGTCAGCAAGGAAACCAGTGGAGGATAGTGAGAGTTTTCTACCCCATATTAGTTCCCTAATATCACTGGAAAAGCCTCTGGATTCATCATTTCAATTCCATATTTATCCTCCAAATGAACACGCACCTAAATTTGTTCAATTCTATCCACACCTTGGTATAAGTCGCTGTTTATTACAACTTGTAGCTGTACAATCTAAGCACAGGGATATCAAGGTGATAACTGATGTTAGATGATGCCTTAAATGATTAACAAATTCATGTCATCACTTGTTACTTGTCCTTCAACTTATTGCTGACATCCACCTTATCATTGCATATATCATTGCATGCAAACTAACAATGACTTTATTCATAGTGTATTAGAATAAAAAATATTTTTGTCCGTGCAATTGCATTTGGAATGTAATTATACTCAGACTATATGTACAGCAGAGATGAACCAGAAAGGTTTAATACATAACAAAAAAGAAGCCCTTATACAGTATAGCAAACTGGACAGCTTGACAACTTTGCTGTATTTTCGTACAGTTAAAAATGATGGTTTTTCGCTTTTTAAACTCCAAAATCCAGGAACTTGCACAGGATCATGTGTAATAGTACTCTGGGTATGTGATGAATACATTGAGTGCAGCACACCAGTTTGTTGTCCTGATGAGTAGACGTATAGCCAAAGTATACAGTACAGTATGTTGTAAAAGCAATAAACCACTTCCAGCATACACCAAGTAGCCATAACACAAACACCACATATCATTAACACATATAATTGAACATCGGACAATTGGAGTGGAGCAAAGGCCAACCCGCCTGGTCCGATCCCACAGAAAAGCCAATGCAGCACAAATAAGCAAAAAAGTCAATGCTGGGCATGATAGAAAGGCACCAGAACACCCAATGCACAGCAAAGAGCTAAAGGCTGTCATCTCAGCCATGAGCGCCCTAGACGAAGCACTAGGCAAACAAGTCTGATCCACAGAGGTGCCATCCTACAACTCAAAAAATACTCAAAGGATCTGGGACCAGTCATGTCCTGGTACCAGACACCACAGCACATGCCCAGAAGTCTTATGGAGGCATGTTTCAGATGAGCCAGATCTGCCCAGGTGGCACAACAGGAACCCACACAATATTGAGCGTAATGTTTTGCATTGTGATTTTGTGGTTGATTGGTTTGGGAATAACACCCAGCAGGACAAGTGGGATTTCCAGAGAGTGGTTTGATCAGCTGAGTGCACCATCTGTACTGAGCTCATGGACCTCCGGTCCAACTACAGCAAATGGTGCCTGACCAAGGCCACAGAGATAGGGAAGGATTTCAGGAATAAAAATTTCACTGCATGTCCAACTGTGCATGGTTGTTGTGTGTGACAAATAAAATTAAACTTTAAAAACACCCATGTACCACCTTAATACCAGGCATTACTTTGTTCCTGACAATTTTCATTAAAGTGACCTTTCCATGGCTAGGTGCATAATTTTGACCACTTAGTGGTCCTTTACCAGCAGTGAAAGCGCAATAAGAGGAATTGAACCCTGACTCCGTCTTTCCCATCCTCATCATTCTTCACCTCCATTCAACACAATTATAAATCACAGCACTAGTCTGTAATCATCATTCGACTGCAACAGTTATAGAGACTGGTTAGGGACAGACGTGCTTTTTGAAAATCACATCCCCGAGCCCTCAAAGCAGATGTTTTGGAAGCAAAAAAAAACAACTATATATGATTGCAGGGTGCATGCTTAGATGTATTGACCTCCATCAGGAAGGTCAGCCTCACTGCGGAATGGGCACTGCTAACGCGGGAGGGTAGGAATTAGCCAAAAATAAAGGGAACGAGGGCAAGTAATAATTAATGGCTGTGGTTAATGAGTTTGCAGCAGTGATGGCAAGCCAAGGTCAGGATGTGATTAAGGGACTGAACTGGAAAGTAGATGGAGAGAGGTTAAGGTTAAGAGCTGCAGCTTAAAAACTAAAATATTTGCAGTTTAAAGCCATGCTGCTACCAAAGACCATGTTGAGTTCAAAGAAAGAGGAAATAGATTACAAAGTTGATATGGAGACGGCGTCTTTGGTCAATATTGGAACCATATGCTTTCTTGTCAGCCTGACCAGTTGCAATTTGTTTTCTTTACTTGAAAAAAACAACAACAACATGATATGTCTTCCTAATCCTCTACATATCTCATTTTGGCATGGGAATGGCACAGCACCGCGATCAGTGGTTGATTTATTTAATAAGGTCTGGCACTGTAAACACGCTTTTTCATTTTTCATCAAACCAAGATCACATCTCAGTAAATAATGAATTCTGCCTCATTCTCAACAAGCTTTGGTAAGCTTGAATGACTGGAAACCAGTCATTTTGACACTGTCAGTGAGCCCAGTGGTTTTGATGAAGGAAACTCTGTTGAGCTAATTCTGTAGAGAACTGATAATGGTGTAGGGTTCAAGCTGTGTCTTAGATGGTGTCAAACTTTCCAGTCTAGCTCTTAATTTGACAGTTGGGCCAGACTTGTAACTTGACATGCAACCGACCCATTAATCATGTTTGAGGTTAAAACCAAGACCAAAGATTTATTGTATAAGCTGATGAACTTATAGACACATTGTTTTCTCTTTGCATTATGGATAGAAAAAGAAACAAATTAGAACAAACAAAAATTCCGGAAAGACACACACTAAGTATTATATTTAGGAGTATAATACTATAATAAATAGTTTAACATTATACTTTATACTATAAAAAAATGGTATAATATTATACTTTACAGAACCCACTGTTATGCAATAGAGGAACATTTACGAAAGCTGATGCACTAAATGTCAGTGTAAAGTGTTTACTGCCTGCTTTTGTTTCTATGCTTAAGTCTGGAGATACAAGCAAGGTCAAATTTTTATATACAGTACAGTACACCAACAGTCTGAATGTTTCCTAAAATGGATTTAATGACTTTTAGAAGCCTTTGATTGGCTAATTGTGATAATTAGAAGGTAATTAGTAGTGCCCCTGTGGCTGTGTTTAAAGGCCTTTATTTAAACTCAGCGGCATTAATACCCCGGGGAAATCAAAGCAGCCAAGACCGGTTGACCTCGACATGTCCGGTTCCTCCTTAGAAGCAACTAATGGAACCATAAGCATTTTTCAAACGAATATGCAAATGTACTGTACTGATCCTAAGACCACACAGATACTGCATCATTCATAAATTGTCTGTGAGGGATACATTTTAGAAGTTGAGGGCCTGATACCAAATATTTATGTCTGTCCTGTAGTACATCACCAGATGTTTTAGGGGACAAAGGGAAAAAATACCCTACTGTTGAGTGTACAATTAATTAAAGGAAGAAGTATTGCTACATTCGTTCACCATGCTTTAATTTAAGGGACGAACCCACACGCACTCATGATGTGTCTGAAGTTCTGTCTAGTTCATTCAGGGGATAAACAGTAAAGATTGGAGGGGTTGGGGGATTGATTTGGTTATGAATCATGATTCTTTTATGTGTCCTGCACATGTCGACATTAAATGATTCATTTTAATGTCATGCATCGACATTAAAATCAAATTTTAAATGATTTCTTAAATTTGACTTTGGATATAACCTAGATGGATATATCTTCTGAAAAGTGCAAAAGACACAAATTTTTATTGTTACATTTCCAAAAGTCATGCGAAAACCGCCCGATCTGCCTTTTTCTTCTAACTCTGTGAGCGGATTAGTCTTAAATCTCATTCAGTTCACACGCTTAAACCAGTCTTGAAACACCGTGAGCTCTAATTAGTCTCGAACCATGTGCGTCAGAAACCCTGTGTACAAAGCTGCATGAACTCCCATGTTATAACTGATGGTATAAGGAATGAGCTACGTTTAATTTAATCATGTTCAATTTAGTTGTGAAGCTGTTGAATAAAGCTAAGGTGTAAAATCTTTCAATTGTGTCAACCTTTTTTTTAGGTTAAAGGTCTTAAAATGAATAAAAAATAATATAGAATCGGGATATTTATAAAATCCTGATATTTGTTTAATCAGCAGCTAGGTATTGTGATGTGATATATTAGCTGCTCACTGGTGGTGCCCATTCCTAATAGACAGAGTTTTTAATGAAGCACATTAGCATATTCCAGTAAGACAAGAAGGTTTCAGCAAGACATTACCTTATAAGGAAGGAGGGAGCCAGACTTTACCAGCTTTTTTTTTTTTTTTTTTTTTGTGAAACATGGTGGTGGAAGCATCATCTGGTAAGGCTTTTTGGTTGAAAAAAAATGATTGGTGCACTTGAGAAAATAAACAAAACTTCAAAAGGCAGCATGATTATCTCAAAAGTTTTTGGTCACATCCCAGACTTTTAGCGGTACTGCAATCGTAAGAATCCCTAGACAACAATGTATAAGTATTAAAATGTCTATGACAACAACAGCCTGTATTCAATCATATCGAAAAAAAAATGTATTGGTTAAACTAATAGTGTCTCTGAGAAGCAGGCCCATAAACCTGTCTAAGTTACACCAGTTTGCTCAGGAGGAATGAAAGAAAAATAGCTAAGAAAAAAGGGTTAGGATCTTTTTAAGGAGTTCCACAGCTCCAGCTATTCTTCCTTTTTTAAAGTAAAGTATCTTCAGCAGTCTCAAGTTCAATAATGAAAGCTCTTCAATATTAGAGATAATTAAATCTTCTCTCTCCTGCAGATTTATTTGTGTTTGTAGTCCAGAGTCGAGATTTCTCTTGGGTCCTACTGATGTGAAGGTTTGCTGATCTAAAATCAATCTCGTCAGAGGCAGATCTCATCAGTGAGCTTCGTCTCCACTCGTACTTCAGGGCATGGTTTGATGGTCCGATGATTGGAGATGAAAATGACACTAGGCCATGCTTCGGTATCTTGCGTGCAAGCTTAGGACCTTAGGGAACGATCTTGCTGCATGTGTCTAGGTGTGTGTGTGTGTGTATGTCTGTGTGTGTGTGTGAGAGAGAGAGAGACAGACAGACAGACAGACAGATACCCTGATGTGCCACCTTGACCTCTTAACTGCCTTGTTTACTCTTACTGATGTTGCATTGATCCTCAAGTGACCATAGACATCCCAATCAATGGTGCTGAGAGTGTGTGAGTGTGCATGTGTGTGTGTGAGGGTGGTTTTATCTATGCGAGTGTTGCAGTAGATGAGCTCTAAAATTGGTTTTCCCAAGATTTTAACTACTAAATGCACTTTCCTCAGTGTAAGATTACCTGCAAGATTCCGACTGTGTATGTGGGAGAGTGTGTGTGCGTATGTGTATGTGGGAACCAAGTGTCCCTACAAAGTGAGAACAAGCAGATATACCTATTTTTGTGAAGCATTTAGGCTTTTTGGTTAAGATTAGGATTCGATTTATGTCTAGAAGTAGAGTTAATTCTGTTTAACAATACTTATGTTAATGGAAGGTCCTCACAAGGATAGTAAAACGTGTGTGTGTTTGTATGTGTGTGTGTGTGCGAGAGAGAGAGCGCTATGAACCAGACGTGTTGAGTTATTAATACAGCCTTTGGTCTCAGTGGAGACAAGCCGGTGATGTCACGAAGCTGAGGGTTATAGTCACAGATGGCCGTTTGGATTACTATGGGATGCCTGGCATCTTTCCGGAGGTCGGGTCGCTGTGGAAACGCCACATTTAATCTTTTTTTACGTTCCCAGCCTCCCCTTAATATGTGTAGGCGAACGTGCTCGAATGTGTGTGTGCATTCAAGTAGCACAAATGACAGATGGATGCTGAGGTTGCTTGGTGTGTGTTGTGGGGTAGAAAAGTGCGACGGCCACAGAAAACAAGTCGCAATGGAGGAAGAAAAAGCTGCTGAGAAGAGAAAAAAGATCCACTT
Organism: Clarias gariepinus; assembly: GCF_024256425.1. Taxonomy (NCBI): domain Eukaryota; kingdom Metazoa; phylum Chordata; class Actinopteri; order Siluriformes; family Clariidae; genus Clarias; species Clarias gariepinus. Next base: position 10,074,133 of record NC_071104.1, read on the forward strand.
CAGGGGAGTGACGTCCCTGCACGCAGAACCCACGTGCACACCTGGAGAGAGGGGGGTTCCTGGAGCAGGCGGAGATGCTTTTGTGAGCCGGAATTCTTGTGCATTTCGAACCGCTGAAGTAGACTCGCACATGTGCCACAGATGTTGTATTGTGACGATTCTGTCAAAGACTTTTTTTTTTTTTGGACTTTGATAACGCAGAGTTGTAGCTACCTTGTGCAGCGCTCAGCAGCTTTCTGACCTGCCCGCAAAAACCCAATTTCCACTTTAAGGTCAGAATTTTATAGCTTCCATATTGCTTTTTATGTAGTCTGTATAGACCAGAGGTGGGAAAAAAAACAACAGTCCCGGAGGGTACACCTACTAAAGCTGATTCATCATTTGCGAATCAAGTGTGTTAAAGCCGGAAAATTGCCAAATTGGACTGGACGACAGCCCATCAGGGAGGGCTATAACTCTTCAGAACCGTCTAGTCTAGTGAATATCTCTTACATCATTTCTAATAGAATAAGCGATATTTTCTCTAGGGATTCTGTAAGAAATGACAGAAATTTTGTTTGTTATGGCTTCTTACAAATCCTTAAAGATGTTAGAGTGCTGAATAAGAGATGCATTGAAACATGATTCCCTGGGAAAAACATCACATGGTTACAATTTCACATTTTTTCCCCTTATTTGATGAGACTCTTATCCGCAGTAAAACATTCGAATGGTGCAAACGTTTTAAAGAAGGCATTACATCCATGAATGATGATTACCGCAGACGTGTCTCAGAGCCCAGTGCAGTTGTTTCCATCAACATTTAGCGAGGAGAAATCGATGGATAACTTGTCACTTGTCATTTATCAACACCGCTTGCACATTACAAGAATTTGGCTGGGAGTTATTGCCTCATCCCCCGTACAGTACTAACCTCGCTCTTAGCCATTTCCACATGTTTAGGCCATTAATAGGGTTCTAAGGAGGCCAGATGTGAAGCAGGCAGTTCGATCATGGCTCTGGCGTGAAACACTGGGAATACGTGCATTAGTGTAGTATGAGATTGTAAAGAGAAATAAAGGAAAAGTTTTTACTCTCATAATTGTGAGCTGTTATTCTGCACAATCACAAGTTCCAGTGTTTTCAACTCTACTTATTTAATTCTACAGGATGTTTTTATCCAAATGCACATTATTGATGATATATATGATATATGATGATTGTATGAAGTCATCATCTCTTGATTCAGCTGAAGTCAGTCAGCGGTAATGATGGTCATCCTGATGACATTGAAACACTACTCATTATTCCAAGTCATGGGACTCTCTGGATGGGGTACCAACTCATCACAAGGCACAAACACTCACACACCCAATCATACCGTGTGGGCAATTTGGAAACAAACATCAACCAACACTGCATGTCTACGAACTCCGTTAGGATACCGGAAAACACAGGGAAAACATACAACATCCCTAGTCTCTCATAACTAAATGAATGTTTTAGGTTTCTGGCTAGTTTGTTATAGCATGTACTGTTGATACAACTATCAGTTTTTCATGGAGCTGTGATAATGGTGTTGAAAATGAATACCCAATAGCAAAGTCTATGTTAAAGGCAACATTAAATTTCCATTATTCTGCATTACTGGAAATTACATCCATTTAATGTCTCGTTAAATGTTGCATAAAAAGAAATATTCATAAATATTACCAAAAAAAACCCACCAAGCATACTTAAGAGTCATAAACTTGCATAACTGTGAGCACCGTTTCTATGAGGCCTAATTATGCTTGATGATTAGAGATTCACTTGTCAAAATGGACATATTTATAGCTCTGGCTGTCATTGTTTTAATTGTGTAGCCTTGTGATCTAGTACCATGCGGACGCGCACTTGTGTGTGCTTAAAAGCCTGTCCTTTCATCTCTCCGTTCATGTGCAGACATTTAGACTGATTCTGTACTTTCTCACCTTCAGCAAGCAGAAACACACATACACATACCTTGGTGTCTCCCATCAAAGTTGCTAGAGCAGGAACAAGGAAAGGACATTCGTGAAGGACAAAAGAAGAAAATAGGACCGGGAAAAAAGAATAGCCGCATATGGGAGCATGGGAGGTGGAAGAGGAAGAGTGGGGCGATTTTAATGATGCCCTGGGCTCCAAGAGTAATATGATTCAGTTAAAGGAGAGTGGACTTCATCTGTGACTTTCATTAAGTGTGTTGAAGCTAATGATCTTCATCTCTCTCTCTCTCTCTCTCTCTCTCTCTCTCTCTCTCGTTCTCTTCCTGACACTGCGAACGTATCATTACAACAGACTAGGACGTCCCACGCCTCCACTGAGAGATATTATTGTACATCATTTGTCTGCCCTACTCTCTCTCTCTCTCTCTCTCTCTCTCTCTCTCTCTCTGTAGGCCAGCAACAGTGTAAAGGTGTGTGTATGAGTATATACGAGTTAGGTGACCTTGAGACAACAAACCTAATTACCCTCTTCGGTAATTAGAGTAGCTACAGTCCCATCGACCAGTGTATATCCTTGTATGAATCAGAGAGCTGCTCTCTGCATATGATTCTTCATTTCTTGACCTTACAGCTCATAAAGTCATTCTGTGTGTTTAGTCATCAAGATTACTCCACTAGGGTTACACACTCGCACATGAGCTTTACTCCTGGAACTCCTAATGAACCGTGGTGTAACTGGGCTGAACGAGATATTAAAGGAGATAAGAACAAGAATGCTTTCACATACTTTAAAGGTCAGCAGTGTGTAAGAGTTCAAAAGTTCAGGCTATTCTTACTGTACAGTACAACACCATTAGTTTTAATGAAACTGTAAGTATTTTACGAAATTAAATAAAGGGAACTGTACTTCTTGCGTGTAGATGGGGTAATATTATTCTCCTTTGGTACGTTTATTGTAGATCGTTCACCTGAAAATGAGAATATACTGTATGCAAATATATATATATATATATATATATATATATATATATATATAAATATATATATATCATAAGTATTGGAACAGCTAGACCGTTACTATTGGTTTTGCTATACGCTAAAGATGTTTATGTTTTGAATGATAAATAGACAAAGACAACACATCCAACAGTGAACTTTTATTTTTTTAAATATTTTATCTACAACTCAGAAACCAAGCAAGTTTTAGGTGAGCAAAAGTATTGGAACGAACAGTCTGAAAGTGAAATCGGAATGCATATCCCTTACTTGGGATAACAGCTTAACCTGTTCCATATCTGTTAAGAGAGTGACTCACTGGTTTCAGCAAACTGTGCATTCCTCTCTTGTTGCTTTTTCAATCAACCGGATCTGCTTACTGAAAACTTTCCATTTTTCTCCTTGTTGGAGTCATTTTGTTGTGTTGGAAGTGTGTTGTGGGTCATAATGAAGTTCCTTGCAAACAAAAAAACAATAAGTTTGCCGGCTTGATGTAGTCGTAGACTTTTGAATGCATTCTGCTGCCACAGTACCAACATGAGTTCCATCACCATTAAAGATTAGAAGATCCAGAAACGGCCATGGAAGCCAAAAACATGACAGTTGGCTTGGTTTGGATCATGAGCAAGACATTGTAATTTCAGTGCTTGTGGTAGAGGTTAATCTTGGTTCCTGAGCTTGTGTACCACATATCTTCGCAAATCCCTGTGAAGCTTATTGGTGAAGTGCCTGGCTGTTGTCTTTGGGTTTCTCTTCTCAGCCTTCACAATGTTTCTGTCATCAGTTGGTGTTGTTTTTCTTGGCCGACCTGTTTGTGTCTGTCTGGTTTTAGTTTTAAAAATACTAGTGTTGAAAATGAAAATGTTTTATAGCATTATTTAAAGGGAAAAAAACATGTGCTTGTGTCGGCCCGAGTTGGTGGCAGGTGGCAAGTTTGTTTATGCTCTATTGCCAAAGTTTTATGGACACCTGAGCCATATTCTTTTGAACATAATGTTCCATTTAAAGTGCGGCTTTGATGACGTAATGACCTCCACTCTCCTAAAGCTTTCTGCTACACTTTGCTGTGGTAATTTGACGATTTAGCCACAAGAGCATTAGTGAGGTCAGGCACTAAATTTGGGCGTTCCAGTTCATCCCAAAGGTGTTCAGTGGGTGAGGGTTCTAAGGAAGTTCTTCCATTCCAACCTTAGCAACCATGTTGTTTTGGACCTCACTTTATACACAGAGTCATTGTAATGCAGGAACAGGTTTGAGCCTTTTAGCCTTTAAACCCTAATCCTGCAGCGTACAAAGATAATTCTATATGTATATCAGTGCCATGTCAGCGGTCCACAATACTGAGCTTGGGTTACTGTCTGTGTGAAGCTTTGTATGTTCTTCCCATATCTGTGAAGGTTTTTCTTCAGGTTCTTCAGTTTCAGAACCGTAAGAACCAAGAAGTACCAAAAACCATAGCTATTCTAGATAGCATCTCAGGGTGAATAAGTGACCTAATGTGTGTGTGGGTTGTTGTGTGATGGACTGGCATCCAATCCAGGTTATATTCTTGCCATACATACTGTACAGTGGTCCAGGGATAGGCTCACGCTCCATCACAACCCCGACCGAGATAAGTGGTCATTGCAAATGTCAAGTCACGTTAAGTGGCCTTTTTAGCCATTTTATATATGGAGCAATGCACAGTGAAACAAAACATTTCCCGGGAACCATGGTGCTGCATAACACATTCCAGAATTACATGAGACCACACAAACTAAAATGCATAAAGTGTACAAGTGCAAGCAGCATAAGACAGTATAATAATTAGTAAAACAGGACAGTAGGCTCAGTTAAAGACAGTGTAGCATCCATTAGTAAACAATATAGCAATGGAAATGCTTTGAATGGAAATATTTAATCAAATAATTTTTTATAAGATTAGCTTATACTATATATTGACAGTTATTGGGAGGCAGCCAGGTGAACAGTATAGTGTATCTGCATGGTAACAAAAATAGAAGCAATTAGCAGCAATTTATTATGGAATGAAATTTCGAATTTCGAAGGGAGGAGAATGGCACTTTTCATATGTGTGTGTGTGTCTGTTTGTGTTCACGCGGATGGGTTTGTGTGTGCAGCATGTGGTGTAAATTTCTCTGATCAAGGGAAAAGAGACCCTGATGATCTTGTCAGCTGTCCTCACTATCCACTGCAATCCAAGATGGTGCAATTTCCAAACCATGCAGTGATGATGCTTTTTGATAGTCCCTGAATGAATGGCTGAATAAATGAATGAATGCATTAATAGTTGTTTATATAACGAGCTTAGCAGCAACCTCATTTCCCCATTCACCTGTTCCAACCACTCAGCATTCAGTATCGCCAGTAGACTAATCACCAGCCTTTTAATGATTAATTTTATGATATTTTTATGATATATATATATATATATATATATATATATATATATATATATATATATATATATATATATATGGGTCATTCTAGAATTGCGGGTACATTTTGCATCTCTGAGATAAACCTTTTATTATTTTTCAAAAACAAAAAATTTATTGAAAGAGTTTTGAAAAATTACACAAATGATATCAAGCTATCACTAAAAATAATGTTTGTATGTGTATTTAGAAACATTTTGTCATAAAAATATTAAATTAAACACTCCCTCTATACCTATTTTTGACCGTCTATGCCTCCTGAATCATACATTCAGCTTCAATTATCATGAAATATTTACGTCTAATTTTAATCTTTTTTGTGTGTTTACTCTACTAATTTATGTAAACAGTTGCATAAAACATCTATTTTCTGTATTATTTGTAATTTTAGTAGTTAAAAAATACATTTTGTGTCTGTCTCTACGTTCTGGTCAACTCTTTTAACTCTGTTATAAAAAGGCACAACAATCTTTAAAGCACTGATAAAAAAAAGCATGTGACTTGCTCCAAGTGATGTCACTTCCTCTGGCGGGAAAATCTGGAAGGCACTGAGGTGTGTCATTATTCCTCTCTCATTAATTTGTACAAAATGTGTAGGATACACCAATAGTAGAATAATTATTTGTCATATCTGTTATTGTGATATTTCAGTGAATCTCTAATATGATAAATATGATGAAAATACATAAATTTCTGTTTTAGACATGCCATGTGGTATCTGGTTTGAGGTTAGCATCTTGAGCTAAAGCACAAAATGGTGGAAAATGTCAACTCTGTTATCGTCAACTCTGTTAGTGGTTGACAGATTTTTCTGTTCGTACTTTGATTTTCAAAATAATTTCTAAAAATCTTACAAGTTTAAGATGAGCAAATATTAAAAATATTACATTTGAAGTGTGTTTTATGAAAATAAAAAAGTTTAACATAAAAAGAAAATACTATTTTTTGTCTTCTTTTTCTATTTGAAATGTACCCGCAATTCTAGAATGACCCATATATATATATATATATATATATATATATATATATATATATATATATATATATATATATATATTCATTTACATATACATAAAACTTTATGAAGCTTCATCATTACATTACCATCAAACCATAATGAGGTTTAGAAGAGCAAGGTTTTTGTTTTTTTGCCCATAACTATGGAATCTGTAAGTTAAAAATCCCCTAACACTTTTGCTTTTGTGGCTTGTGAACACACTGAGATCCTGTGAGATGCTCGATTGGTGGCAGACTGAATAGACACAGTGATTGGATTCACACTGAGAGAAGAAAATACATGTGAGTCTAAATGCCTTTGCTCTATTAAGAATCCCAAAAACCTAGAATGAAGGTATTATTTTTGCTGCATCCTGAAAGAGAATGTAAGTTATTGTGGAAACATTCATAGAGATGAGCAACACCAGAAATGATCCTAAATCAGTACGTCGTTACAAACACTTTACATGGGATTGTGACTAATTTCACATTTATTGCATTTGAGTGCGTCACTGTAACACTCCCACTCAGAGTGCAGTTGAATTTAATGCATTTGCTGATGCAAGACCGTACTAAGCTATTTCCTGTTACACACACACACACACACACACACACACACACACACACACACACACACACACACACACACACACACACACACACACACACACACACACACACACACACACACACACACACACACACACACACACACACACACACACACACACACACACACACACACACACACACACACACACACACACACACACACACACACACACACACACACACACACACACACACACACACACACACACACACACACACACACACACACACACACACACACACACACACACACACTGAAACTGCATTACAGCTTAAGGTTAAGTCATACCAGCAGTATTCTCCCGGTTGAGAACTGAACCAATTTATTCCACTGCTGACAGGGAAATAAACTCTCGCTAGGGTCGCCTGGTGAGAACGTCCACCGGGAGACCTTGCAGAGAACACCAGCACACACACACACACTTGTGCAAAGAAATGATTGTATGACTCCAAGGCCAGACCATAAAACACAAAGTACCCTAAAAATTATATTTATCCAAGTTGTTTATCGTCCTATTTCGTAACTAGTTTATTTTTCACTCCATAACTTGCTCAATCATGAGAAATAGTAGATCAGGATTTTCACATATTGTGTATATACACTGATCAGCTATAGCATTAAAAACTTTGGTGCTGTTGGTTGCTCGATGGGGCCTCCGTGGATCGGAATGGTTTGAATGGTGCATTCCATGGGTGCTTGATCAGATTGGTATCTGGAGAGTCTTTGCTTTCTGGTCTATGGCACACTTTGTGTTCTGGTCCCTTTGTATCATGGCTTGCTAAAACTGTTTTCAGGGATTTCTGCCGCATTGGCTTCTTTTTGGGGCTGGCCCTTGGTCCCCACGTGGGCCTTGGATACCCATGACCTTGGGTTAGGGTAGGCCAGACATATACAGTCCTGATGAGGATCATGGTGGGTCCAAATCCGGGAAACACTGGATGGGGGACCAGTCTATCTCTGGGCATCATGCACACACGTTCATGCCTAGGGCCAGTTAAAAATAGCCAGTCCTGCTCCTGGGATGTTTTTAGGAGGTGTGAAGTAACAAGGCAACCTGGAGGAAACCCACAAGGAGAGTCGGAAACTCCATACAGAGAGACAGATCCCCAAGCTCAGGATCGAACCAGGAATCTGCGAGCATCGGCATCGAGGCACATAACCCTTCCTGCTCTAGGTCGCTTATGTCTGACCTGCGGTCTTACCCCAGCTGCCTAACAAGCTGGAATATGTGAGGCAATAAAGGTTTATTAAATAAATTGGAAATAAATTAAGGCTATTTATAAGGTAGCTAGACAGGAAAATGCAAAGTCCAAGGAAAGAAAAGAACTTGCTGAGTCTGACGGTGTGTGTGTGAGTAAGTGGATGCAGGTTTTTTTTTTTTTCTCTTAGTTGGAGAAATGTGTCTTAGCAACTATATGTTCTTTGTGGAAAATATGCGTTTTACACTAACTACTTATATAATATTATCAGGGGTCTTTTTAAACCACTGTAAAAGGCAGCATTCATCCCACCGGATGCCTGTTGAATAGCCTCTAAACCCGCCAACACCTGTTCAGGAATAACCAGCACAATGTGTGGCTTCTCTGAGATAAACCAATTGGACAAGGTGGTTCTTGGAGAGGCTTTATTAGGCTGTTCATTCTTGCTGTTACTGTTTCACTCACTCACTCACTCACTCACTCACTGACACACACACACATACAGAATCCCAGGGGAATGTAGGTGTGTTAGCGGGGAGGCCATGCCTGATTGCACTGTGTGGTTCGGTCCATTGGCTATGGCTCTTACAGGGGGAGCTGCATGGCAAAGCTACAAATCAAACTGGGCATTAATGTTTGTACACCCACACACACACACACACACACACACACACACACGGGAGGGGGCTGTGAACAGCAGGGATAACTGGCATTTGGAAGAACGACCACAAAAAATAAACAACACACCTTGTTGCCTCCGTGATGCTTTTTCAGAAAGTGGCTATAGCTTCCGTTCCAAAACCTGAAAGTCAGTTACCATGGCGACTTAGACTGTGAAACTCACCTGGTCGGTGGCAGTTTTACTTTAATTAAACTAGGCATCGGAATCTGGCTCGAACTTGACTTGTGAGCTTTAGTTTCTTTAGTTTAGTACATACTGCTGCCTACATTATTCATCGATTAGACCCGAGCAACAGCACACTGTTCATTCTCTTTATTCACATCCAGGGAGGCCTGGAAGTCTGGATCTATAATGGGTTTTTTTTTTTACAGTATGTAAAAAATCTTATATTTCAAACAAAATGGCTTTGAGACTAACAGTAGAACGCGGAATAGAACCAGACCTAACACCCTTCGCTTTTTTTTTTCTTTTTCTTTTTACTGATTCTGGTAAGATCAGTATCGACTCTAAACAGTTGTTGCACTAAAGCAGGAAATCACCTCCATACTGGTAAAAAATCTCATCCTATACACAGCTGGCAGGCGAGCAAAGTCAGTGGCTTTTAATTCGAGCATTTGCTCTAACCTATAGTTATTAATTGATTTTTTTTTTTCCAATTAATCCAGATTCTCTCGGGCCACCCTGTATTTATTGTCTGGATTTATATGTTTTTCTTGTCTTTCCTCCCTAAATCTACTGATCATCCATGCGTGCGGTGCCTCGTGATTTCCCCACATTGTATAAGTCCCACAGTATTTTCAGCTAATCAGTAAAAAGAAATAAACCTATGCAAAGGCTCCAGGCAAAGAGCAATTGCACTTCATTTATAATCGTGTCATATTTAAGGATTCTTGAACGTACAGTAAACGGAGGACGTTATGTGAATAGGAAATCTTTGCACAACATTAACATGTGGGTGGTAATACAGTATAATGTGTGGGCTCGAACTCCAGTCCTCATTATACAGTACAGCGCCGGTCATGCGGCGGCTTTTCTCTGCTTAATTAAAAAGGGCTGGGTGAATATGTGAGCTCTTCGGTATCGTTACTTACATTAAAGACAAGCGGCCGAGCTTAATCTAGAATCATGGATCCGACTCAAGGGTTCATAACGAGTCGACATTGTGAGACTAATTTTTCGAGGTTAACAAGAATCGATATGTGTGTTTTTTTTTTTTTTTTAAACATCTCATGTCCTTACAAAGGCCTTCTTCTTCTTTGGAGTGAGCTGTGATGACCTTAACCTGCTCCGCTGAAGGACGAGAGTCAGGGTTGAGATGCTTTTAGACATTCTCATGGCCAGGGTCCAGAGTCGGTAGGGGGGTCGATGTGACCTTAACGAGATCATGTGATGTCAGAGCAGGTGGAATCCTTGCACAGCACTGGGAGAACACACAGATATTCCACCAACCAGAGGAAAAATACCCAGTTTATAAGCACAGAGACGGCAGAGTTATTGTAGATGGAGTGTCTGCTAAGTATTTCTTAAATTAAGTGGCTTTAATCCAGTTTATGTTTCAGATATATGGTCTATTTATTACCCCTCATATTCACATTGATCCAAGGTTAGTTTTATTTCACACAACACTAATGGTACTTTCTTGTTCCACTTTAAACAGTTAGTTAATATACTGTAAACAGGGAATTTATATTTGGGTCCCATATGTTTCTATTTCTTTAACCAGTTAATGCAGGTCTCTTTAGTCCCCAAAAGTGTGTCTGGTAATACAATACCTGAAATACACCTCAGATAGTGATAGAACTCCCTCTGATTCTCTTCGAACGCTCCATTTCATCGCTATTGCCAAGCCTCGCCCCTTAAAGAAACAGCAGAGCTAAGCAATAAAAAGGGGGTGTGGTATCTTCCTGTATGAGGTCACATTAGGAAGAAAATCTAATTTGCTTGTTTAAGACTTGGTCAAGGCAAAAAATGGAAAAAAAAGTATTCAAATAAAGTGCAAGTTATATTTGTGTGTGTGTGAAGATAGATAGATAGATAGATAGATAGATAGATAGATAGATAGATAGATACATACATACATACATACATACATACATTTGACTGCACAATATTTTGTAAACATTAATGTAACTTGATAAACATATATAATAAACATAATGATGGTAAGATTGTGTTAAGATTTGTGCACTGTACAAAAGACACTCTGGCAGAAAATATTATACGTCTATACAATAAATATTATATAACATTATTTTTAACTGTACAAACATTATTTATTTATTTATTTATTTATTTTTGTTTGGTTAAAAATAATAATGTTTACTGCTCATACTGTAGCTTTGTTATATAATATGATTTAATACCTTTGGCAATATAGTGTGCGCATGGAGTTTGCATGTTCTCCCCGTGCTTGGTGGGTTCTCTGGTTTCCTCCCAAATGACATGCAGATTAGGCTAATTGCCATTTCCAAATGGCCTGTAGTGTGTAAATGAGTGTGTAAGTGTGCATTTCAATGTTGACAGGAGGGCCTACCACAGTCGTACAAAAATGGGAATAAATACAATTGCATTCATTGGCGTCCAGTGGCCGGGACTGGCCTCCACGATCTGCTGATTTCATTGTTTCATTTCATCTCGTTTTCTGGTGACATGACTTCTTTGGAGTTACCTGCCAATTCAGACACTCCCATCATGTTTTTCCCCTGTAATTTTGCCAAATCCCTTTAAAGTAGCCTACGTAAAAAAAAAAAAATAAAAAAAAAATCTAGTAAACACTGGCTGAATGAAATAACACATCCTAAACTTACTCTGTGTTTCTTTGCCAACAATAACTCCTTGTTTTTAATCTGAAAATCTCCAACAATTTTCTCCACATTGAAACATCACATATCATATAATTTCACTCGCGGTTGAAAAGCCTTTTGTTTTACATTCACAGTATAATCCACTTCAGTTAGTGTTAACCTACTCCAAGTTTATCAACATCAGTCATGGAAATTCGAATATACTGCTTTGGAATAAATATTCCTAGAAATGTTGAACTGGCTCAAATCAGAGTTTAGAGCTTGATAAAGCCTATTTCTGGAAAACATCTAAGATCTGGCCAAGTATTCTTAAAGAACTGCACCAAAATTGTATCGGGCTGCTGTGAATGATCATGAAAGCTTAAGAGAACAGTGCATCAGGGAGTCAGAAGTCTGTCTTTTTCCGACCGTGTCTTTTGCATTGTTGCGTTGGTGTGTAGGAGGAGAGGTGAGGCAGCAGGAGTGTGTGTGTGTGTGTGTGTGTGTGTGTGTGTAGCCTGCGCTATTCTAGGCCGTGTGGGAGCAACTCTCCAGCCGTTCGTAACATGGAATGTTCTGTCTGCTTCGCTTCTTATTGGGCCAAGTCATTTGGGTGGATTTTCTGATTAAGAACAGTGTTCTATAAAGTCTGGGCATCTTGTGCGAATGGTCACGTCTACTGTATATAAACAACCTTGAATGACTTTCTGGATAATATAACTTTCTGACTGTTCTTTATTCCAGCCAAGAGTTGTAGGTATTATTAGACTTCTGGGCATCAAAGACTGTCTGTATCAGCATGGATGAACAGGAATAAACAGTGCATCGGTGTAAAATGTACAAAAACTCTTGTTAACGCTACTCTGAAAGCATTTCCATCACGCTCAAAAATGATGAACTGTTCCAAACGGAAAAGGGCAAGCTAGGACGTGGGTGGGCGTTTTATTAGAAGTACACAGCAGGCCTAACCATATGACGCTGTGTTGTAATGCAAGAGCAAATCAAGCATTTGGGCTATAATTGAACCCAACATAGAGTCATGTGTAAAAGTTAGTACACCATCTTTCAATGTGGTTTTGTATTAAAATCATCAGATAATAGTTAGTCTGGGTATTGATTAAATACAACCTCTGGTCAACACCAACATGTACTATTTTTTCCACTTCTTTTCTTCTTCCGCCATTCTGATGTCGCATTACTGGTGTGATTCGGATCATTGTCCTGTTGCATGAGACATTTTCGACCAAGCTTTAGCTCTCGGACAGATGGCTTCACATTTCCCCCTAGAATACTCTGGTATATGGAACAGGTCATGGTCAACTTAAACTATCATGCTTTTCACCGCTGAAGAGCAGCCATGAGAGCCAATTTATCTTTAATTAGTTTAAGTGATTCGGTTGCTTTAATTGTAGTGGGATGTTCAGGCTTTTTAAAGGGATCAGAAATGCAAGAGCCTGTTTGAGGCAAAAGTCTGAGACGATTTTTGAGACGATTTGCTTCACAATATTCTAATAACATTACAATAATAATAAAAATATAATAACAGTATTTGGTTCTTGCTATGTAAACACATTACAAACCATTGACAGCCTGTGATGAATTGGCTAACATGTGACATAACAACATGTGAGCTTATGTTTATCTTCTTAATACCACAGAGCTGTTAAATTCTCAAATCTGATTTGATCAGGAGGTGATCATTACTTTTTATAACTGACTGTGACAGTACTATCGGCTCATTCACAGAACTCCTCTTTCACTATTTTTTGTACTCTGTAAGCTCATATACCTGATGCCTAAAAAAATTATGTTTTTTTTTGTATTATGTTATTTCAAAACAATTCTGTTTTCTATTTAATTTTGTTTCAAGTTAGGGCATGTCAGCGCTTTGAAATTAATCTTTTTTTTAAATGATCCTTTTTTTGTTTCATTTTGTTTTTCATTTCCTACAACAAAGAAAGTCTTACAAAAACAAGGCTTTTTTTTTTTTTTTTTTTTTTTTACAGTTCCTCGGTTATGTGACAGCATTTTTTTTCCATCTTAATGTCTTTGAGAAAAAGAAAGGCTGCCGAGAAAAAAAAAAGAGAGAGGCTGAGGATCATTTATCATTTGTTGTAAGGTTTCGTAAGTACTAATGATGAGGCATGATAATTATTAATGGGTAATAAACATTTTCTGTGGTATTAAAGGAGTGAAACATGTTGTGATGTGCTGTAATGACAAAGTAGTTATAAGATAAAGGGTTGTTGTACTGAATTTCAGAGTGCTTAAGATATCCCAGCTGTGCTGATATTCAGTACAACAGCATGAGCTCAAGCGTGATATTGCTTTTATACAACAGTTCCACAAACAGCATGTATTATCACCAGATTATAATTTGTTTGTTTTTGCTCTGCCAACGCATATCCTACTGCGTCTTCGGAGCCGGCAACCAACCGTTCTTTTAAATAACAGGTGAAAGTAGTCTTACTGTTACTATGTAGCCAAATTGTAAGGAAAAGTAACCATGGATTCTTCATTATTTTTTTATTATTATTATTATTATGATTATTATTATTATTATTAGTTTGTTTGTTTTGTTTTGTTTTGTTTGTTTTATTTCGATTATAAATCAAATTTTAAATAGTTCAAAAAGTTTTATTGCTATTATTTTCTATTTCATTTTATAATAATCTTCTTCTCTTTTATGTAAAGCAATTTGAATAACCATTGTGTATGAAATGTGCTATACAAATAAACTTGCCTTGCCCTATATTTCCACTTACTCCACTTTAGAATATCAGCAAACCCCAACAATTCAGAAGCTTAATCCTGAACAGCACTAAATGTAAAGTGAGTATGTTATGTAGGGTATACAATCCCTTAGTCCACAAAGCAAGAAGTGCCCTTGATCAGGGCTTAGAGAAGGATTTGGGATTTAGCCTTACATTAGAAGCTAGTTAGCTTTCTATCTCATGTTAGCTGCGAGTAGGACAACAGATGGATTTCACAACGACTTTGAATCAGTTACCAAGGAGACAAAGATAAAATAACGTTGTCAGAAGGGTTTTCTTGCTGAAAGTGCTTCTGTTTTGAATGTAAGATTTTTTGCATAAATAAAATAAATAAATAAGAACTTCCAAAGCTGGAACCTGAACTAAGGATTTTCTATAAAGCACCAGCAACCGTAACTTGATCTGTCCAGAGAGAGTTACAGAAAAATATGTACAAGTTGATAATCTATTACTGATTAACAAACAACTATGGACTTTGTCTGAAATGAGTTGATGTTCGTGTGACTGTTTGTGGATTTGGTCTATAGGAAGATTTACTAAGTAACTAAAGTCTTTAGTAACTAAATACAATCTAGATCAAGTTAGACGATCTTGAGTGGACCAGTTACGGCTTAGATATGTCGCCAGTTTGATGTTGAAAAGTCAGTTTTGTTAGAGTAACATTTAGCCCAATCCTATCTCCTAGTCATATATCTTTTTGTCTAAGCTTTAATGTGTCCAGTAAATCAAGTCTTTGTGTTTTCTCTGCAACCTGATTCGCTTATCCATCTTTTAGGACTTTGTATTACAGCAATGACCAAGAGTTTCCCACCCATAGTGAGTTTGACAAAGGTAAATAAGAGGTCAGGGCGAATGAGAAATGCCTCAACGCTCCACTCAGTCTGGCTCTAATCCCCACATCAGCCATCTCTCCCTCTCTCATTCCACTCCTTGCCTTCCTCTCCTCCCGCACCATTTCTGTTTGACTGGTTAATCCCCTCACTTTTAAGAAACTGGTCAGGCATGCAAGGAAATAAGGGAGGATTCTGAGTGTATACGTTATGGCCACTGCCTGGTCTTTTTCATTCTTTTCCTCCCCCATCATCCACCTATTCTCTTCCTTTCCTTTCATTTTCTACTCTAGTCAGCGAAAATAAATAATTGGCAGGTGAGGGGAATACTATTGATTATCTTGTTAGAGTGGCACCTGTTAAAGGGTGGGCTATATTAGGGAGCAAGTGAACAGTCAGTTCATGAAGATGATGGTTGGAGCAGGAAAAACGGGCAAGACTTTGACAAGAGCTAAATTGTGAGATGACTGGATCAGAGCAATTCCAGAACAGCATGTCTTTTGGGGTGTTCTTGGTATGTAATTGTGGTTAGTACCCACCAAAAGCGGACCAAGGAAAGAAAACCGGTAGACAGGGTCATCTGCACCCAAGGCTCAGCCATGCACCTAGATAGTCAACTATAGCCTGTCTGGTCTGATCCCACAGGAAACCTTGGGTCTTAGCATTTATGTGGCTGCTACCCTGATACATGCCAACTACAATACCTAAACATTTTTGCAGATCAAGTACCTTGCACACTTTCATGAAAACAATAGCAGTGGTTTCTTTTAGCAGGATCATGCAAGAAATGATTTGAGGAACATGACAAAGAGTTTAAGATTTTGACTTGGCCTCCAAATACCATAGAATCCAATCAAGCATCAACAAGATGTGCCAATCCATGTAGACCTTGCAAGTCCAATACATGGAAACCTTGCAAATTACAGGATTTAAAGGATCTGCTGCTAACATTTTGATGCCAAATACCACAGCACACCATCAACAGTCTTAGGGATTCCATTACTCGATGAACCAGAGCTGTTTTGGTAGAACAAGAGGATCCTACACAATATTTGGTAGGTGGGTTTAAAGTAATACTGTCTACAATCTACATTTATTAAATGTAATTGAACTTGGGAATAATGTGAGTTGAGGGATATACTGCTATAAATGTATAAGTGCCATTGGGGTGGGCTGGGGCCTGGTACTGAGCACATGAGGATTTAAAGGAGTACCCCTCTTCATTCATGCATTCTTTCTTTTATAATTAAACACAGTTATGTTGCCATAATATCTAATTAGTGATGTTATCATAACCAGTGAAATGTACCCAAGCATGCTTCCCACGAAGCCAACAGTATGGCACATTGGTGTAACATGCTTAGGATGGGTGAAAGGCCTCAGTGGTAAGTGTTTGTCTGTGGAATTATCCGCTGATTGCTTTATTTCTTCCTAAAGTCCTTCAATCCACTATAATGAGCTCGGCACTTATCCAAGCAGCCATCGGGGAAAAATCCAATTTGGGCCGTAAAATAGCTGAGATGGGTGGGCTTTGCTCGTGGACTTAAGAATGTGAGTGCAGAATTGCAGACTGGTGTTTCTTGTCAGTTTTTACATGATGAATTCCTGCAAGAGAAAGGGGGCATGCTGATGGAATCCAGTTTAGCTTTAGATCATGTTGAAATTGTGGTGCAGACTAAAGTGTAACACCTTTTCCAGTCTATGATGAATTTGTCTGCTATATCTAAATAAATCTTTTCTAATAAAGCCTCTGACTGGCTTCTTTTAAATAATTGTTTTAAATATGGTTTACAAATCTATTGAGAAACTATCAGACAACACCTTGTTAGCCGAGGGAGGTTAATTCTATATCTGAAACCATGGGTATTTGGAACAAGCATTTCATTTGTAATTTAATACAAAATAACCAACGACTGTTGATGATGTCTAATTGTGGCATTGCTAAAAAAAAAAGCAATCATAGACCAGCCACATTGTGAATATCTTTCATCGTTGTTTTTGCTAAGAGATCAGATGTACCAGTTTGTGTAAATGCCTGTGAACCATGCAACTTTTTCATCAATCAGGTGCCTGTTTGAGGTAAAGTATAGTCCTGGTATACAGTTTGTGCTAGAGAAATAAAATTTCTGCAATGTTCCAAAAATGTGATGCAACTGTGATTTGCTTGTATTCTTAGTGCATTTGTGCTTAGTCTGTGCTCAGGCATTTTTTTCTTTCCTTCAACCAATAATCCATGTATGTAAACTAGGCATAAACCCTAATGTTTTGTTTTTTTTGGTCAAAGTGGAGCACTTTAAAAGCTGAAGAGGTTACTTTTCAGAAAAACGTTAAGTGAGGATTTTTATTTCCAGCCCAATAAGAGTGCAGGTGTAAACAATTAGTGTTAGGTTTTTGCCACCTTCACCAGTACGTGACGTGATGGTCCCACTTTAACAGTGGCTGCATTCAGTCATGTCAAAAAAGCAGGTCCTCCTCACTTAGATCTTCTGCCACCAAATCCATAGTGAAGACAAATCATTTGATTGACCAGTTTTTATTGAGTAATTATTACTAATAATGTTTAACCCAGGCATTAGTAACATGTTAAAAGTCAGCACTGTTGCATCACACCTCCACGGTTGGGTGTTGATGACATGCCTCTGGTCTCTGTGTGTGGAGTTTGCATGTTCTCCACATAGTTGGTGGGTGTCTCCAGGTGCTCTGGTTTCTTTTTAGGTTCTTCCTAGATTAATTGCCCTCTATCTCAGAGGAAGCATATGGGGTTAAGCGCTTGACAGCAACAGTGATGAGGTTCGAACACCCGACCCTCTGGTCAGCAACCCAGAGCCTCGACCACCAGAACTACCACTGCCAATTGAAAAATCACCATATTGACAAATTTAGATTAATATGATAAAAAGGATAAGCTTGATCAAGATGAAATTGAGTTGCTTCTATCTTGCCTTCCATCATCACACTGACCCACTAGCTTAGCTTGTAACTTATACCAATCATATTTAATTAACCTATCGTTCCTGATACTAAGTGTTTAAGGAATCTGATTGGCAATAACTAGGCAGTATAAATTGAGACAAATGCTCTCCTGTAGAATGTTATGTAAGTGCTAACTTGTTGATCTTCCGCACAGCATGTCTAATAGGGCAGCTTTTATGTGAATGTGTTTTGAATGAGGTATGTCAGCGGTTAGTGGCCGTCCTGGAGGCTGCAGTATCATCGGAGAGGATGAAAGAGCGAGAGAAAGCCATCAGTTATGGGTCATTACCTTGTGAATGAGAGAAAGTGAATCGCTTTGTTTATATGGTGCATTACCTCCCAATTACACTGAACGTGTGTGTCCGGGATGTGAGGCCGTTCCTCCTTCATATCGCGATGCAGCCCCTCACCTGGCGCAACTCGGGGCACATTATTTCAGCGCATGTGTGCTTTGTGTTCTTCAAAGCTGTTAGCAGCCACAGCTGGTGCTTGTATCTGGTGGTGTGCATGTAAGTGGTAGTGTGTGGGAGGCATCTGCTGTCTCTGTACCCCAGGCTTGCTGTCACACTATAATTTCGACAGATAAAAGCGGAGGAGAACTGGCTGCTAAATCCTGAAGCAGCTAACCGCTGCAAACTTTTGAAACCTGAAGGGGCAGCTCGGGCAGGCCTTTCCTCAAGCATCGGAAAATTAATTGCATTTAATCAAAGGATGTTTAACAGCAATTAGCTTAAATGGAAAATACTTGACAGAGACATGCCCTGGGTCGGCGAGTTTCAAAAAGTTTTGCACTGGTGCTGTTTAATACGTGAAAACAGGAAGGTTTAAGACTGTGGATTAGCCACATAGCAAGCACAAATTCTTCCCTGTAATAGTCCATTTGCTTCAAATTCCTTCCTTTAAAAATTCCTTATATTGAAAAAAGAAAGAAAGCGAAAAAAAAAAAACCCCTAATCTGGCAAACAGTGATTAAAAACTTGCTAACACGTCTAACACAGAACAAAAGCTAGCATGCACCGGTTATCCTAATCTCATTTGCATAACGCTAACTGGCTTCTGTTAGCTTTAATTCACAAATACCGAGGTTAGCAATTTTTGTGCATGCGTGTTTGAAATAGTCCACAAAGGCAGTGTTTATCTTTCCTCTTCACCCCTCTTTTTCTATCCTTACACCATGGATTTCTGTGAACTGTAAAGCTGACTGTCAATTACAATTTCCCCCACTTCCCAACTTCACGGTGAAGGCCATGACTTTGCAAATATCAACTAATATCGCACTCCTGCGCTTGTACCCAAGTGGCCCTAGGATTAATTTCAACTCCACCTTTTTATTCCTGCAGTTAATACACACTCAGTGATGTTCCCACATGCACCATCTTATGTAACTCCTGCCGAGTTTGGGAAAATAAATTGAAATAAGTGTACATAGACGAGGATTCTCTTTGGCTTATTGCATATTCAGTTACTGCCCAGGGAAGCATTTGAATTCAAAGTGATGCAAGTGAGTCAGCTAGTGAGTGTGTGTGTGTGTGTGTGTGCGCTCAAGCCAAGGCAAAATGGACTTGGAAAAGTTTACAATATTACATAAATCTCAAAAGTCAAATGTATAAAGGTTGGCATTATGTAATTTTTAATACTATTAAAAGATTTAGTGCTTTAAATTTAATGCAGTCTCTTGTGTTCTGCATATTGGTCAGAAATCATTTTGGTGAGACTTGTACATCTCTCTCTGTCTTTCTCCATGATGTTTCAAGGCCTTCAGATCATTAAGTGTTTATGGATCCATTTAAACCCTCTGTTGTAGCTTCTTTGTCATTTTTAAAAGCAGTCTCCAGAGGTCAATGCAAAAAAAAATCCTTTGTAAAATATAACAGTGTTAAAAAAAATGGTAACTTGTACCTGGGCATTGAATGTAAACTGGTCAAAGTATCACAAGTAGTTCTTTAAATAGTAAAACTGTATGACTTTTAGGATGTGGTAAGAAAGGGCTGTATCGCACCTCCCCACTGGTCATTATTTAGTTATTTCACTGTATTTGGACCTGGAGAATCTGAGTGAAAGCGGCTAACTGAGAGTCAGACAGAATGATCACTCAGGCTTGAAGGCTGTTTAATACAAAATGAGATTACTTAAGTTATTTATGCTCACAAGCAGCCGTGTAATGCGATGATAACATTTGGCTTCTTTTTTGAACATACTGTACAGTCCAGTCAATAACATACACTAGCCCTGTGCCTTAAGTCTCCTTAGATATGCTACAGACCCCTGTGACCCTGTACACAGGATAAGCTGTGTATTATTATAAATAGCACTTATAACTATTGCTGCTTAGTCATAATAAGCTATGTAAGCCCCTCATATGTACAGCAAAAAACCTTGTCAAGATCGATTTTGCCAGGTAAATCAGTGCACTCCTGGAACTCATGGGCTCCCATAGGGCTTTCTTCAAACTCCCCAAGCCTCACTCCAATCTCGTCAATCTCAGAAAAAACTACGGAATTATTGGACATCCATTCTCTCCATAGACTTTCCACAAGGCAGAAAGTGATACATTTCTCTCGTAGCACTCCCCTGGCACTGGTAGACTTCCTCCTGAGACACTCCCCAATGTGGGTCTCTCCTGTTCCTGCTGATCTCATGGACTCAGGACAGCAACAGTGAGATTGAGGAGTGACTGATGAGATCAAAGTGTTATTTAGGAGAAATCCTACCAGTTCAAAGAGCACATGTTTTCTACTTGACCAGACCTCCGAAGAGAATGAGGAGAGCGTGGGCGAGTGATCTACGTAATCAAGGAGAGAGTTGGCAAGATTAAGGAGAGCACTGGCGAGAACTCCCGCTACATCATTGTTCTCTTGTGCCTCGCTCGTGATGCCCTTGCCAAGCTCTCCTCCTAGTCGTGGGCCTCTCAGAGTATTCCTCACCTCTTCTTGTTTCTGTGCATTCACTCCTCATTCTCGCCGTTTGCAAAACCGCCAGATCGACGGAAATTCCTCATTCTCGCTGTACACTAGCCGAGAACTCCTTGTTCTCATAAAAGCTCTTCTCAAGTCAGTATGCCCACTTTTCTAGGTCACGAAATGATGCTTTTTTTGTTGCCAAAATCGCTCTATATAACATTTTTAGTCAGGGTTTTAGATGTTCTTAGTTCTTAGTTTCTTAGTAATTTACAATACAAGTCTCTGTCCAAGTACACAATTTGCTTTTCTTGTCTTTGGGGTCCTTTTAAAAATCTAAAAATGCACATAGAAACAACAATGCCTTATTTTTAAACTTCAGACTTTGCCTTATCATTTTTTTCCTCATGACTTTAAGCAATGTCAGCCTTGTTTTGCCAACATACCCTGTTGGACCTCAAAAAAGGGGGGAAAAAAGAAGCAACACACTAATATTTCATTCGATTGCCTTCAGCCTTGATCATGGCACACAACATCATGATGGCCGATTCATGTGGGAAACTGATTCATCATGCTCCCAGAAACGCTCTTTCACAGTTCGAGTCTTGCGATAGCCTGTGCCATCAGGGAAGTACAGAATGTATTGATGCGATAACCCAGGGCCAGCCAGTGGCACCCTGGCGGTAGCCTAGGGCACCAAATGCCAGGGGGGAACATTTCTGCTGAGGTGAACTTTTATTAAATAGTACTGCTGCACTTCTGTTGTTGTATCTTGTATGGATTTAAAACAGTTTATTTTAGTGACTCATTAAAATTTAAATGACAAGAAATCGAAATTTATTCATCAGCTGTCCTGATGGTTGGGGTAGCGCCGATAGCTTGTGTACTGGCGCATGCACAGTATGAGAATGTTTTACCTTGGGTCAGAATCATGCTTAAATGGTAATTTTTTGCCTTTTTATTCACGAAAACAAAGATTTATCACTAGCCCTTTTTAGTGATGTTTAATATTTTTTGCTAAATGGCTAACAGCTTTATTTTAGTTGCTTAGCACCATGTGCTTAGAAATAAACTAATCCTAAGTCCTGATCTGCAGCTTGATTAAAATTACCTTATAATTCAGTAAAATTTGGAACATTCTTTTTTTTTTACGCAGGACGTAGATTCCAGTTGAGTTCAAAAAATAATGGGCCACCCCTTTTTTTGCTTAGGTCAAAATTGGAGGCAACAAGGCCACAACTTACCTACTGTAGGGTGCCAACAGTTCTAGGGTTTGTCCTCAAATAACCTGGTCGTTCAGTACATTCAGGTCATCAGCCGAGTCATTTTATTGCCACTTAACAGTGCAGACCAGAGCAATTGATGCCACCCCAGATCATAACACTGCCTCCAGAGGCTTGTACCGGGGCACTTCATGTGCTTCCCTCCTTACCCTGACACAGTCATTACTCTGGAATACGGTCGGCCTGGACTCATCAGACCACATGACCAACTGAACCCTTTTTTAAAATCCTAATGAGTCTCACTAACAAGTGGTTTTCTTATTGTCACTCATCTGTTTGGTTCCAATTGTATTTGTGGAACTGTCACTATTAAACATAGCTCTGATTTTTACTGTTGATTGCGATGCAACTTCACCACACATTCGAGTGATATCCATTCAAGATCTCTTTCTGACCACATTTTTTCCAGAAAGGAAATGGTAGACTCATGATGCATACCTTGCTCATTAAAATGTTATTATACAGTATTTTATTATAATTTCTCTTTTATTGGCGTGAGCTGATCCATGCAAAAAGTATTGCTTTTCATGCTGTCGCTGTGTTGCTTGCCATTGTCTCTGACATTGCAGCTCTGTGTCTGAGTATAAAAAGATGACGGCATATGAATGTAGGGTAACCTTGTGAAAACCTTCTGTAATATTTTCCACAAAGATACCTGTTGCAAATACCCCCCAATTCTAAGGTCTTTTGTAGTGAGTGGGTATTATACATTATGCTTTTTGTCACTTTGTAGTGAGCTAGCATTAAAGAGTCCATTTTAAGTCCTCTTAAGTGAGACTGGTGCAGATTAGTAAAAATGTTGAATAAGTGAATTTTATTCATTTAAAGCCAGCTTGAACCTGTGCTCCTCACCTATTATATGCGTGACTGTGTAAAGAAAAATTATTTGAGCGAATGCATATAAAAGCATGCACCCATGAGCTTTTATTGACAAACAAATTGAAAAGATGTCCTTGGTCTGTAGCACATAATTCAATTCAGGAAACTTTAAAGGTGTTGGTATTTTTTTTTTTATGGATTTTTCTACATAGGAAAAAAAGAAGTATATATTTTCTTCTCGGCATGTTGTGAATAGAATAAAGAGCTCCATTCAGAGAAGCGGTCACAAATCTCCCGCTGTCCCAGGCACGCGGCCCGAGACGGGCCTGACTGGGTGGGTGAATCTGAAATGACGCAGGGAGAGGAAAACCATTACTGATGCCTGGTGATTCCACACGCGCAATACACACTCGACACATGGACAAGCAAACTATTGAGTGGGTAGGAATGAAAGAAGCACAGGATTATTTGTATTCTTGAAATTCATTTTCCTTCTGCATTGTGTATACCCTTGTTCACTCCATTCTTGTCCTGATGCCATTTGATGCCACACGACCCCCGTTCTCTTGAATGGAATGAAAAGCGAGTAATACAACTAAGTGAAAACTCAAGACTGGAGGTTACCGGATGAGTATGGAGATCCCAGAACCAATGAGAGCCCTGGAGCGAAGGCGAGGATTTCCTGCAGAGAAGGACAGAATTAGAACGCCTGCATTACTCGCCTTACTTACTGTATCTCACTGCTCACTATATAAAACTCGCATCTCACCTTGTTAAAAATGGGAAGCTGGGATAGAATGAGGAAATTCATGAGGGTATTTTCCAAATCATTTCATAAGCACATGCAAAGTTACAAATAATAATCCCGCATAGAACGTTGTCTCTTTTCATTCCGGGTTCTCGAGTTTCATATCTCGCAAAAAAAACAAGCTGGTAGGGGGATCGACTAAGATAAATTGCCTCCAGTTGTGAATGCATGTGTTTGTGTTCATAGTGACCAGTGATGACCTGGCATCTCTTCCAGGCACACACTCCCATGCTTGCAGGATAAAAATAAGCATCCACAGCAAACCTGACCCTAAAATGAAGTTACTGAAAGTGAGTAAGTGGATTATAGTAAAAGCTGTCATCTAAATGTACCAGTTGTGCTTGGGTCAGGGCTTTGATTAGTCCACTTTTGGGTCTGAGTTGCTTTAGCAGTATGTTTGAGTTTACTGCCTTACAACCTGCTGAAACACTGTTCAATATTTGCCTGGGTTGGGGCAGTTAAGCTGCCTCTGTACAGCTGACAGTTTCATTAGCAAACAATACATGCCCTCTGCCATCAAGACAAAGATCTGTAGGTCTGTAGATGTAACCAGTGTCATGAGTGGTGCTTTTATTTCCACCATGTTTCTTACTCTATTTTTAAACCCTAGTAAATTCTACTCATTTCTGTTTTTGAACAAACATTTTCTTTAATGAATTCAGGTAAATAAGAGAAGCGTGCATTTCCTATGGCTTGGTGGTTAACACTTTTGCATCACGCCTCCTGGGTCGGGAGTTTGCATGTTTAGTTTGCATGGTCTTTGCATGCTTCGCTTCCTTTGGGTATTCCAGTTTTCCTCACAGTTCAAAGACATGGAGTGTTGACCAATTGCTGTGTCCGAATTGCCTTTTAATGTATGATGACAGTATGTGCCAGTGTCCTACAATTGGTTGGTACCCCGTTAAGGGCATACCCTGTGTATACCCTGTGTACCCTGTGTGTACCCTGTGTATACCCTGTGTGTACCCTGTGTATACCTTGTGTATACCCTGTGTGTACCCTGTGTATACCCTGTGTGTACCCTGTGTATACCCTGTGTATACCCTGTGTGTACCCTGTGTATACCCTGTGTGTACTCTGTGTATACCCTGTGTACCCTGTGTGTACCCTGTGTATACCCTGTGTGTACCCTGTGTATACCTTGTGTATACCCTGTGTGTACCCTGTGTATACCCTGTGTGTACCCTGTGTATACCCTGTGTATACCCTGTGTATACCCTGTGTGTACCCTGTGTATACCCTGTGTGTACTCTGTGTATACCCTTGTAAACCCTGTGTACCCTGTATACCATATGTATACCCTGTGTACCCTGTGTATACACTTTGCTTACCCTGTGTATACCTTGTGTACCCTGTGTATACCCTGTGTACCCTGTGTATACCCTGTGTGTACCCTATGTATACCCTGTCTATACCCTGTGATTACCCTGTGTATACCTTGTGTACCCTGTGTGTACCCTGTGTATACACTGTGTATACCCTGTGTACCCTGTATACCGTGTGTATACCCTGTGTACCCTGTGTATACACTGTGTGCTCTGTGTATACCCTGTGTGTACCCTGTGTATACCCTGTATACCCTGTGTGTACCCTGTGTATACCCTGTGTGTACCCTGTGTATACCCTGTGTATACCTTGTGTACCCTGTCTATACCCTGTGTGTACCCTGTGTATACCTTGTGTACCCCCTGTGTATACCCTGTGTACCCTGTGTGTACCCTGTGTATACCTTGTGTACCCCCTGTGTATACCCTGTGTGTACCCTGTGTGTACCCTGTGTATACCCTGTATACCCTGTGTGTACCCTGTGTATACCCTGTGTGTACCCTGTGTATACCCTGTGTATACCTTGTGTACCCTGTCTATACCCTGTGTGTACCCTGTGTATACCTTGTGTACCCCCTGTGTATACCCTGTGTACCCTGTGTGTACCCTGTGTATACCTTGTGTACCCCCTGTGTATACCCTGTGTGTACCCTGTGTATACCCTGTGTATACCCTGCGTACCCTGTGTATACCCTGTGTATACCCTGTGTACCCTGTGTATACACTGCATTGTGCCAGACAGTATAAGAGATATACTAATAGATTACAATTCCTAGTAGGTGTGCCCTCAGAGTGTTCAACTGTCCAGTTTTGGTGATCCTGTTCCCACTGCCGCCTTAGCTTTCTGTTCTTTGCTGACAGACTCTAAACACAATGTGGTCTTTTTTTTTTACAAGGTTTCATATGTTGTGCACTCTGAGATGTTTTTCTACTAGAAATCGTTCTTTTCTTTATTGCATAATTTTTAGTAAACTCTAGAGACTGTAAGTCCAAATCCTAGCAGCTCAGCAATTAAGGAAATAATTAAATGAGTCTATCTGGCACGGATAGTCATGCTACACTCATAAGCTCTGAGCTCACATTCATTCAGATGTGAATTATCTAAAGCTGGGCCATTCGGTCATGTTGCAGTCACTATATCTGTCTCATAGCTATGGGGTCCTCCATGTATTGATCCTGAGATTGGGTAATGATCTGTCTGGATCTTCTGGGTAAGTTCTCATGAGCCCGAGTTGTCCCAGTTGTCCAGTTATATGTGTGTTACGTAGTTCCATAATGTGTGTGTGTGGGTCTGGCATTCCATTATGTTTTATCTTGATTTTTGTTGTTGTTGTTTGTGAATTCATCAGCATATTTTTGCTTATTAAAAAGGAACGATTTTTTATGCTTGTAATGTTTTTTTTATATTTTTATTGCCTTTTTCTACCTCGTTGTGACCTGCATACAAATTCCAGATGCAAATGTTACATTTACAGTAACCCCTAGACCTTTCAGTTCCCTCATGCATTAACCAATGAC
Source organism: Clarias gariepinus (assembly GCF_024256425.1). Classification (NCBI taxonomy): domain Eukaryota; kingdom Metazoa; phylum Chordata; class Actinopteri; order Siluriformes; family Clariidae; genus Clarias; species Clarias gariepinus. Next base: position 10,101,014 of record NC_071104.1, read on the forward strand.
ACAGTAACTAAAAAAACAGGACATCCAACTGTTCATGTACTTTAAAAGTAATTTTGCAGAAGTCTTTTGATTTCTGTATGGTGAATCAGTTTTGTTCTTCTTGTTCTGCAGCTTTACCACCCTGATGATACTTATTTCTGTTTATCATAGAAAATCACAGCAGGAACACGAGCGGCTGATATAGTGTAGCTGAGACATCACATACATACAGGAAGCAGAATGAATCGACACACACACACACACACACACTACTGAGAACAACAAGAGATGAGACGCTGCCTCGGGGTGATTTCCCAGCGAGAGACAGAGAGAGATTAAAGTGGTACAAAAGTTTTGTTGCAGCTGTTTCTGCATCAGCCTGTCATTCACTTTGATGTACGGTATAATAGATATTTCACTTTATATCTCTGGGTTTATATTTTGTGTCAGAGTTGTTGTTTTTTTTTAAATATGGTGACATGTACATATGCACATATTTATATAGAAGTAAGGTGGATTATTGTTCCCTAGGAAATGGAACAGTGAACTCGTCACTCACACACACATGGAATCAGTTTGGGTTAAAGCCACTGTCCAACACACTAAGCATGGTGGATTTACCTACCTAAATCCCTAATGTCATTTCAGTGCAGCATTCTTATAAAGTACAAGGTGATCTGGTCCAAATTTGTAGGCTGCGTGGCCTCTTATATTTTATTAATAAATAAATAGATAAATAAGTAAGCACAAATGTGCCCTGGGCCTGGTAAGTTCCCAATACCGAGAGACACCTATACATAAATAATGCAATATCCTATAATGTGTTTGAAGAGGAGACCTGGTTAGGAGTGACAAGAACAATACAGTTATTCGAAAGCAGACAGTGAACGAAAGCAGACAGAGAAGGAATGCTTGTGTTTTTCAGGATATAACCGCTGAGCTAAACTGGGTTTGTCCTGGACGGCATCATTGCATTCATTCATCAACCTCAGCGCGCACATGCTCTGACCTTCCCAAGCTAAAAACAGAAGGTTTCATAACAGAATGCCTTAAAGAGAAAGAATTCTGTTTCGGAAAATGGTTAAAATTCTCTTCACAGTCCTAGTTTCTTAAAGAGGTTGCCATACTTTCTGACTTCAATTGCCTTTTTTTTTTTTTTTTTAATCTTTTTTCTTTTTTAGTTTCTCCTATACTCAGCTGGGAATCTTTCAGTTGGAATTGGCAGATCATGGATTTTCCATAGGCAGGAATGATAAAAATTCTCAAGAAGTTCACTCAGAGCTACACAGCCAGATTTGATGATTTCTCGTATATCATGGCTGTCAGATTACAGACGTGGAAGGCTGCATCACTGCTAGGTTTAGAAATCAACCTTTGAAATAGACCTTCAAGTCAGAACATAAATGCTTCCAACGTTATGGGTTGAATATGATGTATAAGATGGAGAACACGTTTCTGTAGGGTTGATCCTCCTCCAGGACATGGACTTGTTCAGACGAACCCATAACACTGATAATTCATATAAAATCAACCGAAGTCCGTTATCAGAAGCAAGACTCAAGTGAGGATGATAAGATATGAGAAGTAGGAAAAGCCTATAACCATAAAAAAAAAATTCTTATCTTCTAGGCTCATATCTAAATTACGATCTACTGTATATTAAAGCATTTGTAAATAAACAACAACAACAATGTTCACTAGAGACTCACTTTCATATCAGTTAAACTGGGACATTGAGGGTGTGGCATTCTTCTGTCGCTCTTCTCGGCTGAGATTGCTGTAATCTGCTGTAGTTGATCTTACAGCTTAGGGGGCCACAGACTCAAGAGCTCAAGAGTTTAACCTTAAACATTTTCTTTAGTTCCTCTTTCAGTCCCTGGTATTTCTCACCTTCTCATATTTCTCCCTTCGGATATTACTGAGTTACTATCATTACTAGGTCTGATTGATCTGCCTGTATCTGGAGGCCAAAAGAATGCCAGTTTTATTCTTTCACCCTTTTCCCCCTCCTTTCTTTTATTTGGATATGGGGATTTCCAACCAGTCTTTCATGCAAATGTCCATGCATAAAATCAGTACTGTTTCTTCTGGCATTTTCGCCATTGTACCTGATGCTGCATTCTTTTCAGGATTCTGTCCACAGAATGCATGATGAGTGTGGTATAATAAAACATCAGACTTTTTTGAATGAACACTAGTTGTTGCTGCTATTATGGTTAATGCATCAATGCCATACTTTAGTACTATTAGAGCCACTGGTACAGTAGGACTTTTCCAGACAGGCCAATGGTACTATGATATGCCTGTGGTACTTGTATCTTTATTGCATTAGAAATGTAAATAAAATTGCATTTTGAAATTTTATAAAAGGAAACAAGATGTTAGACAGTAGAGTAAAAAAAAAAGGAAAGTTAAACAGTATTAAGTGTGTTAAAAGTCTTTTTGGGAAGTGCCAATCTTTAGAGTGTCCCTGCGCAACCCTCCATAGCGGCAAAAGCTCACAAGTTCCCAAGCCTCGGGCAGAAGGAAGATGTCAGATAAACCAGGCAGGTCTGGAGGTTGAAAGGAGTGAGAGCAGATAAAGTGTGTCAGGATCTGGAAACAGCATCACATGGGAGAGTTAGGAGACAGTCATGTAGAGCTCAGTAAAGAGAGGAAAAGAAATGTCTCTTGTCCTAGGGCGGTTTAAACTTGAGTGACTGTATGTGAAGACATTATGTTTAATCTAGCTATGAGTAACACAAGCCAACCCTAACATTAATCCCTGAGTATGTGTGTGTATTAGGAGTGTGGTATCAAATCATCACAATTAAGTATAACTCTAAAAAGCCATTGGTTTCCTGAATCTACGCCATTACCAAAATAATAAAAAAAAAAGTTTAACTTGAAGATTTGAAATCTAATCCTAAAGTTATTAATTGCATCTGAGTCTGACCAGTGACTGAATGGCTATTCTAGAAAAAGCTCTGCTACTTGTTATATTGTTTATTATTCTAGGTACTAATAAAGAGCCTGCATCTTTTGATCAAAATATGACAAATCAAAAAAAACAAACAGAGACAATGGTCTTCAAGTGATCAAAACTATTATTTTAATAATCGATAACACATTTTACTAGGAGAAAAAGCAATGTGGATACTGTACATGTGATATGAGCAAACAACAAAACATTACAGTTTTCAACCTAAAGCTAAAGAAACTCTCTCTCTCTGACACACACTTACTCTCTATACCACTTATCCTGTAAAGGGTCACGGATAGCCTGGAGCCTATATCAGGGGACTCGAGGCACTAGACGGGTTTCACCCTGGATGGGGTGCCAATTGTTGTAGGGCACAAGCACATAAGCTCACACTATGGGGAATTCGGAAAAAACATAAGTTAAATTAATCTGCATGTTTTTGGACTGTGTAGGTACACACATGTCCACAGTGCTAACCACCACACGTCATACCATGCCACACTAACAAAACTATTAAGTGATTTTTCATGTAATATACGTTTTCTTAGCTTATCAATGTTCATGAGATAGAAAAAAGGCCAACCTAGTAACCTTAACTAGTGTACAGTTTAACGACTTACTATTAGAGACTGGAGTCAAAAATATCACACCAAGGTTATTCACTATTGCACATGATATAACTAAAAATCCATCCAAGGTTGCTGCATAATCAGAAAGCTTATTAATAGCTGCTTGTGATACCAGTGGGTGTGGAAGGTTTTTTCCAGTGTGTCTGCTCTGGATCTAGCACAGAGAATACAGGAAAGTGCTTTATTTACTGAAAATAAAAATAGAAAATGAAGATTTTACCAATTTCACAGCCACTTTTAGCCTATTTGGCTTTAAACTGAGACACAAGACAATACCGGGTTTGACTCTGTTGCCAAACAGGTGGCTCTTTAGAAGTTCAGGGACTTAGCAAACCTCTAGCCACATGAACACACGAACCTGTCCAATGAGTTGTTACTGTCCATCTGTGCTCTTAAATATTGGAAATATTATATTATTTCTTTAGTAAATGGTGATAGTTCCCATATTTAGCTTAAAGTGAAGCAGTAATGGTTTGATCTGTGATGGATACACAAACACTTTTAAACAGGCTCCTAATTATCTGTCTATCTTAATTACAATCCTGGCAGATGGATTATCAGGAAGGGGTCTCAGGCACACACTCACACTCGCACATACACACACAGGCAAATGTGATAGATGCAAACCTCAGCTGAGGTTCAGGCAAGGAGAAAGAAACAATTAAAGCTGATGGAAGGAAGAGATTAGAAAAGGGCTGCGCTTGAATGAAGTTGCAGTTTGCCCCCGCATGCACGTAAACAGTCGAGTCTAGTGTTTTGATATGGAACTCGTGAATCTCTGGGGAGAATTATTCAGTCCAAACAGACTCTTGTTTTTCAATTCTGATGGCAAATCGTATATATCTTTCTTTCTTTGGTGCGATAAGTTCATTTTGTACCTCTTTGATATAGTGGTGTCATGGTTGCAATCTCGAGAATGATTACTTAATTAATTTGAAATTAATTTGGGGCAGTTGAACTAAAGGATCTCCAGTGGTAAAGTGCTCGCCCTATCATCTGGAGATCGCTGGTTCGATCCCCGGGTGATGCTGTAACCTCTCACAGCCGGAGGCCTAGAGAGAAGTGATTGGCCGAGCTCTCTCAGAGGGGAGGGATGAGAGGTACTTGCGCTCCCACATTAATCTACAGCCAATCAGGGGCGTCTGTGAGCTCGCGCACGCGGAAGGACCGGCTAGCGCTTTCCTCCGAGTGTGTTACGCCGCCCCCTTAAGCACCGGCTAGCGCTTTCCTCCGAGTGTGTTACGCCGCCCCTTTAAGGACCGGCTAGCGCTTTCCTCTGAGTGTGTTACGCCGCCCCTAATGGTGCGTGAGCAAGCAGTTCGAAAAGATGCGGTCGGCTGGCGTCAGGGAGGAAACACGTGATAGTCTTCGCCCTCCTTAGTAGCCTTTATGTGGGAGCCCCCTAGTGACGGGGAGGAATTGGCCACGACTAAATTCGGGAGAAAATCCCGAAAAAAAAAAAAGAAAGTTGAACTAAGAAGAGGAGCTAATGCTCACTTGTTTGTAAAATTTCCTATAATTGCTGTCCGCCTAATTGCTTTAAGGTTGACAGATTATGAAAGAACTGAGAATTTGGGAAGATTTGCAAGGCAAAAAAAAAAAAAAAGCTTAATACAGAATGCTTGCAGATGACACACTCATACGATGATCATTAATTATCACACACTCATGGTTCATCCAGATTCAGGCTGAACAAACAAGTCATGTTTGATAAACTCCATCTTTCTCCAAAAGCCCTTGAAAATCTGTAATCATGGCTGTATTAGTGTGAAAAGTATTACAGTAACCTTCATTCAACTGAGAAGACTTAATTTCCTTCTTATGTCTTGGTGTAATTTCACATCCATTGAGTATTTTGTTTTTCTTATTCCACCCTCCTTTCTTCATCTGTGCCCTTCCTTTTATAACTCCTTTTCACTGTCTATTTATTTGTGTGTGCATGTGTGTGTTTGCGTTTATGCGTGTGTGTGTGTGTGTGTGTGTGTGTGTGTGTTTATTAATGGTCCTGAAGTAGGTGGTAGCTCTGATTCATTGCTGCTTTTAGCCAGGGGACACAAGGAGCCCCTAAAGCCTTCTGAACTTGCAGTCCTTCAAAAACACACACACACACACGCGCACAGTGCCAGAGTGACTGATGGAAAAGGCGTTAAGACCTCATATTAATTTGAAAAAATAGGCTGATGCTGTGTGTTTCCATTAGCGTACGTGTTTGCGCTTATGTGCATATGTATACAAGCACATCTCGGTTTTTACTTTACACTGCGTTTATAGGAATGAATAAATCAGACTGGCAAGAGGTTATATATGCTAATTACTAAACAGCTTGGATGCTGGAAAGAGAGAGAGAGTGAGTTTGTGTATGTGTATGTGTGAAAGAGAGAGAGAGAGAGAGAAACAGAGAGAGGTCTCTCACCCTCTGTGTTTAAAGCGGAAATGAATTTATGGTTAGAGTAGGTCAGCCTCTAATTAAAGCAAAGTGCTAGTGTCGAAAAAGCCTGTTTTATCAATCATGCACTTATACACACACACATATTGGGTGTATAGTCGTTGAGCAGAATTGTATAGGATCTGGTCTATTGCATATAGAATGAGAAGTAAAATAATGTAGCGCAGGGTTAATGTTTACACTTTGTCTTAGAATTTAATTTGTATGACAATTATAAAACAAAATCCAACAGCGTGATGTTTATACATTTTTTATGAGATCAGGGCCATTAAGAGATTTATAAGGACATGTGTGTGTGTGTGTGAGAGAGAGAGAGACGGAGCGAGGGAGGTGTTTAGGTCCCAGCTCTCACCCATGTTTCATTCACACTCAAAATTTCCAAGCTTTGACGTATATAAATGGTAGTTTACAGAGTGTGAAATTACCCCACTAATCACGCTTAGATGCCTATCAGCACGTGGCCCATACACGGCTCCAGGTATGTTACCTTTTGTTCACGTGTGGCAGTCAGTTTGTGCTTGTCTGTAGGGAGCATCTGTCCAGATGAGACACTTCCCATTTGTTCTCATCAGTAGGGTGAGCGAGTGTGTGTGCTGGTTCAGCTCTTTTCACAGTATCCTGACTCGAACAGAATTGGTCCTTTGAGCTGAGAAACACCATCCGGTTTAGATCATGGTCGCTATGGCGACCATGCCAGCGATCGTACCCGTAGTCTCACACACGCAGTTACGGAGGATATGCAAGAAACGGAAACTGTACACCATCTTGCCTTGTCAGCTGTTTTGATGCAACACATATACACGTCGCTGTGTGCAACATGCATCTCTAGTCAATCTTAATAGGAATCCTGATGAGAAACCTCACTGCTTTCACTCCTATTTCCATACTTTAGATGTGCATATATACAGTACATACATATAAACCTATGCACATACCAGCCACTTTATTGGGTACACCCTGCGAATACTGGGTTTAACCCCCTTTTCCCTTTAAAAATGGCTTAATTTTTCATATAATACATTCAACATGGTACTGGAAACATTCCTTGAAGAGGGGTTGGTCCACATGAACAGTGCTGCAGATTTGTCGGCTGAACGTTCGCGACGCGAATCCCTCGTTCTAGGTGGTCTATGAGATTGAGATCTGATGACTCTGAGGACCATTTGAGTACAGCGACCTCATTGTCATGGTAAAGAACCCAATATGAGATGGTTTTAGCTTCGTGACATGGTGCGTTATCTTGTGGACATAAAGGGGTAGACATGGTCAACAACTATACTCAGGCTTGCTGTGGCATTTAAACAATGCTCAGTTAAGGAGGTAGTAAGGAGCCCAAAAATGTGCCAAGAAAATTTCCCTTACACCATTAAACCAATAACTGCAGCCCGAACTGTTGATAAAAGGCAGGACGGATCTATGTTTTGTTTTTTTTTACGCCAGATTCTGACCCTACTATCCGAGTGTCGCAGCAGAAATCGAGACTCATCAGTTCAGGCAATGTTTTTCCAATCTTCTATTTTCCAGTTTGCCCATTCAGATTGTAGCCTCAGTTTCCTGTTCTTAGATGACAGGAGCTGCACCCAATGTGGTCTTCTGCTGCTGTAGCCCATCTGGTTCAAGGTTAGACGTGTTGTGAGTTCAGAGATACTCTTTGGCATAGCTCAGTTGTAACAAGATGTTATTTGAGTTACTTTTGCCTTTCTATCAGCTCAGACCAGTCTGGCCATTTTCCTTTGACCTCTGGCATCAACAAGGCATTTTTGCAGAGAGAACTGCTGCTCACTGGATATTTTCTGTTTTCCAGGCCATTCTCTGGAAACCCTGAGATGATTGTTTGTGAAAATCCCAGTAGATCAGCAGTTTCAAAAATACCCAGAACAGCCTGTCTGGCACCAACAACCATGCCACGTTCAGAGTCACCTTTCTTTTTCAGACTAATGCTCAGCTTGAACTTCAGTGTGAGGAATGGTGTTTTATCACCTAAATATGGTGTGCAGTTTTGCAAAAGTCTGAGGTCCAAAGGAACTGTTTTTCATTTGAAAGCACTGCTGAAGTTATTTATTGTCTTTCTTGGACATCAGAGAAACCAAGAGAAGATTCACTAATCATTTTGTCAAGCATCTTCTTTGCTCTAAATAAAGGATTTCTCCTTTCCAGTGGTTGAAGTCCTTCAACAGTGATGGAAATAACATTAATAACCCCTCCTCCATTTGCATTTATAGTTGTGTTGGGAGCAATGAAGTCACAGAAGACACACAAAATGCCTGAAACTTTGAGATCCATGAAATAAATATCGAGGAGTAAATGTTTTGACAGCCACTCTTATATCATACACCATTTCAAACACCGATTGATTTTACCTCCTACAGCTTTAAAAGGAGTTAGCTTACGCAGCTGTTGAAGGTAGAGTATGGAAAATTCTCCCACCATGCATTAGAAGATGCCCTCATTGAAAATCTTATTGAAAAGCCTACGCTAATAATGCATATGGTTGCTCTCCATTCTGGGGGGAAAAAGGTCTTAATGCTAAACGATATGAACATGGTCAACTTAATGACACAAATTGTTGGAAAAATTACTTTAAAATTCCGGTCCATGTTGCCATGATTACACCATACAATTCCTGCAGAGCCGTGAATCTCCTGTTCTATAGAAGATGTATCTATAAAAGCACCAAGTACCATGCCAGTGGTCAACAACAAGACTTAAATAATACCTCTATCTCACCTATGCAGTTTGCGCGGTGACCGTAAGTACAGTTAATCATGATTCACCGCAAGTGAAATTTATTTGCCTGCCCTCATGGAAGCTCACGGACCACGCAGAACTTCACAAGACATCGGGCGGTCACTCGCGGCGGCTCTCAGTGCCTAACAGCGCATCTAACCGTAAGTCAAACCGCATAGGTGAGATAGGGGTATTAGCTATTGCATTCAAGAAATTATTGATTAAAGTTGGTATTAATGCCATGATTGGCATCAATGGCCCAAAGTGTGCAAAGAAAACATTCCCCACACCAATATACTGCCTCCACAAGTCTGGACTATTGACACAAGCCAAGTTTGGTCCATGGATTCATGCTGTTTATACCAAATACTGACCCTGTGGTCCCTCAGGAGAAATTGAGATTCATAAAACCAGGCTCTTTTCCAAGTCTTCAACTGTAGATTTTTGGTGATCTTGTGCCCTCTGCAGCTGAAGCCTTCTCTTTATGGCTGACAAAATTGCACCCTGGTGTGGTCTTCTTCTGTTGTAGCTCATCTGCCTTGGGGTTTCATGTGTAGTGCATTGTGAGATGCTGGTTGGATTTCTCGTCTCGTGAAAGCTTGGTGCTGGATGCCTCTGGCTTGCTGCTGAGATCGGCCTCATATGGTCTTCTTGGGGTGCATGTGGTGACTGAGGATGGGTTTCACTTGATGATCATGAAGCTGGTTTTGGACTAAGCTGATGTGGGCCGTTTTTCTGTGTTGCCTTCTAACTGCAGTCATTCAGTAGGTTAAAACTCAAATTGTGCCCAACAACAATAGTGAGTTTTATATTAACCTAAACAAAGGTTATACTGAACTCTTAACCTCTGCACACAGACATCCCAGGGGCTTATTTATAGTCATCCTTTCTGATATCACCCAAATGAGGATGGGTTCCCTGTTGAATCTGGTTCCTCTCAAAGTTTCTTTTTATTGTCATGTCAGTAAGCTTTTTTTTTTACCACTGTTTTTCTTTTTTTTAGTCCATTTTCAAATTCATTTCCATCTTTTATAATTCTGTAAAGCTGCTTTGCAACAGTGACTGTTAAAATTGCACAGTTGAAAAATGTAATTGAATTGTACAGTTTTATTGAGTGGTTATTAGAAATACTGTAAGCTTTGTTCAAACTAGTTCTCAGTTGATCTTTTTTATCACAATATGCTTATGTTTGTGCAACTATCCTCTAGTGTGGGTCTTTTTGAGATTCAAGCTTTTCCCATTCTAATAGTTGAAATATGGATGATACCCAAAGCTGCTGACCTCCATCTGTATTATCAATGCATTGCGCTTCTGCCGCATGATTGACAGATTAGATAAATGCATAAACATATAGGTGTTCAGGTATTCTTACTAAAATAATATCAAGTTTTAATTTTATTATGTCACAGTGACATCATGCTTCTGCTTCTAAGACACCCTTAACTTGGCCACACCAACACGGCAGACATGCTACAGTATGCTGTTCATTTTCCTGTTCCATTTGAAATTAATAGCTGCTTATAATGTACATTGCTTACCCCAAAAAATAATGGAAGTTTAAAATATTAGCTTGTAAGATGTCTGAATTAAATTATATTAACACATAATTATAATAATAAGGTCAAGGTTGTAGAAAATAACTCAGTTATGATATAACTCACAATTAAAAGATCAAATATGTCAAAGTTTGTTACAATATCATTTGTTACAAATAAGTTACAAAATCTATGTTTTATGATTGAAGTGGCGATCAATAAATACTTTATCTTTTAATTCTTCCTTTTATTTAATATTGAAGAAACTGATAAACTGAAAAAGTCGCCCAAAACCTAAATAAAAGGAATCATTTATTGCAAAAAATGTGGGCAGCTAATAATGATTAAAAGCTAAAAGGTGCAGCTTTTGTGACCTCATTAGCATAAAGATAACTGGTCTACGCTAGTTTTCGTTCGTTTCACTCATTCATTCATTATTCTCTAACTTTAGTATTCGTACCGAAAGTAAAATTTGGTCGACTAGCTCTAAATGTTGCTTGTATTTTTAGATTTCCTGAAAGAAGCAAATACACTTTGGCGCGTCTACGGTGATTAATCATTTCTGTCCCGTTTTCATTTTTAAGGAGTCTCTTGATGATGAAGTTTCTTTTAATTAAAAATCTGGAGGTTTAGAGGGTATTTTAAGATGCCCCATTTTTATGATTGTCTGTCTACGAGTCGGAAAGTGTGTAAAATGCTACTACTTTATTGGGATGTTAAACCGTGTGAGTGTGTGTGTGTGTGTGTGCGCATGTATATATGGGTGGGTGGGCATCACACCGTTGTGTAGAACTAGAGACTCAGCCATGACGGATGATGGATGACGCGCATTGGTAATCTATCACACTTCTGACAGGTAGTACAAACACACACACACACACACACACACGCACACAAACATAGCCTTCTCCTTACTGTGTCTCTATGTAAATGTGTTACTGTAACGAAAAATATGGGAATTCCTGTATTCTAACTCTAAGTGTGCATTACTCCAATGTATTATTTCATTTACTAATAAAACACCGAGACTGAGAGATGGAAAGTTTAGAATTTTGGTGTTTAAAATGCTTAATGGCCTCCACATGTGTGCGCACACACGCACACACACACAGACCAAAGGAAGTCCGTCCCACAGAGTTAGGGGGCATTAAGGAAACAGGAGGTGAGTGTGTGTGGTTAGATAAACTGAGCTCTTGCAGATACACCAGGCCTGAAGAATTGTATTCACACACCATAATAATAATGTGCTCATAAATCCATATAAATAAGAAATAGTGTGTAGGAGATTAGGCTTGAAGCCCTTGACAGCGGTTAGCCGCAGAACCATTAGAGAATTAAATCGGACCTGACTCTGACTCGGTGTCGGTAATCTCACATACAGGATCTACTTAATACCCAAGCGCTCTTCATTAAAAACAAGGATCATCCAGTGTGATACGGGGGTTTGTTCAGGTTTGTTTGAGGTTTTGGGAGGAGGTAGTAATGAAGCCCACATAATGTGCGATGCTGCTGGAGTGTGAACGAACAAGTGGCAAAAAACAAATATTGACTATGGTTTTGGATTCTGTTACAAACAGTGTTTGGGTCGGATGCAGCCAAATGTGAAGGTCCCATGGTAATTACCTGCTTTTTCTTTGGTATCAAAATGCTATTGATTGGGAGATAAAAAAAAAAAAAAAAGTAAGACACTAAAACATACTATAAGCACGCAGAATTTTTTAAAGCAACAAATAGTTACAATAAATAGTTTTATTTATTTATTTATTTATTTTATACCAGAGCAATTTGCCATTATTTACCGAATATATTTATGAAACAATTAATACATCATCCATTTAATTCATTCATCTTTATATGTAAAGCTATGGAACGCTTTTGAAAACTTTGTTCCAGGTATCTCTTGTATTAGTTCTAAACACTTTCTGTTTAGAGGGATCATGTTAAAGTTATTATAATCTATTTATTGTTAGACTGTAGCATTGGTTGCTATAGCAACGCAGGACCTCTATGGTTTGCTTCTGTTGAACCAGAATCAAGAATACAGTGTTGAAGAGAGAAAAATATTGACAGGAAATTACAGTATAATACAGGAAATTAGTCCCTAATGTCTGGGTTTTATACCAGCAATAATGCGGCAAAAACTACAGTACTTTAAACACAGTATGCTGATGAAACTCTTAAGTGAAGCCACGGTAAAACATTTTAAAGGTGCAATTGTTTTCAAAAAGGCTGTATGTGCAGCCAAGGTGGCTTGGAGGCCTTGTGGTAGTTAGCAGTGAGCATTCAGCAGTGGAATACCTGATCCTTGAAAATGTATTCATAACTTGCCACTAACTTGCATTACATCCGTCAGTGGGAGATATAAACACAATCTTCCCCAACACCGCTTGCACATTAAAAGAACTCAGCTGGGAGTTATTGCCAAACCCCCCTAAAGTGCACTGGGATCCTTTCTGAGAACACTTGACCCCCAAGTACGGTTCATTTTGATCAGTGAGAACACAATCATTTGGCACTCAAGAACAATTCAGCATACTCTGACATGGGTTAAATCAGAAATGGAAATGGTTGTAACATTATCAGTGCTGTGTCTTCAGTGCTAAAATTTTATCCTGACCTACAAAGCCGTAGCTGATGAAGTAGGAGAGCACGTGAGAGCTTTGATCTTGGCATTTTCCCCCCAAATATTAATAACATTAGGCATAGTGTGATAAATGATTTAATCTTTTCTTCTCTTTGAACTAACTAGGTGGATATCGCCACCTGCTGTATCAAACGGTGAAGATATGCAGGTGTACCCGAGTACGAAGCAAAATAACACTGTGGACACTTTCTACCTTGATTTTTTACTCTTCTAAGTGTGTTCGGTCATTCTGCGCAATCAAAAGTCCCGGTTTGACTTGAACACCACTACACTTGTAAGTAGTGTAGTTATTATTTAATGTATGTAGGTTAGGGTGCTTATTCCTAATTCATGAATGAGTGTTTAAAATGATGCTCTGCCTGCTTTGATGTGATAATATCTAACATTATTCATAAGGTATGTAAAGGTTATTGCGCAACCACGTCTTACTGTACTTTAATGTGATGAGGAGGAGAAGAGGAGGAACATGCCATATTTGTTTCCAAACAGATTCAAATTAAGGCAATGGGATGTTTGAATCAACTGATCCAACTTGATCTGACATAGTTGTTTGTAGCAATTAAACCGAATGAGAGTCACTTAGTTAATAGAGAGAGAGAGAGAGAGAGACGGAGAGAGGGAGAACCTTTCCCAGGATAGATTACTCTACAGCACATTGTTGATCCACACAAGGAAAATTGCTTAAAAACATAGACTAGTGTCTGCATTTATTTACCGACTATATGTTTAAAATCCATGAAGCATTGCGCCACACATTTATTATCTGAATTAATCAGTTTAATTGAAGACCTGCTAATTTGAGTGATGTGCGATCCAGAGGGTGTGCAAAAAGTAATTTATCCCCCCTTCATTAAGTCTGATGTATGTAATGCAGCAGGATGGTTTCCAAATTTCTGCTCATTACAGGAAACAAATCGAGGCCTTTTTTTGTTTTTTATCCGTCTTGGCCGCCTCCACCTGTCATTAGCGCTTACAAGCTGTCGGAGACTTAGCGTAAGCGGAACACACGTGTCATCAGTCGCTGCTTGAAATCGGATATACGAGAAGGTGTTTTACATTTAGCAATATTTTTTTCCTCCCCACAGGAAGCATTTGTCAGGGTTTTTTTTTTCTCTCTTATATGTACAGTAATATGAACTAATGTGCTGACTAGCGCTACTAAATCGCCAGTTCTTACTTTTTTATAAGGTTAATTGCACCTGATAACAATGCCTTCTGTTTCTGAACTCTCGGGCCATGGTAGTCAGTCCCCCCAGGCTTCAAGGGTTCATTTATTAAACTTGGCTTCAGCTAATAAAGTATTAGAACACCTTTTTAACACTGTGATGGGGACTTCCTCAAGGGGAACAAGCGAGGGTACGCTGACAAGGGCATGTTATACGATATTGGAACAGGGGCCTTGGTGCAATAAAATTTTTGCTTTTGTTTTTATCAAGACAGACCATCAGGACAATAATAATAATAATAATAATAATACTTACTCATGCCTAGATAGTGACCTTCTGATCGGTTTAACCCTCCCTCCCAAACACACATACACACTCCCACAGTATATGTACAGTAATGCAATATCACAGACGAGATGGGAGATGATGTGTGGCAGATGATGGATATATACCTGATTCGCTTCTGTCTGCAGCTCTATCCCTCTCTCCATCTCTGTCAACGTCTCTCTCCCTCTTACGCTCTGCCTTTTCCCAAGTTATCTCTCTCCCGATTTCATACCCACTTTAGCCCTGGCCTTCCGAAATCAAGTTATGCTTCATACCAGCCTGTGTTTGCGCACGTGGGTGTGCGCGCTTATGCGCCGTGCGTATTTGGAGACTCATTCCCTGAGTGCCTTTCCTGCTTCGCTTATTACCTCTCTTCCTGCAGCACAGGAATGAAATTGAAGCACAGATTCCTATCACAGATCTGTATATTGATATCTTGGCCCCGGCTGCCGTGGCATCTTTATTCATCCATCACACACACACACACACACACACACACACACACACACACACACGCGTGCGCATACCTGCGGGGTCGGCAGTGATGTGGCCATTCTGTGCTAAGTGAATGCTTTTGTCCTTCTGGGGATGCTCTAGGAGGCTGAGAATCTTTTCTTACTAAGGGAGAGCTAGAACGAGTAAGAAAGTAAGAAATGGCCTCAAGCCAGCCACTGAATTCCATCTGACTGGAGAAAAATAGTCAAGGACAGAGAAAGTAAGCATAAGGGTTTGGTGTTTGAAACTCTGCGTTTGAGCCTACTCTCATAAAAACAGCACCTGGGACTTTTTTCTTTAGGTGTCAAACCAAAACTAGATAAATTATTCGACAACGGTATTCATCAATGTTTTGATTTGGACATAATTTTTGTAAATAGTTTCATGGTATTCTGTGTTGAATATCCAGCATACAAGTTGCTGTGAAATAGCATTTGTGATGATAATATATTAGAATGCTCTATTTAATTCACATTACATCTATGCAAAAAAAAATTATCTGACCAATCAGATTCAAGAACTCAGCTCTGCTCCGTCCGAGTAATCTGATTGGACGAGAGGCATTCCATGAGTAGTGATATAGAATAAAACAGCACTGGGACATTTAACTATACATATCACTCCATCATAGGTGTTGTACTCACTCACTCAATCACTCATCATCTATACAACTATAAACTGTATAGTTCGCGGGGAGTCTGGAGTCTAACCTAGAAGACAGGGTACACCCTGGGCAGGGTGCTATTCCCTCACAGGGCACACACACGTATACAGTACACACATGCTCTCATTCACACACTACAAGCAATTTGGGAATAGTGGCCTAATCTGGATGTCTTTGGACTGCACAGCACCCGGAGGAAATCCACCAAACATGGGGAGAACACGCAAACTCCATGCACACAGACCCAAGGTGAAAATAGAACCCAGACCCTGGAGGTGCAAGGCAACAGTGCTAACGACTAAGCCACTATGCCGCCATAGGTGTTATAACAATCGTTAATTACATCAACTATTGTTTGCCTGCATGGGTGAAAATAGGGCAGTACAGTCTACATTACTGGAAGTAGCTGGCTGCCAAAACCCACAATCAAAACCAGTCATGAAAGCACTTTCTGCAAGAAAACACATCTGATAACATTACACTATCTTCAACAACATTTTGTCTTCTTGGTAATGGCTTCTTGGTAAGTCGCTCTGAATCGCCTCTTAACCGTCCAGGTTGTTCTGCTTTCGAGCTACAAAGCTAAAAAGCTTCCAACTTGATGCTGAATCCAAAATCCTCCTCTAACCCCTAATCAAGAGCACTACTTGGTGTGTGGGGAAAAAGGAGTGTACACCCTAGCGCACTAGCTTTCCATTTACTGCTATTTCAGGTTAAACCCTGAACCCTGTAAATTAGCTTATATTCTAAAGTGGAATAAGTGGAAATATAAAGTAATTCCCATACTGTAAGTAACCCCTGTTAGTTACACTGCAACTTAATTGATAATTGTGAGTTGCCCCCTCCGCCACTCGCGGTTGGTTAGTTAAGCCAGTCATGGTAGGATATAAGGATATGGGTTGGTGAAGCAAAATAACTGGTTAAACTACTACAGTGGGGCAAAAAAGTATTTAGTCAGCCACCAATTGTGCAAGTTCTCCCACTTAAAAAGATGAGAGAGGCCTAAAATTTTCATCAAAGGTATACCTCAACTATGAGAGACAGAAAAAAAAATCACATTGTAGGATTTTTAATGAATTCATTGGTAAATTCCTCGGTAAAATAAATATTTGGTCACCTACAAACAAGCAAGATTTCTGGATCTCACAGACCTGTAACTTCTTCTCTAAGAGGCTCCTCTGCCCTCCACTCATTACCTGTATTAATGACATCTGTTTGAACTTGTTATCAGTATAAAAGACACCTGTCCACAACCTTAAACAGTCACACTCCAAACTTCACTATGGCCAAGACCAAAGAGCTGTCAAAGGACACTGCAATAGGTAAGCAGCTTGGTGCGAAGAAATCGACTGGGGGAGCAATTATTAGAAAATGGAAGACAAACCGTACAAGACCACTGATAATCTTCCTCGATCTGGGGCTCCATGCAAGATCTCACCCCATGGGGTCAAAATGATCACAAGAACTGTGAGCAAAAATCCCAGAACCACACGGGGGGACCTAATGAATGACCACCAGAGAGCTGGGACCAAAGTAACAAAGGCTACCTTCAGTAACACACTGCGCCGCCAGGGACTCAAATCCTGCAGTGCCAGACGTGTCCCCCTGCTTAAGCCAGTACATGTCCAGGCTGTCTGAAGTTTGATAGAGAGCATTTGGATGATCCAGAAGAGGATTGGGAGAATGTCATATGGTCAGATTAAACCAAAATAGAATTTCAAAATAGAATAGAGAAAGAATGCTTAATTGCCTCCAAAGAACACAATACCTACTGTGAAGCATGGTGGTGGAAACATCATGCTTTGTTATTCTGCAAAGGCACCAGGACGACTGATCAGTCTTAAGGAAAGAATGAATGGGGCCGTGTATTTTGAGAGTTTGAGTGATATCAACAAGGGCATTGAAGATGAAACGTGGCTGGGTGTTTCAGCATGACAATGATCCCAAACACACCACCCGGGCAACCAAGGAGTGGCTTTGTAAGAAGCATTTTAAGGTCCTGGAGTGGCCTAGCCAGTCTCCAGATCTCAACCCCGTAGAAAATCTTTGAAGGGAGTTGAAAGTCTGTGTTGCCCAGCGACAGCCCCAAAACATCACTGCTCTAGAGGAGATCTGCATGGAGGAATGATGCTCTGGAGGAATACCAGCAACAGTGTGCAAAAAAACCTTGTGAAGGCTTACAGAAAACATTTGACCTCTGTCATTGCCAACAAAGCGTATATATAACAAAGTATTGAGATGAAATTCTGTTATTGACCAAATACTTATTTTCCACCATAATTTGCAAATACATTTTTTTAAAAATCCATAAAAGATAAAACCATGAATTTGTTATCAGTATCACTGATCCAGGAAGCAAAAACCAAACTGATCCTGCTTGCCAAACTGGCTGAAAGCAGCACCCATATCCATGTGCAAGTGATTTACATTTAATTAATCCCAAACTATACCCATTACCCCAAAACACATGCGTATTCTATCCTTTCTGCCTTGGCAGGATAACACGGAACGTTTATTTCTGTCCCTCCATCTCTCCTGAATGACACACAGTAAAAAAAGCTCAGACTAGACAATACCCACTTTGTAAAATCGAGTCTTTTCTTTTAACTGTGCGCTCCAGGATTAATGCTCTTTGCACAACGCTTTTGTAAATCCAAACCTCTTTATAGGTGCTAATATTACATAATTTTGGAACGGCCCTTCCAAGGTCATTGCTTTTATGGTAGCAGTAACATAGTAGGCACTGTAAATGGGAAAGTTGTGTAAGTGTGTAGGCATGGTAAAGTGCCTTGTAAGGGGTCTGCATGTGACTGAGGGTTGATGAGGGTGCCTTAACATTTGGTGTGTGTGTGTGTGTCCTTGTACGTTAATGAGGCGATACGCAGAGGACACACTTTGGTACCATTAAATCTCTGTTGGTAATGTTATTGGCGACTGAGGCCAATTAAGCCTCACTGCTTTCCAGATCATATGAGAGATGAGTGTGTTTGCTTTTCTATGTGATGCAAGGTCACCCGATTTATTTTCTCTCTCTCTCTCTCTCTTACACACACACACACACACACACACACACACACACACACACACACACACACACTTACTCTCCCTTTCATATTTTTGTCACTCCTGGTAAAAGGAATTGTCACTCAGTGTAATATCAGCCATCAAGCTGTCTCGTCCAGACACACCCATATCCTTTAAAGGTGTCACTCAAATTGAGGTTCCCATGCCAACTGCATAGGGCACAATCCAGCATCTTTTGATGTCTTTGGAGAAGCACACAAACAGACTATAAATATTGCTACAATATCTCCAAGCCACAGTCCAATTTACAATTGCATATACATTTATGTGTGTGTGTCTGTGTGTATTATGTTTATTTATGCATGAAATACTTGGTTGGTGCTCCTTAAGTATGAAGTACTGCATCAATGTGGCATGGCATGGAAGTGATCAGTTTGAGGAGCTGCTTAAGTGTTGTTAAAGACCAGGTTGCTTTGATAACAGCCTTCAGTTTGTCTTTATTGTTGGGTCGGGTGTTTCTCATCTCCCTCTTGACAACAGCCCATGGATTCCTTATGGGGTACAGGTCAGGCAAAATGCTTGGCTACTCAAGCACTGTAAAAGCATGGCCTGCAAACCAGTTAGTGGCCGTTTTGGCACCGTGGGCAAGTCCTGCTGGAAAAGGAAATCAGCATCTCTGTAAAGCTTGTCAGCAGACAGAAGCATCAAGTGCTCTAAAATGCCCTGGTAGAGCTGTGGTGACTTTGGACTTAAAACATAGTGGACCAACTCCAGCAGATGACATGGCTCCCCAAACCAACGTCAAGCAACTTGGATTCTGTCCCCCTTCTCTCTTCCTTCAGACTCTGGGAACTTTAAATTTTACTTTCATCTGTAAAGAGGACTTGAGCAACAGGACCTAAGCCCAGGTAAGTGCTTCTGGCGTTGTCTCTGGTTCTTGTCCATGTCCAGGATATGTCTGTGTGTGGTGGCTCTTAGCTGACTGACTCCAGCTACAGTCCTCTCCTTGTGAATCTTCCCCAAATTCATAAATGGGCTTAGTTTGCTAATGTGCTTGGATACAGCAGTCTGTGAACAGCCAGCCTACTGAACCAGACTGAGAGACCATTTAAAGCATCAGGAAACCTTTGCAGGTGTTTTGAGTTGATTAGCTGATTAGAGTGTAATATATATATATATATATATATATATATATATATATATATATATATATATATATGGCATCTTGGTGCACCTTAAATGACTGGCGTATAATAAGTGGCCCAATTAGAATTGCATGGTGTAAGTGAGCACCTACACATGCTCGGAGGAGGGTGAGTGAAGTCATTTTAATAGCTGTTCTCACCTCTGAGGCGCTCTTTGCTCCTCTGGCCAAATCCTATTATGAGAGGCTACTTTGACGCATAGGCACACACACACACACACACACACTCACACACACACACCGCCCTCGTGCAGCAGTCAGATCTGTTACCCTACACTTTACAGGAATCCCCCCTCCATCACCTCCTTTGCATCATGCCCACCTTCACCCATGTGCAGTATAATATGTGCTACGGTTACATTTGGGAACCTATTTTCTTTCTTTCTTTCTTTCTTTCTTTCTTTCTTTCTTTCTTTCTTTCTTTCTTTCTTTCTTTCTTTCTTTCTTTCCTTCTTTCTTTCATTCTTTCCCATGTGCAGTATAATATGTGCTACGGTTACATTTGGGAACCTATTTTCTTTCTTTCTTTCTTTCTTTCTTTCTTTTTTTCTTTCTTTCTTTCCCATGTGCAGTATAATATGTGCTACGGTTACATTTGGGAACCTATTTTCTTTCTTTCTTTCTTTCTTTCTTTCTTTCTTTCTTTCTTTCTTTCTTTCTTTCTTTCTTTCTTTCTTTCTTTCTTTCTTTCTTTCTTTCTTTCTTTCTTTCTTTCTTTCTTTCTTTCTTTCTTTCTTTCTTTCTTTCTTTCTTTCTTTCTTTCTTTCTTTCTTTCTTTCTTTCTTTCTTTCTTTCTTTCTTTCTTTCTTTCTTTCTTTCTTTCTTTCTTTCTTTCTTTCTTTCAACTTCCCAACAATTTAGTGTAGCTGGATTATTTCAAAGCAAAATAACAGGTCTTTGAGGGCCAGAAATCTGTCTGATAAGCAAGTGATCGAATAAATATTTGACCCAGTAATTTACAAATGAATTGTTAAAAAATCATCCAAAGTGATTTTCAGATTTTTCTTTTTAGATTCTGTCTCTCACAGTGGTAATGCACCTATGCTGAAAATTGTAGACCCTTATTGACCCTATATACTTATTGACCGCACTGTATATACTGTGTGTATGTGTATATATATATATATATATATATATATATATATACACACACACACACTATGGATATACAGTATATATATCCACGTAATACATAGCCAGCGTAAAAACTGTGTGTGTGTGGGTATATGAAGGACATGTTTCTTATATTTATGGAAAATCTGTAAGACAAGTTAAAGCTTTCATTTTTCTTTAACTGCTATAAACAGTCGTCGCTTTTACCACCATATTTCCCTTCCATCTCTTTTGAAGTTAATAAGCCAAAAGCAATGAAGCTTGCTGAAAAATCAGTAAGCACAAAAGCCCAAGTCTTCCATAAATATTAAATAACATCTCCTTAAAGAAAGTGCTCGTATTGAAAAGCGACACATTTCTCCCTTACTGTGGATGGTAGGATGCAGGCGTGCTAAAGATGACTGTGGATGTTATTCTTTAGATAGCCCAAAGACTTCAATTGCTAAGAAATGTTTACATGTCTTGCCTCGGTCAATGATCTTCCTTTCATCCCTTAATACAGTACAATAGATATGAAGTTAAGTCCTGGTTTTAATCTTGAGTGTACTCAGATTCCTTTTAACACAATTGGCACTTTGTCTTGACACATTAGACAGTAATATAAGCGATATGATTTATTATAGCACTATCTGGTGTCACCCAGAAGAGGATGGGTTCCCTTTTGAATCTGGTCTCTCTGAAGGTTTCTTTTTCTTGCCTCAGCGAGTTTTTCCTCGCCACTGTTTCCTCCAGTTTGCTCATTATGTATACCTTACAATGGTAATTACATTGGATTTCTTTAAACTTCATACTTTTTAGTATGAAAGTGCTAGTTCTATTTCTGACTTTTACTTAGTTTCTAAAAAGCTGTACTTTTAGTGTATGTGAGAAATCGTTAAAATAGACGTCTTCAAAGGCTAAGAAACGTGACTTGGTTGTTGAGCTTTATTAAGCAGCAGAATCCTGGAAAGCAATTAGCCCTGATTTTTTTAAGATCCAAAATAATAAGAGCTAATTTGCATGTGCGATGCGCAGTGTTGGGTGTACTACGTTACAAAGATATTACTTTTTTGATGTAACGAGTAATCTAACGCGTTAGGTCTGCAATTTTAGTACTGTTATTTAGTTACTTTTTCAAAAATAACTAAACCCCCTCACCCCTATTATGATAAATCGTACTTATGACCACCGCGCGAAACCACGTAGGTGAAAAAGGGGTATTAGTCGTTAACAGATTATGGGCCAAACTTCGCTGAGTGATGCTGGTAGAATAATTATAAAGGTCTTGACTAAAACAACATGCATGAGGAATCACAAAGGAGTTTTCATTTTCTGCAATGGAAAAATACTCGAACTAGTTACTTTTATCAGAAAGTAATGCTGTAATATAAAATTTTTTGTGTTTAATGATTATTTTTTAATGACAGTTATTTTGTTTTAATGAATGCAATTAAATTGCATTCTCAAATAATGTGCATGTTGTAGGTGATTAAAAAAAAATGATTGTGTGAGTTACATAGGGAAGGGAACAATATGTAGCATTATGTAATCAAAATGTTTGGAAAAATGCAGCATGAAAACAACTTAAGTAAAACCTTTTCGACTGATTAATTAACAGTTTATTAGTAAGAAATAATAGATAATTATACAAGTTTAGTATTCAGTTGGAAAGAAGGGGCATTTAGAATAACACTTCCTAAACGTAATAAATTCTTTAACTTTTCCAACATGAAATAAAGAATTGGATCCAGTATTTATACTAAATTCTCTGAACGTGACATAGATGTACCGATAACCTGCTACCTGTTTGCCATAAACGTGATAAACACTACAATAATGTAATAAGAGGTCGTTGTGGGATCTTCATTAACGTAGCAACAATGCAGTGACATCCCAATGGTAATTCAGTCAGAACGATATCAAATCTTTCCCATCTACACCCTGCTTGTAGTACGTCAATTAAGACCCTAAGAGTAAAAGTACATTTATAAAAATGAAATGAATAGTGTTCGATGAAAAGAATACTTTATTGTCGACTATTAAGCATGGAGGTATGTTATGCTTTGAAGATGTGTTGCACTCGGAAGAGTGCACAGATGGATGATGTAATGGATTCGGATATACAGGGTGGGTAAAGATTAACTAGACACTTTGTAATGGCTATAGAACTCGTAGTGTCACTGGAGCCATAATGAAAATAGTCTCTAAATAGACAATAGTAAATAGGATTTCATATTACTTGCGTCACTAGTACTGTTCAGGCATCGGCAACATAAACAGGGATGGCCAACTGCTTGACTATTCAGGAGCGAGCTAAGATCGCAGCAGGTTATTTATCAAAGATTATCTTAGAATTTGAACTGTTCTGCAGGGAACAGTGGTTAAAATCCCCTTAAACGAGAAGAGATGCCACAAAAACTGTTTTCAAGCCGGGACTTCTGAAGCGGTATTAATACTATTCTTTTATATATATATATATATATATATATATATATATATATATATATATATATATATATATATATATGGTCAGGCAGGTATCTTGCATCATCATAATTTTTTATGCCTTTTGCAATTTGTTGCATCATTTGCAAGCCTGAAACTGTGCTGAATAGTTTTTATGGTTGTAATTATTTGCACTACAGAGTGCAACATGTGTACGAGCAAGATTAACATCTTTCTAAATGAGATGCAAAATGTTTGGATACAAATCTAAAATGCAGTGTTTTAAAACTAAAGGCAAAGCCCACTAGTTTGGACTAAGTAAATTTGATAATGCCATGCAAAAAAGGGCTTGTGTATTTAATTTTTATGTTGGTGTGTGAATATACAGAAACGCTAAGCCTTTTTGTGAGTTTTCCTTTTAGTAAGTTCTTTGTCTCTGTTGATGAGCTGTGACACAACCGTGCTACCTGATATGCGACTTTGGAGAACATTTTGGTCATTTTTGTTGTGCCGAATAACTACAGTGGTACATCGGCATACAAATTTAATCCAGTCCGGAGGGAATTCTTATGGCGAAATTTCGTATAGCAAAACACATATTTTCCCATAGAAAATGATTGCAATATAAAAGCAAATAAAATATCACAAATATTACCAATTCCCAACACTATAATCATATTTTTTACATAAAACAACAATTTAAATATTTAGAAAAGACATGTAAATGAAGTAAAATAGAAAATAAATAGACATTAAACTTTATGATTTTGTTTTCTTCTTGCTAACGTCCATGCTAACATTCCTGGAAGCCATGGTGCAATGTCTTCACTAAATCTTCCACAAAAATGCAAATAAACACTGCAAAAATTATGTAAACTCAGCTCGCTTAACTTTCCACTGAGACAAGTTTTAAGCGCGACTTGGCTGCGTAACTGTTTGTTTGTATACCGAAAATGATTTGTGTGCTGGGGCAAAATTTCAGTTATTAAAGCAAAGATTTGTAAATTGGGGCGTTCGTATGCTGAGGTACCACTGTATAGGGACCATAGGACCCTGGGAACATACAGTAGAGATGACCCCATGTAGTGTATGTCAATTAGAATACTTTTTGTTGATTTTAAAACATATACATCATATGTGCTATAATTCCACCAAAATGACTCTCGACAATATTTGGTACAAGCGTCGTCATTTGTTTAGTCTCAACATACGACAACGACGCCTGTATTACCCATGTAATACATAGCAAGCGTAAAAAATTGATGTTGCCACATGCTTGTTCATCTAAACACCAGCTCAACATCACCCCCATATCAATATGACACTCGTTGCATACTAGCACATTAGCTTAGCTTCATATACACCATGGTCAGAATAGAGGTCCAAAACAAACAAGATGCAGCAATTTAACGGCTGTTTTTTTTTCCCCTCCTCTTAAATACCGTTATTCAGAGCTGAGTGAGAGAAATGGCACAATTACTGGCGCATTTGCTCGGAAAGCCTCTTTTTTCGCTCACCAATTATAAGCAATCACAAACATGACAGATGAGGTCTCCGAAAAGGGTCGAACAGGACTGCTTCATCAACAACGAATCGGATTCAACAATGAGAACACACACGGCACATGGCGCTAATCACAGGGAGAGAGTAAAAGAATGAAACAGAGGGAGGGAGGCTAGTCCTAGTAATTCTACCTGTCATAGCGTTATTTCGTGGTAACCCTTCAAACCTTTCCCTCCGCAGCATTAACAGCAGCCATTGTGCGGCGGCCATGCTTTAATGCGCCTAACAATGCATTAAATGAGATGATTAAGCAGCCAATTTAGACGCCAAACCTCTTTCCTGCAATTTTCCTGCTAGTGCAAGAGAAAAGCGCCAGTCCACGGTGAGCAGAATAAAACAAAAGGCCCGGTGAAAAGAACGAGGCCGAGAGGAATTACGCAAATAGAGGCAGGTGCGAAATGGTACACTAAGTGGTTATGCAGCAACTCATAAAATGTTGTTAAACGATTGAAAACATTAGAGCAGCAGGCAGGTATGGTCTGTCGTTCGGTTGGACACAAACACTGTACTGTTCGATTTTTTATTACGGTCTTTTCACCCTGCCTGCTGGAGAAAATGCACATGAGGCCTGCTAATATCATTAAAGCCTCACTTATTTAAGACTTAAACACACTTCCTGTGACCTTGAGGTTTGAAATCAATAGGGTTAATGTCTTTTAGGACTCTTGAAATTCCACCGATTTGATTAGATTTTATAAGGCAGTGTAATTAAATTACAGGGAATGAATTAGCCGGCCAGACAGATCTATACTGATCTTGGCTTGCTTGGTGTTGGGTTGTAACTGATGCTACAAATATCAAGTAAGAAAAAGCGTGATGTACACGGAATAGTCAATGTATAGTCACTGATCAGCAATAACACTAACAACACCCCCAGGTGACGTGAACAATATTGATTATTAATTATACACCAGTCAACTGGTGCGGGATCATGGGAACAAAATAGTCTACGCTTGTGGGGATTAAAGACCAACCTGTCTGGTCTGATTTCACAGAAAAGCCAAAGTAGCACAAATTGCTGAAAAAAAAAGTCAATGCTGGCGATGATGGAAAGATTTCAGAACACCAGGTGTATCACAGCCTGCCACGTACGGGGCCGATCCTTTGGGTTAAGGTTGGGCGACAGGCTCCATACTCACTGTATTCATGTGCATGTATTGATGAAACCCAATGAACTAAAAAACACATTCCCTGTTCGGCTCATTTACATTTGGTGATGCCCACAAACTCCCTCAAGAGGCAACGCTCACAGAGAGCTCAAAGCAGAGAATGAGACCAAAATGTCAAAACAATGAATGAAAGAAAAACTTTCGCAGAAGCACAAAAGTGGAAAGTATATGTGAAATGTAAAATATAATAATTAATAGTCTAGTCATTGTCCTTTCAAACACCAGGATCTCTAAACCAGCAGACTTATTATGAAAAATCACTTTGGATTCATTTTTAGACATTCAGATATGACATCTTCGGGGGAGCTCTGAGATCTATGGTAACTTGTTAAAGAAATAGGAAATTATGGGACCTTTAAGTGCCATGAAAAAGGGTTTGACATAAAAACAAAAGGAAGAAATATATATGGTAACACCAAGTCACATTGCTAAAGGGCAAACTGCAAAGTTTGGACAAGAAGTCTCTCATATTGCCACACTTGTTGACCTCTTGAACACAAATGCACTTTCTGAGCATACACTAAGAGTCCTCATAAATATAATAAACTTCATGTAATTGGAAAGACGCCAGATGACAGCATGCCTTGCACTAGGGAGTACTTCCCTTATTGTAGGTTAAAACATTGCAGATCAGTCACCTGTCTCTTTTTGAAAGATGCCAGTAGCAAGAAATCTAAGCACTGATGAAACTTTTTGTCAGCTGAATTAGTCATGGCTCTAAACACTGCAAAAAGAGCATTAAGAGATGATGATGCTGTAAATGGAACTAACATTTAAGGCAAATTTTCTTCTCAGAAATCGAAGTAAATAAGCCATTTAAACTTGGCAATGCGATGCGTGTATAGAATTAGAATAACTCATCGGCAATTACGTGATTTGAAGCCAGATCAGTCGATGTCGAGTTTCATTCTTTGTAAAACTCATAGGATACAAGCAATTTTTTTTTTCCTACCAAGATTTTTTATTTATTTATTCTTTTTTTATAAATGGCAGATTTCTTATGTAAATGATTTACGACTAAATTAAATCGTATCCAGCTTGATAAATGGGGCCCATTTCTCAAGTGATCAGGATGAATGAAAAGTTCTTCTCTACTTCTTGGATAGGATTGGTTTCTGCTAATTTCCTTTTATTCATTCCATAAGGCATTAATAATACCCTGCATTGTTGCATTCAGTAGAATGGGTTTTTCACTGCAGTCGGCTGCATTTTTTTAAAATCTCACGTTGCTCCCGTGGTTCCATGTCTTTCTACAGAGCGGATGTTTAGTTCCCTTGCCTCTTGTTACAGAAATTCAGCTTTGTTTTCCATAGAAAGGTGTGTACACTTTCAAAGCCGTCGCATCATTTAATACGAGTCTGGCATAGGATGCAACATGAAGTAGATGAAGCAATTCATCAAACAGGCTTTTACAAGTGTCTTTACCTGCATCATGCCTGCTTAAGGTGTAATATATGGATATAGGACGTGTGCATGGGTTGTGCATGCATAATACAACGCTTCGGTGATGTCCAAGGCCGGGTGTTGTCCAAATTCTTGGCAGGATGAAGAATGAAAGGATGGAAAGGCGAGATACCTTTCATGACTCATCAAGTTATCCTGGACCTAACACACATCCACGCACACACACGCGCACACACACACACACACAGCACAGATGGGCCGAAGGATTGTATTTGAACCCCTAATGCAGAGGTGCAGTAAAACATTTCCTCTTGTTTGTTGTTCTTTCAACATTAGAACAGCACGATCTCTCTCTACACACATACACACACACCAGGGTGTGTGTGGGAGAGGGGAGGTGAAGGTTGAGGGTGAGTGTGAAAACTTTTGAGCCAAAATACATATCTTACTCTACATCTCAAACAGCACTGCATTTCTCTCTCTCTCTCCTTTTTGGCTACCCCCCCCCTCCTCTCTCTCTCTTTCTCTCTCTCTTTTTGTGCAAAAGATAATGTCACCAGCTGCAATAATATGGGATGGGATGATCCTTCCTCTTCCTCTCTAGGCTAGCAACATGATCTTATACACACTCCCACACTTATATTGCTGACCTTTTGAGGACGTAAATCTGTTTTTGAAACACTATCTGTCTGATCCTGACTTTAGCCTTGACCAGAAGTCGAAAGCCTACTTTATGTTCAGGAGGTAAAAGTGATCCAGAAAAGCACCCAAAACAAACTTTGGAAAGCCGGGAATGTTCATGTTTGGGTCAGTAGGAGGATGTTCGTCATTTCTGGACTGACCAATCAAACAAAAAGGTGAATCTTTTTTTTTTTTTTTTTTTTGAGCGGAACTCAACCGGCCCTAACCCGAACCCTTTTTTTTTTTTAAAATAACCAATCTTATTCATAATCTGAACAAATTATAGTAGATTATGACTCATGTGGTGTTACTCCAGAGTTATTATTCCTTTCTTTAGTATTATTCATATACTGTAACAAATACTACCTTAAAATGTAACCGAAGGCTTGCGTATTCACACTTTGTAAAAAAAAGAGGCTTTTTTATTCCTGAAAGCTAGTGAGGTGTCTTTTTTCCTCTTTCTTTACTTCCCCTTACTTCCTACAACTAGGTGCTGAATGATTTAGTGTAACTGGTTGAAATGTTCCCTCTCTCTTTTTCTTATCCAGTCTATAACAATAGTTTAGCTTAAGGATGAAATTGATGAAAGAATGAAATGTGTACATTTTTATACTATATTGAGTCTAGTTAAATTTCGCCATATGCCAGGTTCTTTTAAAAAATATCAAAAATATTATCAATCTATGGCTGCACTGGAGCTACTGGAAGTGGAAGGAAAATGAACAAATGGATGAAGAATGGAATAATTAAATAAATCTTACAAATTAATAGCAGTCATGTGACTGATGTATGACTAAAAATGCGTAAGCTCTAATTGGTATTTATACTACAGTTTGTACTACTTGCATATTTTCTCAAATCTATCCCATATTATGTCAAGGTCAAGCATCTCTCTCATACCAGAGAATCGAGTGCTGCCAAATAATGCATTTCCAAAAAGCTTTTTCTAAAGATGTCTTCACAGCCATTTCAACACCGCTGGCCCTAGGCAGACTCAGAGCAAGCATAAATTGTGAAACTAATAATAAAGCTGTTTGTAACACTATTATTTTTGGTTATTTGATAGGTGATCTACTCCAGCAGCAGTACATTTAAAAAAAATCTCCTAAGGGCCAAAAAATTATAAGTCCTTGTTGCCATGGAAAATGGACACTGAAGGCCAAACCATCACTTGACTGACCAAGAAAAGCAAAAGGCTGCAAGGTGCTTTATGCTATAATGGAAACTATTGTTTTTTTTCCTTCGGGTTGAATATGGATAATGTGAAAGTTTGCCACATCAGATCATTTTGATCCACAAGATCTGGCACATGGTTATAAGCTTTATGCCCTTCCCGTCACAACCCTCCCATATTCTGACCAGCCTTGGGACATGCAGTGGCTGGGTTGTATAGGGCGTAGGTTTTGCCCACATACCCAACAGGGGTGACCCGGTGGTGATGGCACTTAAACCCCTGGCCCTCAACCGCCAGAGCCACGACTGCCCCAGTGGAGATGTTTTAATCCAATCGTATCTAAATAAGTGCACCATTTATACCCCAAGAAGTTTGCTAGGATTCCTCAGATGGATTTCTTTGCAGCGTCTTCTAAAAGGTGCTAGATACTGTATACTCACCGCATCAAACACAGTAGCAACATTTTACCCTCATTTCCAGACAATAAAGGAGGGAAAAAAATGTTCATGAATGTTAGGGGAAAGATAGATGACTTCTGGGTCCAGCCATTTTTCTTGTTTCCTGCTACACTGAAATGCACTCATGGTGGCAAATAGACTTTTATTCCACTGAAGCAGTTTCTTTTATACAACAGGCCCCTTGGTGGAGATTTGACAGCTATAGCTTCAGGGTTAAGCAGACATGATGGACTACGTCGGTTTCATTATTCCGAAATATCCTGGGCATTTATGTTTTTATATTTTATTTTAATAAACTAGTCTGCATTGTGGTATTTGTTTTTGTTCAATAGTTAGTTCCATTTGTTGAATTTTGCTTATTAACTTGCATGCAAGGCCATTCCAGTAATAGTAGGTTGTATACCACTTCAGTTTGACTGACGTTTGTTCTTGACCATTTCACCACAAAAGATGTTAGTGTATGTTTTACTGACAGTAAACTTTAATTTAGACTTTAATTATCAGTGTTTCACTTTGCATCACATGCATATGTTAGTTTGGGGATATGGGCTTTTTTATCATATGTGAGTAACAGCTGATAATTAATTTATATAAATGAAAGAACGGTTTCGTCTGTGCATTGGTCAGAACTATCTCTTTCAATTACATGTTTACGTTTCATGCATTGAAGGACCAAAAACTAGTTTTAGAAAATTTTTTGTCTGTATGTCTGTCCAGATGTCTATCCAGCCAATTTTGTCTCTGCATCAAGCAAAACTGGTTTAACATAATATAATGAAACTTTGCCAGATCATCTGTATTTGCCTGAATTTAAATCTGTGCCATAAATCTAATTAAAATGTTAAGTATAAGGGACGTTACAAGCAGTTATGCGCCAGATTACGTCACAGCATCTAGGGCTGTTTTGGACGGATTTGGTGCTTTTTGCCTTGAAGTGGGTGTGGCTATACGTGTCACTTAACAGAGCCACTCAATTCAGTGATTTTTTTCCTTGAGGTAGGTGTTGCTATATACATCACTTAACAGAGCCAATCAATGCGATGGTTTACCATGAAGGCACAGAGTACGTAGATGACACAGAAACAACTGTAATGCACCGAAAACTGCCACAATCCTCACCCAAGCAAAAGCGACACAGCATGGCTTATTCCAAAAAAAAAAAAAAAAAAATGGGACGTACACTATGAAAACGGAACCTTGCGACATACAGTAAATCTAATCAAAATGTTGAGTAGAGCTCCTGTCTGTCCCTCATGCCTTTAGGGGCCTTTACGTCTGAATTCTATGAACTACTGTATGCTATTATACATGATAACCTTCATAGAGACCTTAATAAATAATTGAATTACAGTTCAAACAAACACCAGACATACCATCCAAGGGACCAACTCACTTCATGTAATATTGAAGTACCCCATGCTGTATTTCCTTCAATTTTTTCTCTTGAAGTGTTTGACAAACCTACAGTAAGTGAAGAGGTTCAGCACTTCATATCCTTTACCTAGAGCTTACACAAACACTCTTAGATGTATTTGCCAATTACAGCCCTTTCTATTGCATGGAACTGTGGTTAATCTTATAAAATAATTTACACAATGATTATTCATAATTTTTATATGCAGCTGATAACTTTATTTATCTCTGAATGGATATAGACGAATCCCTACCAAATCTGCTGTGAGTAAGTGCATTAGAGCCATATGTTCCCTGGTTTAAACCTGAGCTCAGTTTACTTACTTTACTGTTTTAACCTGAGCTCAGTTTATTGTGAAGGTGCTGTGCAGGTTCCTCAATGGTTTCTATATGTTTTTTTTTTCTAACTTAAAAAGCGATGCCAGTTTGGTGCCAGTTCGCATGTCCCTTGGATTAACTGGTGTATTCCAGCCTAGGGGTCCCAGGATAGATTTTGAATCCACTGTGATCCTGACCAGGATAAAAAATAATGAATACATTTTCCTATCTAATTTTGTCAACTAACCTACTTACAAAAATAAAATTAAGCACGGTCTGCTAGGAATTCTTAATTGGTTCTACACCCTTACTGACGGGAAATGCAAACTGACTGTAATTTACTACTGTCAGTACAAGAGATACTTATTACCCTAAAGATACCATACCATTTCTGCCATACCAATGGTGACTTTCTATTATTTTTGTTACCATGTATTCTGCCTCTAGGACATTAGAAAGAAATCAGTTTATTATTATGTAAATTTGTATTATGTGTCTAATAACAAATAACCTAAACTAAGCTACATATAGCATGGCCTCAGGCTTGTGAATTTACTGGATATTTCAGATTAGGCCTATGCAAATAGGATCAATACACACTCTTAAGTACCATGGAGGGTGAACTGAAGCTTCCCCGGTTCTCGTTCACAGACTCCCAGACTTGGCTTTTACTGAAATAGGACATTGAAATATGCACCATAATTCTGGCAGTATTATTTTAACTCCTTTAACATCATGGTGCAGTGCAGAAAAGGCCTTTCAAAAAATAATAATAATAAAATTCCCTTTTTGGAACAATACGCAGCTGCTGTCTGGTTGGCAGCATTTTATGTACCCTTTTTGGTCTTCAGTGTGGGTTTTCAATTTTTTTGCACATACGTTTTTTTTTTCTTTTTATGTGCACCATTCAGCCATTTTCCTTTCCTTTTTTTTAAAAATATAAAAATACAATGAATAAAAATAAATATAAAAAATAATTATAGATACATATAAAAAAGTATAAAGAAGTATAAAGTTGAAACGATATGGGGTCCCATGGATTTGCTCATGCTATAGTCTCTAAACACTTGCATTTAAAATAACATATTATTTTCTTTCACACCAGTATTATCTTTTACACTATAAAAGCAACATTTGATCAGTTTAAAACGAAACCCCATCTGTTATATAAAACTGGCATTCAAGTCAATCTGGGACTTTTGATTGGGCAGAATAAGAGAACACAGTTATAAAAGTATTTATTTTATAGTATTTATTTTATACTTTATTTTTCTATATAATCCCCGGCTCCACTAATGCACTTGTCCCAGTTTCGCTAGTGCTTGATACCATTAAAGTACAAACTTTTCTCAGTACGCCAAAGCACTGTCTGCTTTACATCTGAAACGCTGGCCTTCCAGGAACTCCTTTAATGTCCCAAACATGTTGAAATAGTACACTGTCTGTACGCCTGGGGTTTACATGTTCTTGCATAGGTTTCCTCCAGATACTTCAGTTTCCTTTCACAGTCCAAAGACATGATGCGCGGTATACAGTAGGTGAATGACATTTACAAATTACCTGTAGTGTATGAATGAGTGAACAAGACCCCCCCCCCCCCTTGCTCTCCTGCTTTTTTTTTTTTTTTTTTGCATCATTGCCACTTTGCCAGATATGAATGAAATACAATTCAATAAAATCTGACAGGGGCCTTTTAACAGGAGTTTTGATGAATTATGGCACTTAATAAGAACACTTAATTGTGTTATTCCTGTGGAAAGGAATAGTTCACACTCTGTCTCTTTCTTTTTCCCCCAGCAGAAGAGCTAATTAGCAATGAGTACACACTTAATATCACTTTGTAGAAATCTGCCATGTCCTTAGCTTACAATAATATAATGACTATGACAGAAATGGAGGTTAATACAATTCTGGATAATTTAACATAATCCAAGCTGACAAAAGACCTAAAATGTCCGTTGACCTTAGTGGTCTTTTTGTCTCGGATATACAAAACTATTATATTGCTGTCAAATTGAATTGCTCACACAAGATACCATTTATCTTTTTGATTACAATTACAACCATAGGTGTTAGTACTGTTACTATACTGTATACTGTACAGTATAAATATCTACAGACTCACTATTTACCTGTGTAGAAGGTAGCGCCCCCTCTTTTTAATTCCATGTTTTTGTGTAATATATATGAGAAGGTATTGGTATTAGGCAAATGCAACCTACAAACAATAACAATTATATATATATATATATATATATATATATATATATATATATATATATTTATAATGACATTAATTAGTTACCAAAAAAATTAAGTAATTAATAATATTAATATTTAATAATACTAAGTAATACTAAGCATTATTGCTTCCACATGATTTAAGAGGGTACGGCTAATCCATGACAGCACTATTAGAAGAACATTAAGCCATGACTGAGGTTTTAACCAGATTAGACCAAAGTAAAGTTGTTTGCCCTACAGTATGTGCATTATTGCAGGTTTGACGAAAACCATACAAAAACGCCTTGCAGTCATTAAGGACACCATGAACTTCTTTGTACATTCTAGAGGCAAATGTGAGGCCATCTGTCCGACAGCTAAAGCTTAGTCAAAATTCAGTCATGCAACAGGACAATGACCCAAAGCACACCAGGAAATCTACATCAGAATGGCTTAAAAAAAAAATAATCAAGGTTTTTGAATGGCCTAATCAAAATCCAGACCAGTCAAAGTGCATAAGTGTAATGTTGTAAAGAAGAGCTGACCAAAATTACTCCGATATGGGACACTCTGAAGTCATACAGGACATTCTTACTTCAAGTTATTGCTGGTAAAGGTGGATCTACAAGCTATTAAATCATGGGGGTGTACTTAGTATTGTTCACATGATTTTTACCTTTTTTAGCTTCATTTTTGTTAAATCAATAAATAGGATGGTAAAAAAGTCAAATTGTATTTACCTGGTACTAAAGGCGTGGTACTTCCACCCCCGTGCTTCAAGGTCGGTGTGATGTTATTTATTACGGAACTGTTTCGATTTTTGCACCAATAACAATTATATAAAAAGTTGGCTACCTTGATCTAATCAGACCATAATACCGTTTGCCATCTTGTAGCAAAATGTAGTGGTACTTGGATATTTATTTCGTAAGAAAGCACTTCCATCTAGCCACCATACCCCAGGCATGTTAAGAACATGGACAATACCTTTCAGCTAAAAAGGGTCCTGTACATTCTTTCAGCTTTTGAATCGTGGTTTCAGCAGTCGGATGCAGACAAGAAGATATCCAGCTGAGCTGCGTTTAGGGTTAATCTGAATAATTTCACTGGTGACTGGAATATGATAATTTCAGCAATATCACACTCGACATTGTGTTGCTGTACTGTTATTCAAGCACAGCTGTGATACAAGAGCACAGCATGAGTTCCGAAGGCATCAAGTGATAGTGATATTGTTTTTATAAAACAGTTCCTCAAACACCATTTATTAACAACATATTATGATTGTTTGTTTAATCTTCTCTTTAATTTTTCCTCCTCCAACACATACCCTTCCATGACTGGTGGAAGTAACTAATCACGATCGGTGGGGCTGGTGACCAATAGTTTGCGTGTAATTAACAGAGGTGAAAGTGGTTTGAAGAAAATAAATCCTGTTTGGAAATCTTGTGAAATTTGTCCTTATATTTTAACTTATTCTGCTTTAGAATTTCAGCTTCTGATTCCAGGAATGAATTCCAAAGAGTGTTAAATGCAAAGTTGGTCGATTGCCACACCCCATAATACTCAGCCACTGTCCCAAGCCCTGGTAAAATGGAAGGGTTATATCAGGAAGGGCATCCAGTGTACAACCCGCGCCAAAGTTGTGTGCGGATCGGATGATCCGGTGTGGCAACCCCTTGACAGTAGCAGCTGAATCAAGGTTGAAAATTAAGGTAAAAAAAGTGATTAGCAATGTTGCCTCAAAGCTCCAGAGGTTTTGAGTCCCACCTCCACTTGGGGTTACATGATGGTTTTCATGTTCTTCTTGTGCTGGGTGGGTTTCCTTCTCCACTCCATAAACATAAGTCGTAGACTGTTTTACATTTCCAAATTGCCCATATTGTATCATTATTAGGTGAGTGTGTGTGTGTGTGTGTGTGCTAGTGCCCTGCGATTGGTTGACAACCCACACACGCTGTATCCCACCTTGTGCCCTAAGGATAGGCACCAGTGTGTATAAAGTATACATACAGTAATAGAGCGATGGATGGCTGTTTCTTGCTATATATTTACCAAAACATGGACTTATGAAGTACATTAAATTGGATCCACTTTGACATGCTATTCAGGAAGATAAGATTAAGATTGAATTATATGTCACAAGTACTTTACAGTTCAATGAAAATTTTTTATTTTCGCATATCCCAGTTAGGAAGCTTGGGTCAGAGGGCAGGTTCAGCCTGGAGCTGATGGGGTTAAGGGCCTTCCTTATTCTGTGAATTTATGAACTGTATCCTTATTAAAATATCTATCTGTGCATTTTCCTCGTGTGCATACTTTATAATGATGATATATGTGGGGACTCAGTTTTGATGCATGTTGTTAAGCATAATACAGTATGATGCCCAAAGCCATGCATGGGTGTTTGTGTGTGTGTGTGTGTGTGTGTCATGACCTCAGCTAGCAGCAGTGCTTACATGGCTGCTAATGAATGTTCATTTGTGTGAATAATGATTAGTATCAGTCTTTTGCTCTATGTTCACAGAAATGTAAATAATTATAATGTCTCATAACTTCTTAGACTCGTTTCGGTTACCTGATTTATTTTTTGTTTTATTTACCGTCGTTCTGACCAGTTTTATGCATAATTAATGCTATTTTGATGCAAATGCAAAACACACACACACACAAACACGTTGATGTGTGGGAAAGTGGGGACCTGCTTCTAATCCCCTATTTGCTCACTTAGGTTTCAGCAGTGTAAGCGTGGCTTGCTATTTCAGAGGTTTCAAATAGCTTCCTGAAGATCTTATCATCTCTCTCTCTCACTTTTTTCTTCCTCCCAAAATCCCTCCTCAGATCTTATTCCTCCGCTTTCTCCACTTTAAAAGTGCCACCTGTGATAAGAGCAGAACTCAATCCGATATACAGCGCCGTATGCGTCCAGCTCATAAAGATGCCCGACAAAGCTTTTGTCCCTTGTTGGAGAAGTTTTATATTGTGTATGAGCATTAGATTTCATCAAGCAGTTGCTGTTTGTTGATATTTATACGGAGGAACAAGGGATACCTTTATTACTGTACCTGATAGTCACACTGACTTTAATAGGATATTCAACAAAAAGACCAGTACTGTTCCTGGAGGTAGATTTTGGTTGGGTTTTTACAGATTGGTAATAAACAATACAATTTCAGTAACTGTTTTTCTTTTCCTATTTACTGTACATGCTATTCTAGTTGTAGATTTTGCAACCACAGCTGTTTTTTTTTCCTGATAATTTCTTGACAAACTTTATAAGGGAAAAAAAAAAAAAAAAAAAACCTGACTCGACTTCTACAGAGGGATGCATGGTAGTGTTCATCATGTCGGATGAAGAAAGACCTTTTAATGAAACACCTGTGATTTAAAAATTAATATTTTGTGCTTGCATCATCAATCAGCGTTATCTGTGTTTGTACAGAAAATGGAGCTGCCTAAAGAGAAAAATGGTTGAAATTAAGCTTTAGGTAGTAAGAATTATTTTTTTCTGTCCAATAGTAGCTGATTTCTTTATTGTCATTACATTTGTAGCCTTGCTAATTTTTTTATGCTTCCCTTCGGTATGTGGCTTTTAGATGAATATG
The DNA here is from genome assembly GCF_024256425.1 of Clarias gariepinus. Lineage (NCBI taxonomy): Eukaryota > Metazoa > Chordata > Actinopteri > Siluriformes > Clariidae > Clarias > Clarias gariepinus. The sequence goes on from NC_071104.1 coordinate 10,138,361, forward strand.
AATCGTAGCAGTGCTCACCTGATTAAAAAAAAAAAATTATGATTTTTTTTTTTTTTTATAATAAATGTCAATTACGACTAAAGCTTATTTTGATGGTAGTGCCCCTAATTTGGCTACAGGGGAACACATTGCATTATGTAAAGAAAAGAAATCGGAGGTTACCCCAGGCACAGGTAGTTTTTTTTTTTTAAAGACTGTTCTACTGCAACTTCAGAATTTTTTGTTTTTGACTGGCTGGAATAGAACCTGATGTAGTCTTTTGCTTTTGTAGTCCATCAACCTCAAAATGCAACATTCTGTAAGTTCTGAGAGACTTTTCAGCTTACCATGGTTGTCAAGAGTACTTATTTGCGTTATTATAGTCTTCCCGTCAGCCAGAACCAGTCTATCCTCTGGGCTCTCTTGTCAGGAAGGGCATCCACTCTATGGATTACAAAAAAAACAAAACACAAAAAACATAAAAATACAACACTATTCTGTCTAAACTCTAGAGAAAATTGTGTGTGTGAAAATCCCAAGAGCTTTGCACTTTTTGAAATACTCAAGCAGCCTGACTGTCACCAATCACTACACTGTGCCACTGTCCTAGTCACTGACATCAACCATGTTGATGTTTGGGTTTAGCATTGGACTGCTGTCACATTCATTTTTTTTTTTTTTTTTTTTTTAGATATGTAAAAGATCATGCTATGAATGTTCTCATCATGTCATTCGTGTCATAGTTCTCAGAGGGTGCCAGGTGCCCTTTAAAGACTGTGGACTTCTTGTTTGGAATTTGTGCTCAGTTTTGTTTCTTGCGCTGCTGTTTGCTTCTATCAAGCGCTTATCATGCGGTGGGTTTTATTCCGGAGGTTGCATGTTCTGGTCTTCCTAGACTTGGATATGGATTTCGACCTCAACCCTAGACTGCATATAGGCTATGAAGTCTAAACTGAATTGAGATGATATGGCAATTTCTAATTGTGTCACCAGCTGTTTCTGGCCTTACTTTCACATTAGTGTAATAAAGTCAAAATTTTCTCAATCCCTTGAAGGATATGGCGCGTTATTGAGACACATCTCAGAAAGTCATTATTTTTATATAGTATATACTCTTTGTTTTTTCTCAGTTTTGCATCTAATTAAGCCATGGATTTATTTCGCTGTTATGATTGCTTATTTCTCTTTCCATGCTGCTAAAGCTTTTAGCACTCCTACTTCTAGCTTTCTTAGTTGCTATCTTTTTAAAGTGTGCCTAGCGCCATGGGAGGACCACGACAGTTCCCACCCATAAACAAGTACCTTTTTAATAAAATATCTTTGCCTGCTTATTAATAGTTGCTAAATAAAGTGTTACCCAGTTTTCAGTTACAATTCTGTCATAATGGAAAACAAAGTGAAGCAAGTGACTCCAGCCCTAGCACTGACCCAAACCAATAATGGTGTGTTGTGTTGGTAGGGTGCTGAATTGTGGGTGAGAGTGATTTGCTGGTGGTCGAATTCATCATTTGGCAGCCTGTGAATGTATTGATTCTGCACTGAAACAAAGCAATAATTCACTCTCTACTTTGTCCAGTTGGGGAAACGGATATCTTGCACACAGAGTGTCTAAGTGTTAATATACATGTTTCCTGGTAATTTTGAGTAATTAAAAAAAAACAAAAAAATCTTTCAGTTCTCAGTGCTTAGCTAAACCGAAGACAAAATCCATATCCATAACACTGATACTGTCAGAGCCTGATTTGTTTATGATGTTGTCCTTATACCAGGCTAGTACAGTACAATCATGAAGTTGAGTTAAGTTCTGATCTAGTCTGTACATGACACTGACATGACCATGCATGACAGTGGAAAATGTTCTGGTTTGTTTACAAACAAATATTACATCATTTCAATCAATTTCAATGCCATACTCGTTCCAGTGTCTTCTATTCCACATCATACATGGCACATGGTTCATGTGTGGTCTTATGCCATTCTGACTGATCACACCACTGACAATTACCAAGTCTAGTTTTTAATTACTATTTATATTGTCCCAGTATGGATCTTATTTGGCATTTACATTATCCCAGGCTAGTTTTAATTAACATTTACATTATCCCAGTCTAGTTCTTATTGCCATTTACCTTTGCCAGTCTAGTTCTTATTGCCATTTACTTTTGCCAGTCTATTTCTAATTTGGCATTTACATTATCCCAGTCTAGTTCTTACTTGGCATTTACTTTCTTCCTTAACACTTACACTATACCAGTCTAGTTCTTACCTAACATTTACATTATCCACTGACTAATTTTTACTTGTCATTTACATTATTCAGTCTAGTTCCTACTTGACATCCCAGTCTATTCCATACATGATGCTCACATTATCACACTGTTTCCCACTGTTACATTGACATTATTCCATTCTTCTTTATAATTAACATTGATGTTATTCAAATTTAAGTCTTACTGTACTTAGCATTAACATTATAACAGCCTATTTTACAAATGAGGCTGACGTTGTCTCACTCTAGATCGTTCTTACATTTGTGTTATCCCTATTCTTGTGGACATATAAAATTAATGCATCCTGATCTAGTCCTTACACATGGGGCTGACATTGCTCTATTCTATTCTATTCTATTCTATTCTATTCTATTCTATTCTATTCCATGCTATTGCAGTCTATCCCATATTCCAACCTTAAGATTATCCTGTTGTAGTCCATACACTGACTTAATCCAAACCTAGCCCTTACATGGCATTCTCATAATTCCATTTTCCATATATAGCAGTGACATTGTTCCGGTCTAGTCCTTACAAGAAACTGACATAAATTCAATCTAATCCCTTCACAACTCTGACACAAATCAATTTTTATCATTTTTAAACTTTTTTTTTTTTTACAATGTAATTTACACCTACAGTAAATAAGGCTGATATGCTCCTGATGCAGTCCATACTGTACATAACAGAAATAGTATCCCAGTCTAGGCAATACATAATGAAATGGTGTCTAAAATTCTAAAGTTCAAGCAGACACATTTAACAGAAAACCACAGAAATCTCAGACGTCAGGACCGTAGACATCCTGGTTTAGAGTCATGTTCACTTACTGTAGGAGTCCTTGTGCACTTTTAGATTTCTAAGCTAAAAACACTACTTTACCAGCATAATCTCAAATTACTGTAGGAATAAAAATATAGGTGTGGTTTAAATTTTTTACGACATTTGATAAAAATATAACATAATTTAGACAGAGTGGGTTATATAGGGCCCAGTGGTGGGTCACTGGGTTAAAGCTGTGGGTTACTGTGTTACTGAATGGAAGCTTCTTAACTGGGATATGTGAAAAAAAAAATGTTGTAAGGTACATGTGCCAAATAATTAAATATTTGTTTCTTTTGTTTATTATTATTCGTATTATTATCATCGTCATCATCAAAATGTAATGCTGTGATTTTAAACCCATTTATTTCTACTCTTTCCTTATTTGCAGTGTTGTATATTGTAGCTTTAACCTAAACGCACATGTAAAAGGGTCATTAATATGATCAAGCTAGACCAAGGTAAGACTACCATTACTATTAATATTGGGGCAAACTTTTTTTTCCTTTTTTATTTTTTCAATGAACACACTTCTATTTAAAGTTCAAGAAAAACAGTGTATAAGGATAGGATTGATAAACTCAAATTGCTAAATGCCTGCAAATAAAGTGTAAAACTATAAAGCTCTAAATACAGGAATTTGGTTTTACTGATGTTATTTTTATCACGGTGGGTAAAAAAATATCTGTAGCATATACAAGCAGGATAGACTTTCAATATATTGGCTAAAAAGCCACAAGCATTTATCATGTAACAATATGTGTTTATTTCACACATAGGGCAGTTTTTGTTATCGCCAATTTATCGCGATTACCGAATAAAGATTAACGAATAAAATACCTAGTTTTTAATGGAATCATGATGTAATTACTTTACTTTTAAATGCAGGCCATTTAAAAAATCATTTTGAAATAAACACTTTTACAAGCAATATTTATTAATTCACTTGATATAAGAGGGGGGTATAAATTGACCTGGGTATAACTCCGAAAGTACATTTACAAAAGACTTTACACAAGCACAGCACAGTGATGAGACTCTTAGCTGCATAAGTTTCATCGTAGCCAAACTTTATGCCATTTCATGATGTGTGCGCATTAACTAAATTGTTAAGGATTTAAGGGGGTTTTTGGTTTCATACTTGTGGGAATGACCCACGTCACGCATTCAGCACACACTTCAGTCTCTGTAGCTGTTGCAGTGTTGTTCAATAACCTTCGTCAAACTTTGTGTAGAACTAAATCCAAGGCACAATCACCATGCTGCTACAGTATGCCCCTAAATCATTTCCTAATTGGCAAATTGTCTAATGTTCTCCTCCGAGTCTAATTTAAAATGTAGAGACTAAACAAAACCCTAGATTTGTTTGAACAGAGCTGCAGAAGAGGCTCGAGTATTTACCATTAAATTGAGTTCAGAGGTAGAAAAGAGGGTTTCCAAGATTTACTATGATCACTTGATGGGTCTTGGAGCAATTTGGACCGTTGGTATGTACCAGTAGAGTTTGGGTGTGTGTATTTGAAGGCTCGAGTTTGTGCTTGACAGTGGATTTCCCACAATGATGTAATCATCTCATCCCAGTTCCTCCTCCTTTTTGAAGCTTCATGAAAAAAGCAAAGGAAAATGAGTATACACATTCACACAGCATCACACACTCGCCAAGCCACAGAGTAAATCAGCAACTCTAAATTACAGGTTTGCATTGCTGCACCGCCTCAGCTCACTAACCCCTCCTCCTCTTCAACCCCAAATCGAGAACCGCACTACCCACAATGCATTCATGCGTAATGTGAAACTGGCACACGCCACACCGCAGCTGGCAGTTTTACACGTTTAACAGCCATTCCTGCTTGCCACCTGATTGGGGAAATTAACACCAGTTGACTAAATGGCTAAATCTTTTTAACGGTCCACACCACAAACGCATTCCGCAGTTTTGATATTTATTGCCCATTCTTTTAAAGCCCTGCTCTAGTGAGGTGTATTTGTTCATGAGCATTGTTCCTAGGTAAAAAAAAAATCTATTGACTACAGAAGGATGAATGAATGAATGATTTCATTAGCCGGTAACATATAATTAATGCCCCGACATCATACTGTTTCACACCGAAGCCTTTCACCTAATCCAGCATTCATTTTACCCTCCTTTTGGTTTAGCATTGTTTCCATTTCTACATCTTTGTCATTTTTATGATTTTTATGATTATGAGACCTTGGAATTCTCTTGTAAATGGCTTGGCCAGGCGAGGGATAAAAGTTAATGACCTTGGCGCCTCATTTCGAGGGCCCCTTGCTCAGGGTGCACTGCCTTTACAGCCACTTGAGATAGAGGCAGGCTGGAAGAAAAAAAGAGGAAAGAGGGAGTCGCACAAGCAGAAATTATGAAATGGATGGATAATGAGATCTCCCATTACTGTAAAACTGAGAACGGTTGTGCCTCGTAAAACCCGATAGAGCGAGCTAAACTGCGTCTGCACATGAAAGTGAGAACATGAGTGTGGGAGAGCCAAGGGTGCCAGAGAGAGATTTTTTTTTTTAGCTCCATAATTTACCCATCATGCTCTGGGGCTGAGTTGGGTCAGCGCTGAAGTGCATTTTTCTTTTACCCATTTTTCTGGCACAGTTAACCGGATGATGGAGCAGGAATATTATGACGGAGAAGGCCATGGACCTTGAAGTTTGCCTCCCTGATTCCTTGCTGCCAATGCATCATGGGAAATGTTATGCTGTTCCAGAAACTCTAGGTGTCGTCACTGGTCAGTGTCCATATGAAGCATACCCAAGATCTGCTTTCTGTCCTACCAGATTATATGCACACAGTATTATGGATTGCATCAGTGCTTTGAGATCGCCTTCACCTGTTTGACCAACAACATGGACATACAGTTGTAGTTGTCCTTGTTGAACCTTGGAGAACATCAAATGAACTGCATGACTGCTCAAAATGATGAACAAGCATGATGGTCTGAGCTAATTCAGAGTTTAAAACACATACAGTAGGCTCAGCATTCAGGCATGCCATTCAGTTTGGCTTTTTCTGTTTATTCTTTGGGCCTACTGTGTAATTTGTGTAGGCCGAGATTGCCCACAGCACAAAGCCATGAAATAAGACTTAGACCACACAGTTTCTACACTAGAGACGGGATTCTTGCAATATTGCTTAAAAAAAAAAGATTTTTTCCCATGAATCATGAGAATCCGTGAGAATAATCATAAAATACAAAATGTTGTAGGTAAATATATGGTTTATAATCTAAGCTCCTATAAATTGAAGCTACATTTTTACTTTTTTCAGAAGCCAGGTCAGATACATCAAATGTCTTTACACTTCATCTTTAGGCACTGAAATAGTCATGGTGACACAGAGAGAGAGAGAGAGAGAGAGAGAGTTCAAAATCGTGTGAAAGCAAACGGAAAAAAAAAAATCAAGTAGCCATCAAGTCTATGGCTGGAGACAGAATGGCAATGGTAAATTAAATAATCAGACCTTATAACTGCGGTGAGCAGAAAAGCCTTTGAGCGGGAACACCTTGCCAATTCTTCAAGAATTGCAGTATTTTCATGTAAGCGTACATAAAACAAAGTGGTATCATTTAAGTTTCGAGATTAGCTCTTTTTACAAGCTCTGTTTTTTTTTTGTTTTTTTTTGCTGTATGTCCTTCATTAGAGAGGCCTTTAAAATCTGGCAGTAGAATTCGCTCTTGATGATCTGGCCCCTGGGGACGAATTCTTGATGCACAATGCAACGAATGTCAAAAAAGAGACAATGAGCATGCACTTAGTTGAGCTGTGGACCTGTCATCATTTTTAGTCATGGAGATGATGGGCTCTTCCACTGTGAAGAGACACAGTGCTTCGTCTCAAGGTCAGACCCATACACCCATTTTTTGTCACTGGTAATGATCCTCGACATGGAGGACCGGGGGGGGGGGGGGTCATCCATAGCTCGTTGATGGAGTTCGTGGCAGATTTTGACGCAATGTTCCTCATTGGTCAGCAGCTTGGGGACGAATTTGGCAGCATGAGGATTACCTGGGCAGTTCCATGTGACACATTAACAATGGCGTAATATTAATTTATTATCATGTTACAGCTTTAACTACTGAACCATCTGAGCCGTGCTGCTGTACGAAAGTAAAGCACACGATCCAACCAATCATATTCAAGCATTCGACAGCAGTGTTGGATAAAGAGTTTTTTAAGATGCATCTTTTTATTTTTTGGCTAAAGGCCAGCACACAACTCCAAAAAATCACGTGATTTCTAGGACACTCAGATTAAATGCTGAATAATGGTGATGGTTTAATTTGAGGTTCCTGTTAACTGTCAGTCATGCTTATGCTCCAGAAGAGACTATTGTGCTGCAAGGTTTAGGATCTCTGGAACGAATCAAACAAGGACAGCCTTAAAATTCACTTCAACCTCTATTAGAGTTTTTCCACCGTGATGATTCAGGTCGGCGTTTCCTGTTTATTCATACTGTGTGTAATTTGCGTAGGCTGATGGTGTCCACAAAACACGGCCATGCAATAACTCGGACCACACACCCATAGGATAGTAGTGTAACTTTTAAGCACACCATTTAAGAAAGTTAAGAAGTGTAATTTTATATGTTTTTACGCACATTTCAGTGATAATTGTTTAACTTTGTTACTGGAAATGATCAGAAATATCCCCTCCATCCCTGTCAAAGCTCCAAACCCAAGTCCCCAAACACACACACATGCACACACTTTGTCCAGTTCATGAGAGATTTCAATGACATGAGTTTACTGTACCGGGGAAGTTTTAAATGAAGACAAATATTGCTGAACTATTTTGTGTTTTGAGCCGAGCCAGCTGTTGTTTACAGACAGTTATGTTAATGGTCCAGATGAAGCCAGAGAGAAGCAGTTTTGGGATGTTAAGTATTGTTGTTCTCGTCTGAGTAGTGTTCATTTTATGCAGTCATTATTTCAGGTATTAGGATTTCCATAGGAATAATAAAGACCAGTCACATTTTTATAAAAAGGGATTTAGGGAATGAGCTTAAGTGGGAAAATTCACTACGTGAACACTTGTGTCAAAAGTTTATGGGAAAAACAGCTGGTTCTCAGCTGACTAAGTGCTCTGTGTTTTGTCAAGTTCTTGACTGTAGACTTGACATTTACACAGAAGTTATTTTTAAAAGATGATTTATTCTTAAAGTATTTTTTCATCTGATAATTAGTCAAAGATCGGTAAACAAAGAATAACCTACTTGGGTTGCATTAATTTTATTTCGTACATCTAATGTACAGTGATGCCAAATGTAGTGAGACATTTTTTTTTAAAATGACATCTAGATACATGTTATTCTATGCAATTGAAATGCTATACAACAATTAGTATTCAGTATGAAGCCGTTTATTACCCAAAACCTGCTGGATCCAGCTGGGCAAAGAGTCAAAAAGACATCTGCAGTACTTCTGAGCCACTCCTCAATCCATGCCTGCTTGATTGCTTCTTAAAAACCATGTACAACATTTTACCAAAGTTCGGAATTCACTTGGACACCCCGGCTTGAGAAAGTAAAAGTCCTTCCATATATTTGTTCCATCTGATTTTATTTATCACAACTCCAGATAGGCTCAGACTAGACCAGATAGGCTTGAATTAATTATTGACATCACCTGTTTTGTGCACAGGGAGAATAATTACTGTAGCAGGGAGAATGCATGCCATATGCCGTCTTAATACTTTTAGCCAGAACTGTATCCTTAGATGATCATCATATCCCTTCAAATGCTGGCTATCTTCAATGTCTTTTTTGACTGATATGGCCCAGTATCTGTGTATAGATTTTAATTGCTGCTAAAGTTTAAGCTAAAAATCAGGCTACAACAAAAGGTGTGTAAGATAAAATGGAATGAAAATGAAATAAAGAAACCACGGTTACGTACAATAAAAGACTGAAGAATATAAAAAAATGCAAATAACCTAGAAAAGACACTAAAAGACAGAATTCAAAAAAGGAAATATACAGTATACAGTATGTGTAGAACACTACACAATAAATCACTGGGTATTTATGTACTGTACCCCTGACCTTATACAACCCCAGAATTAATTTAAAAAAGGTCTTAAGATGGAATACAGAAATGTTGGTAGCAGAGAGATCCAAGGTGAAAATGTAAAGCCTTGGGCAGGAAAAGAAGGTGCAAAAACATTTGAACTTTAACCTGGGTTGGAATCAAGAAACGTAGCTTCAGGGATCAACTTAAGCATAAACGCATAAAAACTGTCTTAGACACTGTGTGTTGATAAAAGGCCTTATCTGAAGTTATGATTATAATCTGGTTAGTTCCTTAAGGGTTCCTTAGTTTAGAGGAAGCAGAAGTACACAAACTCGATACTAGTGAAAGTACAAGTATTTGCTGAGAAATGTCCTCCAGTACAAGTAGAAGTACTAAGTGCATGCTCTAAAATCTTGAAAAGTATAATCACTCTACAAAGAAATTGACTGTTTCTCGATGTCTGTCTGACCGAGTTACTGATAACATTATTTTTAAGTATTTTATTCAAAATTGAAGTTGATGCTGTTGTTAACATAAATGTGCAAGTCTAGTAGAGATTGAAAGCGTCAATATTTAAAATTAATAAAACAAAAAGGTGGGTAGCATCGTTTGCCTTTTTCGTCCATTCCGTAGCTTAGCTAGCATTCCGTGGCTTAGCTACCATTACTACCCTGTATAAGCCAAGTAGTCTACGCAATCAAAAATGCTCTGTAATATGGTAACATTTTTTGGCAATTTGTTAAAAATTATAAGCTTGTTTGAAAAAAAAAAAAAGAAAATTACTATTGGAGTGGAACAAACTGAATCACTTCTCACCTTAACAAGTGTTCCTGTTTAAGGGTGCGGTCACATTTGCAGTTCCATTCTCTTGGTTTGGAACACAATATAAAAAGATACCTTTTACATTTATGGTTTGCCAGTATAAAGTCTTGGTTCACTTAGTGCTCACACTGCTGTTTTCAACAACGGACCAAAAGACACAACAGAAGGCATGTGGATTATATACGGTCGTATCTTTACCAGCTGAAAACTTGTGACGAGTTTATAAAATTGAACGTTGTACATCGAAAACAACACAAGCATAGCTCCAGATGTCAAATAAAACGCTCACCGGTGTGTTTTTATTTTGCGATTGCTTTTATCCAGACAGTCGCCAGTGGGGACCATGCCCCAAAATAAATAAATAAAATAAATGAATTATGATTTAGAGATCAGCAGCAATCCTTAAGCCTTAGATAGATTCTCCCCTTCCTCCCTTGCAGTGCATGAGAGCACAGTGATGGTAGGGCAGGGCAGTGTTCAATACCAAGAGTATTTAAAAACGTGACATTTCATTAAAATGTTCAACTGTTGTACGCTTTTGCAAGAAAGTTGCTATTGAAGGCAGCCTCGCCTGGGCTATCAGGTGCTCCTGTGTGTCTCTTGCACTGTCCATAGTGAATGTCCTTGGGTGCTCATTAAAATTAACATTTACTTTGGCAGTGTTAAATTTATTAATGATGTTGGATATTTAACTTTTTTAATCTCGGCAGCTTTCGAAACTCGTCCAGCGCTGTGCTAATTAACGCACACTGACATACTGTAGCTAAGACTTTTTCTCACTTGCTGGCTGTTCAAAAGATGCCTCTATATCTAATGTCAGAAATACAGAGCCGACACATGAAATACTCATACATATTCACCATTATTAGATATCACTGTTTTGTTTCTGCCATTCCCACGTGATATGGGGCGAGTCACAGGGTAAACACTTTTTAGATAAAAAAAAAATAATAATGCACTTTTGTTTGATGGTCAGCTAAAAAGTAATTTTAAATGTAGGAAGTAAAAGTACAGTTTTTTTATCCTAAAACGTAGTGGGTGAAAAAAAAAGCATGGTATATAAGCATCCTATAGGCTAACTACTCATGTTGTGTAGGGCCGCGCATGCTGGCTAAGGCCCCACAAAATAAACAAGCCCCTCCCCCCCTCACATCAAAGCGATTGTCACTGTTAATTCCTTTTGATAAACCTCAATGTTTAGACTGCACCTCAAAAAAAGATACCTTGTGTCATGTGAAGATGCGTTCACATTCTTTCAACAGCACCCTACGTTAGAATCAGTGCAGACAATGAGGATGTGATAACACTTCTCATAGCGACACAAAATTTTAAAACTAGACGATGATTAGCCTACTGAGTTCGTCTTTCATACAACGGTTAGTTATGTGGCGATGTGGAAGCTTTAAAAAAAAGCATGACTAAGACTTTCGTCAGTTAGAACATTTCCCGCTTGAGGCATGCTGTGCAGCATCACAGCATGGTGCAGCACAGTATTACAATAATAATACACATTGTCTCTAGCGTCATATAGTCACTAGGCAACAACAATGTTCAAGCGTGCAAGAGAGTGCAGACACACAGAATGAAAATAAAAAAAGTCTTTTAACGCACTCTTATCTGAATGTAACGTTATGCATACTTCAACTGCACATACTGTCGCTGCTACGGCTATTATGCTTGTGTTAAAAATGAAAAATGCACAGGTTGTTATATATACATATATAAAAAAAAATTGTCTATACTGCTTTATCCTGTATACAAGGTCGGAGATGCCTGGAGCCTTAAGACTTGGGTAGGGTACACCCTGGATGGGGTGTCACAGGGCACGGGCACACACACACACACACACACACACACACACAAATCAATTACTCATTTGAGATGCAAGACGTAACCTTTTATTTCTTAGAACTAAAAAACACAAGTTAGATCAAGCACAAGTATAATATTAGAAAAATGATTTAATTTGCTATCTGTTGTGAAAAACTGGAGGACTTGAAATTTACCGATATGTGAAATATATATATATATAATAAAAAAAAAAAAAAAAAGGTTTTGGTTAATTGTTACACAGCTGCGCTATTCAAAATCAACAGCAATTGCTCAATCGCAACAAGCCCAAGTGATTCATATTGTACAGTACATGCATCTAAAATGTTCACACACTCCCACTCTGTTAAACATGAAAAAAAAATTGCAGTTTAAAGTTAAAACTCGAAGCTCGTATAGTTACAGGGAGATGTGGAGTTTTTTCCCCACATTTCCCAGCTTAAATCTCATTTAGAAATATGATACCACTCAAACCATGCCATCTGTCGGAGCTTCTGCTGAATATAAATAATTAATATGCTGTTAAATTCTGTCCAAGAAACTGTAGTTTGTGACCTTATATTTTATAGTGGACTTTTTTCCCCCTCTTTCTCCACTTATGTACTTCTGGGAATAAATGCCAAACTGAGATTGTGTGTGTGTGTGTGTGTGTGTGTGTGTGTGTGTGTGTGTGTGTGTGTGTGTGTGTGTGTACATTTTTCTTCATAAAGTTTTTTTATATATAAAATAAATAAAAAAAGCAGCAGTAATTTTAAAAGCTAAAGTTATTTAGCAACACCAGTAATACAACACGGGTCAACATGTATTGTTGTAGCAGTATTTAGAACATAGACCGTTATTATAATATTACCGACCGTAACAGTCATGCACTGTGTGTTCTAACACCTTTCTATCACAACCAGCACTAACCTTCTCATCAGTTTGTGCTTTTTTTTTTAAGATCAGACTACACAGGCCAGTTTGTGGTCCCCATGTGCATCAGTAAGCCTTGGCCGCCCATGACCCTGTCACTAGTTCACTCAAACTCACTCAAATCCTTATGCTTGCCCATTTTTTTTCTGCTTTCATCACCTTAACTTTAGGGAAAAAAAAGTTTTTACTTGCTGTCTATTGAAAATGTAGCTTCTATGAGAAGGACCAAATTGTAATGGCTGCACAACCAGCCATTGGACCACCAAAATTAATACAAAGAATAAAAAACCTGTGAACTGGTGACCTGATCATGGGCAGGCAAGGCACCCGATGCACATGGAGGAGTGAAGTCTGGCCTGTGTGGTCCAATCCAATAGAAATGCTTGTATAGCTCAAATTAAGCAAAAGGTTGATACCGGTTCCAGTCGAAAGATGTCAAACAGTCGTCACACGGGTCATTACTGGAGCCACTCAGTTTTAGGCGGGTGGTCATAAGGCTATGGCTGATCCATGTACTGTGATAATGTCTGTGTAAGTGTGTATGCTTTTAAGTTTAAGGTTATTATAGTACTTTATTAGATAACAACATCCTCAACAAAAGAAGGAGCATTTCACACATCAGTAAAATCTAATTTAAAATCTTATCTTTTTTCCCCCTTTGTTTCCAGCCAAAGCAGACATATTTATACTTGTTATTTAAAGTGAACCCAAAGTTAGTCTTGCCTCCGCTTTCGGTGCTGTCAGTGCCGAGAGAAATGAGCTGTGCACGTCTGAGTAAAAGGAGTGTAGATAATGAAATATATTTTACTTTATGCATTAGTAATGGTGAGGCCTCTGCTGAGCAAATAAACAGATATAGTGTTTGATCTTATCCAGCTAAAAATTGCACTCTTTTTATCCTGTGATTTACAGCCATTGACATCGTTGAGCAGCGGGTAGTACTGTACCCCACACCTCTGGCTCCAGCTGTAAGCATTACTGTCTGTCTGGAGTTTCTCCAAGTGTTCTTGTGTGTTTCCTTTACTGCTCATTAAACATGCTGATTAGTTGTCCTGGCCATGCTATCAACATGTTTTGCTGCTAGGGATGAGTAAGTGTGTGTGTGTGTGTAGGCATGGTACTCTGTGATAGATGATAATGATACTATTTGTCACATGTACACCCATCATCCATAACTTTACTGCCACATAACATTGGGACCATGGGGACCAGGATCATGGGAACCCACAGGTCACCTATGATGGGACCAAAACCCAAAGCATCCCAAGGATCCACTGCCAACATCCTGGTACTAGGCACTATAAAACACCCCTAGAAGCCCTGCAGAACCACACCCCAAGGCCTAGAGGAGCAGTGTACCTTACAGCATAGTTCTTCCCCCCCTGCATATCCCAGTTATGAAGCTGGAGAAGCTAGAGTTAAGGCCCAACAGTGATTGCTTGCCAATGCTGGCCTTTGCACCCCTGAGCTGCCAATCAGTAACCCAGACCCATAACCTTTTGAGCCACCACCGCCCTGCCCAATGAACTGGTGTTCATTCCAAAGTATTCCCACCTTGTGCATAATGTCCCAGTGTATAGTCTCTCCATCCACCATGACCCTGTCAAGAATAAAATAAATGAGGGATAAGGGAAAGACGTCTAGTCAATTTTGAGATGGTTAGCTCATTTGCTCACTGCAGCTCTTTATTTCATTCTTCTCAAAATTAGAAATGTAACACTTTACAGGATTGTTGTTTTTAAGTTCATTTTAATGCTTTGAGAACACACGATTAAAACTAACCCAATAATTATTGCACGGATCTCTGAGACCCCAAACAGATCTTATGTGTCATTTTCGGCAGTTCATTTCCATTTATCAGCTGTAAAAACACAAAGTGTTAATTTCAAAGCTTTTAAAAACAGTCTGGGTCTTACAATATAATCAGAGGTCTTTACAGAAGATGAAACGACGCAAAAACAGTAAGGACTACATCTGCTGACGTTTTTAAAAATGAGAATAACAGAAATTGCTTTATAAAACGTGCCTTTCCCCACATTTGGCTTTATTGTGTAATGTCTCAATTATAGGCCAATACAATTATACACAATTACACTTCAGTCTCCAAGCTGAGAAGGAGCACATTCGGCTATCAAGAAGACCACACACACACTCAATTTAGTGCACTAACCACTAAAAAGACCTAAACCGTATGACGCTTGTATAATCAGATGCAACACACACACACACACACACACACACACACTTCCACGCAGGCTAGTTTAAACGTTAACCCTGGTTTCATTAAACAACTTTCATCCTCATGAATCGAGTCACGTTTTTAGAAAGTTCAGCGCTACAAAAATATGCACGGAGGTAATTAAGTCCCTGTGTGTGTGTGTCTTCTACAAATCGTCTCCAGGTTCAGCTTTTTTACTCAAGTCAATGAAATAATAATTAAAAAGCTGTACACACACGTTCACTGTGGAGGCAGACATGTCAGCTGTTTTCCTAATCGAGCTCTTGTTTTAAGACGCTCTGGCTTGTATTTAGTCACAAAACACCCTTGTCAGTCAAGGCGCGATGGTGCACAAGGCCCCAGTCTCTGCCCAGTCTACACACCAGCACCTCCAGAAAAAATAAATACAGGCTTCCAGAAGAGAGCCTGTGTCCTCAGAAAACCACGAATCAGAAAACTCTTTTTAAAAACCTTTCTTTCTTGGCCAATCAATTCAGGAGACTGTAGAGGCTCATCCACTTAAAGGTCTACATACCTAGTTAGTTCAGTGTGGTGTACTGGAGCCATTCTAATACATAGAAAAACTAATACAAATTACGGTTGAATTTGGACTTTTAGCTTACTGCGTGTGTGTGTGTGTGTGTTTGGAGTGTACAGACATTTAGCCCTATTTGAGGGCCAAATATACTCATTATCACCTAAAACTCACTTGTTTTTTATGTTATAGTAATGTAAAGTTTAGGTGCAATAATAAAAATTATTATTATTATTATTATTATTATTATTATTATTATATAGGGTGATTGGGATGTTAGGGAAATTAGGGCATGGGTGTCAAGCCATCTTGTACAGTAGACTCCAGTCATTGATTTTTGACCATTTTTTGTTCTCGAAAATCCTGGTATTCATGAATGATAATGAAAAATACAAGTGCTATTTTATAAGCATGAGATTTGTTTGCAGATTAGTTTTACATAGCTTTAAAAATATTATTAATTGATTTATGGTGGATGGAGCAGTGGGGTTTTAAAGCTGTTATAAAAACGATAAAATTTTATATTAGTAGTTTTTGTATAATGGGAAGAGACAGACACACACACACTCCCACACACACACGTGTAGACCCACCTACATGTACACCACCTTCAGCTGCCACCCCAAGTAAGGCTACTTGCCCCTCTCTTGAGATCTAGATCATAAAAACTGCATTAACTGAATTGACATCAATGAAAACCGACCTCCCCACACCTCTACACACACACACACACATATATATATCAGTTACACAATGCCCAGAGGACAGAGGATCTACGTGCTGCGCTTTTTATCCCATTATTTGATCATAGAGGTCTTCATGCTGTGTTCTTGAGCCCTGCTGAAAACCCAAGTACTGATATAAGCATTTGATATCTTGAGAAGAAAAAAGTGCATGAGAAAAAATGAGCAAGGGCATTACCAAAAAAAAAAAACATTATGTGAACGACTATAAACCTCATTGTTATTAAGCTATTAGGAAAAGCACAATGATCTAAAAGTGCTTGGATTTAAAATAATTGTATTTAATTAATTAAACAAGTTAAACTTCTAGGACTTTTGATTGTGCAGAATAACATAGCGCAGTGATAAGACTTACAAACTACCTTTATTCTCTATAAAGACCCCTGCTTTGCTAATGCACTCATCCTTATTCATGTCTGAAACGCTGGCCTCCCAAGAACCCCTTAAATGGCCCAAACATGTGGAACATCAGGACTATACGGGGGATGTCTGATCATGGCTCCAGTTTACTGAAAAAAAAAAAAAAAGTCTACCTTGATAGTATCCAAGCACTAGGAGTTAGTGCATTAGTGTAGCGTGGGATTAATGTGTAAAAGTTAGTACCCCCTCTAATAATCCTATAAAAAAAGAAAAAAAAATTCTTCACAATAAGGCTTCAGTTCATTAAGATTTTTACATTTATTTGCTTACAGTATGCACAACTCTCTTAAGGTCCCAGGACATCATTTCAGTTGGGTTGAGGTCTAGATTTTAACATCTAACATGCTCAGGGAAGCCTGTAGGGTTTGAGATAATATGATCTTGGGCTGAATGTGCTGGGATGTCCATTACTGGTAAAACTGTTAAATGTCTCCAAATAGTTTGGAAATGGTTTTATAGCCCTTTGAAGAGTGATGTGCAGGAACAGTTGCCTAGCTAGGACCATGGCATTGTGTTAACACACACCTGAATGCTCCAGACCAGCAAACTGCCAAAACCTCTGCTTTTATAGAGGTCTACACATCTGTTAACGATCACTTAATCAATGGCTGATGACTTTTTTTTTCTTTTTGTCTTTACTTACCTAATACTAAAACCTGGTACAATCTAATAGAATAGAACTTTTGAACATGACCGTATATAGAGAAATAAAGCATGTTCAAAAGTCCTGGTTTCACTCTTAATATAATGAGCTATTCTGAATAGTTAAAAAAAAAAAGAATGTGTGAAAAATATATGAAAGAAGTGGAAAAACTCTTGCTCAACAGATAACTTTAATAATCACTTTGTAACTGCAATAAGCTACATGTTATTATAATAGTTTTAAAAAATCCTGCCGAAGAAAAGTTTCATAAACAAAATGAAGAGAACTATGAAGACATACTTTATAGAAAAGTTTTCAGAAAGTGTTCTTGCTGTTTCTTCTTCCAGAACCTTGTGTCACACACAGCAGATGAGAACGGAGTGCGCTCATCATCCACACTCTGATAAAGAGAGGGCGAAAGCAGGCTTCGAGGTTCGAGGCCACCTGCCTGAAGGAAGTGAGTGCTTGTTTCCTCTACCTCCTTTTAATCCCGATATCTCTTACGTTCTCACCACCCGCTTCAGACATGCTCGCTGCAGCCCCATCACCTCGCTGTCACACATCTCAATTTGGAAATGCACACACAGAGTGATGTGCGCACGGCGATGCTCGCCCGAACACGTCTGAAGGTGTTGATGAAACACGTTTTGAGTTCATTATAACTGGCTGTAACTGAAATAGCAGTTTTTTGCAGTGTGCAAAAAAAAAATCACTCAATTTTAAATACATCAACACCTCCTTTGAAATTTACATACTAGGACTTTTTTTTTTTGCTTTCTTCTCTTAGAAAGTGTCATTTTCCCCTCTTTTAATTAGTGTGTGGATTTCTATTCTATCTTTTTTTTATGTTAGACTCTTAATGAAGTCGAATCAGATGAACTAGTTTTCTTAATCTTCTCACACCCAACCATATAATAAACATTAATATATATCTACAGGCATATTTTTCATTTTCGTTTACTTTTCATTAATTTTTTTTGTTTTTTTGGTCAGAATTTCTACATACACAAGTTTCTCATAGTCTTTGTCATGGCCTAATATTATAAGATGGAAGACAACAGTATGGACAGCTTATGTCCCTGTTGTATGTTTTTGTGTGTGTGTGGGTGTGGGTGGGTGGGTGGTTGTATGGTTTGGGGCGATTTTAGGGGCACCGTGCTGTTTGTTTAGTCTTTGCAGCGCTGAGTTATGTAGCCTCCTGAAGCGAGACCTCTGGTTTGCTTTGTCCAATATTGACCATTCAAATCAACCACAGATCCCCCCCTCTCTCGTTCTCTCACTCTCTCTTCACATATCTCTTGCTTTATCTCTCTCCCACTCTCTTCCCCAATGATAACCCCACTAAGAGTGCTTTTCTTGGTCCGGAGTTTCTCCTTCGAGTTTCTGGGTCAAAATTCCTTCGCTAATATGTTCAGCCTTTCGCTAACGCAGTCAAACCCCGGATCACATTTTTTTGTTTATCTTTTTACGGAAGAGGGAAGGGAACGGCATGCTTATTTACAGAGAGGGATTAAAAAAAAAGAAAAAAAAAAAGGAAAAGAAAAAAAGCACAAATCCGATCCACAGCTGGGACCAAGCAAACACGCAGAGGTATCTGGATTGGCCCGGACCAAAAGAAGTCGCCCCCCCCCGGGCACTTCCTATCAGGCAAGAGCCAGTGCTGGCGGCCATCTTGGCTGAAGAGTTGCCAGGATCCTCTGGCGAAGGTTCAGGAGAGCGGGCATGGATGCCGATGATCCGCTGGGCCGTCACGCCGATTAAGAGTGCTCAGTTTATCGGAGTCATTTTCACCACCTGAGGGAACCGTGTGTATTGTACAGTATGTGTGTGTATGTGTATAGAGAGAGAGAGAGAGAAAGAGATAGGAGAGAATTGTTTTTTTTTTTTTTATTCTTATGCATTGGCCAAAAGTTTAGTATTAACCTTCATTTTATTGGCTTCATTTCGGTGGAATTTGAATATACTTGTATTAAGTAGATTTTGCATCCTATAATGGTCAGGTTGTGTTGTTAGGTTGGATAGAATATTTTTATCATTTGCACTTTTTGCCATTACAGTATATCCTGTGTCCTGATTGACAAAAAGGTCAAAAAATTGTATCAAATTAATACTTATATTTATATATACTTGCATAAGTTCACTAATACTATTAGGGAACTGATGCTATTTCCCTTGTCCTTTCCTTGAAGCCTAATTGAACTCAGTTCACATGACATTTGAAATTTTTACTCAAATAGTGCCGCTAGCTAACTATCGTCATATTAGAATATTGTGAGTTTGAATCCTGATAACCTTTATTCTAATTGTGATAACATGTCCATGACAAAGCTAAAATTGATCCTTCTTTCTGGATAGGATGCATGGCAGTTCTCTCTCCCATGTTAAGCCCTGAGATGCTAGCAAACTGCCAGGGACTGGATGCTGGTTAGCCTTTGCCCTCCCATGTTTGTAGCCCTCATGCTATATGGAACAACTTGACAGGAAAGCAGGTTCAGTGAGAAATGCCAAGCCACCACTGGAAAAGATAAGGAAGGGATTTTGAGAGATTTGGATTATATTATCAGTCAAGTCTGCTCTTGTTGAGATCATAGTAGATATGCACATGTTCTGCAACAATAAAGCAGTCAGAGGTTAGAGTTAATAGTTCAACTCAGATACTGGCAGTGTGCCTGCTTGAAGTCAAATTCCTAACTCCTTTATCAGAAACTGCTGCTTGGACAGCTGTCCAGAGTGATTTCCCACTTGGAGACAACCTCATACGATAGCGAAGAAGGAAATGCTTTTATTTTTCACATTTACACAACAGGACGGTAAAATTATTTTCTTCACTTATCTAGTTTTCTTAGAAAGTTGGCGTCGGAGCACAAGGTCAACCATGATATGGCACCCATGGGCAGGGGGAGATCATCCGTTAATGTATTGGGCTACTGATCGGAAGGTCCCAGGTTCAAGCCCAACCAATACCCAGTTGCCATTGTTTGACCATCAAGCAAGCCTTAACCCTCAACTGCCATGTAATGAGATACACATGTAAGTCGTTCTGTATAAGTGTATCTGTCCAATGCCGTAAAATGTAAATGTAACACAGGAAGCAAAGAGACTTTAAAAGATCCCAAATCTCATCTCATCTGATTAGTAACCTAGAAAAACCTGTATGATATTTGAAAAGCCCTGAAGGACATCAACCAGTGTAGCTTCAAATCAACTGAGGGCTGCAGTAAATGGACAAATGAGATGAGTCAATTCCTTTAACAGTTTGATAAGAGCCAGACTCAAAATCTTGTGTTTCTACAGTACAGTGTGTCATCAATCTGAGTTCCTATCAGATGGAAAACTTCACATCAGGTCCCAGTGCAGCAGGTCCTAAGTCTTAAGCATCACCTACTGTATAATAAGGATCCACTACAGTATCTCTGATATAATCAAATTAGGTGTGAATGATGCAGTGATTGGTCTTCTAAACAGGGCATCTTCATACCTGGACACATCAGGCAGCACAGTGAATATTATGTTCTTTGATTTCTCTAATGCTTGTACAGCTTGTAGTGCATGCAACTTGTCTTGTTAAGAAGAAACTCCAGGTGATGGAGATAAATGAAACGGTCATCTCATGGATACTGGATTACTGGGGCACTTGTAATGGATACAAGTGCAAACTGTTCTTTAGAAAAGTGATGCTTTAGTATTTTAAAAAACAAACACACAATACTAACAGCAACACGAAAACCATGATAATGGTTGGGCTAGAAACAATCATCAAGTAAATGCTAACAAGTCGCTCCACCCTCCCATGTTGGTTACTTTGAGACTGGATGGGGCAGAGTTCACTATTAGACTTGGTGACACTACAAGCCTTGGACTTAATTTAAACATGAGGACCAGGTAGGGGCGGGATGGGGGGGGGGGGGATTTGCATTGGTGTTAGGTCAGAGCTTGGCAAAGAGACTTTGTCTGAGCTGGGCATGGGCATGTGGCTGGGACTTGGCATAGGCCCAGAGCTTGGCATAGGCACAAGGCTTGAGCTTGGCAAGAAGCTGGGACTTGTCACAGAGCCAGAGCTTTACATGGGCACAGGGCTGGAGCTCTGCACAGGCAATGGGTCAGAGTTTGGCACAGACATCGAGCTGGAATAAGAGCATCCTTAGAGCCAACTGGTGGCACCAGCATGGCATCCCTAAAAGCCAGGCAGTGGTGCCAGCATGACCTTGCACCTAGGGTGCAGAGTGAGCATAATGTTTTTACACCAGGAGGAGGTGCTAGCACGGGGTCCTCAAATCCAGAAAATGGTACCAGCAATGTGTCCCTGATGCTCAGCAATGCCACCAGTGTGATGCTCTTGAAGCTAAGTGGCAGGGTGATCACAAAATCCTTGACACCTGGTGAAGTTATAAGCACAGTGTTCGGAAAGCTAGCTAAGGGTGCAGGAAAGCTAGACTTGATTTGGATAGTGAACAGCCTAGCTGGGACTTGCATACTGTAGTATGACACCGGCAGAACAGGGCATATCTCAGGCAGAGCAGGGCATGGTTTATGATTTGTGCATATCGTTACATGATTCAGGAACATCTTGGCATAATTCCGGACTGTCAATGCCTTAAACATTGACAAGATGCTGAGCAGGGAGTTTGACTTGAAGCCAAGCTGGGTGTAGGGCTCCTCATAGGGCTTTATGCTCTTAGGCTCCTACAGTATTGACTAATGTCAATATAAAAGTTGACAAAAACAGGAATAAATATAAGAAGCCCATAAAAAGTAGTAGCTGGAGAACTAGGTGCAGTCAAGTGTTCTTTGATATACAATGCATGAGAGCTAATGATGAATGAGAACTTTGGCTGGATGCTTTGATATACCAGATATTAAAAACACCTAAAAAAAAAAAATTCTGCTTTTTCCCCCAGAAACAGCAGTCAGACCAAATGTGAACAAAATCCACTTGCTGGAACAGCCAGTTTACTGAAGAAGAAAAAGACATGGGATTCTAAAGAAGATTTTTTTTTCTTTCTATAAAGTGAATGTTTCACTTTACATTGACTTTTTCTCTGTGAACCATGACCTGTGAATGCTCGAGCCTCAGTCTTCTGAGCCCAAAGAAAACACCAAGGTGGGACTGTGGGATCCTTTGGCTGTAAATAAATAAATGGTGGAGCCTTAATTATTAAGAAGTGGTCACACCATGTGTTTCCCTTGTTAGTTCCTGACTGTTGCTTGAACTACATCTGGGGGAGGAAAAAAAAAAAAAAAGAAAAAGCATGCATACAGTACTTTTTTTTTTTTTTAAACTAACTCAGTATGGGATCAGCACTAACACTCGTTTCATGCTCAGAGCTCACGTTTCAGCATCGTAATAAAAAAAAAGAAGAAGAGGAAACCAAACTATTAGCTTTTATGTATGACTACTTTAAATACAAAACCATTAATCTTAAGAAAAAAAATAAAAGAAAAGAAACCACACCACATTTGTCAACCCCGAACACATCTTCCTGATGCTACTTGGCCTGTAATGCATGCAGTATGGCTTTTTTCCCCCTCCTGTTGATACTTGAAAGCTGATGAACATGTACACACTGCTTGGCTCTAGTAATAACATATGAGTGTATTCTTTCCGTCTCTGTGTGTATACACTCATCAGTCATAGAGCTCAGTTTCTGACATTAGTTCTTAAGCTGCTCTTAACTTTCCAGCTTTACCATTATATATTGACACCGTCCTGTCGTAGTGTTTTTTTGTTGTTTGTTTTTGTTCAAGTTTGTTAGAGTTTTCTTCATGGAATGCAGTAGTTCAAAGTTATCCACTCAGGGCAAATTTCTGCTCTTCTCAGCATTATATTGAGAGAGAGAGAGAGAGAGAGAGAAAACATGCCACAGGATTTTACAGTGTGTGTGAAGCAATTTCATCATGATGAACGATCTCGAGGTCTTAGCAGATGTGTCATACTTTTCCTCATGTCCACACACGCACACACACAGTATGTGTGTGTGTGTGTGTGTGTGTGTATATATATATATATATATATATATATATATACACTCATAAAAGTACAGTCTTTTTCAGCACTTTTTTTTTTCATACCCATACCCTCAAAAAATCCAAATGTGTTATACACACACAAACACACACACGCTTCCTTAATTAACAAACAGTTTGCTCAAGAGGGAAAAAGCATGCGCATACGGGAGTCAATTATGAAGGCAAAAGCGCTGTCGAGTCCAATCTTGTTTTCAAAGTGATTCTCACCTGCTCTCATCCCTCGTGCCATTAAAGAGAGAGAAAATGATGGTGTATGTTGGAGAATGCACCCTTGGAGAGGATTTCAATTTTAATATTAAATGAATTTGCTTATGCCAGCACAGTCTGTATATGAAATGATTTGATTGGTTAAGGTTAAGCTGAGGGTTAGCAGTCATGACTTTTCCTTAAATCTCATTTAAATTAAATGACCCTAATTGGAATATGTATTTATTTGGCTGGACTAATGAACAAATTCATTAATTAGTTAATATTCTTATTGCTAGCGACCCATACAGAAATAATCACTCTGCTTTAAAACGATTAAATTTTGTTGCTTGCAGACTGAAATAAAGACAGACACAGTGTTTGTTTCATCCAGCTGTATGTACGCAGTGCAATATTTACATCTAAGTAAATGTTATGACACCAAAATGGCAGAAAAGAAAAAAAAAAAAAAAACTGAATCACTGATTTGGAAAATAATCACCCCTCCCCTAAAAATGACTCATGAACTCACTCAAGTGAACCTCATCACCTTTTTAATGGCACACAAGAAGGCAAAGATCTGGTTCAGAATAGATCTAGTTTAGAATAAAAAAGAAGCTTTCCCCAAACATTTACTGTAAGTCCCTGGTAGTTCAACTAAAGCAATCAAACAACCATGGGTAACAAGGCACCCTAGGATAAAGTTGTGTACATGTACAAGTCAGAAGCTCTGGATCAGGATGTCTGTCCAAACTGGATGAAAGAGCCAGGAGGAAGCTGGCCGGGGAGGCGACCAAGAGGCCAACAGCAACTCTGAAGCAGTTGCAGGAATTTATAAGAGAGAGCTGTCAGCATTATGTTCAGTGACAGCAATATAACAAATTATTTGCAAATGTTGCTTGTATGGGAGGGTTTCAAGAGAAAAGCCACTCCTCAAGAAATACCGCATGCAGTCTGAAACTGAGTTTTGAAAAACTGTAGGTGGTGAGATGAGACAAACAATATGTCTGGCAGAACACAAACCAAAACAGCTCACCATCCAAATTACACCATTCCTACAGTAATGCAGGGAGGTGGTAATATCCTGTTATGGGTTGTTTCCATGCAGCACTTGTGTAGGTGCATGTTATTCACAAGTTCTGACGCGTGTCTTTAGTTACACAGTGTCACTGACGACATCAGACGTTTCGTTGATTTCTTTGTCTCTTGTTTATTTTCAACATCAAAAACAACGGTTGTTACAGTTTCTTGCATAAATCCACTGTAGTCACGACAAGTCGCTTGCTGTGTTCTGTAGCTTCGATAGATTACAGTTACAACAACTTATTTTACTGTATTCCTTTTTGCTTACTGTCTTACGTTATCACGGTCAAAAGCTTGTGTGCTCCAAACCTTTCTGTATCCTTCCGTGTCTTAACAACAACTACAACTAACATGCGTGATAGACATGGAACTGCATAACTGTGGGGTGATGTCACAGAACAACACATGAAATGATGTCACAATACAAATTATATGTATGATACTTAATGCTTAATGCTTAACTAATAAACTGAAATAAGATAAACATAACAACAAATCACAAGAATGAAATATGGCCCTTACATTTCCAGCCCCTAATTGACAGGCAGGAAGACTGACAATTACACACATTTTTTGTTTTGTTGTTTTTTTTTTCTTTTTTTACAATTGGGCCACAACATTTACTATTGGATTAAAATTTGAATTAACTTTCTTAACACTTTAGAATTAACTTTCTTAACACTTTAAACATTTTTTTAACGGTTTAACTTAAGGTATTCATATTGCTGCGTACCAAATGAAAGGAACATGACTACTTTATAAGGTAATTAACAGTCCATTTCACATATCAGGCACAGCTTATCGATGGGTCTTTCCAGGGTACTGGTTTTAGTTTTGACCAGTACACGTCTCACAAGTCCTTTTTTATCAGGGAACACTTTCGTGATCCGTCCGACGACCCATGAATTTCTTGGAGAAGACTCATCAATTATTAGAACTACGTCTCCAATCGAGAGGTTTTTTTTTACCTGAGACCATTTTTGGCGCTCCTGAAGCAAGGGCAAGTATTCACGCACCCATCGCTTCCAGAATAGGTCGGCGAGATACTGAATTTGCTTCCACTTGCGACGTGCGTAAGTGTCCTCCTTTTTAAAAAGACCAGGAGGCAAGTTTGGCTGTTTTTTCATCAGCAGCAGGTGGTTAGGTGTCAGGGGCTCCAGGTCTGTGGGATCGTCTGTAGCGGTGGTAAGGGGACGGTCATTCATTATAGCTTCCACCTCACACAGGAATGTGTGCAAGCTCTCATCGTTTAGTGTTTGTTCTTTTAATACAGACCTCAAGATTTTTTTAACTGACCTTATCTGCCTTTCCCATATTCCACCGAAGTGAGACCCAGCAGGAGGATTAAATATCCATTGTATCCCCTTTTGCATGAGGACGCCTTCAATTTTTGACTGATTCCACTGTTGGATAGCTTTACGCAATTCAGTCTCAGCGCCTATGAAGTTTGTTCCATTATCACTTCTCATAACTGATACCTGGCCTCTTCTGCACATGAAGCGTCGAATAGCATTTAAGCAGGAGTCTGTATCTAATGACTGCGCGACTTCAATGTGCACGGCTCTTGTTGTCAGACAAGTAAACAATACGCCATATCTTTTAACATTACTTCTACCCCGTTTGACCTCGAAGGGTCCAAAATAGTCTACCCCTACGTTAGTGAACGGTGGGTGATCTGGTGTTATTCTATCGCGTGGCAGTTCTGACATTTTTTGTTCACTATTCTTCGCTCTGATCTTTCTGCATGTCACACAACTGGACAGAAACTTTCTCACAAGGGAATTTGCTGTCGGAATCCAGTATTTCTGCCGCAATTTTGAAAGCATATAATTCCTTCCACAATGTCCGACCTGTTCGTGAGTGTTTCTTAAGATTAAAGTTGTAATGTGTGAGTCTTTGGGTATAATGACAGGGTGTTTTGCATGCTCAGGCATTGCAGACCTACCAAGACGTCCTCCTACTCTTAGCACTCCATCCTGCAGTACTGGATCTAGTTTGGAGAGACAACTGTTTCTTTTTACGGAAGCATTACCCTTTTGTAACATGGAAATTTCGTCTTTGAATTTTTGGTTTTGAACGAACTTAATGACTTCGTTTTCTGCCCTTGTTAAGTCCTTAATTGATAGAGACTTATGGTTTTCTATTATTGAGTTGTTTGCCTGTCCCTTAATCCTTTTCGTTCTCTGTTTAAGCATGTCTTTAACGCAAAGAATCCAGGCAACGGATCTTTTTAACTTATACCAGTCGGAGTGATAGTTAATCAGTTTACTCACGGCATCTGTGCTCTCTGTAGTTTTTACGAGATTCGCTGAGGCTGAGTGTTTAATCTCAATGTCATCCTCTTTCGTCGACAGATCGTGAATGTTTTCAGGCCATTTACTCTCTGGTGTTTTAAGAAAGGGCGGACCATGGATCCAATTGTTGGTTTTCATGAATTTTTCACAGGAAACTCCTCTGGAAGCAGCGTCGGCTGGGTTTTTTAAAGTGTTGACGTACCTCCACTGCTGTGGCTTGGTTGACTCTCGTATGATGGAGATTCTGTTAGCGACAAAGGTTTTGAAGCGAAGTTTTTCATTAACAATGTATCTCAAAACAGTTGTGCTGTCGGTCCAAAACACAGAGTCCAGCAGTTCTATTTCCAGTTGACCTTTCAGCATTTTGTCGTTGTTTACGGCGACCACTGCCGCTGTCAATTCCATTCGGGGGATAGTAGTTTGTTTCAAGGGCGCTACGCGAGAATTCCCCATCATGAATGCACAGTGTGTAAGTCCATCAGCATTTACTAACCTAATATATGAGACAACTCCATATCCCATTTCACTTGCATCTGAGAAGTGGTGAAGTTGTGCTGTATTTGTGACTCCAAAGTCAACTGGTTTTACGCATCTTGCTACACTAAACTCAGACAATTGATGCAACTCGTGTAGCCAGGCCCTCCATCTTTTTATAAATTGTTCGGGAATGTCATCGTCCCAAGCGAGTCTCTCTTTACATAACTGCTGCATTAAGATCTTAGCTGGCAGTATGACTGGTGCAAGGAAGCCTAAGGGGTCATAAATTGAACTAGTGACTGACAAGATTCCTCTTCTAGTCACAGGCCGCTCTTTTAAACTAATCTTGAACTTGAGCGTGTCTGAATTAATACACCACAGCACCCCTAGAGCCCTCTCAACAGGGAGTACGTCTTTACTCAGATCTAAGTCCCTCATGTCTTTAATTCTCTCACCCTCAGGGATGGAAGCTAGCAATGTACGACTATTACTTGCCCACTTGGTGAGGTGAAACCCTCCACTTGCGCACAGTTTGGTGAGATTACTATATAGCGCAACTGCTTGACTATGACTAGAGACAGACTTCAAGCAGTCGTCTACATAAAAGTTTTTAAGTACTGTGTTGACTGCCTCGGCAGATGCATTGCTGCGGTTTTCTTCTGCTGTTTTCCTAAGGGCGAAGTTAGCTACACTTGGAGATGATTTTGCACCAAACAAATGAACAACCATTTTATACTCAACCAAGTCCTGACTCACGTCTCCGTTCGGCCACCACAGGAAACGCAACAAGTCTGTGTCCTTTTCCGGAACTCTGACCTGATAGTACATGGCTTCCACATCTGCCATCATGGCAACTTCTTCTTGTCTAAAGCGTGCGAGCACCCCAATGAGTGAGTTTGTCAGGTCGGGTCCCTGCAGAAGCTCGCTATTTAATGATATTCCCTGATAGCTAGCAGCACAGTCAAAGACTACCCTTAGCTTTTTCTTTTGAGGATGGTACACACCATGGTGAGGTATGTACCACACCTGCCCGTCTTGTCGACTTAGGTGGGGTGTGGGGACCTTGACTGCATGACCCTTCTCAAACATGTCATTCATGAAGTTTAAATACTCTTTGTGAAAGGAGAGGTTATGCTTAAACTTCCGTTTGAGGTTCAGTGCGCGCTGCATGGCTGCGCTTCGGTTATTGGGCATTTGAATAGCTGCTTTCTTAAATGGGAGACCGATGTAGAAGTGATTATCGGTAAATTGCAGGGAGTTAGTTACAGAGTCTAAAAACTGATAGTCCTCTTGTGACAGCTCAGCTTTGTCATCACAGTTCCGTTCAGGAAAATCATGGTTGTACTGTTGTATCAGCATTTGTTCCACACTTTCGATGGAGACTCTGTTGACTGCAACGCTCACTTGCTCATTGTCACATGTGCCTTCCTCGACCGACTCTCGAAGAGGTCCATTTATGGTCCATCCAAGAGCAGTCTTTACTGCATATGGCCCATTGTGCCTGCTGTTAATTACTCGCCATGGTTCTAGGAGCCTGTGCTCTTTGTTACCTATGAGAATTTCAACTCCAGCATTAATGTAAGGCAGTTTTACTTCGCTGAGGTATGGCCACTTATCAATGTCGTGCTGTTGTGGAATATTTTCCACTGAGACTGGGATACTCTTTTGTGTGAACACTTTGGGGAGTTCAACAAAGGTGTTTTCTTCCAGACTGCTAACCTCTAGATCAGTAAGCACATAGCTTTTTACTTGTTTCTTCGCGTTGAGGGTGCTTAACATGATGTCAATTTTTTTACCTTGTACGTTTAATCGCCTTGCTAGTGACTCTGTACAAAATGTAGCGGAGCTACCTGGGTCCATAAAGGCGTATACTTTTACTGTCTTGTTGCCCTTTTTGGACTTTATTTTAACAGGTACTATGGAGAGAATACAGTCATCTCCAGCCCCGATACACGCACTCGTTTCGTGACTCGCTGCAACAGGCAATGTTTGAACTGGTTCGGTTTCGTCAGCCTTTACGATCGCTTGAGCTGTGTCCTTTGCTGCAATGTGTAGCATGCGAGGATGTTTCTTTGAGCACAACTGACATGTAATTTTCTTCGTGCAGTCTTTGATTAAATGTCCTTTTACTAAACAGCCAAAGCAGAATCCATTCTTTTTTAGAAAGTCCAATTTGACCTTATATGTCTCATTGTTAAACTTGTGGCATTCGTCTAGGGTATGATCTTGCTCACAGGATGCACAAGGTTTAGTGAAGGCACTAATAACTAATGCACCACTACTCTTTACTGTGATTGAGTCTCTATGATTTTTACCAACCTGTTTTACGCCGGTCGCAAAGCTGCTGCCCCTCTTTTCTTCAGTTTTTGGCTTGAATCCTGGAGAGGATTTGCTGCTGTGCCTTTTACCACTAGTCGTTGTACCACTAGTCGAAACGTTCAGGTCTCCAAAAAGTGGGTTAGACATTGCCTTTGCTTCCCGTTCTACGAATTTCATCAGCTGCACGAACTTAGCTGTTTCTTCATTGCGCTCTTCGTACTCGTATACGTGGCTTCTCCATTTTTCACGCAATTTGTAGGGCAGTTTTGAGGCAACACCTCTCAAGTTGGTAGCATTGTCTAGCTCATCCATGTAGTTAATGCTTGACATGGTATTGTAACATTCTACTAGGAACAGGGAGAAAGTTTTTAGCGACTTTCCGTCCTCTGACTTTATTTCCGGCCAGTTGAGTGCCTTTTGCATCAGCGTTGTAGCGATTATTTGTCTATTTCCGAAATTGTCATGTAACAGTTTCATAGCCTCTGCGTAGCCACGATGTTCTGGCATGAGCAGGCAGCTTCTCACTAGGTTCTTAGGCTGTCCTTCAGTATACTGCTCGAGAAAGAACAGCCTATCATGATTGCTATCAGTGTTGGTTTCGATGGCGTGTTTAAAGGCTCTTACGAAGGACGTGAACTCAAGAGGGTCACCATAGAATGGAGGAACGTTGCGCGAGGGTAAGGAATGTTGCCTCTGACTCTTTGCAAACATTTCTGTAAGATCTGCCTGAAGTGGCATTCTACCCTGAGGCTCCACTATGTCAGTGTTGTAAAGTGAGTGTTCGTTACCTTGGGTGGGCCGTTCCATTAGGGTGCTTGACATTATGGGTTTGGCACTCACTGGGATGCTTAAGTGGGTTTCTCGGAGGCGTGATGGCAGCTCGAGGTATTCCGTTGCCGAACTGTGGTTGCAGTGGTCGTTTTGCTCTGGTTCCGAGGGGCGTGCACCACTCGTTTCGACGACCACGCTCCGTCTGGCAGGATGTTGTTTTTTGCGGTTCTGGTAGGAATTTAGTTCAGCATCGGCCATTGCAAGCGCCGTTTCCATTTCCAGCCTTTCCTTTTGTGCCTTTAATTGTGCTTGTTTAGCCTTTAGTTGTGCTTCCTCAACCTTTAGTCTTGCTTTCAATTGCTCTTCCTCAGCCTTTAATTGTGCTTCCTCCAGTTCCAGCGCCTGCCGATCTCTCAAAGTTGCTGCTTTAGCCAGCAAAGCTGCTCTGTTGGCTTCTGCCTTTTTTAGTCGAGCTTCGGATGCTGCTGACGTTAAGGACCTCTTAGATGCCGCTGACGTTACGCTTCCGTGCCTTTGGGGGGCGGGCGTCTTACGCTCCGCCATTGACACACTGTCGTTTGGCGAAACTCCATCGTCAACTGTTTGAGACAACTTAAAGCGATTACTAGTGTCCGCGATCCACGACTCCACTCTTATCATGAATTCTGTGCAGCGCGTTAATCTAGGGTGATACCAGTGTTGTTGATCAGTTTCACGCTCTTCATCCTTTGCGCACGATCGCACTGTTACATTACTTTTAATAAAGTCATTTAGCAGCGCTTTGTATTGGCGGCGCTTGGCTTTAACGTCATGCAAATTACAAGCATTGTCCATAAGCGCCTCTAGTTCATTGTATAATACAGTCAACTGACTCCACTTGCCTTCTCTGGCGCTCTTCAGTTCGTCGAGCACCATCACCTGCTCAGATTCGGCGATAGCGGCGTTGTCCTCGCCGTGTGACATGGTGAAGTTTAAGGCAGGCAAGTCCTCTTCTCGCTTTCGGTTTCGGTTGATGCGCGTTTTTGAAGTCGCACGCGCGCTCTTCACAATCTTAAATCACTTATCTTCATTTCTGCGGCGGAGCCAAGCTTTTGACTTTAATGTAGGTGCATGTTATTCACAAGTTCTGACGCGTGTCTTTAGTTACACAGTGTCACTGACGACATCAGACGTTTCGTTGATTTCTTTGTCTCTTGTTTATTTTCAACATCAAAAACAACGGTTGTTACAGTTTCTTGCATAAATCCACTGTAGTCACGACAAGTCGCTTGCTGTGTTCTGTAGCTTCGATAGATTACAGTTACAACAACTTATTTTACTGTATTCCTTTTTGCTTACTGTCTCACGTTATCACGGTCAAAAGCTTGTGTGCTCCAAACCTTTCTGTATCCTTCCGTGTCTTAACAACAACTACAACTAACATGCGTGATAGACATGGAACTGCATAACTGTGGGGTGATGTCACAGAACAACACATGAAATGATGTCACAATACAAATTATATGTATGATACTTAATGCTTAATGCTTAACTAATAAACTGAAATAAGATAAACATAACAAATCACAAGAATGAAATATGGCCCTTACAACTTGTAAGGATAGAAGGAAAAATGGATGGGACAAAATATTGTCAAATTTTTTAGGAAAAACTGCTGCCGTTTGCAGGAAAGTTTTCAATAGAAGAAGGTTTAACTTTTAACATGACAATGACCCAAAACACACAGTGATTGAAGGAGACATGTCCATGGATGTCCTTGCATGACCTAGTCATAGCCCAGACTTAAACCCCATTGATGTTTGTCATCATTTCAGGCTGTAAAGCAACAAAATGTGATGATTTTAAAAGGTGGTGATTCTTTTCTATACCCACTGTAGCTCATAAAAGGACAGCCATTCCTAAAACAATTTTGGAAAACTGAAATCCATAGCTAAGGTCAGGCCTTATCCTAACAAAATTAAAGTTAAAATGTGTTTCCTTGTTTGTTTCTTAAGTAACCTTTGTGGAAAGATGTTCATGCTGCCATTAAATGCCAGTAAATGTCTGCAACATTGACATTGACAGAGTACAGAATCTGTTTATATTATGATAAAACATGTCTGGTTCTGATATGCTATGATATCCTTTTACCAGTATGACGGAAAGAGCAGAATATGAGGAAGGAAAGGAAGGGCTTCTGTTCCCCAGCAAACCACGTCAACATTACACATGGTGGAGGCAGTGTTGTGGCATACAGTTGATGTGTAGGGAACTGGGTCACTGGTGTTTATTGATGATTTGAGCTCGACTTTCTTATAGTATGGATGCATAATGCCATAAATAAGGTAAAAACAACCCATGGCAAAAATAAAAAAAAATTGTGTTCCTAAATGACAAGTCAGTCACCAAACCTCAACCCAAATGAGCATGCTTTTCACTTACTAAAGGAAAGCACTGGGTGCGCAGGGCGCCTGTGGAGGCATCTGCTTTGCCTGTGGTTTGTAGTTTTGATCGAATGTGTCATCAGTTTGGCTTTGGAAAGTGTGCAACTGCCAACCACATGCCTTGCTGCTTCTCATTGAGCCGGAGACAGTGTGTATATGGTGTGGCTGGGGATGTATACAGCAAACACGGTGATATTACACCCTAAGTATATGCACTGCCTGGGAAACATCCCTCACAAAAGCATGCATGAGAAAATGAAAAAGGTATACAAAAGTCGAAAGACAGCAGTGTTTTATACTAAGTAATTTATATAGTGCATGTGTGTGGTGTTTGTTGCAAAAAATGAAACTTTGGAAGAGGTTTAGATTGCAGAGTTTTATTTTGACTTAGACATGAGATGATGTCCTACTCGGCTTGTGTGTAGAATTTTGACAGAATGAGACAAATTCTGCAACAAGCATGCAATCAATCAGCAAAATCTATAATATGTTTTGTTAAATGATGTGGACATTGTAGGACGTGTCTTCTAGGCAGGTGAATGAGATTGCTTATTTTCCATTATATAAAATCCCCTGGTACACTAATGCACTTATCCCAGTGCACTTATACAGTACTAGTGCTTGGATACCATCAAGGTAAAAGGTTTGCCTGCGTCACGCCTGAAACGCTGGCCCACCAGGAACTTGATTAATGACCCGAACCTGTGGAAATTGCTCGGAGAGGTCAGGGCTGTAGAGGGGGATATGGCAATAACTCCCAGCAGATTTCTTGTAATGTCCAAGTGGTGTTCGTGAATGATTGTGTGTACAGTTCCCACAGACAGTTGCTTTACTTCTGCAAGTTGGCAAGAAGTTATCCTTTGATTTGCAAGCATCAGGCATTGCGTGCCACTTGCTGAATAGTTCACAGGAGCTACTGCAGCCACCTAGGCCATGATCATCATTCACGAATGTACGACCTTGTTTAAAACATTTGCACCACCCATTTTGACCACCATTGCATTTTAACTTGAACACCCCTTGGACATTGTGCAGCATTAGGAGATAACTGCAAGTACCAAATGGGTTATGTCTTTTTTTTTTTTTTGGAAATGTAGTAACTTAAAAGTACCAGTGTTTAATAATAGTTACACTCTAAGTATAAATGCACCAAATTAATTCTTAAGCAGAGTAACAAAGTTTACTTTTCCTAATTGTGTGTCTTGTGTGTGCACACGTGTGTGTTTCGTTTCTTCCTAACCCGTCTCCAGGAAATAAATGATGCATCATTTTCGGGACCCCTATCTCCCTGGTGTGTGTGTGTGTGTGTGTGTGTGTGTAGTCAAATGAAGTGGCCGTTGTCCTCCCCCCCCGTTTATTAGGGCGCTCACAGCAGTGAGCGGAGGCGTCTTTCCATAAATCCCAGCACCAATAAATTGCTTTGTAAATAATTGAATAACAGAGATTGGTCTTTTGCAAGAGCAGAGGGAAGATGGGCAGAAAGAGATTAGGAGAGGGCTAAGCCAGAGGCAGGTCGAGATGTCGCGAGGCGAATCTCCTCTTCGATAAGGATAACGACTCTGTTATTAATTTGGAGCTAGGGAGAGATAGATGACTGAATATTCCCTAATCTACTTGAGCAGTGTCAGAAAGGACAGAGGAAAAAGCTAGACAGAAAAGGGTACATTTGCAAGAGCGGGAACAAAAATATGTGTATTTTTGCAATACTGGGTGATGCTGCTGAAAGATAAGTGCTCATCTCTTCTTTCCTTTTCTCCTCTATCATTATCTCACTTTGATTCATGTCTCTTCACCTTATATTTCGTTCCCAGTACTTATTTTCCCTCTTTTTTTGTATTTTTCTGACTTTTTGACTTTCTAACCTGTTCTGTTGTCCTGTACCAACCTCCACTTTCTGATTTCTGTTCACATGGTCGTGGCACCGATAATTTTTTTTTTTTTAATGTTGATTTGCTCCCATTTGCTGTTCAATGTAAGGTTGATTCACAACAGGATGAAGGCCACACCCACTTATTGTCCATTGGCTTTGTTCACAACGCGTAACCCCCCCCCCCCCCATTTTGTTGCAGGGCTGCTGTAAAAATGACAAACGTGCCACACCTTCGCCCTGAAACTTTTACAAATCTCATTTAAATAGGAGTATTAACTATAATTTTGTTAAAGATTATTCCTTTCATAAAATTTACTAGCTTACCAAAAGGAAACATGGGATTAAAGCAATTAAACCAATTTAAGCCTACTTAAAAACAAAGTTATACCAATAAATAATGAGTCTAGTTTTGTTCCAGAAAGAATAATATAGAAATAATAATTGCATCAATATCAGGAAACCATATGGGGAAATATACTATGCTGAAACTGTGGACTACACAAAGCACAAAAAAGGATAGGAAGTACAAATGGGCCTGTGGGGAGAGAAAAAAAAATATAAAACAGATAATAAAAATGTTTATACGATACAACATGGTATGTATATTCATATTATGTATCTATCTATATTGTCACTTAAAAAGAAATAACATGAATAATACCAAAGTTACATCAACAACACCAATAATAGTATTAGTAACAAAAATCACAAACATGACGATAGGGATATAAGCAACAACGGTGACATCAGCGTAGAAAATAACAACCGCAACAACAGTGACATTAGCAATGACAGTACTGATAGCGACAACAGTGATAATAGCATTGAAATTACATATTATGATAACTTATCACAACACAAACAACTTTCCTAATGGTCTGTTCCTGACTTGTTGAAATACAATGCCATAAAGGTTTTCTAAAAGTGGAAGTAACAATAGAAAGAGCAGTGACATTAACAATAAAAGTGACAAGAGAAACAATAGTGACATAAGTAACGAAAAAATAACAACTGAAAAGTTATCAATGATTTATAAACATCTTTATTAATGAAAGTAACAGTAGTGATAACAGTAATGTTAGCCACCACGGTAATAATAGTGACAACGGCAACACTAGCAATAACAGTAACAGTAGCAACAACAGTAACAAAAGTTATTAGAGAATAGAAAATAAAAATGAACCTAAAGCCCATTGCCACTATACAACATGGTACAGTATGTCTATTTATATCTAGATTAAAAATATGAATAATCACCACAATAAGAACAGTAATGGCAACAACAATAGCAAAAATGTTATTGTTAGAAATGAAAGTACTAGTAGCGACAATAGTAACGAAATTAAAAATAGCAGCAACAGTAACAAAAACAATTATCATCACATGCAGCTGGCACTGCTAGTTTGTCACTAAAGCAGACCTTTTTTCATGGTCTGATTCTGACTTTTCAAAATATAAGTTTGTGAAGTTCCAAAAAAAAAAAAAAACAACAAACATTATTTGAAAGATATTTCAGCTGGAGCATTAATAGACTCTTTGGGGAGCTCTGAGCCTTATGTTAGTTTCAAAAGAAAAGTGAAATATGGGACAATTAATGTTGGCCTGGAAGACCTTCAGTTTCCTAAAAACAGCCATCGGGACAAAGTCTGGAATGGACTATTTACCATGTCTGGAATGGAAAGTCTGGAATGGACTATTTACTATGTAATTGGTCAGGTGTCCACATACTTTTGGTCATAGAGCTTATTTATATCAATATAAGTGGAAAACAAATAAAATTGAATTACAAGGAACAAAAAATGTTTCTTGTGGGGGCTAGAACGCCGAAAAAACAATGGTTTCAGTTACGTAGTTTGTCGCTAGAAAGTGTGCTCACGTGCTGTATATCTGAGCTATAACAACAGTAACGCAACAATAACACTATCACTACAGCACATACAACACTGCCAATTGAAGAACTTGTAACACCACTATGACTACCAGATTCATCACCCAGAGGTGGGAGGTAACATTTACTTCATTACTGTCCTGAAAAACATATTCCATGTATCTGTATCTGTACTGTAGTTTTGTTAGAGGCTACTTTTTACTTTGACTCCACTCAAATATCTCTACTTTTACTTAACTCCATGTTTGCATGGCTTTGCGTCACCTAACCAGAGTGGTGTGTAGTAATCGAAGCGGGAATTTCACCACCTGCTGACTATTATGCGTAATTGAATGACTTGGCTTTCCTCTGAGACACGCCTAATAAACCGACAGGTGTTTGATCAGAAGAGAAGCTGGTTGCAGACAGTGATGAAAACAGCACGTTCATAATGAGGAAGGGGAGAAAGCGAGAGTATTTTTTTCCTATGAAAAAGCTTACTGTGAGCTAATACAAGCCCTGTACCTTTTGATACTTTTACTTAAATAATATTTGCCCAAGGGACTTTTATACTTTTACTCATGTGCAGGATTTGTGCTCACATCTGTCACGACCAGCTATAATCCTCCAAAGAGATCACCCAAATATACTTCTTGTGTTGTTGTTTTTTTGTATTACAGTACATAGGCTTACACAGAATTCACAGCCGATTGCTGCATCTTATTCAAGGCAATGCGATGATTTGATGTGTTTTGTCTTTCACTTGGCACTCTCACCTCTTCAATAGAATTTAGATTTAAGTGTTTGAGATGACCATGCTCCCATGAAGCCGATGCACGATGTAGATTGTAATTACACCCATATACTCCTTTTCCTCTTCACATGACCTTTCTTATCCTGTGCCTTATCTTATCGTCTTGCTTTATATTTTCCTGAGTGGAATGGAGAGGAAGTGCTGGATTTAACAGTGAGTGACAGAGAGGAATTCTGCCGGAGCACTCTCTGGATCGAGTGTCACCTAATGCCGTTCCCGAAACTGCAGGTCAAAGGAAGCAGAGTGAGGGAAAGAATGAGAGAAAGTATGACAGACGGAGAGAGTGAGAGATGTAAAAGTTGCAGGGGAGATGCAAGTGTAGAGAAAGAGAGGTGGAGGGATGCAGTGAAATAAAGTCGAAGAAAAGATGTTGAAGGTACAGTGTATAAATAGAAGGTCTATATAGAGTGATAGGGAAATGAAAGTGTTAGAGATTGGGAAAGAGCGAGTGAGGTAGGAGCAAAGACAGAGGTGCATGGAAAAAGGAGGAAAGAAAAAGAGAGAGAGAGAAATATAGGAAAAGCAGGACAGAGATCAAGAAGGACAAAGAACAAGGACAAGTCAAGAAAAGGGGATGTGACTGCAGAATAAGGCTTAAAAAACAAAACAAAAATGAGAATGGATTAAGAATTAATAGAAAGAAAAATAAAACACAAGACACCAGAAGACATTCGGTGTTGTAGACGTGTTTCTATACATTGTGGCGGATGCTGTCCACAAGACAGTCAGTCCACGGTCTCTTATTTGGGTTGAGATTCAGTGACCGTAAAATGATTCACGTCATTTTCATACTCATCCATCAATTCATTGTCTTGTCTTGATCAGGATAGGATCATCCTGGAACTGACCACACCCATCAGGATATTAATAGTTCATCATAAAAGAGATGAGACAGAGAGAAATAATATGAATGTCTGATGAAGACATGGGACGACATTAGCTGCATTCTTTCCCCATGTTTTTTGTCATCCAAGCTCAGTGCAGTAAACAACCATTGACCCTGTGTAGTCTTTGACCTCTTAGTTGAGTAACTGAGACAAGCTTGATCCCTGATGAACCCTCGATGCCACATCACACAGCACAACGTGTATGCCTTTAAACATTGTACACTGCAAATGCAGTAAATCCACTGCCTATTTAGAAAAAAGAGGCGTAATGAAGGAAATATCTTCTCATTTCAGAAGGCTCAAACTATCACCCTGCAATAGGCAAAGAAAACAACTAAGGAGACTGCTGAAATGAATAAGGACAACACATTATTAAAACCTAGTTGGAAATGTGGTCAGAAACAAAACAAACCATCATAAATGACTGTGTGATCTGAGATGATTTAAACATTTGGAGAAGTTGCTCAGTAAACAAAAATGATCAGAGGTGTGTTTAATAGAGAAATTAAAGGCATTTCCATTGGGATTAAACAACTGTGTGGCCACTCGGTAGTGAGACTAATCAGAACAAAGGTAAAGTTTGCTAGGGAGCATGAAGATTAGACTTTGGATCAATGTCCAAAAACCTCATGTCCATGACTTCAGATTGACCCAATTCCAGCGTGATGTGTGTGTCTGGATAAGAAGGGAAGGTCATGAAGCGATGCCCCGCCATGCATGTCCTGATATCATGATTTGCATGGATGCTAGTAATAATGTAAAGTGAAGAAGCTTAACGAAAAAGATCTTCTATACTGTACACATGCAATTTCTGATTGTGAAACAAGTGTTTGGTTTTAATTAATCAGTTGTGGATCTCAACAAGTTTTATCCCTTGTAGCCTTAATGGAAACTATCCCGCAATATTTACTACACGCACACGTTCTCTAGAGAGAATAATAGTGAAGGTTTCCTTTTCTTTATGTATCTATTCATTTTCATTTTTACTTTGTCCCAGATTATGTGTGTGGATTTGGGTATTGATGCTTTTTTTTTTTTTGTAAGATCACAACATTAGATAGAGGCTGTAGGAGGTTGCTGAAATTGTCAGATGCTGTGTATGTGTTTGTATTTGTGTGTGTGTGTGTTTGTGTTTTGGTGTAAGAAGGCCCACTAAGAATAACCAATTTCCTTTGGGAAATTTTGGGTTGCTGTTATTAAAGCAAAAAAGGAAGGAAGAGAAGCAAACAGGTATCAGATGTGCCTGAGAGAATCTATACCCTCCGGATACGGAGAGAGACAAACAGCTGATATGATGTAATCATCATCATTTCTAAAAATGACAACCATAGGGTGGGGATTTTTTTTTCCCCTCTCCTTCCCTTAAAGGCTTTTGGAGTTTAGAGAGCTCTAATCTTTTCTGCCACTGCCCTTTTAATCTGTCATTTTTTTCGAACAATGCAACCTAATTCTCTCTCTCTCTCTCTCTCTCTCTCTCTCTCTCTCTCCACATGGGTTCTGATTAAAAATGAGATGCTAAAAAACTAAACAATACTGTATATACTGTATCTATATACTGTAGCTTGATGTCTGTCCCCAGGAGCCTGGATTAAATACTGCAATGCCATGATCTGACCACGTAAGATACTATCATGCTTCAAAGTTTTGATTTTTAATTGTTAGTTTACTGTAGCATCAGCGTGACAGCAGAAATCCATTGCTTCTTTACATAACATACAGAAGTTAAATTCAAACTACCTTTATGTATGTTACAGCTACTGTATCTATAATGTGGAATTCTGAGTAGTAAAAATTGCACAGCAATTCAGCGACTGTATTTTTGCTCTGGCTCTAATGCATTATGGTTTCTATAGGAACAACAAAACCATGAAGCAATTCCAAGTATTAGAAGTATCAGGGTTTATTACAAAATAAAAATAAACAGGGTTTCTTTTTAGTCATGTTGACTTCAGGAAAGAGAAAAATGTATAGTCTCTAGATGTAGGAGCATATAAAACTAACTGTTTTAATGTTTAGTACTGTGCATAATCTTAAATAAGCCACCCCTTAATTTCTTCGTATTTTGCTTCCAAAGAACCAGACTTCCTGACTTCTTCAGGAATAGTTTATCAGGCTTCCTGAAGGAGGTGTTGGCTCCCATTTCTAGTCCAGTCCCTGCAATTAAGCAGTTTTAGTGGAATGTTTTTGTTTGTTTGTTAAACCATGGACTGACCTATGAATCCTTTCTGCATTTAAAAATCTAATTTAAGGCATGAACCAGTGAGGAACAGGTGCGGATGATGACAGATGATCAGGCCGGTGATTATTATACTGGTGATGCTGAATGCTGAGTGTCTGGAACAGACGAGAGGGGAAATGAGGTCGCTAATGAGGTTTTCAAACGTATCTTTAGGCACTTGGCAGCCTGTCGCAGTAAAACACTTGTTTTCATTTCTTCGTTTTAATCCGCATTAACTGAATTTAATGTGAAAAAATGAGGGGTGGCTTAAGACTTTTACATAGGACTGTATATATCTCTTTATATATATATCTATCTATATCTATCTATATCTATCTATCTATCTATATATATATATATATATATATATATATATATATATATATATATATATATATATATATATATATAAATGCACATGGTTTAAAAATGCATTAATCTCATTTGGACAGTTGATATTAAGATGTTTCAGCTACTTATGCCCTGTAAAGACTTCATAACGCCTCTAATCTGAGGTGCTGTTAATTGGTAATTTTTCAGGCTGATAACTCTAAATGAACTTCTCGTCTGCGGCAGAGGTAGGTTTTGGTCTCGCCCTCCTGGGATGGCCTTCATGAGAACCAGTTTCATTATGGTGCTTGACGGATTTTGCTAATGCACTTGACAATACTGTTCTTGCAAGAACTATTACAGAAAGGCTGACCTCTGTGTCTTCAAATAACAACTAACTGTTGTTTTTGTTGCTGTTACGTAATTACCTAATTCCATACGTGTTATTTTATAGTTTTGAAATCCCCAGTATTGTTGTAGAATGTAGAAAATAAATCACTAAACAAAAACAAAGAAATTTGCAAGTGATCCCAAACTTTTGAACGGTAGTGTATATATAAATTCTCCTTCCAGAGAAAGTGCTGCAGGTCATTTTTAGAGACGTAATGTTTCCACCGTGTTCTTTTAGATTTTGCAAGCATACTGTACAGACAAAAAGCTTCAAACCCAGGTATATTCCTGTGAACATATCATACCTTATCATACACTGTTTTTAAAACATAGCAGTTTTTTTTTTACTTGTGGTCTTTG
Organism: Clarias gariepinus; assembly: GCF_024256425.1. Lineage (NCBI taxonomy): Eukaryota > Metazoa > Chordata > Actinopteri > Siluriformes > Clariidae > Clarias > Clarias gariepinus. The sequence continues at coordinate 10,179,906 of NC_071104.1, forward strand.
TCGATTTTATCCTAGGTGTCGCTGTACCAGTTTATTTCATCCACAAGATCTGGAACAGGTTTCCTGACAGATGCCCTTCCTATCGCTGGGGTAACTTGGCTTGGAATCGGCACTGCATGTAGTGGATGGGTTAGATTGGGCGTAAGGTTACTGTAAGCCTAGGGTCTTGCCCTGCACCCTGGCAGTAAAAGGCTCACACCCCTGACTCTTTATTCATCCAGCCAGAGCCTCACCCGCCTGAGCAACAACTTCCCCCTGTTAAGACATTGCAGCATTTATTTTTAAAAAACTACATCGTATAGTAAGGCCTCTGACTGTTTGTCTTATTTTTTCTCACTTTGTCCACATGTTGGATCAAATGCACACCACATGGAGCTTAGGCCGCTTAGCATCTTTTGTCTGAAGTCAGAGCTACAGGTATTGCCATCTTCTAAAGCTGATACATTTCCTTTCATCTTGTCTGTTGTACTGCTTGTATTTTTAGACAGTATATTTCTAGTGAAATGCTGTGAAAGCTGTTTGCTGGTTATCTCTGTAAACTCGCTCTGTGTTCTTGCTGAGTAAGCACTACTCGCCTGTCATTCTTCTTGTCAGGTCAGTTCTACTTTGGTGTTCTGCTTGTCCTCTTAGATATCTCGTCTGATAACCAGCGGGCATATTGACTCGATGCCATCACCATGTTTGAGTGTTTTTTCCATTATTTGTGTGCTGCTTGCCACTAAGAATCTAATGATAATAAAAGTGCTTTTATTGTTTTTGGTCTTCATTCTTCCCAACTAATTGCCTTTCCCTGTGACTATTCTACTTCCCTAGCTGTCCAAGCAACTGTGGTTACTGTATGTACGTAGTAGCACAATAGCTAAGTGGTTTTCCCCAGCCATACCACATACATTCTTGGGTAAGTCATCTAGGCTAGCTGGATTTCTGCTAAATCTCAGTCCTGAGGTTAGTGTTGGTCTCGGCACATCATAAATTCCATGGGAGGCAAAGACAGGCACTATGACATCATTGTGAACTTCCCAGATGCACCCTACCACATTGCTGACTCTCTAGTAAATATACAGTAGATAGGCCTGGATAAGACACAATATCACTAGTTTATGCACAAATTGACCAGATAATAAAGATTCACTTTCATAACCACTAATATACTGAAACATGCATGATCATAATGACCTAAATCCAAATCCTTTTTCTTAAACCCATTATAAAGGACCTGTTATGGGTTACTGGAGTGCATTAATGGTCATTTCCTTCCAGACATAAGCAGCATGTGGTCTGGTTTTCAGTGTAATTAATACACCCAGTCAGGGCAAGGTCCTATAAATGATGAAAACAATGTGGTTGATGTTAAATTTGTCTCAGGGTGACCCTACCTACATACTGTAGCAAAATGCCTAACAGAATAGTGGTGTGTATGTGTGCGGGGGTGAGTGTGTTTGCTCTGCACAGGGTACTGTTAAGTAGGTAAACCTGAATACAGATTGCGAGGTCTCTTTTAGAAATCAAACGGATGCTAGGCTGGACATATTTGCTTAGCGAAATGGAATTCTTGTACCTAACACTAAAGAGATGGAGAATGAAAGGCGATAGAAAGAGATTGGATCAGCCAACTGGTCAAACACACGTGCACAAAGGATGCACATGGAGCAGCGCTCATCAGTCCGATGAGGAGAATTGATTCGGCATGGCTTCTGCTCTTGTTAAGCTGTCTGATGAGAAGGAAATACGGCGTAATTGAGTGCAATGGATGGTTTATTAAAGGTCAAGTGGCAAGGAGAGCAGAACATTAGCTGCATATGTACCAGTGATCACAGATAACCTCGTTTCAGTGGACAAATATGCAGGAAAATATTCTGAAGAAAATAAGAATGTCAGAAGAATGATTGGCGAGATGAGGAGAATAGGGTGGCAAAAGAGGAAGAGTCCGGGAAGTGAGTGAACAAGAGTTTTCATATGTTGTAGGGAAACAGGAAAAGAATTCCTTCGGGCTAATTCAGAGTAATAATAATCTATATGAAAAAATCAAATGCACGGCTGTTTAGGATCTTAGTTGAATCTGATCAATGAATGTAAGAACAAGAGGGTTAGTGGTAACATGCATGGTAGTGCATGGAGGAAGCAATGCATTCTGGTCTTTCTGCAGGTATCCATATTTAATCCATATTAGTAGTCTTGGGACACCTACACCTACTGTATTAAGAGACAACTGCAAGGGCAAAGGTTATCACATGCTACCTCCAAAAGTAAAAGCTTTTCTGTTGCACCACATTTCTGTTAGCCCATTCTGGGGTGCGTTTCCCAAAAGCATCGTTAGCCAACTATGGTCGCAAGTTCCGTCGTTACCAACATAGTTCAACAATTCGGTGTTTTCGAAACCATAGTTCAAACGAACATTCGCAAACAGCGTCGCAAACTTACGTGGTTGGAACTACAGCCTTCGACCTGTGGTTAGAAGCATAGTTCCCTGCCGCGGCTGGGTGTGTTCTATTCACAGTTCATGCCTCTACGCACTATAAGTTTCTAAATATTTTCCCAACCACTTTGAGCGATTTGGACAACTTAATGTGTTGGTGCTCAGATATTAGGTTATTGATTTTTCGGTTATTTTAATTACAAATTCACTTTGAAACGATATAACAGCAATCCCATCGCAATTATTCCCCCTTCGAAGTGCCCTACGAAAGCATTATTTATGTTCCGGTTGGAACACAGCCTTGGTTTCGATTGTGCGAAGAAAAGGTGAGTTTTTAAGTGAGTTTTTTTGTTGTGCTCTCAGAAGTAGAAGTAGAATATGGACTATTTATAGGTTAAAAAAATAATAATTATATATATATATATATATATATATATATATATATATATATATATACTCATCAGAAGTGTCATCTTCCTCATCCTCATCAGCAGCACCAGAAAGATCCTCTTCCTCATTAAAAAGCGGGACATTTTCCTTGACTGCAATGTTGTGGAGAATTGCAGTAACTACAATTACATAGCAGCTTTTGGAGGGGTTCAGTTTCAGGCCACCACTGGACTTGCTTTTTTGGTCACACTTGCAAAGTCCCTCCACTTGTTTCTGACTTCCTCTGGGCTTCTCTCATACCCATTTCCAGAAGCATTATTTTTTTGTGCGATTTCATTCCATGTTTTTTTTTTTTTTTTTTTGTCAGAATTTGTAACTGTGTTTTTTAATTTGGAGAAAAGCGAGATTTGATTGTTTCCCACCTCCTCCAAAAGAACTGCAAGCTCTTTTGTAGTAAATTGTGGTTTTCGTGTCATTCTTTCACATCAACTCTTATTAAAACATGGCTTTATGTAAAGGGACTTATATAGGAAATGATTTTGAGCAAAATAGGTAACAGGTGTTCACAACACAATCCCAGCATTTTCAAAACCCATAATTTATTTTTATTTTAATTGTACTTATTTATCAATACCAAATAATAATGAGTTCAAATGAAATATAACTAAAGGTTTTAGACTTTGTTATTCGAAAAGAGCACATTAAAACTGTGTATGCCTATATATTGTGACGGGGGCGGGGTTTCGCTTGGGAACCATCATGCTTTGCGGGGGGGGGCTGTTATGTGTTCACCCTGTTGGGGAAAGGTTTTTGGTTTAGTGGCTTCAGCCAGGATATGTGTGATGTGTGTGTGTTGTTATGCTGCTGGTTACCTTGTGTGAGTCAATAAAGTACTCCCAGCCATTTGCATTGGGCAGCAAATTAATAACTCGTCTCTCCACCATCCTTTCGGGCGTAAAAACGCCACAATTGGTGTCAGAAGTGGGATGGAGAGTCGCGAGTTAGAGCGCACCCCGGAGGAAATCCGGAGGATCCAAAGAGGCCGCCGAGTGGCGGAGCAGCTGAGGAGGAAGACCCTCCCTGACGGGGCCAGCGCGGGCAAGGAGCGGCGACCGGAGCGGAGTGGCGCGTTCCAGGTTCCGGCATTAGACCTCGGAGCGGATTCCTCCAGTGACATGGCGCCGACGCCGGAGCAAGCTACAGCTCCGTGTTCCGTCCGCCAGCGAAGCGACCTGCAGCTACGCCTGCCGGCCTACAACGGCGCCGGCGACCCCCACGCGTTCATCGCCCAGGTAGAGCTAGCCGCCAAATTCGCGGGCTGGTCCCCGGCGGAAACAGCTGTCCGGGTGGCCCTCTCGTTGGAGGGTGACGCGCTGCGGGCGTTGCAAGATCTCCGGGCTGATGAGCGGGGGGATTGGGTGAAGCTGCAGCAGTCGCTCTGTTTCCGCTTCGGCGCAGGGGATCGTAACGAGGCCGCGGGCGAGGAGTTGGCAACCCGCGTGCGGAGCGCCTCTGAGCCACTAGGGGCGTTCGCCATGGACCTGCGATCTCTCGCGCGCCAGGGCTATCCGGATTTCGGACACGGCCAGCAGGAGGAGCTAGCTCGTCGCGCGTTCCTTCGGGGAGTCCGGCCGTACCGGCTTCGCGAGCACCTCCGGTTAGCGGCACCGGCGTCCCTGTCCGAGGCGCTGCGTGAGGCCGAGCGCGCCGAGCCCATCTTGGGTGAACACCGCGGCGAGAGAGCCGAGCGATCTTCGGTGGCTCGCGGCCGCTGGGTAGGTGAACCTAGCCGGGGACAGGGCTACCCGTCACGGCTAGGCCTCGACCCAGCCTCCGAGTTTCCGCGACGACGCCGAGGCCAGGGACCGCCAGACCACCGCTGCAACGTTCTCCGGCCGGAGGACAGCGTACCCCAGCAGCCGTTAAACTAGCTTCGGGGGGCGCCGAGGGGAAACCGCCTCCCACAGCCATCTTTGTTTCCCCAACTGCCGGATTTAACTTCCGGTCGGGACGTGTCGGAAATCGCGCCGGGGTCTATGTGGACTGCGGCCTGGACAACGTTTCGCTGCGGGCGCTCGTGGACACCGGCTCTACAGTTTCGCTGCTGCGCGGGGGATTGTTGGAGCATGGAGAGCGCGGTCGTGTGCTGCCGGACCCGGCCGTGAACATTCGCACCGTGTCGGGGAGTTATCTGAGGATACGGGCCTGTCGCACAGTGCGAATACAAGTAGGTGCAATCATTCTTTTTCACCCATTCTTTGTGGCGGATATAGAGGATGATTGTATCTTGGGATTAGACATTTTGGAAAGGTGGGGTGCGGTACTAAATCTCGCGGACGGGACTCTGCGTGGTAGTTTCGGCTTAGCTAGGTTGCTAGTGCCCAAAGCGCAGCCGGACGGGTTAGTAGCACGCACCAAGGGGGCGGAACTTCCGGTGGACGCGCCGTGTAAACATCCGGTAGCTGTCCGAGCGAGAATAATGGCCGAGCTGATGCAGCGTAGCAGTGTGGGGCTAAATCAGACGCAGACCGACGCTGTGAAGTCCCTTTTGCACGAGTTCGCAGATATTTTCGCAGTGGATGAGCGCGAGTGCACGCATACCGATCTGGTGCAGCACCACATCGATACAGGTAACGCAGCTCCTGTTCGGTTACATCCGAGACGCCTCCCGTTAGCTAAACGAGCTATAGCCGAGCAGCAGCTGCGTGAGATGGCCGACTCGGGCGTCATAGAGCCAGCATCCGGACCGTGGTCTTCACCCGTTGTACTCGTGCGTAAAAAGGACGAATCGTGGCGGTTTTGTGTGGACTACCGGCGGTTAAACGAGGTGACGCGTAAAGATTCTTATCCGTTGCCGCGAATAGATGATGCGTTGGAACACGTTGCGGGCTCGGCGTGGTTTAGCTCGTTGGATTTGCGTAGCGGGTACTGGCAAGTAGAGCTCGCCCCGGAAGCACGACCCAAAACCGCGTTTTCTATCGGACAAGGGCTATGGCAATTTCGGCGCATGCCGTTCGGCCTCTGCAACGCTCCCGCTACGTTCGAACGGCTGATGGAGAGAGTATTGGCAGAGATCCCTCGCAACCGTTGTGTCGTCTACTTAGACGATTTATTGGTGCACGGCAAGGATTTTGCGGACGCGCTAGCTAACCTACGGGAGGTGTTTCTAGCTATCCGGCGGGCGAATTTGCGGCTCAATCCCAAAAAATGCCAGTTGTTGCGGCAAGAAACTGTCTTTCTGGGACACGTCATTAGCGCTCGAGGGATTGCCACCGATCCAGCCAAAATTGCCGCGGTACGGAATTGGCCTGAGCCGTCAAATGTGTCGCAGCTGCGCACTTTTCTCGGGTTAGCGTCGTACTATCGCCGGTTCGTGAGGGATTTTGCTACGATCGCCAGCCCGCTGCACGCGCTCACGAGAAAGAACCAGCCGTTTCGCTGGGACAGGGAGCACGCGCGTGCGTTTACTCGGTTACGGGAAGCTCTGGTTACGTCGCCCATTCTCGAGTATCCTGATATAGCTCGTACGTTTATTCTCGACACGGACGCGAGCGATGTAGGGCTGGGAGCCGTCCTGTCTCAGGTTGCCGGGGGCGAAGAGCGTGTTGTCGCTTACTTCAGCCGCGCGTTGTCTGGACCGGAGAAGAATTACTGCGTCACGCGGCGCGAGCTGCTAGCGGTCGTCGCGGCTCTAAAACATTTTAGGCCATATTTATACGGGCAATCCTTCTCGCTGCGGACCGATCACGCTTCGCTGGTGTGGCTACTTAGTTTTAAAGAGCCCGAGGGGCAGTTGGCGCGCTGGTTAGAGCGGTTGCAGGACTATGACTTTACCGTCCAGCACCGAGCTGGGAAACTGCATGGTAACGCGGACGCTTTATCCCGCCGGCCGTGTAGCAAGGAGCGTTGTCGACACTGCGAGCGGGCTGAAGAGCGTGTGGGTGGTCACGACAGCGAACACACCCCGACCCCCGTGAACCAGAACATTCTCCCTGCGCAGTCTTCCGAAGCCCCCGTCGGTAATCGGCCGTCCGAGCCGGCGTGCAGCCGAGTCACTGCGGCACCTAAACCATCGCCGGTGGTCGTTTCGCCTGTGCCACAGATGGACTGCGAGCAGCTAATGGTCGAACAGGAGAAGGACCCGGCGCTGCAGCGGGTATTAGGTTGGGTTAACGCGGGCCAGAGACCGGATTATGCCGCCATTGCCCACCTGGGTCCAGAAGAAAAAGCTCTCCACTCGCAGTTTCCCCGACTAGCGTTGCGGGGGGGCTTACTCTACCGCCAGTGGGAACGGCCGTGTGGCGCTGGCGAATCTTTTCAGCTGCTGGTGCCGCGGACTTTGCGGGCATGTGTGCTGGGGATGGTTCATGGGCACGCAGGTTCGGGACACTTTGGGGTAACCAAGACACTGCGGCGGTTGCGTGCTCGGTTCTACTGGCCGGGTTGTCATACTGATAGCGAACTTTTTGTTCACAGATGCGATGTCTGCACGGCAAAGAAGGGCCCTACCCAGCGCTCACGAGCACCCTTGCAAGACTTTCGGGTGGGGGCGCCCATGGAACGTATGGGCGTGGACATTCTGGGGCCGTTTCCCGTCTCTGATCGCGGGAATCGTTATGTGCTGGTGGCCATGGATTATTTTACGAAGTGGCCGGAGGCGTTCGCTGTTCCAGATCAGAGCGCTTCCACCACGGCTCGAGTGCTGGTGGACGAGGTGTTCAGTCGATTCGGCGTCCCGGAGCAGTTGCACAGCGATCAGGGGCGTAACTTCGAGGCGGAGGTGTTTGCGGCGGTGTGCGAGCGCCTCGGAGTAAAAAAGACCCGCACCACGCCCCTGCATCCACAAAGTGACGGCCTCGTGGAACGGTTCAACCGAACACTCACCACCCAACTCGCCGTGCTTACCAGCGACCGGCAAAAAGATTGGGACGAGCATTTGCCTCTCGTGCTTTGGGCGTATCGTACAGCGGTGCAGGAGTCCTCGCAGCTGACGCCAGCTGCGTTGATGTTCGGTCGCGAGTTGCGCACGCCTGTGGATCTAGTGTTCGGGTCCCCCCCACAAGTGGATTTACCCACGAAACCAGGTGTGGAGTATTTTTGTTTATTAAAAGACAAACTGTTCCGTGTCCACGAATTGGCGCGTAGACACTTGGCGGACGCCGGGGTTAAGCAGCGCCGTGTGTACGATACGCACAGCCGGGGGCGAGACTTTGCTGCTGGGGAGCAAGTTTGGGTGTATTCCCCCGGAAGGAAAAGGGGGCTCTCACCTAAGCTTATGTCGCACTGGGTGGGCCCCTGCACGGTCGTCGCACAGCTCTCTGACGTGGTCTACCGGGTGCGGTTGGCGGGGCGGTCGCGACTGGTCGTGCTCCACCGGGATCGTCTGGCTCCTTATCAGCCCCACGCCAGGGCATCGTCGAATGCTGTGAAGGCCAGTCCGCCTCAGGAGGAGGGCGACGGGCCCTCTTCCTCCGCAACCAGACTCCGGCGTTCCCAACGCCGGCGCCGACCACCGTCACGTCTGTTGGACTGAGCCATGGTGACCGGGGACGGTCACAGCTCGGGTGGGGGCAGTGTGACGGGGGCGGGGTTTCGCTTGGGAACCATCATGCTTTGCGGGGGGGGGCTGTTATGTGTTCACCCTGTTGGGGAAAGGTTTTTGGTTTAGTGGCTTCAGCCAGGATATGTGTGATGTGTGTGTGTTGTTATGCTGCTGGTTACCTTGTGTGAGTCAATAAAGTACTCCCAGCCATTTGCATTGGGCAGCAAATTAATAACTCGTCTCTCCACCATCCTTTCGGGCGTAAAAACGCCACAATATGTTTTATTGTACAAATAATGAATGTTGCGTTCGTGACATTATTACACCACTTCAACGTAACGTCACTGCGAAAGCGCATTGAATGGGAGCCGAAGAGAGAGAAAAAACACTCTACAGTAGGGGGCGATATGTGCTTATGGCACTACTCCACCATAGTATCGAAGAAGAAGAAGAACGACAGATTAAACCAACATGGTTTTAACGATGGAAGTGCGACACAGGTACTATGGTGTTGGGAAACACTTGTGACTAGTTAGTTATTTTCTTCAACGTTGCATTGTACAACGGTGGTTAAGCAAAGAGCTACATCGTTGTACGGGAAACGCACCCCTGGTTGAGTTTCTTGCCACCATTCCAAAAATGAAAATTGTTAACTAACGGTCTTCGAATGAAGATCACCACCTTCATTATTCCATGCACATCTTAGTGCTAAATGCTACGTAGCTCACCCAAGAACCCCTGGCTCTGCAGGCATCCTGTGTTTCTGTGATACTCAGGGCTTTGTCTCCCAGTGGCGAGCAAAGACGGTAATCAATACCTGCCCAGTAAATGTAAACAAAGAATTTGCCTTAGGCAGGATGCAACCATGTGATCCACCACAAGGAACACCAGGGGAGCGATTGATTTTTAACTATGTGGGTGATTTAAGGTGTGTGTGTTTGTTTGTGTGTGTGTAAGCAACTGAATGGGCCTTGCATGCATTAGTCTCTCTGAGTAGTGACATCGACTACTTTAAAGATGAACCTTCTTCACAGTATTTGTTCTTTCAGATTTTTAGGGCTGCTATAAGAACATCGCATCGTCTCTCTTTGTGTTTCAACACTGTAGTATTTTTTTCTTTTTCTTCCCAGACTCTGATCAGGCTTGGTTTTTGAAATGCTTCTTTCTGACATCACAAGGTGCCAGAATTGCCTGCAGGAGCTCATGTGCAAAGCAAAGTGCCTGGCTCCATCCTGTGTCCAGGGGTTCACTTTGTGGCTGCTCTTTAATAATACATCCACTGCATGCCTAGGTGTGCGTTTACGTAAAAGATTGTGAAACATGTTCTAGGGACACATAAGGAGTGACTTAAGGGACCCATTCAATGGAGCTGAGGGCTTTGAAATCAATAGCATACTCTTGTTTAAACCAGATTGAGGTAGTTGGTGGCAAATTCCCACTACAGGAGGTTTGTTTGGGTCTGGAGGAGTTGGAGTTGTCTCCAATAGAAGATTTTTTATCCGACCAGTTCTGTACTTTATGTAATTCTGGGGTGTATCCAGTAGTGCTTTAAGCATGGATTAAAACTAGGCACGACACAAACTTTTTTATGCTAAAACTAATGAACATGTTGAGATCCACATCACCAGGGAATTAATTACCAGCAACGGCACAGGAAACAGGGAATTAACTGCACTGCTTGATTTTAATGGCTTAAAAGCCAGAACATGACATGGACACGTGTTGATTTAATGTCAGACAACCTTTGTGTCCCATGTGGCCTTGGGACAACCAGGATTTCCATGACCTTGGAATGTAAATTGGTTATTTGGTTTCCTGCTCATCTTACACTGAGGACAGATGGGAGGGTTGACCATCAAATTAGTAAATGGTCAAGTGTTGCTTCTTTTTTTTGTATGAAAAAAAAGATTTTTATAAAAGTAAAAGACATTCTGTTGAGGTTGTTTGAAGGCTTCAGAAACAAACGGGAGCAGTTGATTTGATGATCTGTGCAAGATGTCTGTCCACTGGTTGTGGAGTGACTGAAATTTTAAGTCAGTGCTCTACTCTAGTATTTTTTGTGCTGTTTTATGCCATTTCTCAGGACCTTCCAGGGGCTATTCAACCCTACATGCCAATTCTCACTTTGTATGGCATTTTCACAAATATGATTTCAGTTAACATTTCTTTTTAAAACCATTTTTTTTTCTTCTTAAACATAATGAAAATACAGATTACACTAAAACACTGGAAATGTATCCATCTGTGCATCCTCTTATAATACTCGTATAGGAATGTAAATGGTTTAATTTTTATTCCTAAGAACACTTTTTCAAACCATGCACTGTGTATCACTGCTGAGAAGGGAGAGATGAAAGAAAAGAAGGAAGAAGGGACAAAAGAAGACAAGGAAAATTAAAGGAAGAAAAAAAAGAAAAAAAAGAAAGAATAAAGGAAAGAAAGAATGGAATGGATGAAGGGAAGGGAAGGAAAGACAAAAAAGAAAAAAGATAAAAGAAAAAAATGAAGAGATGGAAGGAAGGAGGAAGCAAATAAAGAAATAGGGACGAACAAGAATAAATGAAAGGAGGAGATGATAAAGATGAAATGAATAAATAAAAGAAAAAGAAGGAAAGAATAACAAAAAAGTACAAGATTTTTTTAAGCAACAAATAAAATATTATCCTAAAACACTGTGTTAATGATTAAATAATTTTCAAATCAGCCTTGTTTTCTCTGTAGTGGTTAGATACAACGTCTGATTTAAATCCAGATACAGGTATGAATATAGATCCATAGACACAACCAGCAGCGAAGTAACATTACACTCCATTTCAGACCGTTTTCCTATAGGGCATGTTCTAACTCATGTGACGTAAAAGTGGTTGCAGTAAAACCCTTTAAAATGATTTACTTACCCTAGCTCAGGACTCAATAATCCCGTTTTCAGCACATTTGCCACCACACGGAAATCCCCACTTAACATCTCCCCCCCTGGTGCTGCCTCTGCCCCTGCACACTCCTGGGACTAATCTCAGGGTTCACTCCCTCTTGGCCACCCTTTCACATCTAATTTATCCCTCTCATTATTTCCATGTTAACTTACCCCGGCTAGGTCTGCTCTAAGAGGGGAACCTGGTTGTGATCAGAATGTCTCTCAGTACTTGGACCATTAACCTGCAAACTCAAAGTATATAATAATTCTGTCACCACTAGCTAGATGACTAGATACAGATAGGTCAGTGATGGGGGTTTAGATGCAGACCTTTTATTATCTGAGCTATTTCTAGGACAAATGTGTACTGTACAAAGTCTAGATCAAGGGATTAAGGTAGACAGATTTCTAGTTTCTGCCCACCTTGGTCTACTGTTTAGGGTGGGTTTGATTAGAGGCTGATGGCCACCTAGAATTATAGCATTCAGAATGAGTGGTCACTTCCTGCAAATATACAATTATCAATTATGCTCGCATTATTACTGTACACACACACACACACACACACACACACACACACACAGGTGCTGGTATCACTTTACGGTACAAATATTATATAGTGTGGCAGAAACAAAAGGTGTGATTTTGGACAAAGGAAAACAATCTAATAATTGCTTTGAGTTGAAAGGACTACTTGAAACCTTCACTTTCCTGAAAACTGACATAAGCCTTCTTAAGTGCTTGTGCACTTGGTGTCAGCTTTTGTCAAGTTTGGTGTGATATAACACCTGAACCACTCTACACACTACCAGTCAAACACTCTCTAACCCCATGGTCGTTCCTGATTTTTATTCCCTTCTACACAGCTGAAGGCGTCCAACATATGCAATAATCTCAGTTGATATTGACATGTGTCTTCTACTTATGTTCTGTAAAGTCTTCATAATAGCTCTAATTTGAGGTGCTGTTTGTTAGTGATTTCTGAGGCTGGTAACTCTAAATGAACTTCTCTGCAGCAGAGGTAAGTTTTGGTCTTGCTTGCCTGAGATGGTCTTCATGAGAACCAGTTTCATCATGGAGCTTGATGGGTTTTGCAAATTCATTAGACACAATACTGTTCCTGCAAGAACTGCTCCAGAACAGTAGACCTTAAAACAGTAGACCGTAATGTTACTGTAGGTCGTTACCCAATTACATATGTGTTAACCATTTAAAAATCTCTTGTATTGTTTAATAAGGAAGAAAAATAAATCCAAATTTAGAAAGAAAAAAATATATATATATATATAAAATATTTGTTTTATCTTTATAATATTTTTAAAACTACATGAACAAGATAATTATAGTGTCATCAACTAATCCCTTTGTCTATGTATTTAACTATGTTCTTAAAGTGCCATGGATAAGATAACCGGAAACTAATTTACTGTATATACTTATATGGAATAATATGAGGACGAGATAGAATTTTTACAACCATATAAGTTAGGATAAAATAGTTCGTCTCAGCAAAAAAAATCCTGTAATGTGTGTTCAAATGGATCTGATGCGTTGACATCACAACACTTAGAATCTGAATATTTACATGTTTTAGGAATTTTTTATTTTAATTATTATTGTTATTATTATTATTATTATTATTATTATTATTATTATGTGTGTGTGTGTCTGTGTGTGTGTGTGCGTTTGCAAGAAACACATATTTAAATATTGTCCATTCAGCAGAAATTTGGTGGACTCATAAGCATTTTATATTATAGTGGGAGAGAGATACAGTTGTGATATACTATTTAATTAAGTATAGCTTTGATATAGTAATGACAACATTTAACATATAATAATATAAATAATAACTATAATTTATTAATACTTTTCCAAATGCTAGTAGTATTTAATATTTAAAAACTAGAGTTACTAGTAACGTGACATGCATAGGCAACTAATAAAAAATAAGTAGCTAACGATAAATTATTCAGGCTTTTTGAATAGGGAGTGGGAAAATCTCTGCCTTTTGTCAATCACAGTGAGCTGAGACATTTCTAAACTCATATACAGTACTGTGCAAAAGACTTGAGCCACCCCTCATTTCTTTATAATAAATTCAATTCAATTAAATAGTGCTTAAAGATACAAAATAAAAATTGGTTGTTAATGTAACAACCTCAGCAGCAGCCTCATTTCCCCTCTCGTCTGTTCCAACCACTCAGCAATTAGCATTACCAGTACACTAATCACGTCCTGATCATCTGTCATCATCTGCACCTGTTTGAATAGTTCATAGGTCACTGTGTGGCTTGACAAACAAAAAATATTCCTCTGAAACTCGGGTACAAGAACTGCACTAAAAATATGAGTCTTTTTTTTTTATATATATTTCAAGAGGCCTGGTGAACTAGTCCAATTAAGATTTCATTCAAAATACTAGAATGTATTTGACTCTTTGAAAGCAAAATATGCAGAAATAATAAGGAGTGGCTCAAGACTTGCTGTAGATATATACAGAAGGGAAACAGTACTTTTTTTCTTAGTATGTGTCAAGTTACACATGGACCATACAGGTGAAACTATTCAAACAGATGACATTACCTGAGTTAACTGGCTTTGTACATCTTAAAGGAAGTATGTGTTAGACCTTGAGTTGGAAGCTGTTATATAATGCGGAGAGTTGGCTGGTGGGTGGGAATTGCCAGGTGACCAAATTAGACTTGAAAATTACGGGGTAAAAACTTGAACAAGCCATTATTATGCAAGTTGATGCCCGTTGAAGTGCGTATTTGTACTTGACCACAGTCTTTTTTAAGTCGTATCCTATATAATCATCACTATTTTACCCTGCATTCATTATGGCAAGCCTATCTCAATAACATTTTACAATGATGATAAGATCTTTGCCTTGTTAAGCAGGTTTTGTGTTTTAGCCCTCATCTCCCCTTACCAGGCCAACTCTTCTGACCTCTGATCCATAGGATTGAAAGAGTGAAACCTGGCCTCTACAGACGTTCCGATTGCTTCTTGTAATCTAATCTCTTTTAGGGACTCGGGGACTTTTAAAAAATGTGTCTTCCTATTGACTACTCCATTTCTTACTTAGTCTTTACATATGTGCTGTTTAACAGATGGCAGCATATAAGTGTTTTGGGCCATGGTTAGTCCCCAGAACGGGCGCCGAGCACTTTGGTGCTGGTGCTACATGTCACTTGGACTGATATGGATTGATAAGCACTGATCTTTTGAGAAGACTTTAACACGCTAGTCCAAAATCTCCCATAAGTGTTCAGTAAGGTTGAGATCTGGTGAGTGTAAAACCATAGTACAGTATAGGTATGTGCTACACATTTTATACTGACTCCAACCAGTGAACCACTAAGAATGCAAAATTGAACAAACAAACTTTGGTGTACTTCCTGCTCTTTATGGCACTCTTGGAGGCCGTATACCATTTAAGACTTGCGACTAAGATCTCTCTCGCTATTACTTAAATTTAACGACAATTATGTCTTGTCATTGCTAAGCTCTGTTATAAAGTCAAAAGGTTAAAGGGGAAAAAAAGAAATCACCAAGCCCACCTGTTAAAGCTGTAAGTGTTATGTTGCGTATAAATCACAGGTTGCTGGCCCGCATTAGTAAGTCCACAGAGACTTTGCCTGAAATGGAGCTCTTCCATCAGCTAATTACTCTGGTAAAACAAATTACGATACCCTTCCTCAACCCCGGCAGCACTACCATGCATACCCAATGTTTGTGCTGTCTGTTTACCCGTCCTGTTTACTCGTGCACAGATGAAAAACGTCAGCATTAATTACTTAGCCGCGCTAGTCGGCATCATTTTCTTCCCCCTCTTGTCGTGCGTTTATTGTTATTGGTGTTTGTTTCACCCTCTGCATAAAGAATTGCAGACACTACGCAAATGAAGACGCACTTGTCACTGATTAGGAGGAATGAGTTTTCTGTACAAGTATTATTGCTTCCATGCGAGACAGCATTTGTTCAAATTTGTATTATTCTCTCTCATACACTTACACTTATATACACACACGTTTTTCTGTCATTTGCCCGCACAAGTCGCCCAAGAAAAGCTCTGGATACTAATGATATCTATCACGAACGCCTAATGAGCTTTCAGGAGAAAGATGTACTGAGCGCTTCTGTTCATTAGACTTCATGATGGCCTCATCAGGCATTACCACAACAGCTCTTACAATTAGTTCCTTAACGTGCTTGACTCGACTAAAAGATTAAATTAATACTCCGTCTTAATAGCTGTGTGGTCTGGGGAGCATTTCATTGTGTTTTCTTGCAGCTCTATTATATTGTTACGAACATTACTGTGTGATACTCTAAGTCACAGCCTTTTAAGATAGCTGGGCCTTATTGATCTTTTGCAGACACCTGACATCACCTCGACAACAGCCTAGTATTTATTTTCTTTTCTTAATATGTTCGAGGCGTGTTTTGTAGAAGCATGATGATTACCTGATTACTTGCTGGATTACCCGATGTTTTAGTTCTGCTGATTATTTTTAAATGCAGTATGTTGTGATGGACTGCATGAGAAACAAGCATGTGAAAATGGATGAAGAAGGTAATAAAGATATTCTTTTGCAGAAGTTTGATTTATCATAACATGACTGTCAGGTGGCGTACAAATATGTGATTCTTCCTGGATTTGTTGGCATTTCGTTAGCTCATTCAGTGCTTTTGTTGCAAATAAGATGATGCTGTGGAATATGCTACGCTTTTACATTCCATAAAAATGATGTCCTGTAACTAATACTGAAATTTCACGCTTTCTAATCAATAACATAATACATAATTAACTAACTAACTATAAGTAGCTGTACTTCCAAGTAATATTATTATATAAAAAGAAGTAAAAAGTAGTCATCCAAAACTCTTACTCTTAAGAGTTACTCCTACTCAAGTAAAAGTAAAAACATATTTGGTGTAAAGACTACTCAAGTACTGAGTAAATGTTTCAATCGCAATCACAATGTCCGATTTATGTTTTTTTAGAAATTATAATAATATAATAATTATACATATATATATATATATATATATATATATATAGACCAGACCTGATTGGCCAACCGGAGTCATGTGATAATTGTTGCTGCGTCTGATTGGTGAAACAGTCATGCGGTAGATCTACTGTACCGGCTGCACGGAAAGAATAAATGGTTAGAAAAGTAATGGGTGAAGTGTAGCCGAATGTAGCTAACTGAGATGAGCATTTTTTTTTCACGAATTTCTACTCAAGTAAAAGTAAAAAGTACAGTATGGTGCAATAAAACTACTCATAGAAGTAAATTATTTTTTCTAAAAAGTTACTCAAGTAAATGTAACTCGTTACCACCCAACTCTGTAACTAACTAACTAATGAACTTTTCTGGGGTTTAAATCCCAAATAGCATAAAATTGAAAGCTAGTGAATAGAATCTGTTGTTCCACATAACAAGTAGTGCCTTTGTTTAGGGTTTAAAGAGGAATTTGAGATTCAGCCTCGTGTTTCTAGTGATTCTAGTTAGTGTTAAAGGCTGAAACACAACATGGATGGTTCAGCAGCTATTCAGAATGACTTGGAAACAATTACTATGGAGACAAAGTGATGTTTAAGTTGATATAACATTATCAGATTTATTTTCTTACTGAAATTGCCACTGGCATTCGGTAAGTAAGGTCCCTTTTGCTGTCCGTAAGTGGTCAAAACTATGGCGGACAGATGTTTTGATGTCACATGCAAAATGTCAAGAGAGAAGCTACAGTAGCAGCGAATGAAAGGGCAAAAGACACCATGTTACGAGGAATTTGAATTTGTGCATCAGGGTAGAATGGACAGATTGGAAACCATCTACCTTTTTATATCATGATGAATCTGTACTCTCTCCCCTCATTTAGCATGCAAATATGACGGGTCACATGCTAATTGCACTTGGCGTGTTCTTTGATTCGCACTGCCGGCGAAGCTTCTGATGAGTCAGAACGCATTGATTTACATTTCCGCCTGTTCTTCGTGACCGTGTCGATTAATATCTGCGACCCACGGACCAAATAAGCAGGGATTTGTAGCCCTTTTCCGTACCGCCATAGATAATGCTTTACTTGGAACGTCTTGCACACACCTCATGATTTATTCAGCACATTCTGTGGCCCATCTGACTCGCTAGCACAGATGGACACACACACATACACACACATGCAAGGGCCTGCAGTAAAGATCACTTGGTCCTGATCATGCATTTATATCAAACCAGTTACACACATCGGTTATGACATTCAGTTTGTAGCATCTGAGGGTGATGAGTCGTAAACCCAGACAAATAACCTGTCTCGATCGGTACATGCGGTGTGAAGATTCATCCGTCTGAAATGGCGCACTGATCTCAATATGTGCCATGTCACTGCACCGATAAAGCTCAGTACCACCGAGACATTTCTGTTGCATTGGTATATACAGTCGAACATTATCCATTTAGTTTCTACTGCCATCTGTCTTTCTCTCTGTCTCGCATACACACACACACACACACACACATACACATACATACACACACACATTGTGTCACTTCCGTCTAAGAAGCTTGGCCTGTGTGCTAGTCAATGAAACGTATGCATGGGCTGCGTGACTGTCACTCCCAATAAAGAAGGTGTGGTTTGTGCATCTGTCATTTCTAAAGAAGCAGATGTGATTTGTGTGCTCATCAGTTCTAGTGAACGGGGTGCGGCTTGGGTGCCCATTAGTGTTAGTGATGGAGGCGTCCCGTGTGTTTCCATCAGTCATAGGAAAGGGGGTGTGGCTTGTGTGACCATCAGTGTTAGTTAAGGAGCATGCCCTTTATGTCCATCAATCCTAGTGAAAGAGGCATGGCCTGTGTGTCTAACAGTCCTAGTGAAGGGGGTGTGGCTTGTGTGCCCATCTGTCCATCTAGCATTGTCTGTATTCATATTGTTTGTTGTGTGCATGTCCAATCTGTTTGACATATCTAAGAGTGAGCCCATATTGAATAGTAGGTCTAAATGCCTGTCTCTGCCTAGTGTGCGAGTCTATGGTATGGGTAAGGTGAGAGCTCATATTCATATTTTATGTTGCCTATATCTATGTTTTATTATACGTTCGAGTGTGTATTTGTATCCGTGTGTAATAATATTCTCTAGACTGAACTGCTTCTATTTCTTCTTTCTCAAACCACACACGCACGCATGTCTGCTTGTTACATTTTCTCCTCCATTATCTCTGGTTTGTGTGCCTGCTCCTACAGCTAATTAAAGCCTGTGTTGTTTTCCTGGTGTTGCCACGGCAACAGCGCCAGGCCGTTACCACAGGACAGCTGAGGGCAAAGACACGGATCCTTCATCTCCTGTATGCTCGGGTATTGAGTACCATGTTATCTGACCTTCGCTCCCTGGACTGTTCAGCTCGGTTCAGTTTCTATTGATCCATCGACGTTAACATTTTAAATGATAGCAAAGGAATCCATGTTAACGTATTTAAAAAAAAAAAAAAGAAAATCACCACATAGTGCATTTTAACAACGGAAACCAAAGAAATATGGTGAAGAAATGCATTGTGTTTTCCAAACTATAGGGCACATACTGTAGCCGCTGCCGTACTGTATGTCCGTACACCTATGACAGTGAAGCAGTGTATAATTTTTGCATCGCGGATTGTCATTACACAACCAGTCTGCATCTCCTGCTCAGTTTAAACCACACATATGTACTTTACATTTTACAAGCTTGCTCCCTTATTTATTTGGCAGTAACATACTGTAAAATTAAATAGCCACATTAGATGAAAGTAGGATATGATCATAACCGCCAGGAGCAGTAACACCTGGTTAGAGTCCGGTGAGCTTGTACATGCTTGCCAAGACTTTCAAATCAGTCACAAAGTGACAGTGATGTAGTATTTGCTATAAATAACAGCACATCACACTAGTCTCTGTCCTGTTCTATCCTGTGCAGCTCGTAAAAATGGTCCATGCTACGGCTTTTATGTCCTCCAAAGCAGAGTCATCTACTGCTCCTACTTCTTTCCACTGCAGGTACTGTAGTGTTCCCAGGTCCTTCTCTATCAAAGTGTTGGGTGATGTCTTGGTGATTTAATATGGTGTCTAGATTGTTAGCGTGTTGTTGTGTTCTACAGTATATCGTCACATGTATTCCTGTACAGTATCAGTTGCTCATTCTCAAATAAAGAACAGAAGTGTTCGTGTCTCTCTCTCTCTCTCTGTTTCCATCATACTCTTCAGAGATATTTGTGCTTGCATGTCCCTGCATTGCCTTTACACTACCAAACAACTTGTAATGATAATTTGTCAATTGGAGCTTATGACATTACTGCAAACGTGACATGCATAGGCGATTCTCTGTTCAGCTGCTCCAAACAGTGGAGATCACTCTCTCTGCTACAGTGTTGACTGAAGCCTCACTTTAGACAGCAGAGCTGTGGCTGGACATAAAAACAACCCATGAAGCAACCCTGAAAAGTTTGCCCTGGGCTGCTGGGCCGTGGGCTGCACTTTGAACCTGCTGCCAGAGAGGTGCTAGAAAGGAGAGTTCAGGCTTCATAAATCACAAAGCAGACAGAAGAACACAGGCTAGCCACATGGCACCAGTAGGTTACCTTTGACCAAGCAAATGCTCTGACAACCTCTAAAGGTCACAACAGAGCTAAAATATAAACCATGCACCCAGTGGCTAATAATATGCCAGTCCCCTTGATTTACCCTGTAGGTTGAGCTCAATTCACCCATCCCTTACCTGGTAAGAATGCACCTGCAGCCATCATTGAAGGGCAGGTGCTGAAAATATCACCCACCGGGCAGCAACTAAACTATTATCTCATCCATATAAGGAAGTTGCAAGAGTACCAAAGTCCAGCCAGATTAAACATCTGAAAGAAATGAATTGAGCATCCTCTTTTAGAGACTATCATACATGGTTAATGAAGTGCTTCCTCTGCCACAGTCCATGTCCGTGGACAACATGGATACCTCAATGTGCTCCTTGACCCTGTAACATGGTCACTTCTTGAGGTTCATCCTAATGCGCCAGGGATAAAGTGCATCTTGAGCCACATAAAGTCTTGACCCACCCATCATTCATTCATATTTTGTATCCAACAATCCAGACCTACTTCTATTCTTTAATGTGGTCTTGAGGAATAGTTCTCCAGGCTTCCTGGGACTTTTTTTTTACGTCTTTTTTATTGGCCAGAATCAGGGGGAATATTTTTGCTAAGCCACACGGTGATCAGTTAACTTAACATAACTTACAGTAAGGCATAAAATAGTGAGAAACATGTGGCGATGATGACACATGATCAGGCTGGTGAATAGTATACTGATGCTGAATGCCAAGTGGTTGGAACAGAAGAGAAGGGAAATGAGGTTGCTACTGAGATTTTTACATAAACAGTACATTTTTAGATTGTATACAGTATTGGGACACTTTGCTGCCTGCAGTAAAAAAAAAATGATCCCATTTAATTTAATCCACATAATTTAATTTAATTTCATATGAAGAAATGGGCCACCTCTTTCTAGGACTTTTGCACAGTCCTGTACCACAACGTGGGCTCTGATTCAGATGACACCTATGGATGATTATGGTATTGCTGACTGTTGCAGCTGTGGTTCTCTTGAGCTCGTTTGAGCTAAGGTACTGTCAGAAACAGATTATCAGCCTGTGGCTGAATCTCAGGCTTGGTCAAGAGAGATCTTCTCTCATCTCCATAGGACGGGAATAGATCATAACCTGCTGGGCACACTAAGCTTTTTTGATGAAAGCGGTATGCCTAGTACCTAGTCCTTACTGCAGATTGCAAAGTCATTTATAATAAATGTCCATTTTAATTGATGAGGAGTGTTGCAGAGTCACAAAGGCAGAGGGTGCATATAGACTTGCAATGTGAGATCACAATCTGTGTCCTAGAATGGTGGAAAGCTTGGGTGGTACACTGCGTACAGTACATGCTCTTTCCACTTTTTTTGGGACACTGTTACATCATGTTTTCACATAGACAACATAGGGAAATTCAAGTTCTCCTCTTGAATTTAAATCACTAATGTTGAAAAATGTTTGATGCCTCAAAGGGAAACTTTTTAAATTGGTTTCCTTATGCAGAGCTAGTACCTACTGGATCAGAACAGTGGTGTAGAGAGAGTGGTTCTTGCACCCAGAGATGGTGCAGAAAATCTGGGTGAAATTCTGTCCAGATGGTCCAGTTTGCCAATGTAGCTCTTGCTAGTGTAGGGCAGTTCCATGATCCTTGGAAGTGTAATGGCATTAAGGTATGCATCTCAAATAAACCGTTCATCATTTTGTCAAGGTCTCAGCAGGTGGTAGGATATCCAGATGTTGGTGGCCACCCTGACTGGTTGCCTGGTCTTCACAGAACCGTAGTTCAATTTATAATGAACATTTTGGTAGTTGTGCTTTGTTCATGAATGGCACCGCTGTCTCAGGTCTTTTAAACACTTTTATTTGAGTGTAATATGTATGCTAAAACAACTTGGCCCAAAAGTCTTGGATCACATGCTTTTTCCTCCTTATTTGTGAAATAAGATAACTACCTTGATATCTTTCTACTTATTTCTATTTACACTAAAAGTCATCAGAATTATCTGAGAACATCTTGTCCACCTACTGTAAGATGGAAATAATTTTTGCATGTAACAACACCAGATTTAATTAATTATGAAGTGTTAATTGATCTTATATTCAATGAACACCAATTGGCAATAACACTAACACCATTGCCTGGTGAATTAAATAACATTGATTATCAATTTCTGGTGCCATGATTATGGGCATCCAAGGTCCATCTATGCCAGTGGATTCACAGAAAAAACAATGTATCACAAATTGTTGGAAAATTGACTATTTTGGCTATAATAGAAAGGGACAGAACACTCAGTGCATCACAGCCTGCTGTATACAGGGTAAAGAGTTAAAGGTTATCAATCTGATTTTCAAATTCCCCAGATCTCAATCCGACCGAGCAGCCACGAAGTGCACCAGGCAAACAAGCATGATCCAAGTCATCCCTATCCTAAAACGCACTGCACCCAAAATAATCTACTGCTAAACTCCTGCTGCCAGACACCACAGCACACCCCAGAGGTCTTTTGCAGTCATTTACCAAGGAGCCAGAGCTGCCAGGTGGCACAAGCATGCAATACGGGCATAATGCTTTGGGTTTTAATGTTATGGCTGATCGTGGTATATACAAATTTCACAAAATCAGAAGCAATCAATTTGAGCATTTGCTTTTTGGATATGGTGTAAATAGTACTGGTACTTTATACCATAATGATAAAATTCTCACCATACAATTTCAATCAGTAATGACATAGGTTCCACTTTGTTTCTGATTCCTTCCATGGATTCTTGCTCATGTACTCTTATGGAGTTTTAATTTGTCACTTTTGCCCCAGACTGATCGACACCCAGATCCGCTTTGTGATGTCTCTTAAAAAAATTGTTCCATATATAAAATTGAAATTATTTGAATTAGAAAATTAGTTTGACTCCAAGAAATCTACAACCTTTTACAAACTTTAAGCAACCCATGTTGTAGTGATTAAAAACTTGCTAAGGCCTTTATTGGCTAGGAGATATGTAGGTTAATGCTAAAATGAAACTTTGCAGGAAGTTTAGCCTTGATTGTGGCCATTTAAGTGTAGAAATCATGAGGCAGAGCCTGTGGGTGTATATAGATCTGTCAGGTTGGCATCATGCTGTATACTCTGTGTGAGAAAGAAAAATAACAGCCAATTTAACTTCTCAGTTTCAGCCAATCAGATGGCACCAAAGAGGAGAAAAAAAGTTTTGGCTTTAAGTATAAGCTGCTTAGTTACTGGGCCAGTTTTTCCACCACAAAAGTATGTTGCTGAAAGTAGAGTTGTTGTTAATGCCAATCCTTTTCTTTCTTTAAAAAAAAAAAAAAAAATATATATATATATAATTTTTTTTTTTTTTTTTTTTTTAATGTCAGGACTAAATAGTGACATGAGGGTCTATTTGTATTTAGTTTCCACTCTTCTCGCCTCCTTCCCCAATATCCTGAAAAAAAGTATGTCTTCCTCTAGAAGACGGACGGCGTGTCACTGACACGCAGATTAAGCCACTGCCACTCAGTCTTGACTGGTGCTGTTTAGACTCCAATTAAAACTGTCAAGCCCTTTGAGTCAAGCTTGAAGTGTGTGTAAGTGTAAGAGTGTGTGTGTCCGTGCATGTATGTGAAAATTTAACATGTACTTATGTTATCATTGAACTTAACTGGTCCAATTTTATTAGGGTGTCTGTTAATCGTTTACTGATATTTTCTCTTCATCACTTCCTCAATGGATGTCTCTGTGTATGTATGTATGTATGTATGTGTGTGTGTATGTATATGAACAACGTCGCACTGTCTTAAAATGGCCCCAGGCAAGTTTGATGGACAGATGGACAGTCAGTTTGAGACAGAACCCCATTTCAGCCAATGGGAGCAGAGGAACCCCACCGAGCCGCAGTGACAGTTGCTGTGAGTGATTGCATCCGGACCTCCCCCATGATGCTCCGGGGTTGAGTTTGCCTCAAATCAAAAGACATTTCTGTAAGAAAAGGTGAGAGGTTGAGTGTAGGCTATTCTGTTCAGCTCCTTTTCACTTTGCAATTACGAGTCCATCTGGTATTGTTTCTTCAAGCTTGTGTGTGTGTGAATATGCGAGAATGAAATGAGTTAAATGTTTTCTGTATTTGTACATAAGGTTTTTATTAGACAAATTAATACCATATTACTGTCTTACTGTCTGTCCTCATATGAGATACAAATTCAACCTGGCTACGACAGTGAACTTTTCCCTACAAAACAACTCATTCACCTTTCTTTCCTAATCAAAAGATTAATCAATATATTTGTTCAGAGGAAATTGCCTAGCAAACTTTGCATCCACAAGCTAACATCAGTCATTATGCAGTTCTTGCAGTGAAATAAAACTTTTTACTTAAAATGTAAATTCTCCCACTCAACTCATGAATCTGATTTGATTTCAGGGTAATATGGCACACACATTGCGAATATTGTGAATACGTTCATGTTATGCCTTACAAAACCGAGAGCTTTCATACCATGTCCAGGGTGAGGTCACCATCTTCATCGTCATCATCAGCAAATATCGAGATGTTAATGAGGTTAGTTTCAGAGTGAAAGCAATCCGTTCCAATCCAATAAAGGAAGCACTGGGTAATATGGGGTGATATGTTAGAATTGTGTTAGGGAAGATAATTGTAGCATGCTCATGCTTAGCAGCATGAGTCATCAGTAGTTTACTGCTCATTGATGAAGACAATGTTTTGGAATGGGGGGATGTCAGAACATTGTCTTCTAAGCCATTCAGCCATCATCTTTACCGCTTATTCAGTGAAGGGTTCCTGGAGCCTATCCTAAAGAACTTAGAGTACTCCAACCCATCGCAGGGCACGCGCGCAAACACTCATACACCCAGTCATACACTACAAGAAATTTTTAAATCAGACTACATTGCAAGTCTTTGGACTGAGAAAACCAGAAGAAAACCCACTAAGTTCAAGGGGAACATGCAAACTTCACTCAAACACAGAAGAGGCGATATTCAAACTCCAAGCCCTGGAGATATGAGACGAAAGTGCTAACATCCAAGCCACAATGTTGATTAGAGTGTATTACAGTGTTCACACTTGACATATTTGGTTCGATAAAAAACAAACTTTTCTGGCCAAAAATGCCTTGGTGATGCCAGAGGTCTATGCCAGAGAAAAGCCAGGCTGGGTCGAGTTTAGAAAGGCAACAGTAACTCAAATAACATCTCATTACAATCCAGGATAATCACTAAGATCGTCTCTGAACTCACAACACATCGAACAGACAGGCTACGACAGTAGAAGACCACACCTTGTTCCACTCCTGTCTTCAAATAAAACAAACTCTAAGGCGGTTGCTCTGTTAGTGTGGTTCACTTGAACCGAGCGTGCGAATCGAGATGGATTTCAGTCCCCCAGTTTCCAAATGAACTCTGTTGCGAATATGAACGCAACACGGATCTAAGATATGTAAATAAGCCAATCTGCTTCGCTAGCATTATTTGCTGATGACTGTGCCTGAGAACTTTCACTGGCTGATTCTGTATCTGTGACATCTGACGTAGAGGAGGCAGCATTTGGACAGACAGGATGTTAAACTAGCAAGCCAAAACTAATGTACCATTTTATACTTTGATCTGAACCAAGAGAACCAAACTACAAGATGAAACACACCCATACTGAGACTCATATCGAGTCAAAAAGTACTTAAAGAAAATCTCTTTTTGTGTTGTGGTTGACGTGCCTTTCTTTTTCTGTACCCATAAAGCATTTTAATATAAAGTCATTTTTTTTTTTTTTCCTTATGCCTTAATAAATACCCAATTTGTTTGGGTGGTACAGACTCCTGGTAATCTGTACAGTACCTAACACACAAGGAATGATTTGAACCTAAACACAAACCAGCTTTGAAACTTCTATCTGACAGACGTGTCAACATCTACGGATTAGCTGTATATGAATTTTGACCTCTTGTTACCTCTAGACATCTGAAAACTATGCACTTTTTATTACATTTGGATGAAGCGTCAGTAAGAGCAAACATAAATAACATTCGCCAGCAAGAAATCCAGGCACAACATGATAGACATGTATTTGTTCCTGGCAGCAGATATTCCTGTTTTTGTTGTGTTTTCGCATGACTGAACTTTGACCTGACTATTTGTGAACCTTATTATTATTATTATTATTATTATTATTATTAAACCGGCAGGAAACATGAAGCCGAGACTGGTGCTGGTGGAAGTGAAGACTGGAATGTACTGTTTATCATTGGTGCTGTTAGACTGGATGCATTTTGTCATTTAATATGTGCTAGATTTTTTTTTTTTATTGCCTGATTCCAGGATTTACTTGTTAGCAATGTTCACACCAATTATTTGCCTTGTTTTCCAATGACACAAATCATTGTGTCACCAACATAAACTGGTAAGGCGATTTAAGTGAATTTGGCATGGTTGTTGGTGTGTAAGTAATTCTGAAACTGCTGATCTACTGGGATTTTGACATATAGCCCTCTCTAGGGTTTACCGAGATTGGTCTGAAAAAGAGAAAATATCCAGTGAGTGGCAGCTCTCTGGGAGAAAATGCCTTGTTGATGCGAGAGGTCAGAGGAGAATGACCAGATTGATACGAGCTGAGAAAGCCAACAGTACCTCAAATACAATCTTGTTACAAGCGAGGTATGACGAAGAGCATCTCTAAATGCACAACACATCGAACTTTGAAGCAGGCAGGCTACAGCAGCAGAAGACCACACTAGGTGCAACTCCAGCCAGCTGAGAATGACAAACTGAGGTTACAATTCACTTTGTCTCAACAAAATTGGACAATAGAAGACTGTTGCCTGATGAATTTCTGCTGCATAATTTGGTTAGTAGGGTCAGAATTTGGCATAAAAAATTAAAGCATGCATCCATCCTGCCTTGTATCAACAGTTCAGGCTGCTGTTGGTGGTAGAATGGTGTGGGAGATATTTTCTCTGCACACTTTGGGCACCCTGATAACAATTGAGCATCGTTTAAATGAAAAGGCCGTCGGAGTATTGTTGATGACCGTTTCTATTCCTTTATAACAACAGGATAACCCACCATGCCACAAAGCTAAAATCATCCCAATCATTCCCAAGGTCATTGTACTCAAATGTCCTCCACAGTCACCAGATCTCAGTCCAGTAGAGCACCTTTGGGATGTCTAGGAAGGGAAGATTCACATCATGCATGTGCAGCCGACAGAACTGCTAGATACGACCTTTTAAACATGGATCAACATCTCTAAGGAAAGTTTTCAGCACCTTTTTGAATCGATTCCATGAAGAATTGAGGCAGGTCTGAAGGCAAAAGGGGGTCTAACCCAGTAGTACTAGCGTGATGTGCCTAGAAAAGTGGCCAGTGAGGATAATAGTGCCACAGGCATGTTAATTAGTTTTTTTTTTCTCATACTGTACAATTTAAGTGTTAAGCTTAACTAACCCATTATGACTTATTAAGCCGGTCAAGAATTATCAAATATAAGAAAGAACAACTCCTGAGTCTAATAAATAACTTGCCTTTTCAAATCTTGTACTGACACTCCTCGGCCAATTAAATCAGCTGAGGAGCGAAAAAGCTAATTGATGCCTTAAAAGCAGAGGAAACCTTTAAAGCTTCAAAAATGTCATTTTGAAAAAAGGCACTTAAGGGGAATTCTGGATGTCATGGCAAGATCTGGAAAGCATCAAATATTACTGTTCACTGTATATGCTGTACAGAAAGGAAAAACTAAATCCAATGAGACCAAGGTTAATAAACTGGCGTGGAAGTGGTGGCGTTGCATGCTACTTCTGTGCAGCATTGCTTAAACAAACACGATCTGCATGGAAGAGTCATCAGAAGGAAACCTTATCAGTGAGCACATCTGGAATGAGAACATCTAATGCATGTGAAACAAGTTTTTTTTTTTTTTTTTAACCAAGTGACAATGACTGATGAAACAAAAACAGAACTCTTTGGCATCAACTACTAAAGATATATATTTATGAATCACATTTGCACATGCTACAATAATGATTCAAGAGCTTCAGTTAATGTTTACATGAACTGTCTAAATAACTAGAATCTTAAACCATGGCATGGTTGGGAAAAAATGCTGATCATCTGATTTTCCGCATACAACAATTTAGAGAATGGTGCAGAAAAATAAAAACAGTGAGTGAGTGACACTTCTATTTTTCCATCAAATAAGAGGAAAATTCCATAATTGGTTCAACCTGGCAGGAACCCTATAGAAACTCTTACATATTAACTCTTTACAACCACGGTGAGCTGTTCAGCAACAGATGAGCTACAACAGCTGAAGATCACATTAGGTTCCACTCCTGTCAGTCAAGAACTAGCACCTGAGACATAGACTCACTGAAAATGAGATTGATGGAGGGCAAACAAAAAAACCTAGGTGTTCCGTCCTGTTTGAGCCTGAACCCAAGGGGACAGAGGGTCCTCAGTCTTTTGGGGTTGGATTTACATTTCCAGCATTTGGATACCCTTATCCAAGCGACATACATTTTTATCTCATTATACTGTACATCTTAGCAGTTGAGGGTTAGGGGCCTTGTTCAAGGACCCAACAGTGGCAACTTGGTGGTTGTGGGGTTTGAATCTGGGACCTTCCAAATTGTTGTCCCATGCCTTAACCACTGAGCTACCCCTGACCCCAGGATCTTGTTCTTGACTGGCAAGAATAGGAAGCCAATGTGATCATCATCTGCTCTTGTAGCCCATCCACGTCAAACCTGCAACACATATGATGTTGCATTATTTTGTGTCAACTCTAGAGACAGTTGTTGGGAAAATCTTAGAAGATTAAAAACTTTTCAAATAAACCATGCCCTAATACCAACAGCCATGCCATGGTTAAAGTCACAGAGATCCATTTTTTTTTCTTCTCTTGAGCATATTTTTGGTATACGGGGGCCAGGGGTAGCTCAGTGGTTAATGCATTGGACTACGGTTTGGAAGATCCCAGGTTCAAACCCCACAACCACCAAGGGCCACTTAACCCTCAACTGCTCAGATGTGTAATGTAAGTCGCTCTGGATAAGAGCGTCTGCCAAAATGCCCAAATGTAAATGTAAATGTATACTCTAGGAGGATGTACAGTAACGTCCATAAAATATGGTGTTTACTGGACACACTACATGATGGTAGTAAAATATGATAGTAGCATAATACACCAGCAATTGTTGGTGAAAGACCGCCTTTTGCTTTACTGCATATTTACATCATATGGAATGTATGCGTCATCGTATGAAACGATGAATGTGTTTGGAGATCTCCAGTGAGCCCATCTGTGCTTGCTAATGTTGAACACATTTCCCGTTTCTGCTCCGCAGTCCTCTGTCAATCCATTAATCACACACATCTGCTGCCTTCATCTACCATCCTTTGAGAGATCTGTGTGTGAGTGCTTCTGGACCTAATTTTATCACAATACATCATTAGTTCTACTTCAAGGCAGTCTCGCGATATCCAGAGTACAGTAGTATCGACTGCATCCACGCTATTTTGAAACCGAGAGCTGTCGTCGATAAACGAGGCCAAACGTTTGTGTGATTTGCTGCGCTTCCATTTGTCTTCTTAGTTCTTCCCAAGTTGGATGTGGTGTTGCTTATGTCGCTTCTTCTTTCTCCTTTACAAGAACTTAATCTGCTTTGATAAATGCTTTTGGTGCATGCTTGAAATTCTGTTTGCAGATGAGGCAGGTGTGTTGGAGGCTCAGGAAGGGCTCTCTTTTTCTTCGCTGGCTTTGTCCTTTATTTGCTGTTTAAATCTCCCATTTCTTCTTGCAATATCTCATTCGCAAAAAGTTTAATTTTACTAGCATTAGATGTGCAAAAAAATGGATTCATCTGGAGTGTGTAAAATCAAAACCAGCACCTTTCTTGACTTCTAGACTTTCTAGCACACACCATTGATGAGAGGATCAGCAGGAAAGCCTAGCATAAGGCTAATATCCACAGAGCTTCGATGAGAACTAATGCCTCATGTTGGGTTATTTTCTTGCTAACATCTCAGAAATGCCCTCAAGAGTTGACAGCCATATTGATAAATCACATCATAGGAGCTTCTCAGAGTACCGTTGGCCATTTTGCTTTACCTCGCCTTAAGATTTCAAAAACTTCAAATTCAAATTAGATTTAAGAAACCCTGAAAAAAAAGTGCTGGCAATAGTTATAAACCTGTTACGAAAACTGTTGGCCATGCTTTATAAACTAGTGTTTATTCATTTCCATCAATCTATCTAGGAGTCTCTGTAGTCCAACTAGGGACCATGGAGGCCAATGGTGACCATTGTATTTATTCCTATTTTTACAACCGTGGTACACAACATTCACAGGAGGCAGCTGGAGTACCTGGAGAAAACCCCCCCAAACTCTATGCACATGGACCCCGAGGCGGGAATCAACCCTGGACCCTGGAGGTGCAAGGCGACAGTTCAAACCACTAAGCCACGGTGCTCCCATGTTTATTTATTTATTTTATTTACAGTATGTCTTACACATTTACCTTATTTATCATGTTTTAAACATCTTAGGTTGTTGCACAAATTATGCAAGACAAACCTACATAAACATACATGTAAGAAAAATGTAAAAAAAAAAAAAAATAAATAGAAAATGTGTATAAAAAGAGGTTTTTGGCAGACATTTGAGCTCACTAATTTCAACTGTCAGGCTCGCATGATTAATCAATGAAGACCTATTGCGTAAAATGTGTGTGTGTGTGTGTGCGTGTGTGTGTATACAAAATCATGATGAGGAAGTACTGTAAAATCCTTCCTTTTTTGTCATTTTTCAATTTTAGTATTGGACAGTATGATATATTTATAAATTTATATGCTATATAAATACACTGCCTGGCCAAAAAAAAGTCACTACCTCAGTTTAACTAAATAAAAATGTAAAAGCTTTCTATTCGATAATTACTGCAATGATTTATACAGTATGTTTCAACTTGCAACAGGTTATTTAACTCAAACCGATGCAGTGATTGGCTTCTCATTTCTTAAACAACCATGTCAGATGTGTTTGTGGAAAAGATGTTACTCTGCCTCCGAAGGGTCAAATAAAATTTCTCTGGGCGTAAATAAATGTGACATTGCATAAGCTTATTGAAACAATTTCACAGGCATAATCAAACCAAAAGGGGGTCCAATAACACATGAGTTTGACTTAAAAAAAATTATAATTTGGGGGAAGTGTATTAGAAGTATATCGCTTTTAATCCATTTCTGTATTGGCCAGCATGGATTAATATATATATATATATATATATATATATATATATATATATATATATATATATATATATATATATTTTTTTTTTTTTTTTGTCTAATCATATTTGCCCTACATACACACTAAAATAGCGTAGTTATATGGATTTTAAGATGTGAAATATCTGAGTTGTATTGTATATCAGCTAAAGCTATAATGGACACACCATTTCTTTTTTTTTAAGGAAATAATAGTATATGGAACCTTTAAGATGATTTTGTTAATGATTTAAATGTAATGTTTTTGTCATCTAAATACTTAGAATAATTGATTGTTTCATCAGCAAAATAGTTCTTGGATATAAAATCTATGGCAGATATATACTCATGTTTTACTGTGGATTAATTACAATATTGTATGTTGTAGTCAGACCCTCTTCTAAATAAAACAGTGAAACTGTTATGCAACATGCATTAATAATGCATATTCATGGGCAAAACAAATGTGAAATAAAAAAAAAAGATAATTGTTCCAAGGTTCAAAAGAGCTTTTGAATTTTTTTCTTGTTTAGGGATTATTAAGTTTATCAGATTCCATTTGCAGCGTTTTGTTATAACAAAATGTTAAAACAATGCTGAATATTAACATCAGGCCCTTTAACGCAGTATACATTTTGTGTAATGTTGTTGGGTGAACCATGCAATTTATCCAACAACATGCTAATAAACACAAGTGGGACCTGTTGTACCATGGCAGTGTTGCATGTGTGTGTATCCTGTGATGAACATTGTAATTAACCCCATATGAGACTCAGTGGGACGCTCCTGCCTGCCTGAGTGCCTGCCTGTGTATGTATGTATGTATGTATGTGTGTGTGTGTGTGGGTGACGGTGATTGATGATATTTTGAAAAAGTGAAAACGGAGGTTAGCTGTCTGAGATGCATACCAGAGAGGATGAAGGAGACCATTGTGAAGCTTAATGCACACTCCAGGGCTTTGACCCACCCTGCTGTCTCTGTCTGTGTGTGAGGTTATGGATGGTTGTATGTCAAAGTATATTCAGACTTTCTATACGAGTCCCCCTGATATGTGCTGAGTATGTGTGTGTGCATGTATTGTGTCATGAGTTTGTTCCAATTTTGGTACAGTAACTGGTTGTCTTTGTGAGTTAAAATGGTGTGAAAGTGTGTGTAAAGTGTATCACAGTCTTACTTTCTGCTTAACATTTAATGCTATATAAAAGGTGTGTGTGTGTGTGTGTGTGTGTGTGTGTGTGTGTGTGTGTGTTACATTGTCATTCTATCATACCGAGGGTTGGTTTGTGCTAGATTTAGAAGGTTGTGGGTCGATGTTAGGGCCTGACTCATTTCATTCACACTTAACAATTTTAAAGAGACAGATACAATAATAATTACAATAATATTACTCAATGTATTTTCAGATTTTCAGTAGGCTTAGAACTTAAACTTCAGTAGTTCTACTTTAATTTATTTTTGAGTTTTCAGCAAATGGGATGATGTAATTGTCAGGTTCTTAAACAAAAATATGTATACATTGTACAGTATATAGTACATAAAGAAAGTATATGCAGTTTTGTGCAAAATAAAATAAATTAAATAAAGAAATTATACAGATTTTTTAGTTTTAAACATTGCTAGCTTATGTAACAACTTCAGCAGCAGCCTCATTTCCCCTCTCATCTGTTGCAACCACTTAGCATTCAGCGTGAGAACCTTCATGAACTATTCCTTAATTTTACATTACAAACTACAAGAAACTCTAGCTTTTTGAAAGCAAAATGTGCAGCATTGTAAAGTATCTTACAGTAGAATAAACCAAATGCAATATTTATGGGTGATGAACACAACATATGTACAACACAGCTGAGTCCTGTATTTATTTAACCAGCCCAGATGTTGAATAAACAAGTCCTTTTGATTTTTTTTTTTTACATATTATTGGCTGCCAGATTTTATTGTATCAAACAGAATTAGCTGATTGGGTCAGGCATTTTTTTTCTTCCAGATTTAGTATTAAATCTACTAGAATAGATAAAATACTGGATTTCAGCCACTTATCGTTGTTGTTGTTGTTCTTTTGGCTGCTCACATCAGGGTTTATCACATTATATCATCCACTCTGCAGGGTTTTTTTTACCGGATGCCCTCTCTGACCCAATCCTGCCATTTTAATATGGGCGTGGCCCCTTTTACAGGGTGCATTGCAACCACAATGGCTAGGTGTGTGCCACTGGCTGTGGTGTAAACCCAGGCCTACCACATGGCAGATGAGAAGCTTACCACTAACGCCCTGACGTTCAGCCACATAAATTTAGGAAAATCGTTTTCTCCCCCGGTTTGGTTTGGAGCAAAATGTCACAACCGAATTAGAGGAAACTACTGTACTGTATGTGCTCTGAGAAACCAAAAGCTACAGCAGGACAAAGAAAAATGGTGGAACAGAAACATTAGCATTTGTTATGGTGTCCTCTGACATCTTGGGTATGTTTTCCAAAAACACAGAAAAGACTTTGAAATGAAGACCGACACCATGTTTACAGACATGACTGGATGCCTGTATCTGGATATCCTCTCGCTGTAAGTAAAAGTTTCCATGGGTGCCGTCTAAGCCAGTATGCTTGGCTAAATCATACTGTAATAATAATTAAAGGAGAAATATTGAATACCACCAGTGCTTCTGCTGCTGCCTGGGATCCACCAAACATGCACGAGTGTGTCAAACTTATCAATTTAATTTTACAGATCACGCAGTGATTTTCGTTAGCATATTTCCTAATCCCTTCTGCAATTAATTCCGGGCTGTGGTGTGTGTCGGGTTGCGTGTGTGTGTGTGTGTGTGTGTGTGTGTGTGTGTGTGTGTGTGTGTGTGTGTGTGTTTGTGTACATACAGAGAATATGCCTGTCTCTCTTCCGTGTATGTGTGTGTATGCGTGTGTCTGTGTGGGTGTGTGCTAAAAGCTGCTAAAAGCCTCTCCATACTCCCTATGGTAAAGGCCTGCATTGTGTCAGTCAAACGCCAGTCAGTGAGAAGGGACACTCCAGCAGAGGCGCTGACTGATGAGGAAGAACTGTCTCTCTTTCTCTCCGTCCCTCTGTCTCTCACTCCGTCCTAAAAGGCGTAATGTGAGGAGGTGAGAGTGGCACTCTAACCTGATGCCTCGTGTGTGGGAACGCCATTGTGCCCCATACGGTGAGCGAGAGGAGGCGAAAGAAGAACGGGAGACAGAGGGGGACGGAAAAAAGGGGAGAAACAGAGCGAGGGAGCTAAGGTGACTCGCCCGCCCTGGCATGCTCGATAAAGCAAGTCAGCTCGTCTTACTGAGATTGAATGGAACGGATGTGTGCGAGTGTGTGTGAGAGAGAGCGAGGAACCAGTAAACAGAGTCGGGACTAAGAGATGGACACAAAAGCTAAGAGCTAATGGAGAGGTCTTAGTTTTTGTGTCCATTAAAGGACGTATTAAAGGACGGGTCAACCTGAGACACACCACCAATAGACTGTAGTGAAAATTGTTTGCGCTCTACTTAGAAATGAATATTCTGTTGACCAAGGCCACCTGTTTCGAATTTTTAAAGCACACTAAATGATTTTAATTCTATATTGTACCATGTTTAGAGATCCTCTTGATAGCCAAGAGGCAACAGGAACACTTATTTTACCTTGGCGAAGCATTAGCTGCAATATTTTGAAGGGGTTGGTCTCTGTGTTGTGACCAATCAAATTGCATAGTGAAATAGTTTAGTTGAAAATCATGCTGACTTTTGCGAATCCGGCTCTTGTCAAGGCAGATCTTGGACGGACGGCTGCTGCCACAAGTCATTGTCTCATGGGTCTTTATTTTATTTGATTAGATTTTTTTAAACGCCCTGCAATCCACTTGATATAAATATTGTTAATATGACAGGATGCCATTAATTACAAGGTCTGCTAATAAAAATCCATTAAAATCTTGGAAAGCATTTTGAGGAGCAAGCCTTTAATAATAATTAAGTTAGAGATCAAAATTGAGAAGAAATAGACAATTAAGGTCACACATACACATAAAAAAAATATCCTAGTACTTGTATAACAAAGACAAATGTGAAAGAATAGTACAAAAAACAAACTAATATTTTGATGGACCGCCTTTACCTATAATTACTGAATGCATTTTTTTATAACATTGCTTTGACAACATTTATTATCAGACCTAAGTTGAATGAATTCACAAAAATCATGAAATCATCTGAAATCATGTATTGATAAAAGATGAGTTAATCCATAATGACATCCACCTCCAGCACATACACCTTTGTATCAGTGGGGTTAAGCCTCCCTGATCACCCTGAAGACTAGGGACAACCTGAACACATTAGACCACGTGACGTAATGTATTGCTCCAGTCTTTATTATTATGCATGTCTTTGGACTGTGAGAGGAAACCGAAGAACATGCAAACTCCATGCACACAGAGGCAGGAATCGGACCTGGACCTGATGGTGTGAGGCCACCGCGCCACCTCTTGTCATGTTTAAGTGAAAATGCTTTCTGCCTTCAACCATGCAATTTCACCAAGTGTTTTATTTTTTTTTATTTAATAATTTTTAACTCTTTTCTCAGTTAGCCAGAAATTCGACTCTTCTGACGCACAGTAACATCTGTCCCACAGCCATGGATTACATTTTTGTAATATGTTTGTTGTATGAAATGAGTTAGGGTTAAAAGTATTGTTTCCAGATGAAACATATTATCACTGCAGTAATTATCCCATCAATCAATTTTTTTTTTTAATCCAAATAGTATTTCTGTTCATAAACAAATATTAAATATGATCAGAACATATTCTATAATATGGTATAGCGCCTGGAGTCTCTGTGTTAACTCAGTTCAATATAGGCAATTCATTCATCAGATTCATTTTCAGCGTAATCTACTGAATGTATGTAAACAAGGAAACGGCTAATTAGGAACTCATTGAGATCATTGTAATGGGCTTTAATTCTGTGATGTCAGGCAAAACATAATTAATAACGGCTTTAATAAATGGGGCATGTTGTTATAGGAAAATGATCACATGGTGCTGTAGTGTGAAGCCGAGCTACTGTTGCCACCCTGAAGGAGATTTTTTGTCTCCATTTACAACTCCACTTACACCAGAGTGAATTTACTCCACAATTATTCAGATGTTTCAGTTATTTAAAAAAAAAAGTGTTGTACTCTGCATGGTAAAAACAAAGAGGCTTTAATTTAACCTCATTTATCATTGATTATAGATTCCCCATGCTCCCAGAGAAACTTCTATACTGTAGATATGATTTCCTGGTCATTCAGTACATTCAGGTTCAGTCAGCTGAC
This sequence comes from Clarias gariepinus, assembly GCF_024256425.1. NCBI lineage: Eukaryota > Metazoa > Chordata > Actinopteri > Siluriformes > Clariidae > Clarias > Clarias gariepinus. Next base: position 10,216,384 of record NC_071104.1, read on the forward strand.
TTTATTTTATTGCCACATGATGATGTTGCTGAGCCTAGACCTGACCAACTGAACCCAACCCCAGATCATAGCACTGCAGGGTATCTGCTTCCTTTCTTACCCTGATGCACCCATCACTCTCAAATATGGTCAATCTGGACTCATCAGACCACATGGCCTTTTTCCATTGCTTCAAAGTCCATTTTTTTTTTCAGCAAATTACCGCTTATCCAGTTTGTTCTAGCAAATTTTATGTGTCTCACTAACAAATGGTTTTCTTATTGACACACAACACTTTAGTCTAAACCCTGTGAGTTCTTGAATACATTGTACAGTATGTGTGTGTGTGTGTATGTGTATGGAAATGATCTTACTTTTACTAATAATATCACCTGTTGGGTGTAACGCGTTAGAGTACTTTTTTGATGTAACGAGTAATCTAACACGTTACTGTAGGTCCACCATTTAAGTACTCAGTAATTCAGTTATATTTTAAAAAACGTAATCTGTTATTCAGACAATTTATGTTATCCGTGAGCGAGACAGCAGTCATTCTATTATTGTGTGTGAAAGACGTCGTTTAAGCCCCGCCCCGATAACCCCCCCTGTTATTCCTGCTGTTATACCCCTATCTCATCTATGATATGCAGTGAGAAGCGGTGTTAGGCACTGTGAGCCGCCGTGAGTGACCGCCCGACATTCCGTGAAGTTCCTGCAAGGTCTGCGAGGACCAACGCATGGAAAGATGGAAACCCAATCACAGCGCCAAAACTCATGATGAATCATGATAAAACCGTACTTATGGGCACTGCGCGAAACTGCGTAGGTGAGATGGGGTATTAGTCGTTAACAGATTATGGGCCAAACTTCGCTGAGTGATGATGGTAGAATAATTATAAAGGTCTCGACTAAAACAACATGCATGCGGAATCACAAAGAAATTTTTCATTTTCTGCAATAAAAAAGTACTCGAACTAGTTACTTTTATCAGAAAGTAACGCTGTAATGTAACTGATTACTTTTTAAAGGTAGTATTTTTGTAACGTAATTAGTTACTTAAAAAGTTTACCATTCGATTTATCCAACTGTTATGTACTGTCTTAATGTTTTTTTTAACCTTTATATATATTTTTTGTAATATGTTTGTTTTTTCCTCTTTTTTATGTAATGTCGAGAATGTCAGGGTTCTACCAGTGTAATTTCCTTCTTAATCACTAATACCTGCTTTTACCTTTTTATTAAAAGTACCTGTATCCCTTTGTTCTTGTTGACTGAAGAGTACTATATATGTTTTTTAGTAAAGCTAATTTTCTCTTTCTCGTTCATTATTCTCTCTGTCTTACTGGCTAATATATATATATATATGGCCAAAAGTTTTGCGAATAACACAAATATTAGTTTTCACAAAGTTTTCTGCTAAACAGCTTTTAGATCTTTGTTTCAGTTGTTTCTGTGATGTACTGAAACATAATTACAAGCACTTCATACGTTTCAAAGGCTTTTATCGACAATTACATGACATTTATGCAAAGAGTCAGTATTTGCAGTGTCGGCCCTTCTTTTTCAGGACCTCTGCAATTGGACTGGGCATGCTCTCAATCAACTTCTGGGCCAAATCCTGACTGATAGCAACCCATTCTTTCATAATCACTTCTTGGAGTTTGTCAGAATTAGTGGGTTTTTGTTTGTCCACCCACCTCTTGAGGATTGACCACACGTTCTCAATGGGATTAAGATCAGGGGAGTTTCCAGGCCAAGGACCCAAAATTGTAACGTTTTGGTCCCCGAGCCACTTAAGTATCACTTTTGCCTTATGGCACGGTGCTCCATCGTGCTGGAAAATGCATTGTTCCTCACCAAACTGTTGTTGGATGGTCTCAGGATGTTTTACTGTTGGCATGACACAGGACTGATGGTAGCGCTCACCTTTTCTTCTCCGGACCAGCTTTTTCCAGATGCCCCAAACAATCGGAAAGAGGCTTCATCTACAATTTGTTTGCCCCAGTCCTCAGCAGTCCATTCATCATGCTTTTTGCAGAAGATCAATCTGTCCCTGATGGTTTTTTTTTGGAGAGAAGTGGCTTCTTTGCTGTCCTTCTTGACACCAGGCCATCTTCCAAAAGTCTTCCCTTTACTGTGCGTGCAGATGTGCTCACACCTGCCTGCTGCTGCTATTCCTGAGCAAGCTCTGCACTGGTGGCACTCCGATCCCGCAGCTGAATCCTCTTTAGAAGACAATTCTGGCGCTTGCTGGACTTTCTTGGATGCCCGGAAGCCTTCTTAACAAGAATTGAACCTCTTTCCTTGAAGTTCTTGATGATCCTATAAATTGTTGATTTAGGTGCAATCTTAGTAGCCACAATATCCTTGCCTTGGTTAACAATGGAAGAACAATGATTTCAAGCATCACCCTCCTTTTAACATGTCAAGTCTGCCATTCTAACCCAATCAGCCTGACATGATGATCTCCAGCCTTGTGCTCGTCAACATTCTCACCTTAATTAACAAGACGATTACTGAAATGATCTCAGCAGGTCCATGACAGCAATGAAATGCAGTGGAAAGGTTTTTTTTGGGATTAAGTTCATTTTCATGGCAAAGAAGGACTATGCAATCATCTGATCACTCTTCATAACATTCTGGAGTATATGCAAATTGCTATTATAAAAACTTAAGCAGCAACTTTTCCCAATTTCCAATATTTATGTAATTCTCAAAACTTTTGGCCACGACTGTACATACATATACAATTGTTTTTGGAGGGGTGATAACTTTCACAAGAGAATCCTTCTCTCTTTCTCTTTGTGTGTGTGGAGGTAAGTGAAATTTGGTATATTATGATTTGCTGTGTCTTTTGGTCAAAGTAAATGCACAAGTGGAACTACAGACCTGTGTGTGTGTGTGTGTGTGTGTGTGTGTGTGTGTGTGTGTGTGTGTGTGTGTGTGTGTGTGTGTGTGTGTGGATACCGAAATAATTAAAAGGAAGCAATTCATTCATATCCATATGCTATAATATAATCTATTATGTCAACGAACAATTTGTTTGTTGCTTTCTTCACTACTTCTGCATGTGTGTGTGTGTGTGTGTGTGTGTGTGTGTGTGTGTGTGTGTGTGTGTGTGTGTGTGTGTGAGGGGTGGAGGGGGGGGATTGAGTGATGAATGGCTTCTCTGTATTTCTAGCTGTGAGGTCCCTCTGTAGACTCGTCTCAACTGTATAGAGAGATGATAAGAGTAAAAGATAAACACACACACACACACACACACACACACACACACACACACACACACACACACACACACACAGTAGAGGCAGCATGAATCACATTTAACTCGAGACTGTTCATGTCTTTTCACATTCATGAAGCTGAGACTTTATATATCTGTAATACACTCTTGTGTCAGTACTTTATATTTTCATATTAAATCATGTTGTGTCTAAGAGGTCACATGACCATGCATTGTGTAAGCACTAGCCGTGCAACTTGGAAGCACATACAGTATGATATAGTTTATTCTAAACATGTATATACAGTATATAAATATTGATTGTTGGAAGCTGGGGACTTTTACATACAACACGTGTTTGTTATTAGATTCATTAGATTTATGTATGAAAATCTGCTAAAAATCCACAAAAAATGGAACAATTTATTTATATCTATATGCTATATTACTAAATACCTGATCACAAACTCACTACACAGAGCCAGGAAAATGACCAATAAATGTTTGTTTGTGTTTTTTCTCCTCCTTTTGTTGCAAATAAGCCTCATAATTATTATTTTACATATTAGTTTCAGGTTTTTTCTAGTCTTTCACTGTTAAAACCAGCAATAATTGTAAAAATAAAATAAGAAAAATGTGATTCTATTATAATTAAATTATGTAATATTATTCTTTAAATTTTTTAATTAATAATATGAATTATATATTAAATTATTTAAATTTAATACTACTTTTTATCTTTACTTATGTGTGCATATACAATATATATATACTGTATATACTATATACTGTAGCGTATGTGTGCGAAGTGGATTAAAACCGACTTTTTGAACTGGAATGCAAAAAGCTAAACTCATTTAATTTATATAGTTTAAATTTTTTAACAATAATTTTTACTTTATTTGTTTATTTTGTGCTGATAAATGTTTATAGCATTGTAATTCAAAATTAGATACGACTATATGGCATTGTCGAAAGGCAAATCAATAGTAGGCAATAAATCACATGCTTTCTCTTAGTTTTTCTTAGTAAGGAACTACAGGGTCATAGTAACACTAGATTATATACTGCTATATGTAACACTAAGTTATATTTAAATAGTTAGGCATTAATTAACGAAACATTATTTTTAAACATTCATAATAATAATAATAATAATAATAATACCAATTTAGATTCTATGTTGTTGTACTGAATATCAGCGCATCTGTGATATCTTCGGTACTCTGTACTCACATAAACTTGCTTAAATATTCAATATTGATATTGTTCTAACAGCTCCAAGCAAATGTATAGCGTTTATCATGGATAAAGTAAAGATTTTTGGATTCCAATCTTTCTAAACTCTTAGAAGTGTTCGAGAGTTAGGTGAAACCATTAGGTAAAAGAAATTAGTTTATTACCTTTATTCCTGAAAGTATAAAGTAAAACCATCCTAACCCATGCCACCCTCCTGAAAAAAGATTTTTGGCCTAAAGCAGCCATTTCTACCCCACTGCACATGCAGAGCGGTTTCACCCAATTAGAGGTCAGGCATGCGAATGTTCAACAAGCGGTTGTCCAATCACAGCTTCAGGATGGGATTGTATACTTTTACATCGATCGCTGGAGAAATCTGATCAGCCTGTTGAGCTCGAAGTATTCACAAAAAAGAGTTTGCTGTTATCAGCGCGGGGGGGAGGGATGGGTGACGGTGACGATGAAGGGATAAAAATGAAAGAATAAAGGAGGTTTATATCTCTGGTCTGCAATCGAGCCGTCGCATTCAGGAAGGTTTGTGGGCGGTTTGAAAGGCGAGATGAGCTAAGTGGCAATCTCTCCTAAAGCGATAGTGGTTTGCAAAGGCCACTTTTTCCTCCCTGGTTTCAGCTTGCCTTCTGTGTGTTTGTGTGTGGTAGTGTGTGATAGTCTGGTAGATACACTTGGAAGAACAAATCATGGTTCAGATTTGCCTGGTTGAGCATTTTAGGCTTGTCTGCTTCTCCTCCCTGAAATGAAATTGTTTGAAAGTCTTTATGTCTCCTGAGACCAATTAGTCAACTTGAGATGTCTTTATTTTGCGTTTTTGAGTTCTCACTGATCAGAATAATTGGAATTCAATCATGCCTGCATATGTTGAAGAGCTTGTGGTGCTCACATTTGAAAGGACTGGCCTCGATTTGAACCAGGAAACTGCACGGCACCAGGCTCATTAAACAGGTCAAGAGGGTCCCGACTAAATCACATGCACATTTATGTTAAGCTCGTTTGTTTAATTACCCACTATCTGGGTATCTAATAAATATGTTGTTTATATATGCATTCATTTGGATTTTTAAAAGTTGTTGTCCATTTAAAAAAAATTCTAATGAAAACACGTGGAATGGGTTCTGAGCACCTTCGCAAGAGGTTAGACCTTTTTCACTTCGCTGCATTTTTACAAAACAAAGAATAAAGTGGTACTAAATTATACATTAAAAAAAGATTCTTTTATCTTCCTCTTGATGCTTAAAAAAGCTGTCAGGGGGTTATGAATGTCAAGGAACATCAGGTTTATCATAATTTAACTAGCGGAAATGTACTATCTGTTTTTTTTTTTATTTTTTAACAGGGGCTTTTAGTGAAATTATTGATTAAAGAAAAGATTTTTTAAATTAAAAAAAGATGATTTCACTTATAGAGACCGTGTTCTACCCTTTCTCTGCTGTGCTACTTCATCTTGAACTTGGCATTACATCATTCCTGAATGTGTGTCTCCAGGCGTACTTAACACGCTCGTTCCCTGTTAATGAATCTAATGAATGATCTAATGAACCTTGGACAGCAGAAGGCATGCTGAAAATGGTCAATGAGGGGGGAAAAATGCAGATGAATCAATGAATAAAAATGTAATGAATCGAAATGAAGGGAACCGGCTGGAACAAGTCCTTAACACCCTGGCTTTAAGTCTGGTTTATGAAAATAACTTAAATTATGCTCTCCTTTGTTTTCTTGCCCGATCTGTCATTTGGTGTTTACCGGGTCTGTAAGAAATCTCTTTAAAAAAGTGCGGAATGTGTTTTCAGGGTCACTTATGAGCAGACACTCCATCTGGACATCATGCAGTTGCTTTAAATTGGGAATCTTTTAATGAACATTGAAAGCAAATTAGGCGGAAGCGGCTTTGGGTCTTTCAAATGGAAGAACTGGTGTGCATATAAATATTGGAAACCAGTAGATCCCGCATTAGGTGAAACTGCAGGCACGACAATGTGTGCATCATATGAGAGGCAAATTGAATCGAAATTCAGTGTCTTCGGTAACAGGCTGGTAAAATTACTGCACTGAATTTCTATATAGACTATATTTTCGGCATACTGTATTGTGATACTGTATATACAATAATTTCTACTCTGTATCTGCACATACATACAGTATACACATCTGGAAACTGGAAGTTAAATATCTGTTTTTATGAAAAGGATCAGAAACCTAGATACAGTCTGCTTTCTTAAGCTCTTATTGTACTGATACTGTAAGTTACCTTATTGATCATGTGAGATGTGATGAATTTTTTTGTAAATTAACTAATAGACTGTAAGAGAATAGAAGATTAGAATAGGATACTTTGTGCTTCAATCTAAATGAGACTCATACACTAGCTGCAATAAAACATTTAAATGTGGCAAACATTTTAAAGAAGCGGGTATGTGTTTGAGTAACGATATACAGTCTTGACCCCATTTAAAACCCTTTCCAAATTATAAAAAGGAGGCAAGCATTTTTATACATGAAGCAGGAAGTCCGGTCATAGCTCTGGCATCCTGAGAAGACGTTCTGCCTTGTTGGTATCACTAGTAGGCACTAGGTTATTATTAATAAATTTTTTATTCTTGTAACGTTATACTGTTATCCTGCACAGTCAAAAGTCCCAGTTTGACTTGAACACTCCTAAATTCTTAATATAGTAGTCTTGCCTCCACACAGCTTGGCATTCCCACCTCATGCATTGGAGTCCCAGGATGTACTTCACAACTGTGACCAGGATTAAGTGGTTACTGAAAGTAGATCAATGAATACAAATAATAACAGCCTAATGATGATGAATCAGACGGGAGATCAGAACAGAAATCAAAAAAACTAAAAAAAAGCTGTAAATGAGAATTGCAGAAAAACACAGCGTATGTGCCTAATGGTAAGGCTTAATGCTGGGACACACACACACACACACACACACACACACACACACACACACACAGTATGGTGGAGCTTTAAGATCTGGTTTAATTTGTTAAAAAAAAAAAGTAAAATACGGAATCATTAAGATATCTGTAACTATCATAAGCTGTGTCACCAGAAATACACTAGGCAGTCTAAAAGAAAAGAAACATAAATGACTGAAATGATGATGATGATGATTATGATTAATATTATTATTATTAATCATCATCATCATCATAAGTATAAGAACCACTGGGAAGGTCATACAGTAAGTTACTGTAACAGTAAAAGTCACCTAGCCAACAGGCATAAAATTCATCATAAAATGAACACACACATGAGCACACACATATACACAGAAGGCTTTCACCTGTAAGAAGTGATTCCTTGTTCTCTTGTTTTGAGGTGCAGGCCATCCCAGCGCTACACACTGTGCCAGCATATTCAGAAAAAAAAAATCCAATCTGACACCCAGGTCAGTTCCGTTTAATGAACACAACTTGGCAATAAATGCCGCCTCCGTGATGCCTGAATGTGCCAAGATTGTTCAAGCCTACCATTTTCTATCTATAGGCGTGCAAAAAATAGACTACTATATATAAATGAGTGGCGGTATTATTATTAATCACTTAATCTTAGCCCACTGTGAATAAAGCAACAACTTTCCCCAGTTTCTGTATATGTGTACGGTAAACATTTCCGCCACATTTCTAACCTCCTCCAGTGGATTTCATGGCCAAGTACTGTATAAAAGCAGTCGACTGTAGGCTATGAGAATGAAAGAAAGTTCGATTTAATTTTGAACTTTGTGGGCGGAGTTGGGATATTCAGTTTAAAGGTTAGTGTGTCATCTCGTCAATTCTGTGCGTTAGTCTCAATCTGCTTTACACTCACTCCCACTATTTTCTTCGCTGTGGTGCTGATGACAAGATTCACTTTTTCTCTCTTTTTTTTTTTTACCCCCAAAGTTACAGCTTGGATAAAAATAACATTGGTGATGCTTGGCCATCTGTTGCTGTGAGCTCTCTTGTTCTTTGTCTCTCACTCACTCACTCTCTCTCTTTTGCTTTCTCACCAATTCAGGTGGCAAATCACAATTAATAACACCTTGCCTTACCCTGCAAAAGCCTCTTGAGAAGTGTAGAGTACTAGACGGGTGAATTACATTTATATGCCCCGGCAACAGGTTAAGTCCATAAACGGCGTCAATTCCACTGGACTCTTCAGTTATTTCGACTGCCAGGATTATGCGTTCTCCACCAGCCACCTGCACTTCTTTGGAGGGCTCACTTGAATGAAGTGTACACTCCAAACTAGTGGTACTCAACAGATCAGTAGGTCATGGGTAAATTCATGTCCATTTTAATTTTGATTCAGGAATAGAGAGATAAATATTGCGCTCAGACAATTCAACACAATATTCAGTAGAGTAGAGTGGGCATTATGCATGCGTATATTTCAGGTTTAAAAAATGTGTGTGTATATATATACATATATATACATCGTATTATGATGATGTTGATATGGTCTTTCAGAGTGTAAGGTAGTGTAAGGATGATGTCATTTTTTTTTCTGGCTCTATTCAGAACCTTGTCAAGAAGGCTTCACACTAGCGTATTTATCACTGCTCGACTGCATCATCAACGTATTTATTTTAAACACAAGCATTTCACAGGGCTCGCAAGGACGACGTGAGAAAACTGTTTACTGACACTGAATGGAGCGCTAATTAAATGTGTGCCCACTTTGAAAGATCTGCGTTTGTAAGCCGTTGCCATTTAGAGCGCATGAAGAAGAAACAAATTGGATTGAGTATTTTTTTTTTACACAGTGACACGATTTCAACGGTTACATGGTGAAACTAGCTGATTCTTTCTGTCCTCATATATTCTCGTCCTGTTTATTAACAGTGACTGATGTTAGACACGGCTGTGTTAATTGCAACCGAAAAAGATGGTTGAAGTTCGCACCATTTTTTTTAATCCTCACGGTTGCATCTGTTATTTACACTATTTCAGTTGTGTTGTGTTAGGGTTTTAGGTGTTTGCATTGAATTTTTAAGGTGCTATTGAAAATAAAGGCTGAATGTCAATCAGCAACAGAGGTTAAAGTTACAAAAAAAAAAAAGAACTAAAGCCATAAATAAATGCATCTGTCAGTGTGGTGTGAAAGAGAGCAAACCTGAAAGAAAATGCAGAAGCAAGCGTGTTATTTCTGTGACAAGCCAAGAGTGGGCGGCTGTGAGCGTCTTTCACCTTCCATCTCTCTCTGTCTTTCTGTCTCTTTCTTTCCTTGCTCTTCTTCTGTCGCTTGCCCTTTTTTTATTTGGTCGTTAGATCTTGGCTGCTGAGACAGTGATGCTGCCTTTAGATTTTTTTGGTTCAGTGATAAAGTTTTTACATTTTTTTTTCTTTTAATCTGTAAATAGTAATATTTAAGAGTTAAGTAAATTATAAACTTCTTGGTTGCTGAATGATGTGTTTGTTGACTGAAAATTTGTGTTTGCTGAACGTGTTTATTCACGTTTTTGAGGTTGTCGGGACTCGTCCGTGTCGCCATGCGTTTGGGCTGAGCCCTGCAAAAATCTGCAGCTTCCTGATATGAAATGGCACCTCTAGATTCATTGCACGTACAGATTCGCATCCGGGACTAACGCAATCAGCTACGCTGTGCAATCTGTGTACGAACATGTGCTCTACCTCAAGCAGTTTATGTCTGGTTTAAGTATTGGATATATACACTCCTGTTCACAAACATACACAAGTCTTGCTTAAACCTGGAGAAATTCGGTGTCACAGTTTTTATTGTGTTTCCCATTAGAGCTCGAATTGCATTGTCCAACAATAAATTGAAGTTCAACAATCATGGCTTTTGGCTTGATTATTGTCTTGGTATTGTCTGCCCAGTTAGATTAATAAAAACATTTCATTTAAAAAAATATCTCCAATACAATGGACTGATTGTTTACTGCAAAACAAAATGGATATTTAAAAAATGCCTGTAAATGTTGAATGTTATAATCTAATCGACAGTACTGGGTATATTCTAAGGAGTTATTTCCACTATTGACCACATTAATAATTTGACCTTAGATGTAACTATAGACAGCAGAGTTTTCCAAAAACAGAAACATGTTTCAATTACGAGTGATTCTGGCTGTGGATTGATTGATTGATTGATTGACCATTAAGAAAGTTTAACCACATTTTTTTCTTTTGTGATTTGCACAAAAGAAGACAGCATGTAGTGATTTTTTTGTGGTCTGAGGGTGTATCTGGTGGCGTTATTTATTTATTATTTAGACTTTGCATACAGTATGAAAAAAATCTTTGGATATCTGCAAACAGAATTTGAACCGATAGTCTAAGGAAGGTGAAAGTTTCTTAAAGAGAATCATTACTGGTGACGAGTATTAACATGAGTATGGAATGGAATCATTGTCAATCGCAGCCCAAGAACAAGTTTAAAAGTCAACCGTCAGCTGGAAAATTGATGCTTACAGTTTTCTGGGATCCTCAAGCGCCAGTACTGGAACATTATCAGGAAAAAAATTTAACAATCAACACTTACATTGAGATGCTAATTAAAGAGCTGAAGCCTAAACTTCAGAAAAAATGCAGAGGACTGCTATCCAAGGGTGTAGTGATTACTGTTGACACTCTGCAAAACTTTCTTTAGAGGTGGTAAAGCATCCTTCCCTGTAGTCCTGATATTGCTCCTGATCTTACATCAGCCACCAAAGAACTGAGCAATCCATCATATATTTAAATGAGGAAAAAATAAAAGTTTAATTTTATAAAAACTGTAAATCACATCACTACCTGGCTAGCCCTATGATAAAATTGTGTTGTGAATATTCTTTTATATTATGTTGTTTTCTTTTTCACTTTTATGTTCGGGGTCATTTGCCAGGTGGGACTTGCCATTTCCATGCATCAAAAATCCTTGTATGTCAATGTTATCAAATTTTAACCAATAAACTGTCCGATACAAGAGATAATAAGATTGGTCACAGTAGCTGAGGTACGGCAAAAGCCGATAACGTAGCGCAATACACTAAGATTTGATCTGGCAAAACAATATGCACAACCAGAGCTGTCGAGAGGCTGCTCCATGAATAACTTTTCACACATTCAGTAACTTACAAGTGCCAGTATCAGTACCTCAAGTGTAAGAAATATTCGTAGAAAATACGAATGCCCCACCATATTGAAATTTTACAAAAACTTACATGCGAAGCATTTTTGGGTGATTTATTTATTTTTTATTATGTGCAAGATTTAGTGATGACATATGAACATAAATGTTAGCAAGGATGGTAGCAAAAAGAAAAGAGAGGCAATTTAAGTTTTGTTTTTACAGCAACTGGTGCTAAGAAGAATCATAAATTAGGGTTAAAATAAGTTTTTGACTTGCAACAATATAATTTGAGTGTTGGAAATTGTTAATATCTGTAATACTTTTAGGTAGCTGGAATAGATCAGCTACATTTACATTATTTCCTATTAAATTAATGTTTGCGATATGAAAGTTGCCTCCAGAACAGATTAAATTTGTATGTCAAAGTACCACTACATTTCAGTGAGTGCCCTATAAAGGGCTGTATTAATGCTAGTCAGAGGTGAGTAAATGCTAGTGAGGGGTTGGTACATGCTAGTCAGAGGTAAGTAAATGCAAGTCAGAAGTGAGTTAATGCTAGTCAGGGGTTGGTACTGTACATGCTAGTCAGAAGTGAGTTAATGCTAGTCAGAAGTGAGTTAATGCTAGTCAGGGGTTGGTACATGTTAGTCAGAGGTAAGTAAATGCTAGAAGTGAGTTAATGCTAGTCAGGGGTTGGTACATGCTAGTCAGAAGTGAGTTAATGCTAGTCAGGGGTTGGTACATGCTAGTCAGAAGTGAGTAAAAGCTAGTCAGAAGTGAGTTAATGCTAGTCAGGGATTGGTACATCCTAGTCAAAAGTAAGTAAATGCTAGTCAGAAGTTGGTAAATGCTAGTCAGAAGTGAGTAAATGCTAGTCAGAAGTGAGTTAATGCTAGTCAGGGGTTGGTGCATGCTAGTTAAAGGTAAGTAAATGCTAGTTAGAAATGAGTTAATGCTATTCAGGGGTTGGTACATGTTAGTCAGAGGTAAGTAAATGCTAGTCAGAAGTGAGTTAATGCTAGTCAGGGGTTGGTACATGCTAGTCAGAAGTGAGTTAATGCTAGTCAGGGGTTGGTACATGCTAGTCAGAAGTGAGTTAATGCTAGTCAGAAGTGAGTTAATGCTAGTCAGGGGTTGGTACATGCTAGTCAGAGGTAAGTAAATGCTAGTCAGAAGTGAGTTAATGCTAGTCAGGGGTTGGTACATGCTAGTCAGAAGTAAGTAAATACTAGTTAGAAGTGAGTTAATGCTAGTCAGGGGTTGGTACATGCAAGTCAGAGGTAAGTAAATGCTAGTCAGAAGTGAGTTAATGCTAGTCAGGGGTTGGTACATGCTAGTCAGAGGTAAGTAAATGCTAGTCAGAAGTGAGTTAATGCTAGTCAGGGGTTGGTACTGTACATGCTAGTCAGAGGTAAGTAAATGCTAGTCAGAAGTGAGTTAATGCTAGTCAGGGGTTGGTAAATGCTAGTCAGAGGTAAGTAAATGCTAGTCAGAAGTGAGTTAATGCTAGTCAGGGATTGGTACATGCTAGTCAGAGGTAAGTAAATGCTAGTCAGAAGTGAGTTAATGCTAGTCAGGGGTTGGTACTGTACATGCTAGTCAGAGGTAAGTAAATGCTAGTCAGAAGTGAGTTAATGCTAGTCAGGGGTTGGTAAATGCTAGTCAGAGGTAAGTAAATGCTAGTCAGAAGTGAGTTAATGCTAGTCAGGGATTGGTACATGCTAGTCAGAGGTAAGTAAATGCTAGTCAGAAGTGAGTTAATGCTAGTCAGGGGTTGGTAAATGCTAGTCAGAAGTGAGTTAATGCTAGTCAGAAGTGAGTTAATGCTAGTCAGGGGTTGGTGCATGCTAGTTAAAGGTAAGTAAATGCTAGTTAGAAATGAGTTAATGCTAGTCAGGGGTTGGTACTGTACATGCTAGTCAGAGGTAAGTAAATGCTAGTCAGAAGTGAGTTAATGCTAGTCAGGGGTTGGTACATGCTAGTCAGTGGTAAGTTAAGGCTAGTCAGAAGTGAGTTAATGCTAGTCAGGGGTGAGTAAATGTTAGTTAGGGGTGAAGGTGAATACATGCTCCCTACACGGTATCTAAAGACTAGCATAAGACATTTTAAGAAATGTGATATCTGTCTTGTTCCACATACCTAAGCTCACAGACACCTGCAGCTGACTCGTCTTCCTTTGATTGACAGGACAGACAGTAATGCTGTCCCTCCCTCCCAGAGAACCAATTTTGCTCTCTAAGCTCAATTTTTAGTTCTGTGGGATTCCTACACACGGATGGCTGTGTCATAGTCCAGATTTATATCTAGCAATCTCCTGACACTAAGGTGAATGCTTTGCCACTAGACAGCCACATAGAGGAGTAGTACCATTTCCAGCCCAGTTTGTCTGACAATTTCAGTTGTCCTCTTAGTTTTATGCTCAAATACATTTTTGGCCTCACTCGAGCATGGATCGTTTAACATATTGTATTAACTCATTCATTTGCTACATTAATAGCATTTTTAAGCGATTATGGTTTACATTTACATTTTAGGTATTTGGCAGACACTCTTATCTAGATCGACTTACATTTTTATCTCATTATACATCTGAGCAGTTGATGGTTAAAGGCCTTGTTTAAGGGCCTAACAGTGGCAACTTAGTGGTTGTGGGGTTTGAACCTGGGATCTTTCGAACCGTAGTCCAATGCCTTATCCACTGAGCTTCCCCTGGCCCAATTCTAATGGTAATGGTCCAATTCTAAATTTTAATGTCATTTTTTAAAAACTTAATTCACTGACTTCAAGTACGGCCCGCAGTGCAGTCAGTGTATTTTAAATAAACAACAAATTTGTGCCAGAGTAAACGCTGACAATACTGTGCAAGCATTCCTCAACTCTCAATTACACAAATGAGCTCGAATGAAATATTAGTGCCATCTCTTCATTGCCTTGAGACGTATTCCATCATCTTATTCCCAGACAGACGGCTAGCTGCCGATCCACTGTATTAAACTTGATCAGCTAACTTAATTCTAGGATAACACGATGAGCAATTACACCCAATGAATATAAACAACCCTTAATAAACATCTATATTATTTTATAACTGTCTGACAGGGACATGCAAAATGGAAAAGTATGAATAAACAGGAAAGGATGACGATACGAAGATGTTAGCAAGAATTTCAAATATGACCAAATATAGCATATGATCATGTATCACTTTTTTTAAGGATTTATTATTACCATCCTGTAAACATCTTGGCTGCTTTGTCTTCACCATCTGCTTACAGTGAAACCACAGATAGTAACATGGGTGATAATATTCGTGACAGTGATGATAATTACACCTATCAACATTGCACTAGGTATAAAAAGTGCAGTAAGGGCTAGCTTGTCAATCCCAAACTTTCTGAAACTCTACTTTTGCTTCTCATTATGAATTAACAGCTTTTTTCCTTTATGCAAATGTTTTTTAAGTGTTAATGAGACTGTCTGTCTAAAATTCCCCATTTAGCTTGACATTGCACCTGACTTTCTAGTGTGAACGCGTGTGTGAACAGTATCAATATTTTAAGCACATCAGTATTTGTGTGCGTGTGAAAAGTTTTAGGATTCTTTTCCCCCATTTAAATGCATGTTTCATCTTTTAAAGTTTTTTTTTTTTTTGACATTCTCACATTTCATTATTTAACAGCGGCTTTCTGCCTAAGGAATCAAAAACAAATTAGAAGCAGTTGCAGATAGTCAATCGCCGACAGTCTATGGAATCTTTGAATATATGAATTGAATATTAAATATATGAATTGTTAAATAACTTTGAAACATTAATGATCATCTGAAAGCAGAATCGAACAAGGCTTGTGGAATTATCAACATGTCTTTTCTTTATCAACATGGGTTGTCATTTGGGCAAAACTTTTACATTTTATGAATTGAAACATTTAATATATCAGCATAAATCATGCTTTCTAATGATTAGAAAATGCATATTTTCCTATGGTAAAAAATGAAAATGCAGATAATCCGTTTCGGCCAGCCAGAGAATTTTACCAATATTACCAATTTCCAACACTATAATTACAGTTGTGTCTTTCCAAAACAGTCAAAAGATTTTGAAAAGACGTGTAAATTAAGTAAAACATAAAATAAACAGACATCAACCTCACCTAACCTTAATTCATGAGTCCTCTTGGCAATGGTTGCTTCAAAACCGAAACTAAAACTCTCTTTTCCTTTTGCTACCGTCCTTGTTAATCTTCTTGGGATCTACAGTGCTATGTCTTCACTAAATCTTGAACAAAATGCGAAAAAAAAGTAAACTCGCTTTGCTTGGCTTTCCACTGATGCAAACAACTTTTGATTAGTGTCCCAGACACACGCGGCAGCATTTGGTCCCGTTCGGTTCGGTCACTTATATTCTGAAATTGCTTTGCATGCCGAGGCTAATTTTTTGCAAAATTTCAGTTCTTAAGGAAAAAATTTGTGAGATGGTTGTTCATATGCTGAGGTATGACTATAACTTATCCCATGGGGGGGATTAAGGAGGATGTAAAAATGAAATAAGGTAATGCAGTTAAATATGTAGTTAAATAAAAGAAAATGGAGCAGAAACCAATAAGCTAAATACACTTTATAATCAGTTATAAAAAAAAGAGTTCTATGCATTAAAAATAAAATAAAATAAAGTATGCGTTAGTAACCTTTATCTTGGGTAAGTGCTTTATCCTGGTCTGGATTGCACTGGATGTCGATCCTATCCTATAAAAAAAACAGACACTGTATTGAGCCTGGTCAGTCAACCTACTGTCATGTTTTTAGAGGTCGGAGGAAAACTGGAGAGTAACCAGGACATAACATCCAAAACTCTGAGCCAGATCAAACTAGCCATCCTTGAGCTATGAGGCAGGGTGCTCTCTCAGCTACACCCTGTACCTCACGGAAGTACATTAGCATGTATTCAGCTTTCTCTTTTTGATTGTCACCAAACTAAAAGTCCTACACTTTGATTGAAAAAAAAAGTCAAAATTTATCTCTAGAAAACAGACACGCTGTGTTGTTTAATCTATATTTAATTTATTTATGCTGCTTAATCGATCTAATCTATGAAGAAATTTCCTTTTTCTTCAACGTCTGTACTTTAAGGTTGTCGCCAGCAGCTGTCGAACGAAGGCGAGACAGGAGTTATTCTTTCCTCCGTCCTCCCTGCATCGATTTCACTTCTCTTTTCATTTGTCCTCAGTGAAGCCATTATTACTTTTATGGGTGTTTTTATGGCCCTCCCAAGACTGCTGACCGATTATAGCGAGGCAGCCATTAGAGTTCTCTCTCTTTCTCCCTCTCTCTTCCTCTCCCTCTCTCTCTCTTCTCTCTTCTCTCTGTCTTTTTTCTTTCACATACAGCCTTTTCTTTTCTCAGACCAAGGAAAATTTCCCCGAGCATGAGCAATATCTTTTCTCATCAGGTGTGCTGTGAAACATTGCAAACACCAACTAGACACGCATTCTCTCTCAGTGCATGGCCATTTCTTACTCTAAGGGACACACTGTTGTTTTATAACACCTTCAAGAAGCTGACAAAGCTCTATCAAACATCGGAAGAACATCTTTCACCGCCGTGTGCATTAGCTCTCCGTACAGACAACGAACCATCCATGTCTCTGTCAAGGCGCCCGGCTCGTGCTCTGAAACATTAATAAGCACGCTGCAGTGGAGAATAGCTGTGTGGAAAGTGATGACACACTACAGCGAGGAGTGATGACATGCTACACGCGCCTGCTCGCATCAGCCATTCGGCCATCAGCTAATAGAGTTGGCGTTCCAGGAAAGCCGATTTCCATTTCACCTTGTTTTAATGGCTTGTAATGACTATGCTAGGCTGATATGTGAGCGATTAGACAGTAGACCCATGTCCCATATGGATTGAAAAAGGGAGGGGGATCCAGTCTGATATGAACAAATGATGTGTGGTTGGATTTCATCCGATTTCGCGCGCAAACACACAGTTATACCTCCACAGCTGAATTTTTGCATATTTTCTTACATGTTACTTAGTGTAAATTATGATGTAATAAAAGAAAGTCAGCGTTGATCAAGTCAGTTTAACATCACCCTTGAAAAACCAAAACATGTAAAGCTATAAGCATTAAAAAAGACAAATATTGATGGATATGGGAGCAATAACATGAGAGAGGATGCATTTCTTGTTTTACTGAATGCACCCAAGCACCAGGCATTGATATTCAGTGTGCATTCACTCATTATGGATATTTTTTGTTGTTGAAATGTTGTGGATGAGTAAAAATCAGATCAGAATTTAAGTGTCAGCATAGTTTTCAGTGTTTAAGAACAAACATAACTTTCTAAGTTTTCATCAGCAGTCAATTACATCTATATTATTATAAATTAAAGTTACATGTACCGTATTTTTTGCTACTTCTTTGACACTACAGTACCTCCTAAGTACAGTAACAGCCTTTACTGCCTTTTTATTTCTTATTAAATGAGCATATACGGTAGATGGTTGATTGTTCTGCGTGGGGGTCATAATCTACTAATAAAGTCTCAAATATACTACAGTATATCTTGCAACCACCATTAGCTTGGATTACAGAACACAATGTGGTGGCCAATTCATGTGTGAAATGATTCCACGCTCTCCCAGAAGCACTCTTTCACAATGTGAGTCCTGGAATATGCTCGTGCCATCAGGAAAGGAAAAAGTCCATAGATGTGATACTCTGGTGATTGAGTACATTCAGGTTGTCTGCTGACTTCAGTTTATTGCCACCTAGCGTTGCTAAGCCAAGACCAGAGCACTTGGAAGCAACCCCAGATCATAACACTATCTTGTACAGTGGGCACTGCATGGTTGGTTCATCAGTTCATGCACTTCCCTTCTTACCCTGATATACCCACCACTCTGGAATAGGTTCAGTCTGAACTCATCAGATCACATGACCTTTATTTTTTTCATTGCATTGAGATGTCTGGAGTCTCATCTTTATATTCTTTCCTGATCCTGTGCGTTCTCATCACATTGTACATGTGCAAATTCTTTTCATTTCACTATGAAACACAGCTATGAATTTTGCTTTTGAATCTTTCACAATGCAATTCATACTATAAACCACAAGCATGGAAGTGATCTCAACCATGGTTGTTTACTGTATTTCTTTGTTCTTTTTAGAAAGTTGACAGTTCAGCACTATCCTTCCAGGGGTTTAATAATGCATGGGACCGTTCTTAAGCTGATTCTTATTATTTTGATATTTTCCCTGCTGGATCTAGGCCCAATATTTTACTCCTTTGTAAAACAGTGGCTATTTCGGCCAGTCATATCACATGGATAAATGAATGTATGACAACAGTTTAACATTCTTTTAGTTTGTAATGTTGTGTAAATACTATTTTATACAGCTCCGCTGGAAATGCAACCTGCTGTGATGTAAAAAACAAAAATGAAACCATGATTAATCATCATCATCTTTCTCCACCTACGTATAATGTTATATAGGTGGCATGGTGGCTTTGTGATTAACATTATCACCTTGCACCAGGTTTGATTCCCGCCTCAGGGTCTGTGTGCATGTTCTTCCCATTCTTAGTGGGTTTTCTTTAGGTAATCCCGTTTCTTCCCACAGTCCAATGACATGCAGATTAGGGTAATTGGCGTCCTCAATTTGCTTGTAGTGTGTAAATGCATGCTTGAATGTTGACCGGAGGTCCTAACACAATAAATACAATTTTTCCCATTGGCCTTAGCAGTTTCTAGTTGGATAACAGAGCATCCTAGATGGGTGGATGGAATGTTATATTGCAAACCAACAAAATTCAAGCAAGTGAAAAACAATGTTCTCCTCCACTTGTCCTGTGAATGGCCACTTGTGCCATGCATAAAAGGTCCTGTCTTTAAGACTGTAGTAAAGTCAGTACAGGATTTACTTAATCTAGCCATTAGCTGTTTAACTGCATGTGTAGATTGCATCCTGCCTCAATCGAGTGGATAAAATGAGTCCATGTAAATATATTCTCCATAGACGTACAATTTAATGTTAGACAATGGCACGTCTCCGTTCGCTTTTGTTCCACAGTTTCAGCAGAACAGCTCTGATTAAACCGTCGTTAATTAAGACTGGGATTTGTGTACCTGATTGAGATGTCTGGAAATCACGCGCATGAATACACACGCGCGCTCCTGTCTAGCATCTAGGGAACTAGAAACTGCTAAGGTTGCCGTGCTGAGTGTTTGACTCTGATTCCGGTGGACGTGGACAATGTTTTGGTTGTCATGGGAACACTCGGAGCTACGGCGAAGTGTGACTTGGTAAAACCCGCTCAAGTAAGACCGAACTGTCACATCAGAGAGACGAAGGAAAAGAAAATAGGAAATAGGGGACAGAACAAAGAGCTTTGCCTCTTTAAAACTCCACTGCGAATTATTCTTTCTATTTTCCCCTATTTACCTTCCACACCTTCACACACACACACACACACACACACACACACACACACACACACACACACACACAGAATGGTAATTCCAGAGCACTTCCAGAGTCACTTCTTATCTAGCTTAGATGTGATTTTTAGCAGAAATGTTAACGCTGCCCATTTTTATGCACTGATTACATCACGCTACTAATGTAAACCAGAATAATTCATGAAGCTTTATTTCTTCATAAATAAAGAAAACTCTGATATTAAATAAGTGCCTTAATGAGGCAGATTTGAGTGAGTATTTATGCTTGTGTAATTCGATTATAAAAGCATGTTAATTCTCATTAGCCATGCTGTGAGAATGCTGGCTCGGTAGGCGTGCCCACTGTGCCACCTGGGAATCATGGGAAAAGAACACGGAGCGCTCCGGGGCCTCAGCGCTGATCATATCGGGCATAGGAAATGGCATTCTGGGTAAGAAGCCAGAGCCAGAGGGACAGAAGGGACTGTGTGTGTGTGTGTGTGTGTGTGTGTGTGTGTGTGTGTGTGTGTGTGTGTGTGTGTGTGTGTGTGTGCTTGTGTATGTGTGTGCCAGTGTTGTTTTGGTACAGATACTGTAAAGAGGACAAGAGGTGAAGAGAAAAGGGTTCATCTCCAGAGAAGCTAATGGATGGAAGAATGATACATTATTGACCACTGTGTGTGTGTGTGTGTGTGTGTGTGTGTGTGCGCACATGCATGTGAATATCATTCCTTATGAAGAATGACTTAAATAAAATAAAAAAATAGACTAAAATAACACTTTTTCACAGGGTACAGTGGAGTGGCAAAAGTTTGCACCCCCTGCTAACAAAGTAAATAAATTAAAATAGTCAGATTTTTATTAGCAAACTCAAAAGACTTTAAATAGTATTTAAGGCATGAAGATGTTAATCTCTCCCACACTCAAACTTGTTGAATCAAAATAGCTACTATAGACCAAATGTAGAAAATATTGACATATCTCAGACTTGGAAAATGAAAAGAAAAGGTACAGTATTAGTGTATCAGGAAGACACTACTAACAGTAAAAATAAAAAATAAAGATGAAGCAAAAAGAGAAAAACAGAAAATGTAATCTTCTTAGGGTTTGATGAAGTATTTATTTTTAAAAAAAAAAAAATATATATATATGCAGTATATTGGGCTGCATAAAGCAAAGATTAAACAACTAACATGATTAGAAATTTGCTGGAACTCTAGTGCTTAATCATCAACTTTGGGGAAGAAATGTGGTCAGAAAACAAACTAGAGCTCTATTTATTAGTCAAAGTAAGAGCATTTCTATACACCCACAATGTGACGAAAACTCACAGGATTGGGACGAAACAGCTGCTTGGCCATAAGAAAACTCTGAGTGAGACTCATCAGAAAATAGGCTTGAACTTATTAGAGAGTAAAATGAAGTCAGCTGATAGGCCTAGATTTCTGTTCTGGGTTGGCAGGAGTGGAATCTGATGTAGCCCATTCACCCAAGTTTGGTGCGCGCTTTTCTGAGATGCATTTCTGCTTAAAACTTGTGCAAAGACTGATCACTATGAGTTACTATAAAATAAAAGCGACAGGGCTTTCATAGGCTTTTTCATACCAGCCTATGCAATCTCTAGAGATCATTTTGAGTGGGAATCCCAGGAGATCAGCAGGTTATGAAATACTCATACTAGTCCATCTGGGACCAACAACAATGCCGCGGGTAAAATAACAGAGATCATACTATGTCTTCATTTTGATGATCTCAATTTGATGTAAATATTAACCAGAGCTTTTGACTCGCATGATTTTTTTTTTCTTGATAGGCTGATTAGATAAATGCGCATATGTACAGGTATACCTATTAAACTGGACACTGTGTGAATATTTGAATATGAGCAAAATGTAGATTATTCAACAGGACTGCCTATTACCTCCTGTGTGTGTGTGTGTGTGTGTGTGTGTGTGTGTGTGTGTGTGTGTGTGTGTTAGAGCTGAGAGCAGGGTGTTTCATTTACACAGTCCTATCACAGCTACCCATTTAACTACTTTAATTATCACCTCATCACAAGGAGAGAGAGAGAGAATGAAAGAGACCTGAGGTGTGCCAAAAAAGCAACGATGCCATTCTTGGACTTTTTTTTTTTTTTTTTTTTAGCGTTCTTATTTAACATTTCCTTTCTGGTTCTTTGCTGTTTAATTTTCCAGGTGATACACACACAAACACACACACACTTAGTTTAGAAGGAACATTTCTATATACCTTAAGCAGCATATTTAGTTAGCACTAATGCAGATCATTAATCATAAAGTGCTAAGAAATGCTTCAAAAGCAGCATAATCTATTATTGGCAGTCTCTTTTAGCTTCCCTGTAATGAGATAAAAAAAAAAGAATAATAATAATAATAAAAAAAATTATGTGTGATAAGCAAGTTCATTTGTTATCTCGTCTCTGGTGCAGATTGTTAATTATGAACCTTTCAGAAGTTAATTAAAAGCAACACAATCTATTATAAGATATTTCTTTGCAATTTACAACTATGAACTGTGGTTCCTCCCAAGCTACTCATTACATTAAAGATTAAAGTGAGGTTTATTATTCTATCCTTCGCCCTTGAGCGGTTTTTATTATGATTCTGTAAATACATAAAATGTCAAGTTGGAGAATCTACAGTGGAATGTGCTATAGGGTAACATCTTGATGTAATAGGAAGCTTAAGTATACAGCTAAAATATCATATTAGGTTAATTAGTAATTTCTCAAGACTTTTTTACATGTTTAAATTTTCTACTCTGCGCTGTCCAATTTATTAGGAACACAGTGGGCACAGAGTGAATTTTCTGTTGCAACGCTTCCATGGTGTATATCCAAGGAACCATGTCTGGATTCTTTTTTTTTTTTAAACCCATGTTGACCTTAATGCTTTTACGTAATTGTATTATGTTCATACTGTAAATATAGCAACTGGCAAGCTCACTGAAGAACTCCATTATGTTCATGGAGCTACTTTTATTATGATCATACCAAAAGGAGAAAAAGTAGGTGGTGTCCATGGATTTATCCTGTCGATGCCAACTTTTGATTCTGCCATCTGCATGTAGCAGCAGAAGTAGAGAGTAATCAGACGTGCAGATGTTTATTCAATCTTCCTAGCCTCAGATTCATGTTCTTGCTGATAGGAGTGTAACCCAATCTGGTCTTCTGTTTCTGTAAGCCAACTGGCGATGGGTTTGCGTTTTTAAAACACTTTGCTACTCACCACAGTTTATAAAGAGTGGCGAAAGTGTTAGCCATCTTCTCTTGGTTTCTCTAATGTAAAACTAATTACACATCTCGTAAAGGATGGACAATAAGCAACTGTGGTGATCCACAACGAAAAATTATGCTACTTTGAAGCCATCATTAATGTGTGTATTTACCATCAAAATTAACTGCATGCAAAAGTGCCACAGATTTGTTTGGGCAGAGAAGTAAAATACTTTTTCAATGTATTCGGCTCATCCTGTCTTTTCCTGTGTTAAAATTCCTTAAAAAAGGAAAGCCATGTCCAGATCATTCTTTAGGCTTTTGAAGCTTTAAGGATAATTTAAGCCACTGATTTATTAGTCGGATGAAAAACGAGCACGGCAGGAATTCTGTGTCTGTGCAGTGGATTGTGCAGAGGTCAGTGTATCCATTTTTCCCCCATTATGGTAATGCAGGCCATTTCATGAGTTATGACTTTCTTAGGAATTCTACAGTTATGAAAAATAAGGCTATAAAATAATTTCCAGACTATTTCAGATGTTGGATTTATTTACACAGATATTTATATCAAATCAGGCCTGTGTTAATGTAACGGTTAAATTTATCATCATAATAATAATAATAATAATAAGTATCTATCTATCTATCTATCTATCTATCTATCTATCTATCTATCTATCTATCTATATGTCTATATGTCTGTTTGTCTGTCTGTTTTTTAGAACCATAAAGGCATGGCCTACATTCATATTACAAACCACATTGTTCAATTAGGTTTTTTCGTCAGATTGGATTTGAACATCACTATTGTTCACGCTCAGAATTACAAGTGACTTTTATCTGACTCTAATGTGCACATGTCTGTCCTCTGAAACAGCACACATGCGCACATCGATACGTCATTGCTCTCACCATCTGGTTTAAAACATGACGTATTTGTGCAACCACTCATTCATTTCAAACAATGGTTGTGATTTAAGCAAAAGTATGCTTGGGATTTAGCTCTGGAGGATAGCAAGCAGTTAATTAGCTGTATTTGTTGAGGTTCAGATTAAGAAAGAAAGCCAGACTTCTTGCTTTAGCTGTTTAAGCAGGTGTTGGTAGCACTGCTATGAAATACCCGTGTTGCTGGTGCTGACTGACGTCAGTGAGCATCCAACACATCGCAGAGGGAAAAAGGTTCATGAATTTCGATCTGACTGTTTTCATTCAAGCTGCTGGAATGCATATCAGATATACTTTATATCCAACATGAGATTTTAAATGATGTCAAAACAGATCCAATTTTTTATGCTAGTATTTTAATAAATATATTTACATACATTCAGTAGCATGTTAACATATGAACATCTATCTATCTATCGATCTATCGATCTATCTATCGATCTATCGATCTATCTATCGATCTATCTATCAATCTATCGATCTATCAGTTTTTAAGTTCTTTATCACGTACACATAAAATAGACTTACTATATGTAAGACAGATGCATATTTTACTATTGATTTCCCACTGATTCGCCATGTTACTACTTCATTGCTATTTATTACAGTCCATAAAGGAGCAACGGGATCTCAGTGGTTAAAGTTGTGATACAGCAAACAGAAAGTTATAAACTAGAATCACAGTGCTTTCAGAGAGACACTGCTGAGTACCTTACCAACCTTAAGCTTAAACTGCATTGTTCCTAAGTCAGTTAATAAATGTGCAGTGCAGGTTCTGATTTAATTTCAGTATTTCCAAATTGTAAATAAAATGACCCCTTTTTGCAGTTTTCCGGTTCATCTATGGAAACGACTTTGGCGGCCATGGAATTGTCTCTTGCGCTGAAACACCAGAAGCACTGTATCAGTAGGAAAAGTGCTTAGTAAGATTGAGTGTGAGACACCGAGCAGAGTGTCCCGTGTGTCCTAATCTGACTGTGACATTTCTGCCTACGATTCCCATCTCCTAATGCTGGCATTTTCTCCAACACCGAAATCGATCACAGACATTCACAGGGCATGACTTGTAGATCAGAGACTCTCCACTGAGAGACAAAAAATGACTGAAGAAGAATGCAGAGAGTGAAGAAATATGATGAGAGCTTCTCCAGAGAGAGAGAGAGAGAGAGCAAAATATGACCGGTGAGTCGAGAGGAATTGAAATCATCATGGAAGAAGAAGGACAAGAGAAAATAGAGGAAAGGATGGAAAAGATGAAAGAGAATGATGGAATGAGAGTGGAGCACAAATCTGAACTGAACGCTGAAGGTCATGTGAATCTGATGTATTAATCTGTGAAAAGATGGAATAAGATGGAATGGTGGTACCGCACATGAGGAGGACCTGACATTTGGTGCACTACATTTACATCATGTAATGACCTTCTTTTTGATGCTTTACATGCACAAGCACTGTTTTGCTTACTACAAGGGACACAGAATGTACATGCAGAATCTTTAATCACTCAAAGCCATAGACTTATGCATGATATAACCCAGACCTTCTTGAAGCCCCCAAATTGTGCTCAACCACACCCCTACTCCCACATAATATGCACATCATGACATTGATGTGGATTGGACGTTTGTATTTGCCATTAGATCCTTTTTGACAACCTGCCTAATTGCTTCAGTGTAAAAATTTCCATCCAGCTTCACTCAGTCCTGAGAAAGTCGTACTGCATTGTGTGAATTTTGTGCTTTGCTTTCTGGAGTATTGGATTTTTCTTTATTTATTTGTAGTTTTTTGGTGTGTGTCCTTTCTTAATATCCATAACTCTGTGGATTATGGTTTGGTCTTATTTTTGTGTTTTTATCATATTTATGATTCTGTTGATTACTGATTGGACCGAATTTGTGTTTGCATGGAAATTTCTGAACTCTTTTCATCCTTGCTTGGACTCCTTGCTGTTTTGCATTCAGATATTTTATTTCAAAGCTAAAAAAAAAACAAATATATTATTATATTCCTGTCTTTTAGTCTGCTGTGAAACCGGGCTCCTAGTGTGCATTGTACCTCACTGTTATAGCACTTCTCTTACTGTAGCACATAAGCAGCCTTGATTTAGTCCCTGATGTGGATGGCACCCTAATGGTTTCTGGTATCAAATTGGTCATTTTTCCTGGAGGAGTGAATGTGATTGGTCAACGCTTCTGCAAGAGTGAGTGGAATTGGTCAAACATCCTGCAGGAATGCATGGGATTGGTTCAACATCCTACAGGAGTGATTGGTATTGGTCAACCAATCTCCAAGAGTGAGAAGGATTGGTCTAACATTATTTCAAAGGTGAGTGGGATTGGTCAAACTTTCTGCAAATGTGAGTGGGATTGGTCAAACGTCCTTCAGGAGTGATGGAAATTGGTTGAACTTAGTAATTTGGATTAGTCAAACCTTCTGCAAGAGAGAATGGGATTAGTCAAACTTATTTCAAAGGAGTCAAACTTCCCACAAGTGTGAATGGGATTGGTTAAACCTTCTGCATAAAGTAAGTGACTGGAATTCTGCAAACTTCCAGGAAGAGTGCATGGTATTGGCAAACATTTGCAAGAGTGAGTGGGATAGGTCAAACAATCCCCAAGAGTGAGTCAGATTAGTTAAACTTCTTTCAAAAGTGAGTGGGATTGGTCAAACATCCCCCAAGTGTCAAACCTCCTGCATAAGTGACTGGAATTTGTCAAACTTCCTTCAAGCGTGAATGGTATTGGCAAGTGTTCAGCAAGAGTGAGTGGGATTGGTCAAACTTGTTGCCGGATTGAGTGGGATTGGTCAAACGTCCTGCAAAGGTGGGTGGGATTGATTACATTTCTTGTATGAGCGAATGGGATTGGTCAAAACTCTTGTAATAATGAGTGGGACTGGTCAAACTTTCTGAAAAAGTGAATAGGATCAACCAGTCCTCCTACAGGAGATATGAAATTGGTGGCACTACTTGGAGGATTGAGTGGCCAAGCCACTAGATGCAGTGGCGGTCCGGAGGGTTGCATCAGGAAGGGCATCCAGTGTAAAAGCTGTGCCAAGCTTGTCTGGATGGTCTGCTGTGGTGTGACTCCTTGCCGGGAGCTTTCAAAAGACCACTATCAACAACTTGGAAGATTGAGTGGGATTGGTCAAAGCCTGGAAAAGGACAGAATTCCTGCAGAAATAGACAGAAATAGAATAGACAGAAATAGAATTTAAAAAATGCATTTGTCCTGTGAGACAACACTTTCACTGTGAATTGGAGACCTCAGGGACTGCAGTGTTCTCCTCCACAAGGTCAAAGGTCATGTGTAATCCTTGCTTTGGCAGGGTAAATCAACAGCATACACACACTCTCACAGATATCCACAGCAGTCTTTGCTGCAGGGAGTGGAAGTGGACATAAGCTTTGCCATCTGTACTTTATACTACCACTGTCAGCTACAAAAACACACACATGCGCCACACACCACATACCCACAGAGAATAAATTGCCAGAGGTGTGTGTGTGTCAGGCTGCTGTCCATAATCTCACATCTTCTCCCCTCCAACCACAGCAGTTTGTATTGGACATGTTGGGAAAAATGGTAATGGGCTATGCTGTATTCCGCAGATGAGAGAGAGAGAGAGAGAGGGAGGTGCATGTAAATGTCGATGTACGTGTGTGTAAGAGGATGAGTGAAAGAGTGGAGGAAGAAGAATGTTTTATTAATGTATTATTACAGACTTCTCAAACATCAGGAACAGTGCAGAATACCGCCTTCTGCATTTTATATTTAATAGAAACGCAGTGTGTGCGCGTGCGTGTGTAGGAATGTACAGGAAGCCCCTATCCAGTGTTTAAACAGCTTGTGTCCTCATTGCAGCTCTCAACAGGATTTTAACTGTCAAACATCTCCTGGTTATCTGACCCACCTCTGTCTGTCCAGTGAATATGTGTGTGTGACCCAATTATGGCCCAGCATGTCACAGTTCTGTGTGGGTGTGTATAAGGCTACATTTACATTTTCAGCCTAAAGTGAATTAAATCTGATTTATTTTTTTTCCCTCTAATTTAGGACTAAAAATCTAATGTTTTTCAGATTAGATCTAAATCACTTTTGTAAGTTGTCCTAGATCGGAAATATTGTGCAGTTTATCCAAGACTTGTTTATGTTACTTTAATAAGAACGGTCAGATCGGAGTGCATGCAATTTTTTTTGCCTCTGCACATGCATAGGGCGCTCGCTGACATCAGTCAGCTCCAACAGCATGGGGATGTCACAGCCGCACCAGCAAGTGAGCCATCTGGCTTTCTTTCTTCTTCACATTACAAGCCATATTGTTCAATTAAGACTTTTGCATATCATGGATTTGCATCATTCATTCATTCATTCATTCTTTTTCTTTACTGCTTATCCTGTTCAGGGTGATGGGACACCAGGACACGAGGCAGGGTATGCCGTAGACAGGTTGTTCATCTATTGCTGGACACATACACTATGGGTTATTTGGGAATGCCAATCAACCTAATCAGCATGTGTTTGGACTGTGGGTGGCAACCAGGAGGAAACACTACTTACAGACCTGAGGCAGGAATCAAACCCTCGGCCCTGGAGCTGTAAGGCCACAGTACTAACCACTACGCCACTGGGCTACCACATTCATAATTACAAGTAATTTACCTGACTCTAATGTGGATGCTTCTATCCCCTGAAACTAGGGATAAAAAAAAATGCACAAAGGCAAAAAGTCACATGAGTTCTGACCTGACCAATATGTATCCGATCTAGGACCAAAGTGACTTAGGTGCGATCTAAAAAACATCAGATTTGTGGTCTGTCTAAAAATCCAAGTCTCTTTAGGCTAGTAATGTTTAAGCAACCTAAAAAGCCACTTGTAATTCTAAATATAAACTGTCATGACATGCAAATCTGATCCGACAAAAATCTGAATTGAGCAAAGTGGTTTGTAATTTGAACCTTGCCTAAGTATGAGCCTCGTTATGCTTGCTTTTGAGTAACAGTGAACAAGCTTGGAAAGATTTCACCAGAGCCACTCCTTAAATTGCAGCGTTGTGCCTGCCAAGTGTACAGTTTGAAGCTTCTGGAATATGAAGATGATTTGTGTGTGTGTGTGTGTGTGTTTGTGCGGTTAGAACATTCTGCAGATGCATTTTATAGGCTAGCTGATGCGTTTAACGTCTGCTTTTTGTTTTATTGTACTCTTACAGCAATTTAAAATCTGTTGCAATCACTCGTTTTATGTACATTTCTATATACGGTATTTCAATGAGACTTATTCACGCATAATAAATACAAGTCATGGTGCTTAAGTTTGAACGTTGCCATGTAGGCTGCCATATTTAAACCTACGGCCTAGTCCACGCATACACTGGTTTGTTTAAATATAAGTTTTTCTTTCTTTCTGTTTCTTAAAAAAATCTTCGTCCACAAGAAAATGCAAAAACACATTGTTAAGCATGCCAAACCAACTAACTGTAGACCGTGCTGGCTAATCAGAAGCCTGCAAAAAAAAAAAAAAAAAAAAGTCACTGGGTACACACTCTGACGCCAAACACAGGTGATACAGCGCATGTGGCACACAGTCGTCAGTTGTTGCAAAGTTTCTGAATATCTTAATTTTAAAAGGAGTTTTCCATAAGGTCCATTTTCAGGGTTTGTGTGTGGATGAAAGGACAGTTTGTGGCAAATCTTGGGACTGCATACCTGTATGCAAAATTCTTGTCTAGCAGACAGCATATGGAGGAAAAACAAACTGTTTATTATATTATTTATTTGTATTTAAATGATTAATGTGCCAAGTGCTGAAAAAATTATTTGTCTTAAACGTCACTCTCTGAGCATAAACTAAATGGACAAAAGTATTTGGCCAAACCATTGGACAATGACCAAATACATACACTTAAATATGGAGTTGGTCCCCCTTTTGCAGCCATAACAGCCTTCACTCTTCCTGGAAGGCTCTTAAAAGATGTTGGAGTGTTTCTGTGGGTATTCGTGCCCATTGATTCTGTAGAGCATTTATGAGGTCAGGCACTAATGTTGGACGAGAAAGCCTGGCACACAATCTCCTTTCCAGTTCATCCCTAAGGTACTTGATGGGGTTGAGGTCAGGGCTCTGTTCGGGATGTTCTTCCACATCAAACTAATCAAACCATGTTTTTATAGTCCTGGCTTTGTGCACTGGGGCACAGTCATGCTGGAATAGAAAAGAGCCTTTTTCCAAACCTTTCCCACAAAGATGGAAGCATAGCATTGTCCAAGATGTCCTATTATGCCTATGCCTGATCGAAGCTCTTTGAATTCAGTAATTAACAGGTTTGTCATGGGATTTTGTCTATATAGTGTACTGTATATCAACCTAATAATAATTAACAGCTAATATTTTGAAATCACAAAACATTGTGGTTCCAGGGCCAAAGTTTAGAAGAAAGATCAGATGTTTAATCAACTTCTGTACATTTTAACACTTTCCCCTTCACATTAATATTGATTTATCTGCCAATTTTATTTCTTTTAAACAAATTACATAATTCTTAATTGCTTTTATATTTTATACAAAAAAAAAAAACCCTGATGCTTGTGTGATTAATGATGTCTGTTTGGAGATGATGTTGATATCACCTTGAAAAATCTATTGTTAATGAAAAGCTGTCACTGTGCTTATGACAAAGACAAATCTATAACTGGGTGATGGGGAATGGCACCACATTATAGATGAAACATAGTTTTTTTTTTATCTAAGTATTTTAACACTTTTAAAAACTAATAAAAAAAGATACTTCAAAAAATTTAAACAAACTGATAATTATAATTCATACTTTTTTCCTTTATTTTTTCTAATTTTATTTCCACACACGTACAGTACACACACACACATATATACTATTTTGATTATTATTTTGTAAAGGTGCTTTGCAACAGTGACCATTTTAAAAAATACTATGTGAAGAAATTTAAGTTTAATTTAATTAAACATTTTGCTAGTTGCATAAGAGAAGAAAAATAAATTAGTTAGCCATGTTTGCTGTGTCACCCCTTTAAACTCCCCAGGACACTCCAGAGGTCCATATGTACACTTAGGCTTTTTCTTACATACACACCATGGGGCAGCTCGATAAAAGTTCTAACCATTGGCTGATACAGTAGAAAAAAATTACAAACACAATGGCTATTTATGTTTATACTAGGTCATTACATACGTCTTATGCAACTGGCTTTATGTAGTATTTACAATACCATAAAAAAGTTTGGACAAGCCCTCTAATTCTAATTCTAAATCCCCTTCTAATTCTAAATGTTAATGTTCGTGTACAGTATATTACTATTTTTATTTTTATGTACAGTATATTTCTATTTTTATCCTAGTTAAATTAAAATGTTCTATTATATTTCTTTTATTCCTTTTTTTCTTTTATTCATATTTATTTCTTATTATAAGTTTTAATTATCTTTTTAAGGTCACTGGCAGTCGTATAAGCATTTTACTGCATATCGTACTGTGTATGTAATAAAAATTTTAATTTGAATTTGGTCTTTTCTGATTTTTATTTCTTTGTACATTGTAAAAAAAAATGCTAAATGCATCCACAATATGCAAGAATCTTCTTTAAACAGTTGATATTGAGATTTGTCAGCTACTTACCGTGTGTTCTGTAAAGTCTTCATAACGGCTTTAATCTGTGGTGCTGTTTGTTAATTGGTGATTTCTGAGGCTGGTGACTCTAAATGAACTTCTTCTTTGCAGCAGATGTAAGTTTTGGTCTTGATTTCCTGGAAAGGTCTTAATAAGAGCATGTTTCATCATGGTGCTTTATGGGTTTTGCAAATACACTTGACAATACTGTTTTTGCAAGAACTATTCCAGAACAGCTGACCTTGATCTCTTAAAATAACAATCTGATTGTTGTTGTTACTTAATTACATAATGCCATATGTGTTATTTCATAGATTTGAAATCTCCAGTATAGTTCTAGAATGTAGACAAATGCATTCAAATTTGTGTCCAAACTTTTGACTGGTACGGTATAATTATTCCATTACTTACTTGCTTACTATACTTACTGTACTTGAGTATAAAAAGAGAAACACGTGGACTTTATTTAAATTAGTACCTTATTAAATTATATTCTGATACTATCAAAAAATGTGAATGACTGTGAAATAAACACTTTGTCAGCACAAGGCCAATGCATCACTTTCCAATTCCGCTTTAGGTTTCACTTTCCATAATTGCATTGGCTTTGTGATTAAAATAAGCACATTTAAGATTATTTGCTGCTGTTCAGCATGCCCTGTTTTTCAAACATTCCCTGAACTCAGCATGATTTTATGATTTTTATTTTCCTTTTTTTTTAAACACTACAGCGTTAAGACAGCCAATACCTAAATAATAATAATGATAATAATAATAATAATAATGTGGCGTGGGTGGGGTTTGAGTAATAACCATCATGCTTTGCGGGAGGGACTGTTATGTGTTCACCGTGTTGGGGAAATGTGTCTGGGGTAGTGGCTTCGGCCAGGGTGTGTGTGTGTGAATCAGAAGTGTGTCTTGTTGATTGTTTGTGTGACTTTCGTGTTATGGAAAATAAAGTACTCCCAGCCATTTGCATTGGGCAGCAAGGAAGCTCACTCGTCTCTCCACGCTCATTGGTAGCTTTGAAAAACGCTACATTTGGTGTCAGAAGTGGGATGGAGAGTAGCGGGTTAGAGCGGCGACCAGAGCGGAGCTGCACGTTCCAGGTTCCTGCACGGGACCTTGGGGGGGGATTCCTCCAGTGACGCAGCACCAGAGCAAGCTACAGCTCCGTGCCCCGTCCGCCAGCGAAGCGACCTGCAGCTGCGCCTGCCGGCCTACAACGGCGCCGTCGATCCCCACGCGTTCCTCGCCCAGGTAGAGCTAGCCGCCGACTTCGCGGGCTGGTCCTCGGCGGAAACAGCCGTCCGGGTGGCCCTCTCGTTGGAGGGTGACGCGCTGCGGGCGTTGGAAGACCTCCGGGCTGATGAGCGGAAGGACTGGGCGAAGCTACGGGAGTCGCTCCGCTTCCGGTTCAGCGCAGGTGACCGTAAGGAGGCCGCGTGCGAGGAGCTGGCAACCCGCGTGCGGAGCGCCTCCGAGCCACTGGGGGCGTTCGCCATGGACCTGAGGTCTCTCGCGCGCAGAGGCTACCTGGAGTTCGGGTCCGTCCAGCAGGAGGAGCTAGCGCGCCGTGCGTTCCTGCGGGGAGTCCGGCCGTGGCGGCTGCGCGAGCACATCCGGTTAGCGGCATCGGCTTCCTTGGCTGAGGCGCTGCGCTAGGCTGAGCGCGCCGAACCCATCATGGCAGAACGCCACGGCGAAAGAGCCGAGCGACCTCCCGTGACTCAGGGCCGCTCGGTAGGTGAACCTAGCCGGGGACAGGGCAACCCGTCGCGGCTAGGCCCCGACCCAGCTTCCGAGGTTCCGCGACGTCGCCGAGGCCAGGGACCGCCGGATTACCGATGCAGTGTTCTCAGGCCTGAGGACAACGTACCCCAGCAGCCGTTAAAACTAGCTTCGGGGGCGCCGAGGTGAAGCCGGCTCCCACAGCCTTCTTGGTTTCCCCAACTACCGGGTTCAACCTCCGGTCAGGACGTGCAGGAAATCGCTCGGGGGTCTACGTTAACTGTGGCCTGGACAACGTTTCGCTGCGGGCGCTCGTGGACACTGGCTCCACAGTTTCGCTGCTGCGCTGGGGAGTACTAGGACAAGGCGATCGCGGTTGTATGCTGCCGGCCCCAGCCGTGAGCATTCGCACCGTGTCGGGGAGCTATCTAGAGATACGGGCCTGTCGCACAGTGCGCATACAAGTAGGTGCAATCATTCTTTTTCATCCATTCTTGGTGGCCGACATTGAGGATGATTGTATCTTGGGGTTGGATATTTTGGAAAGGTGGGGTGCAGTACTTAATCTCGTTGACGGAACGTTGCGTGGTAGCTTCGGGTTAGCCAGGTTGCTAGTGCCCAAAGCGCAGCCGGACATGTTAGTGGAGCACACCAGGGGGGCGGAACTTCCGGCGGGCGCGCCATGTAAACATCCGGTAGCAGACCGAACGAGAATAATGGCCGAGCTTATGCAGCGTAGCAGCGTAGGGCTCAGTCAGACACAGGCCGACACCGTGAAATCCCTGCTACACGAGTTCGCAGACATTTTCGCGGTTGATGAGAGCGAGTGCACACATACCAATTTGGTGCAGCACACGATTGATACGGGTAACGCAGCGCCTGTTCGGCTACATCCGAGACGCCTCCCATTAGCTAAACGAGCTATCGCCGAGCAGAAGCTGCGCGAGATGGCCGACTCGGGCGTCATAGAGCCAGCGTCCGGACCGTGGTCTTCACCCGTTGTGCTCGTGCGTAAAAAGGACGAATCGTGGCGGTTTTGTGTGGACTACCGGCGGTTAAACGAGGTAACGCGTAAAGATTCTTATCCGTTACCGCGGATAGATGACGCGCTGGAGCACGTTGCGGGCTCGGCGTGGTTTAGCTCGTTGGATTTGCGTAGCGGGTATTGGCAAGTAGAGCTCGCCCCGGAAGCACGACCAAAAACCGCGTTCTCGATCAGCCAAGGGCTATGGCAATTCCGGCGCATGCCGTTCGGCCTCTGTAACGCGCCAGCGACGTTCGAACGGTTGATGGAGAAAGTGTTGACGGATATTCCTCGCAACCGTTGCGTCGTTTACCTGGACGATTTATTGGTGCACGGCAAGGAGTTTGAGGTCGCGCTAGCTAACTTGCGTGAAGTATTTTCGGCTATCCGGCGGGCGAATTTGCGGCTCAACCCCAAAAAGTGCCAGCTGTTGCGGCGGGAGACGGGTTTTCTAGGACACATAATTAGTGCTAGAGGTATTGCCACCGATCCAGCAAAAATTGCGGCAGTGCAGAATTGGCCTGAACCGCTAAATGTGTCACAACTGCGCACCTTCCTCGGGTTAGCCTCTTACTATCGCCGGTTCGTGAAGGATTTTGCCACGATCGCCAGTCCGCTGCACGGCCTCACGAAAAAGAATCAGCCGTTCCGCTGGGACAGGGCGCACGCGCATGCTTTCACTCGGTTACGGGAAGCTCTGGTCACGTCGCCCGTTCTCGGATACCCTGACGCGTCTCGTATGTTTATCCTTGACACGGACGCGAGCGATGTAGGGCTGGGGGCTGTCCTGTCTCAGGTGTCCGAGGGTAAAGAGCGTGTTATCGCCTACTTCAGCCGCGCATTGTCTGGACCTGAGAAAAATTACTGCGTCACGCGGCGCGAGCTGTTAGCGGTCGTCGCGGCCCTAAAACATTTTAGGCCGTATTTATACGGGCAATCCTTCTCGCTGCGGACCGATCACGCTTCGCTGGTGTGGCTACTTAGTTTTAAAGAGCCCGAGGGGCAGTTGGCGCGCTGGTTAGAGCGGTTGCAGGACTACGACTTTACCGTCCAGCACCGAGCTGGAAAACTGCATGGTAACGCGGACGCTTTATCCCGCCGGCCGTGTAGCAAAGAGCATTGTCGGCACTGCGAGCGGGTTGAAGAGCGCGTGCGTGGTCGCGACATCGAACACTCCCCGACCCCCGTGAATCGGAACATTCTCCCTGCGCAGTACTTCGGAGTCTCCGTCGGTAATCCGCCGTCCGAGCCAGCGTGCAGCCGAGTTACCGCGTCGCCTAAAGCATCGCCTGTAGTCGTTCCGCCTGTGCTCCAGATGGACTGTGATCAGCTAACTGCCGAGCGGGAGAAGGATCCGGCGCTGCAGCGGGTGCTGGGGTGGGTTAACGCGGGCCGGAGACCGGATTATGCCGCGGTTGCTCACCTGGGGCCCGAGGAAAAAGCTCTCCACTCGCAGTTCAACCGACTAGTGTTGCGGGGAGGTTTACTCTACCGTCACTGGGAACAACCGTGCGGCGCTGGAGAATCTTTTCAGCTGCTGGTGCCGCGGAATCTGGGAATTGGGAATGGTACACGGGCATGCGGGTGCGGGACACTTCGGAGTCACTAAAACGCTGCGGCGGTTGCGCGCTCGCTTCTACTGGCCGGGCTGCCACACGGATAGTGAACTCTTTGTGCACAGATGCGACATCTGCACGGCAAAGAAGGGACCTACCCAGCGTTCGCGGGCACCCCTGCAAGACTTTCGGGTGGGGGCACCCATGGAGCGTATGGGCGTGGACATTCTTGGGCCGTTTCCTATCTCCGATCGCGGGAACCGGTATGTGCTGGTGGCCATGGATTATTTTACCAAGTGGCCGGAGGCGTTCGCTGTCCCTGACCAGAGCGCTTCCACCACGGCTCGAGTGCTGGTGGATGAGGTGTTCTGCCGATTCGGCGCCCCGGAGCAGTTGCACAGCGATCAGGGGCGTAACTTCGAGGCGGAGGTGTTTGCGGCGGTGTGCGAGCGCCTCGGGGTGGAAAAGACCCGCACCACGCCCCTTCATCCGTAGAGTGACGGCCTCGTGGAACGCTTCAATCGCACGCTCACCACCCAACTCGCCGTGCTTACCAGCGACCGTCAAAAGGATTGGGACGAACATTTGCCTCTCGTGCTTTGGGCTTATCGCACAGCGGTGCAGGAGTCCTCACAGCTCACGCCAGCTGCGTTAATGTTCGGTCGCGAGTTGCGCACGCCCGTGGACCTTGTGTTCGGGCCTCCTCCACAAGTGGATTTACCCGCGAAGCCGGGGATGGATTACTTTTGTGCTTTAAAAGACAAACTGTTTCGTGTCCACGAGCTGGCGCGTAGACACTTGGCGAACGCCGGGGTGAAGCAGCGCCGCTTGTATGATACTCACATCCGGGGGCGAGACTTTGCTGCTGGGGAGCAGGTTTGGGTGTATTCCCCCGGAAGAAAAAGGGGGCTCTCGCCTAAGCTTATGTCGCACTGGGTGGGCCCCTGCACGGTCGTTGCTCAGCTCTCCGACGTAGTCTACTGGGTGCGGTTGACGGGGCGGTCGCGAGTGGTCGTGCTCCACCGGGACTGGCTCGCTCCCTACCAGCCCCACGTCAGCAAAACATCGAGCTCTGTGGAGGCCAGTCCGCCTCAGGAAGAGGGCTGCGCCCCGCCTTCCCCCGCAAAAAGACTCCGGCGTTCACAACGCCAGCACCGACCACCGTCACGCCTGCTAGACTGATTTCGCCATGGTGACCGGGGACGGTCGCGGCTCGGGTGGGGGCAGTGTGGCGTGGGTGGGGTTTGAGTAATACCCATTATGCTTTGCGGGAGGGACTGTTATGTGTTCACCGTGTTGGGGAAATGTGTCTGGGGTAGTGGCTTCGGCCAGGGTGTGTGTGTGTGAATCAGAAGTGTGTCTTGTTGATTGTTTGTGTGACTTTCGTGTTATGGAAAATAAAGTACTCCCAGCCATTTGCATTGGGCAGCAAGGAAGCTCACACGTCTCTCCACGCTCATTGGTAGCTTTGAAAAACGCTACAATAATTTACTTATTGCCTGTCTTAATGCTGTGGTGTGGTTTTTTTTTTTTTTTTTTTTTTTTTTACAAAAAATGTGTTTACAAAATATTAATTTAGTTATGAGATCTTTTGTAAGCTAAAATTTAAAACTAAAATTATTGTTGCTTTAATGTCACTTTTGAGAAAAAAAGACTAACAGACTAACTGAACCGAACAGTTTGGTACTGTAGATTATCATCTATTTAGTGCTAAATTACAGTTTTCAAAATAAAATCAGAAATATAACAACTGCCCACATAGTATGCTTTTAAACTGGGAGAGAAATGAACATGTATAATTTGATGAATGCAGGTAATCTGGTAATTTTCGTTTTTTTTTGTTTTTTTTTTGTAATGTTTTCAGGGTAGTTTAAGAAACTAATATAACAAAGAAACTGATATATCTTTAATATCTTCATATTCAAAGCAGAAAAAAGAGTCCTGCACAAAATCTCAGCAAATTGTCCAGCTTTTTATTTCATTACTGCTAATGATGCATCTAGGCAAAAACTAGTTTAGGTTAAAATAAAATAAAATAAAATAAAATAAAACAAAATAAAATAAAACAAAAAGGTCTGAATACACACATATTAAAACTGAAACAATTAATCAATGTATAGTGCAGCTTTTAATTGGCTTATATAAACTAGCTCTCTATTTACATCAGCATACATAGTTGTTAATTGGCCATTTATGTTTGTCTTTTAATAAAAAATGAATATATTATTGGATACCCCAGTAAATAAATAGATGCTAGGGGTGTTCAAGACAAAACTGGACTTTTGATTGTGCAGAATAACAGAACACAGTTACGAGAGTAAAAAATGATCCCAGCATTTCCTTAGTGCTTTAAGTACCATCAAGGTAAAAAGTTTTCTCATTATGCTGGAGCCATGATCGCACTGGCTGCTTCATGTCTGAAACTCTGGCCTCCCAGGAACTCCTTTAATGCCCCAAACATGTGGTCAGAACTGTATGGGGGATGTGACAATCACTTTCAGACTAATTCCTATAATGTTAAATGTTGTTGCTAAATGGTTGTGTCTACAGTTCCTACAGATAAATGCATCTTTTCCACAAGTTGACAAAAAGTAACGGCTGCGGTGGGCTCTGAGGCACCTCGGCCGGGATCGTCCTACACGGATGTATGGCCTTCTTTGAAGTGTGTGTGCCATTCAAATGTTTTATGCGGCTTTGAGTCGCATCATTACCAGTTTGACTTGTAATTAATACATTTTAGCTTAATCTTTTTTTTTAAACTATGTTTAAATAATGAAATAATTGTCAATTTTAAAATCCTTTACCAGCTGTAGTCCTCCATGATGTTTTTGATGATGATGGTGATGATGCACCCATTAGCACCCAAGGTCCCTGGGTGCTAATATTAAGTCACATGTCTTGAGAACTTGGGACAACTCACTGCACTCAATATTTTCTACTGAAATGAACCTTAACTAAATATTGCTCCTTTTCCAGAGCAAACCATTTAAGGGTTAAATGAAAAGTCAACGCTCATTCATTGTGACATATAGTACAGTACAATTACTAGGAAACCTAAATAAAAAAAAGAGAAAGAACAAAACGAAACAAAAAAACAAAGACAAAATCAAATCAAGGTCAGAATGAACATTGATATATGATGATTATGACTAGATACAGGACATGACCTCAGATTTGATGCCCCTTGCTGATCTCTGGTAGACATGATTTTTTGACAGTTTCTCTCCTAAACCCTGTGTTTAAAGTGCTGTTTGTTGAGATCAGATTACGGAAACTGATCTGCTGTTGTAATAGTGAAAACGTAAACAGTGAACGACCTGTCATCTCCCTCTCAACAGCTCTAATCCCCACTTGATAAATCGATAACTCCCGTAATCCCTGTGTGTTTAAGAGACAGTTTGTGCCTGAGCAGGTGACTGCAGTGACCCGAATGAGTTTTGGGGAAAAAAAATGAATGGATAAAAAAAGTTTCCTGACATGCAGGATCCAAGTCATTAAACATGACAGCTCATATCTTGAAGCTTTATTCCTTTTTTTTCCTCTCATCCTGACACATCTTTGGAATTTAGTTAAAGCTGTTGATGCAGCAGATGCCTAAGAGCTAAGAACAGAATGTGATGCGTCAAGCTGGAAGAAATGACAGAAAGTTGGCCTATGCTTGGTTTTACTGTATAAAACGTGTATTCAGTTCATATAGATTTTGATGGTATGGTTGTAAAGCTGGGTTTGAGGTGACACAAAGCCTCCTCTGTCTCCAAACCTGCAATCTCTAGATATCCAATCATAATGACAGCTTGACCTGAGTTTCATTTGGGTACGAAAATGATCTTTGGTGTCACTTACAGTACTTGTTGTATATCAGTAAGTAACCTCATCCACATTGGTGCAATTAACTGCAGAGGTGTTCAGGTCAAACCAGGACTTGTGATAAGGCTTTTCATGAATGAAGGCGTAAAACTGATTGACATTCATAAGACTTCAAGAACAGTACGCTGATGCGGTAAAACAGAAGTAAGGCATGCAGAGAAACAGCTTTTATACCTTAGTCAGTCATGCAATGTCAAAGAGAATGAGAAGCACAGTTTGGAGCTATTTAACCCTCATAAACTGCAGTGAAGCAGAGATGTGAAATATGTCAAATGTTGGTAAGGTACTATATTGTGGCACCATAACCCCATGACAATGATAAAACATATGAAAGCTTGCCACACAAAAGCGTATGAGTAGTGTTAGAGTAGAAGTGAGGAGGGGTGGCGAGATACCCCTGGGACTGTATATACTGGGACAGTATAACACTGTATGCTTGGTGTAGGTATACTGGGACAGTATAACACTGTATGCTCTGGGTAGGTATACTGGAACTGTGTAACACTGTATGCTCTGGGTAGGTATACTGGGACAGTATAAAACTGTTCTGTATGCTCTGTGTAGGTATACTGGGACAGTATAACACTGTATGCTCTGGGTAGGTATACTGGGACTGTATAACACTGTATGCTCTGGGTAGGTATACTGGGACTGTATAACACTGTATGCTCTGGGTAGGTATACTGGGATTGTATAACACTGTATGCTCTGGGTAGGTATACTGGAACTGTGTAACACTGTATGCTCTGGGTAGGTATACTGGGACAGTATAAAACTATTCTGTATGCTCTGTGTAGGTATACTGGGACAGTATAACACTGTATGCTCTGGGTAGATATACTGGGATAGTATAAAACTGTTTTGTATGCTCTGGGTAGGTATACTGGGACTGTATAACACTGTATGCTCTGGGTAGGTATACTGGGATTGTATAACACTGTATGCTCTGGGTAGGTATACTGGAACTGTGTAACACTGTATGCTCTGGGTAGGTATACTGGGACAGTATAAAACTATTCTGTATGCTCTGTGTAGGTATACTGGGACAGTATAACACTGTATGCTCTGGGTAGATATACTGGGATAGTATAAAACTGTTTTGTATGCTCTGTGTAGGTATACTGGGACAGTATAACACAGTATGCTCTGGGTAGGTATACTGGGACTGTATAACACTGTATGCTCTGGGTAGGTATACTGGAACTGTGTAACACTGTATGCTCTGGGTAGGTATACTGGGACTGTATAACACTGTATGCTCTGGGTAGGTATACTGGAACTGTGTAACACTGTATGCTCTGTGTAGGTATACTGGGACAGTATAAAACTGTTCTGTATGCTCTGTGTAGGTATACTGGGACAGTATAAAACTGTTCTGTATGCTCTGTGTAGGTATACTGGGACAGTATAACACTGTATGCTCTGGGTAGATATACTGGGATAGTATAAAACTGTTTTGTATGCTCTGTGTAGGTATACTGGGACAGTATAACACTGTATGCTCTGGGTAGGTATACTGGGACTGTATAGCACTGTATGCTCTGGGTAGGTATACTGGAACTGTGTAACACTGTATGCTCTGGGTAGGTATACTGGAACTGTGTAACACTGTATGCTCTGGGTAGGTATACTGGGACAGTATAAAACTGTTCTGTATGCTCTGTGTAGGTATACTGGGACAGTATAACACTGTATGCTCTGTGTAGGTATACTGGGACAGTATAACACTGTATGCTCTGGGTAGATATACTGGGATAGTATAAAACTGTTTTGTATGCTCTGTGTAGGTATACTGGGACAGTATAACACTGTATGCTCTGGGTAGATATACTGGGATAGTATAAAACTGTTTTGTATGCTCTGTGTAGGTATACTGGGACAGTACAACATTGTATGCTCTGGGTAGATATACTGGGATAGTA
This sequence comes from Clarias gariepinus, assembly GCF_024256425.1. Lineage (NCBI taxonomy): Eukaryota > Metazoa > Chordata > Actinopteri > Siluriformes > Clariidae > Clarias > Clarias gariepinus. Next base: position 10,258,265 of record NC_071104.1, read on the forward strand.
TAAAACTGTTTTGTATGCTCTGTGTAGGTATACTGGGACAGTATAACACTGTATGCTCTGGGTAGGTATACTGGAACTGTGTAACACTGTATGCTCTGGGTAGGTATACTGGGACAGTATAAAACTGTTCTGTATGCTCTGTGTAGGTATACTGGGACTGTATAACACTGTATGCTCTGGGTAGGTATACTGGAACTGTGTAACACTGTATGCTCTGGGTAGGTATACTGGGACAGTATAAAATTGTTCTGTATGCTCTGTGTAGGTATACTGGGACTGTATAACACTGTATGCTCTGTGTAGGTATACTGGGACTGTATAACACTGTATGCTCGGTGTAGGTATACTGGGACTGTATAACACTGTATGCTCTGTGTAGGTATACTGGGACAGTATAACACTGTATGCTCTGTGTAGGTATACTGGGACAGTATAACACTGTATGCTCTGGGTAGGTATACTGGGACAGTATAACACTGTATGCTCTGTGTAGGTATACTGGGACAGTATAACACTGTATGCTCTGTGTAGGTATACTGGGACAGTATAACACTGTATGCTTTGGGTAGGTATACTGGGACAGTATAACACTGTATGCTCTGTGTAGGTATACTGGGACAGTATAACACTGTATGCTCTGGGTAGGTATACTGGGACAGTATAACACTGTATGCTCTGTGTAGGTATACTGGGACAGTATAACACTGTACTGTATCCTCTGTGTAGGTATACTGGGACTGTATAACACTGTATGCTCGGTGTAGGTATACTGGGACAGTTTTTGTAATTTTATCTAAGGTCAGCTTACATGGCATAAGATTTTGAAAACAACTTAACTTAGTATATAACATTTATGAATTCTTTTAATGTGTTTCTTGAGGAAAAGAAATGTTGTATAATTAAAAATAAATAAATAAATCAAAGTTACTTGGCAGCACGGGGGCTTAGCACCTCCAGGGTCCGGGTTCAAATTCCCGACCTCGGTGTCTGTGTGCACGTAGTTTGCGTGTTCTTCCCGTGCTTGCAGTCCAGAGACATGCAGATTAGGCTAATTGTTTCCAAATTGCTCATAGTGTGTAATTGTGTGTGTGTGTGTTTGTTTGTCCTCTGTGATGGATTGGCATCCTGTCCAGGGTGTACCCGCCTTGTGTGCATGGTGTCTGCACGTTCTCCCCATGCTTGGTGGGTTTCCTCTGGGTACTCCGGTTTCCTCCCACAGTCCAATTACCTGCAGATTAGGCTAATTGGCATTCCCAAATTGCCCATAGTGTGTGAGTGAGTGTATATGTGTGTGCCCTGCGATAGATTGGCACCCTGTCCATGGTGTACTCCCATGGCCTAAGTCTCCTGGGATAGGCTCCAGTCCCCTGCTACCCTGAATACAGGATAAAGCGGTATAGATGATGAGTGAGTGAGTTTGTATCAAAATGAGGAAAAAGTGTGTCAGTTTGTCCATGGCATCGTTGTTGGGCAGGTTTGAGTATTTTAAATGTTGTTGATGGATTCTATTATGTTATGGAGGATTTGGAAACACTCATCATCACTCTTAACAGCTGTGGTGAGTAGAAAAGCATCCCAGGATGCACAGACCATCAAATCATGAGGTCCTGGGGTTATAACTTTTGTTTGGACCTGCCTGGAATTTTTTCTAATGATGTTAGTTTGAATATAAATACTGTATAAAGAGCTTGGACAAACTGTAGTCAAAGCAGAAGCCTAATGTAAATGAGCACAGCTCTGAAAAAGCGGTAACTAATGTATTCAAAGTTGCATGTTAGTCGTGCATCGTCAAGCTTAACCTCAAGCTTAGTGTTGCACCTGACTGTTCCATCAGACCTGCATGAAAGAACAATGCTCGTATTTTTTTGTTGTGTCCCTTAGAACCCCAGTCTCTTCACACATTTCTAGCTTTGATCAGATTCTCTGGGCGCTGTTATGGAAAATGTGAAAATTAAAACAGCATTCTAAACAGCGTGTGTTTAGGATTTATTATGTTCGTTCTAAATAATTTATTTTGGATTTAAAAGTTATTGCACAATTGTGACTGCTTTCATTTATTTTATGCTTAACTATAGATAAGATCCATACATTAAAAAATTTAGGCTTACACACAAAGGAATACAGTATGCTTACACGACATCCGTATTGGACGAGGGTTCTGTTTTATTTCATGCATAGTATAACTGGGACATTTCCTTTTTGGACCATGTAAGTTCCTGGGAAGAACATCAGGACTGGGACAAGGGACGTCCAACATCAACTAACACACACACACACACACACACACACACACACACACACACATGCAGACAGCAAGTACTTATGACATCCACTTCAGTACCAAAACCACAACCCTGCACATTCCCATCGTCTGGACAGATGTTAGAGCGATTGTCAAGAATAAAAAGGGAAAAGGATCAAGGGAGGGTCCCAAGAAAAGTTTAAAACTTTTTCATTTTTTTTCATCATTAAAAGTAACACACAGACTTTGGACTGGCACGACCTCAAATTTTTCTTTTGAGTTTGTTTCTTTTGGTTTTTTTCTTTTTTTTTCTTTTTATCCCTCCTTCTGTCTCTTACTGCTCCTTAATGATCAGCTTGCATTCCCTCTAGAGCTAATTTCTTCTTCACCTAATCCCACCCTCTGTGTGTGGGGGAGATGTTCATGATTCCTTTTGCTAAGATGTATTGCTTAGAGCATATTTTTCTTCATTTCAGCAATGCGTTTCTATTTAATGTAAGGGACGACAACAAAACTTCCAATTTATGCTAATGTATACAAGAACTATATTAACTACAATAAAGTAATTATTATTATTCTTTTATCGGTACTTCATAAAGCGATCTGATAAATAATGTAAATATAATGAACTAGCACAACCATTTATGCTAACCAGCTTGCAAGCCAAAGCAACATGAAAAATTCATAGGCTTTCTAATGATTACATACATAGTGTAAAAATGAAGTTGTAAGAGAAGCCGTCACTGTTAGCATCAGCTTTAACGATAATGATAATAATAATGATCACTTTAGTTACTTAAAGACCATGAATATGCGATTGAATCGCCTCGCTCTCGCTTCCTACTTTAATCTGTGATAAGAGAAGATGAGGGACATTTTGCACAGCCTGCTTCTGCATATTGGAATCTGAGAAGCTTTTATGGTGTATTTTAATACTCACAATAATAGTTTTTTTCCAACTATGATATTTATCATAGTCATGATAATAAATATTTGTATTTAGAATCTGTAAGTTTTTTAAATTTTTCCATTTTTCAATTTCATTATATAATAACATACGGGGGGGTTCAGGTCAAACTGGGACTTATACAGTCATAAAACTGATTGGCATTTATAGAAGACTTACAGTGATGAGACTCTTAGCTGCAGTAAACTATTCGAACAGTGCAAATGTGTTGTTAACTCTTGGAAGAGACGCATCTGTCTGTGAGAAATGTACACACCATCACCACTTGCACTTTACAGGAACTTGACTGGGAGTTATTGCCACATTCCCCGTACAGTCCTGACCTCGCTCCAAGCCATTTCCACATGTTTGGGCCATTAAAGGAGTTCCTGGGAGGCCAGTGTTTCGGACGTCAAGGTGGCAGTCTAATTATGGGTAAATCGTGCGTAATGAGAAAACATTCAACTTTGACGGTGTCCAAGCTCTAGTAAAAGACTGGGATAAGTGCATTAGTGTAGCAGGAGATTATATAGAAAAAAAAAGGGTTTTTACTCTCATAACTGTGTTCTGTTATTTTGCACAAACAAAAGGCCCAGTTTGACTTGAATGCTCTAGTTCTGAAACTCTGTTTATCCTTCATATTTTTTTTTATGACAAGATGTTACAAATACTAATTACTAAGTTGTTACATTGTTGCTAATAATACTACAGTATATATTATAATTCATATCATATGTTTATGAGATTAATGTAAAAGCTGAGTCTTTCTTGGGTCAAGACTACCTGGGTTACCTGGGTTTATTTATATGTGGCTTTAAGAAATGATCCCTAAAAGAATGCATATGAATACTTCTTCTCAAACTGTATCAAGACAATAATGACATGACATGAAGCAGATTCAGATTGAAAATCCTGCAAATTCATCCGCTTTCGAGTGCTATCTGATTAGGAGATAAACACATCTTTATAAAGCATGTTAACGTTCCCAACAGTCAATGTTTATCAAAGAGAAACACATAAAAATTCTTGTTTTGAACGCTCACTTGTCCTTCAGTCTCCCTCACAGTGTGTTAGACGTAATGTAAATTGTTGAGTCTGTGGTTTCTGCCATATTTACAGTATATGATTTTCCACGAATGCACTCTTATCATACTTCTATAGAACATGTTAAGTGGCGGAGCTTTCCATAAACCTCTAAGCATTGCTGTTTTTTTTGTTTCCCTCTCCGCTTTGTACAGCCAGCACCTCAGCACACTGTGTATTCAGATCTCAGCCATTTTTAATATCCTATTGACAGTCGGGTGAATAGGACAGCATCAATCATCACCCCGCTTTGCATCATAGAAGTGAAACCACCCCTCCTCGGACCATGTCTTTCCCACGACTGTCTTGAGCCGTCCCTTCTCCTCTCTTTTATTTCCATCACTCTGTCTTATTTTTCTCTCCATATTGAGAAGTTCTTATCTGTCAGCAGACCTTTTTCATATACATAATGCCAAGATGAAGTGTTTTGCTGTGTGTCCCCCGCGGCCTGTGCCAGAGTGCTGCTGCACAACAAGGACAGCTAAGGACAAATACTGTAAGAGCGTGCTTGTGGTGGAAAGAGCCGGAGTGCCATTTAGCTAAGCCCTCTGTAAAGTTTAAATGAGGCTGCTTCAGAAATCCTTCAGCATTAGAACTGACCGCTTTCTCACGATGAACCTGTCAAAATGTGTGGCCGTATGTGGTGTGTTTATTGCCTACTGGACATCATTAGATCCTCCGTCAGAGAGTGTGGGTTTGGATGTAAGACAATGTGCAGAACTGTGGTTATTGCTTAGGAAAGCTTTGGAGAGCCTATTATATGTGTGTGTGTGCGTGTGTGTGTGTGTGAGCGTAGAGCAAGGTGTATCGTATGGCAGCCCTGAGGCAAATAGAGACCCTCTAATGTAACATCTAATTAGGTAGCCCAGAGCATATGCTATAGTGTGTGTTTGTTTGAGAACGAAAGAGAAACAAGTGCACCAATGTTCTCCTTCTCAAACCCTTCAACTTTCCTTTACTGCACTCAGCAGCCCTCAAACTAGCCTTTAAAAAAAATAAAAAAATCTTGACATGTGTCTCCTCTTTTCTTTCTTAGCACCAATAAAACTTACAGAACCTTCCAGGAATGAAGCAAACAGACCAACTAAAGGTTTCTCCAGCTGTGGCCTGCCTACTTTGGGATTCATAGCAACTATGCTCAAGTTTTTTTTTTTACCTTTGCATCTTGTGGTATTACAAAGTTTTTTCTTTGCCTTTTCTTATCCCTTGCATTCTGGTCCCTTAGCCATGCTAGGTGTCTTTGACCTTTGACCTTGGATAAGGTGCCAATCCATGGCAGGGCACACACACACTACAAGCAATTTGGGAACACCAGTAAACCTAATCTGCATGTTTTTGGACGGTGGGAGGAAACCACCCAGAACACCCAGAGGAAACCCATCCAGCATGGGGAGAACATGAAAAACCCACGCACACAGACCCCGAGGCGGGAATTGGAGGTGCAAGGCATCAGTTCTGAACCACTAAACTACTGTGCTGCCTACAGTAAAATAAACACCTGACCATCACAGCCACATCTGCTTTTTTGAACATCACGTTTCAATTACGTGGGTATTAATAAGGAGGCATCTTTTCCTGTGGAACCAAAACTGCCCCTATTCATCCTGGAAGGCTATTGATTAGATTCTGAAGTGTGGCCAGACATGTATTATGATATGTCAGTGGGGGTGGTGGGGTATAACATTATAATAATAATAATAATCATAATAATCATAATAAGGATCCTGATTCTAATGTGTGAACTGGGCAAGCTACTGCCTGTCAACATCTCCCACTCAAAAGTACAGAAGTCAGGAGGGGGGAGGAGGGCAGCTAGGTGGGCGTCACTTCAGGTCATCTGACTGGTTGAGCTTAAACGATTCTGCCAGGAAGAATAAAAGAAGCTTAGAGAAGAAAGGTGCATCAAGCTTGTAGCATCATTGTAACGAGCTTGTTGCATGCTAGGACCGATACTGAGCAGTGGGGATTTGTGTGTTCAGTCACAAGAGTGTCACTGAGGTCAGACATGGGTGATGGGGTACACTTGGTGTTCCACTTCATTCCAAAGGTGTTCAGTGAAGTTGAGGTCAGGCATGGTCCTTGGGCCAGAGACTCGAGTTTTTCCATCTTCCATTTTCCATTTGGAACAGCTTTGCACAAATGTCTCAAGGTTACGATATAATGCTAAAAGTATATAATACATCAGTTGCTAATTTTATATCTTTCTTCCTTTCTTAAATAACTATAGTTGAGAAAGTTTACCTAACTTTAATAAAATAACTGGTTCCCAGCAGCACAGTGGCTTAGTGGTTAGCACTGTTGCCTTGCACCTCCAGGGTCTGGGTTCGATTCCCTCCTCGGGTCTAAGGGCATAAAGTTTGCATCTTCTCCTTTATACCTGGTTTCCTTGCATGGTCCAAAGGCTTAAAGATTAGTGTAATTGGCGTTCCCAAATTGTGTCCTGTATGTGTGTTCCCTGTGATGGATTGGTACCCTGTCCAAAAACAAAAAGTTGAAGTTGTGAGACCTTAGTGAAGTGTGTGTGAGAGAGAGAGACACCACCTCTTTTCTACACACTATGGCTACTGTATGTAAGTGTTTTTGTTCTTTTTGAGGGTCTGGACCTCAGAGCTAGTTATGAACAAGTTTAATGTAAAATAATAATAAATAAAAAGGGTTAACATTTTATAATGTTTTAGGCGCAAATGCTTGCACTGATTAGCTAAAGACAAATAAGCGAAGCACGAAACAATCTTTGAGAATCAGCCAAGTCGCATCATGATGGCTCCATTAGCAAAGCCTTGTTTGTTTGGGTGTTTTTTTTTTTTTTTGTCACAACCATGTTTACGAGCCCTGCACCCACTTTAGGATAATCATCCCGAGTTTATTAGCCACTGCGACAAGCGTTAGGAGGGAACAAGGCTTTTAAGATAGCGTCCCTAGAACTTTTAACGGGCCCTGAGCTTGCTGGGGCGTCTAATGGCTTTGGCAAGCTTTTAGTCTGGTTTCCATTTCTCTCTTTACATGGTGTAGTCAAAGGGCACTCAGTGAAATGAGCTTCCACTAGGCAGGGTTTTTTTTTCTTTTATATTTTCTGTTATATTTGCATAGGCTAGCATTTTCTTTAGCTTCCCTCTGTTGTCAGCTTGCATTGTTTTTTTTTTCCTCCCTCCACCGTTCTATTCTTTTTTTAAAAAATGCAGTTTTTTTCTTCATAATCCAGAGTGGAATGAGGTTTTGTGATGGAAGCAGAGCCGAAATTCGAGCCAGGCTCGGGAGTGGAGATTGACAGGTGATTTTGAAGTGATGGAAAAGGCTGTCGGTCGAGGTGTGTGTGTGGATCACGAACAAAGCGATGGGTAATGTGGCCAGGCTTTGTTGAGCTCCCTCTCCTCTATTTCCTCCTCTCTTCTTTTAGTGCTTCTCGTTCATCGTGACCAAAGCTGGAGACTGATAAAAATGAATGGACGACTATGAAAAAATGAACAAGGTGTTATTGTGTGAGCGAGTGTTCCCGGGATTTCTGCTTTTGCATGTGTGGCTCCGTTAATGGTTACTCTGTCACTTACATGGGATCAGTGTTTAAAATACCAAATGGAAATGGAAAAAAACAACTTTTGCTTTTTTTGGTTGGTATTCCTAACGTGAAAAAGACTTCAGCATAACGTCGTCGGGTAATCACGGCCGCTCACACCAAATAAAACATCACTTTACTACATTAAACAAGTTTTTATAGCATTTACTAGCTAAAGTATTTGTTTTTGACAGGAAAAGAGTTTGTAGACATAGTTCCCGGTTCAGTAATCAGAGAGTAAATCGCTAATGAGAAGTAGACCGGATCATGATTGTTTTGTCTTGAAATGACTCCAGCAAGCTAAAATTCACTTTTTCCACTTCAGTGCTATTATTTCAGCAGAGAACATATAAACTAATCCCAGTATAAATATCCAGCTTAGCTTTTCTGATTAATATCTCTTGGTGCTGGTGTTTGTTTTCCTCCAGCAAGTAGCTTATTAGTAGCTTATTTTAAAGTGGATTTTTAAATCTGGTACATAAATGTTCATATCATTGCTTTTACTTAACATTTTGATTTAACTTATGGTGCATGTGAAACTCCAGGCACATAGTAAGACCAAAGTTTCATTAACTGTCCAGACGGTTTTGTTGGGTGCTGTAACAGACTCTGGCACAAAATTGCTTATAACTTCACTGCTTCATAACATTTCGATTTCATTTATGGTCCAGGTTTAACTTCAGGCGAATAGCGAACTCCTGCCAAAGTGTCATTAACTTCTGCAAAATCTGGCTGGACGGACAGACATACAGAGAGAGATGTTTCCGAGAATAATTTTGAATCCTCCAATGTATAAAACATAAAGTTATAATTGAAAAAGTGAGTTCTGACCAAGGTACACATAAACATTTCGTTTATTTATGTAGATGATCAAGTCATACAGTATGAATACATTAGAAGGTCAAATTTATAATAGTAAGTATATATAATAGTTTGTTGTTTTAAGAAAGAAATTATATTATAAATTCATGATCAGCAGTGTTTGTTAACTGGCTTTTTTTTTTTACTAAAAAAAACCTCAGAAGCTCAGAAACTCAACTTCCAAATAAAGTCAAATGTACCAATGATTCACCGCACCACTATCAGCTGAAAGTCAAATGAAAAGCAAGATTAACCATCAGATAAAAAAAAAAGAATCATCAAAAAAAAAAGAAGAGAAATCATGGGTTCCAGGTCTGTCAGTCGAACTCTTGTCCATCTTCAGCCAGGTTCATTTGTTAAAAAAAAAAGCCACCTCAAACTTTGTGACCTGTCTATTTCTTCTTTTTTTTATAAGCGTTAGTAGATCAGGACTAAAGCAGTAAAGGTGTTCAAAGCATTAGAAGTTTGTGAGTGTAAATCTCAGGAGTGTCAGAGATGACATAAATCTTGGCAGTTTGCCAGTTTGGCTTCCGCCATGCTTTAATAATAAAAAAAAAAAGTTGCTATTTTCCAATTAAACTCATAATCTTTGCCTATTCCTAAAAAATATATATATATTAAAGTATTTATTTATGGACCATTTAAAAAATATCATATACTGTATTGAAATTTATTTAGTATCTCTGATTATATGGTTACAATAAACTAATAGACGCATATTATATTGTATTTCACAAATATCTAGTCACTAATTTCAAGCTCGAAATTTTAGTCTATTGACTGTTTTTTTTTTGGAATGAATGTACAATTAAAGGCAGAAAATATTAAACCCAAAATAAAAAAAAAACAGACTGAATTGTATAATATTTGATTTCTTATAATTACATAATTAAAAATATTGTCATCAATCTTTAATACATTTAGATATCGAAAGATAATTGCTAGATTATAAGATGCTTGGAAATTATTATCGCATTATTTTGAACTTGGAAATATGCACAGTTATAGATACCTACAGTAAGTACAGGATAAACCACAACCACAGAGGTGTGTTGTTTAAGGAAAACTATTAAAGATGAGGTGGTGCAACTCATTAAGCAAAGTTACTCTTAAGTACCACATAAAAAGACAAAAATAACATACATGCAGTATATTAGTAATTACAATTTTTACAATTCACAAATAAATAAGACAAAGACAAGTTCTAGACTAAATAACTAAACCTAGTTAAGATTCTGTTAACACAAACACATGTTCTTCCCTCTGTGATCTCTACTTTTTTTTAACATAATAAAAAATATAAGAATAAAATAAGAAATATGCCAGTTATGTAAAAACTTATTAACTGTTACTATTATTGATAGTAACTTTAATTTTACATTAACATTAATTTGCCACTGTTGCGCCCTTGATCAAAGCTCTTAACCCTTAACTGCTCAGATGTATAATAAGATAAAAAAAAAAAACATAAGTCGCTCTGGATAAGTGCATCTGCCAAATGCTGTAAATGTAAACGAGACTCCTTAAAGTATTAAATTAATGGTCTCTTTACTGTAAAACTGTTTATTGAAAAAAAAACATATTTTTAAATTGGTCTATTAACAAGGATGGATTACATAAAGCATATGGCATAAAAGCAGCTGTTACTTTGCTCTAGAACTGTATTAGAACAATTGCATACAGTAAATATAAAGCTGTGAGTTGAATTACAGCCAGCACTACTGTCAAAGCTGCGGCTAAAGAAAACGAATCACCTTCTGTTCAAGTAAATTTAAGAGTTTAACAACTCTATAGTATAAAGGAAATTACAATATAAAAAAAAAAACTAATCAAACATATTAATGAACATAAATCATAACGTTGTTGACTGTTTGCTCAGTTTTATTGTTAATTAATTTTTACTTTCCATGATGCAAGAAACTGCTCTCCAGGTTCCTTAATGCTTTGATTTAGAAATGTTGTCGCTGACTCTTCTGGGTACCACGACCACAAGGGCAGGTGTATTCGAAAGTCAGTCATAGATACTATCAAAATGAAGAATGGATAGATACAGAGCTGTGAGAAGACAAGAGAGTTGCATCATGGTCCGTGTGCGAGTGGCAAGGGAGATTGTTTTTGCTCTTACAGCACTTAAAGCAGAGGACAAAAGGACAGAGATGAGGGGGGAGGCATCATCAGTCCTGGTTATCATCCTCCGTCTCTCTTCAGGGAACACACACACACAGATACAAAGAGTCAAAAAATAAAGGGGAGGAATGTCCAGTGTGAGTTTTTTTTTTCTTAGAGACACTTGACAGTTGTGGAAAAACTCTGTACCATATGGACTGAATCTCTCTCTCACACACACACACACACACACACACACACACACACATACTGTATACAGAGAGAGACAGAGAGCGAGAGAGAAAATGAGAACAATTGCTGTAACATTAACCTCCAGGCCACGCTTCTGCCCAGACATGTCTTTACCTTCGACGCAAACAAATATTGAGTTTGTCATTTAAGACGCATCGGAAAGCCGAGCGCAATTTACTCATTCGCGGCAAAGTGATCATGTTTACAAGCAAGGGGAAATGGATCAACTACTCATGTGCATTGAATCACCAGTGAGCAATGAGTCAAAACATTTTAACACACCGCAGGATCTTCTATTTAGCATTCACAGATATAGAGGGAAGTGCAAAGGGCACATGATTGCTGTGAATTACTGTGAATGGAGGGAGAAATATCTGCACAACGAGGTGGGCCGAAACACATCAACGCGTCGATGATGAGTCCTGATGCCATTACCGGTGATCTCATGTGGCGTTGGTGTGGCACGATGCAAAAAATTAATAAATACTTCATCATCCAAGCGGTTTATTATCGGCTTTTATGAATTCACACAGTGACTAGAGACAACATGCATGAGAGCTGGGATCAAGTAACATGCTTTACAGCACGTACACGAGTCCAGGGTCTCCGCCGTCCTCCTCCCTGATTTTCTCAAATAGAACATATCTGTGGATCAACATTCCATTGCTGTTCCTCAAACAATTCCTGAAGAAATGTCGTACTCCTCCCATTCCGGAATCACTTGCAAACTCCTCCAGAAACAATATGCAGCTTACTACATTTACTTACTTATTACAGGGCTCCTTCAAACCCTTTAAATTTAAGCGACACATACAGTATCTGTCCTGGCAATACAGCATGAGGTCATGGTTATATGGACGTCTTGCCAGCATAGACATCCTGTTATCAGTCTTCTCTGTATAGTTATTTCAAATTTATTAAAATTTAGTTCTGCCAAATCTGTGCAAAAAAAAAAGTATATTACTGTCAGTGTTGGGTGTAATGTGTTTTTTTTTTTTTTATGTAACGAGTAAGCTAACAACAAGGACTCAGTTATTTGTTTTATTATTATTATTTTTTTTTATGTAATCCAGTATTTAGACAATTTATGTAATCTGTGAGCCAGACAACAGTCATTCCCAATCCGTTAGTGTGTGTGTGTGTGTGAAAGCCGTTTTACAAGCCCCGCCCCCGATAAGCCCCCCTTGTTATTCCTGTTGTTATACCCCTATCTCACCTATGCCGTTTGACTTTGCGAGGACCAACGTGTGGAAAGATGAACACCTAATCACAGCGCCAAAACTCGCGGTGAATCATGATGAACCGTACTTACAGGCACCGCGCAGGTGAGATAGGGGTATCAGTAGTTAACAGATTATGGGCCAAACTTGATGTGCTGAGTGATGATGTTTGAATAATTATAAAGGTCTCGACTAAAACAACATGCATGAGGAATCACAAAGGAGTTTTTCATTTTCTGCAATGGAAAAGTACTCGAACTAGTTACTTTTATCAGAAAGTAACGCTGTAATGTAACTGATTACTTTTTAAAGGCAGTAATTTTGTAACATAATTAGTTACTTTGAAAAGTAACGTCCCCCAACACTGGTCACTGAGTCACAATATTACATACAGAACATGACATAGAAAGAATCAAGGAATAAATTAAAAACTTGGGAGAAAGTGTACCCAAGTCTGTGCTAGAGTCGGAGAGTCGTTGCTAGACAAGTATTCATTATTTTGGTTTATTTGTTTTTATAGTACTTTAAATAACATAATATTAATAATATTAATAATAATAATAAATGACAAAACTGTTAGCAAGCCTCTGTGTGAGGTTAAGAAACCCCACCTTCTGTGTTAGGATTGTGGCTCTACAGCTCAAAACTAAGTAATCTTATCCTGCTGAACAAATACTACATTTGGGTAATAGAAGGTGGCCACACATTCCAGGGCGAGGTACTGTACTGTCCTTCTGACTGTAAAAGAAACAGATATCGATGAGGAAGCGTGACTACGCATCGAAAAGCGAAGTATTTTTTTTTGTGTGTATTTATTTTTTCTACCATTCGGGTTGTATATTTAGTTTTTATCGCCTTACGTGTTGACTCGTATAAAGTTCCTGTTTCTGAGCAGTTTCACAGGAATGTATTTTTGTGTTTGTTTCTTAACTTAGCATCACAGATGATGACAGATGATCAGGACGTGATTAGTGTACCGGTGATGCTGAGGGCTGAGTGGTTGGAACAGACGAGAGGGGAAACGAGGCTGCTGCTCAGGTTCTTACATAAAATAACTAGTTTTTAAATGACACTTTGTCGCAGTAAAACATTTGTACCTGTTTCTTTCATTTAATCTACATCATTTAATTTCATTTTATCACAAATGAAGAAATGAGGCGTGTTTTAAGACTTTCGCACAATATTGTATTTCGGAAGAAACAGATGGATACAAGATTTGCTTCCTTGTTCGAGTTTCTGTATCAGAAAAACAAAAAATATATATTTTATTTTCCCAAAAAATTATACCGAATCAGTTTACGCAATGATCAGAGTAAAAAAAAAAAAAAAAAAGAAACACAACCTTGATAATAGTGTAGTATAAAAACATTCTTTTCTAGTTTTGTCTCTCTCATTCTCTTCCTGTTGTCATCTACAATTTTTTTCTAATCTTCATCTCAGTTAGACTTTTTTTTCTCCGTCCTATACTTTTCTCCTTCTCCTTCATTTCATTTTCATTTTTCCCAAGCTGTCCATTTACCCAGGCTACTATAAAATTTTTTCTTCACGTTTCTCCTTCCTGTCGTCCTCTCCTGTCATCTTCTCTCCTCTACTTGTCTCTCTCGCTTTCCTCATTCTCTCCATTTCCTCATTTCCGTTCTTCGATTCTATTTTGCTCGCTCCTTCTGTCCTATATAATCTCAATAAACCACTGCCAAAACTTTTTCTCTCCCTCTCCGACTTCTTTCCTCCTGTGATTTCATCCGAAGTCGCTCATCAGTTGCTTAGCAGGGAGTAAAACACACTCCTGACGTGAGTTCCGTGCCTGGAATTAGTCTTCTTCACTTGTACCCCCCCCCCCCCCCCACACACACACACCCCCAGCTGTAATTCCTCTGTCACGCTCTCTCTCTCCATCTAATTCTCTATCTTCCTGGTCTGTGCGTCCAAGCCAAAGTGTAATCAAAGCTTGCACGTCACCGCTAATGACTGTCTAATGACCACAAAACACACACGCTCTGTGTCTTTCCCTCTCTCTTTTTCTCTTTCTCTCTCATTATGCTTTTCATTAGGAGAGGAAATTGAAGTCGTATCAAACTCCACTTTATAGAGCCGTGTGTTTGATTTAGTGATTTGACTTTTTGTCAGACATCAGATCAACACATAGACACACAGGCTTGCTTTTGATAAATACTAAACTGTGAGTGTGTGTGTGTGTGTGTGGCTCAGCTATGATCTGTGTGTTCTTTGATTCGATCTTTGTTCTGTAGATTGTTTCGTACACTTGGGGCTTTATTATTTACACTGGTATCCCACGGTTTACTTGTGACCATCCATGTGTGTTATATGGACCTTATGCTTGTGTGGGCGTATTTTTTTTTTCTTTTCTTTAATGGAAAAGGCTAAATAAGGCAAAGAAAGGCAAAAGAGAATGGACTGTTCGGCAATATGAGCTGTGGATAATTCATTTTCAATCATACTTGAGATCACGAACGTCCTGTTTGAGATTTGCGACATCGAGTACATACTGTAACTCCTGACTGGATGGTATTCACCCCTGATTCTTCGTTAATGTATCTCATGCTGTTACATGCAACGTTTAATCTTCATACCTCTGCTGCATGATTGGTGTTTTATTTTCCTGATGAGTTATAAGGCACTTTGTTTTATGATGAGTTTTATGACCCCTTATTTCATTATCAGAGCGCTATTCCGCACCTCCAAGCCAAAGAATGTGAAATAGTGTCTATGTCAGTGCTGTCTGCTGTGCTTAAAATGGAATTATCATCAGCGCACTAGTGAACGTGTGAGCTCTACCTGACCCGAATGCACGAGGGTCTCTCTCTCTCTCTCTCTCTCTCTCACACACCCGGTGATGCAGTCATGCACCTTTTCCACACTTTTCCTCCTCCACATGTTCTCGTTCCTTCCCTTCCTCTCGTGTCCGTCCCTCCCGAGGGCTCAGGAATGGCCGGCAGTCTGGACCGGCTAATTCAGAACAGACCGTTCCCATTGTGACTCATAAAATGTGTGTGTGTGTGTGCGCATGCTGTCAAGCTCATGGGGTGAGAATCAAGAGACTGTAAATCGCCAAAGTGTAGTCAATGTGCATGTTTCCTAAACGGCCGCTGGGAGCCCTGTTTGATTTGTGGAACGTGGAATGTTGACCATAAAACAGAGAGGCAAGGTGACATCTTGCTGCAGGCACTATAAAACACATACACACACACACACACACACACACACACACACACACACACACACACACACACACACACACACACAGGTATGGGAGAATTCAGCATCATGTGACGCATAAATGAATGTAAATCCTGTTCCTTACTCTTTCTCCCTCAGTCTTTTGTACCGCTCTCTCATCTCTCTATCTCTCAACAAATCGTAAACAGATGGAAATGGAAGCAGACATGTCTTATGAGGTTCTCCAGATGACACTTCTGCTAAAAAAAAAAAAAAAAAATCATCCAGCACTGGCCCGAAAGGCCCGATTTTGAAGGCAAAATTAAATTCAACTTGTTGCACTTTGCTACAGTTTATGATTTCTTGTCACTGATCTTTATTACATCAATTGTTTTTATTAAATTATTAGCGCTGTTGACCAACAGCAAAGATTCTGATGGGTCTCCGGTGTGGATACAAACATAAACAATGCGGTTATGCAGGATTCACGGTTTGTAATTTTTTACATTGTTGTACCGTATTAACCATCATTTTATAAAAAGACGATTTTTCCCCCTTTTGTGACCTCATATAAGTATATGAGGATTTTTAAGATCAGGAGAAAAAAAAACATTATCTGAGGGGTACTTTAGCTAGAACATTAACAGACACATTTTGGGGCATCTCTGACACCTGTGTTAACTTAAGAAATAATAAAATATGGGCCCTTTAACTATTAGGAACACTTGGTACTTTTCATTTTATGAATGTACAGTATTAGAACATCAACACAAAGTGTTTATTTCCTTTCAGATCTGACTACAAATCACTCCATAAAAGAAACTGAGTGATATCTAATTAGATAGATTAGATGTGGCTTGAATCCTCCTGGTACAAGCCACATGTTCTCATAAGGTACCTCATACAGTAAGACTCTTTCAGGGTACCAAGAGAACTCTATGCCTTCAAACAGAACAGAAAATTGCTAATCTGCAGTGAGTTAAAAGAGCAGTTTGACATGGAAGGCCAGGAGTTTCTTGAACACTGGCACCTACAGTATGAAAAAAACCTGGGGACACTATTTCCCCCTGAAATGAAATGTGCACCAAAACAGTGTAAGTGAACAGACTCACGACCTCCCAAATAATCTGAAGGTTAAACATAAACACCACATTAATTGCTCATTACAAGAACGTAGCTGGGAGTTATTGTCACATAGAACATGTTATTCTGCACAATAAAAAATCCCAGTTTGACTTGAACACCAATATTTTTGTCAATGATCTTTTATCTTTGCATTTTTAGCCTGACGACAAGCAAACAAAGTAGCATGCTGACACTGGTTTAGTGTCGGGTTCACATTGCGCTACCTTCAGCCATTCCATTGGAACTTTTTTGCGTCAGTGTCATTTTGTCGGTTATTACAGGACCAACACCTTTTCAACCACATTAAAATCCACTTTGCCAATGTTCTAACAGGTCCTATTCTAATAGGTGGGGAATGGGAGCATTTCTGTTTATTGGGCCAGAACTTTAATGAAGAGTACCACTTGCGTTGGGTCAACATTGGCCAAATGTTGTATTAGGAAGGCCAAGACAGCCACCCGAAATCTACAGTATGTTGGGTCGAGGTCAATTTGCAACCTGGCAACCAACATGGCCTGGATGGTAAGCTTGGTGGGTAGATTCACAAAAAGCTGCACAAAACTTTACAAGTATGTATGGTAGGGCTTATTTAGGTTTAGATAGCTCGTGCTTCTAGTCCACTGTTTTGTGAGAATTCTGTAAAAGGTAGAAAACTATAATGGTTTATAAAGGTATTTACAGGTACTTGGGTAAACAAAAGAATTAAGATACTGTGTGTGTGTGAATAATAATCTTTAACCCTAAACCTTCACACACACTTAGGTATCACTGAACCACGTTTCTGAGCTACACTACCTCTAATTGACCATAGCAGCAAGCTTGATTTTCTTATGTAAAATCCTTCACAGCCTGAGGCCTGAAAGCGTGAAACAAGCTTTATCCTCTCTGTTTTTCTTCCTTTCTTTTTTTTTTATCCATGGCTTGAGCAGGGAGCCACCATCCACCCATCTCCGTTTCCTTTTGCTCTGGAGGACGACGGATGAGTGAGCTGGCCTGGAGGGAGTTAAAGGTGGAGATGTGGAGCAGATTGACAGGTCGAGGTGGAGCAGGAGAGTGAGACTGACAGGGAGGCTTTAAGTCATCTGGAAGCATTAAGTGTTTTGTCAAAGAGGCCCGAGGCTGAAGTGTGCTCAGTCAGGCAAGGGAGATTAAATGTTACGCAGACGGATGAAGCAAGCTGCGTGAAGGCAACCGACCATATGCCAGTGTTCAATGATGGATAGTTATAAACTTATAGAGAACCTTTCATACATGGAGCATAACTCAAGGGTTTTTAACGGCCAACTTGGACACAGATAGCGCCGAAAGACAAAACAAAAGCAGTAAAGTGAATTGTGTCCTTATTATCTCTTCACATCCTAACTGCAATATTTTTAAAAGTGGCTAGATTTTTCACTGTCTATTTTAAATAGTAATTCATTAATTCACTTCACTTATTTTCCTGTACAGGTTTGTTCCTGATGGAAGAGATGTTAATTAACGGGGCACGGTGCTGACGTCAAGCCGCTGTAACGTTTCTTTTTTTTTTTCATTCTTTTCCGTGAGTTCGCCGTCGCTTCCTCTTACGATTCTTTTCTGAGAGCTGTTTTAGTCACATACTCATCCAGAAAGCACTGTATAAAGAAGACATGAGTGGAGGGATAAGGAGTGGTGGGATAAGAAGACACAAAAAATGCATTTGAAACTAAATATGAATAGTGACAAAGGAAATGAGGATAAAGAAGAAAATGTTAAGGAGAAATTGGGACAAATGGCTTTCCATCAGAAGCACAGTTTGTGTTTTATGCGCTGCAGTAAAGAGGAACGTCTCGGCTTTCCGGTCACACGAGAATTATGACAGTCATATACTGTAGACCCTGTTTAAATCAAACAAAAAAACAACCTCATTTCCTTAGAGAATTTATCCCCCCCTACAACCATCATCTTATGTAACTAACTACATTTCCACATACAGACTGCTATGGTTATTTGTATATGAAGTTGAAAATACATATACGAATATACAAAGTATGAAAAAAAGGATAATTAATGTTGATGTTTATAATTGATGATGATGCTTTTATACTTTAAATATGCAATTCAACTGTATGTTCCATAATCACAACATACAGTACTACATACACCTCTATAAACCAATCAGCCATAATATTAAAACAAAACATTATCCCAAGTATTGTATAGTTTCCCTTGGTGCCACCAGGGCAGCTCTGTCTCCCCGGGCATGACTTACCAAAATCTCGGCTGTGATGTCTGCTGTGATGTCTGGCGCAGCCTATACCTTGGGTGCTGTGGGTTGCTGGGTGAGGAGTCTATCAGACTAGGATATTCTTTATCAGATTGGGATCTGGGGAGTTTAGCGGCCGGGTTGGAGGGCTTGAACCTCTCGTCTGCTGGTGCACGGTGGGCTGTGGTGCACTGGGTGTCCTGGTGCCTTTCCATCCATTGCCTTTTAATGGCAATATATGCTACATTGGTGTTTCTCTGGGATCGGACCAGATGTTTACCAGTCAACTGATATATAACTCTGTGTAAATGTGTTAATGTTACTGTATATGCTGTTAATATTATGGCAGATTGGTATTTATGTATCCAGTCACTGGTCACTGAATGACTAAACATTAGCTGGCCAGACATTTTTTTTTTTTTTTTTTATAATCCTGAATATATAATGGCACATGTAAGTACAGTATCTGGCTGCTTTTCATAACCCATATTCTATGAGTTAATATAAAACTCTTTATTTTATGCCTTTTTGTGCAGACACCACTATTACCTGAAGCAATCTACTCACTGTCCTGTACTAGAACGGGGAAATAATAATACCTACGAGTGTAATATGAACATCGTACTCAATTACCGTTTCAAATCTATAACTCTTTCCTGCAAATGACATTAACTGGAATTTATTCTTACAGTCACAGTGACTGACATGAGCTAAATGACAAAATGATTAAGTCAGCATTTGCACGGGGTTATTGATATTCAGCGATAATGGGTAATTGTGGTTATAAATCATAATGCTGACAACCTCCAATCTTGAGCCGAACTGCTGGCTGTATTCCCTCGATTTTTCCATTTTTCTCTCATAGTGAATGGTGTAACAGGAAAGAAAAAACAAAAAGACCTATAAATGGTGGTGACTTTTTTTTATCATAATTGTAGATGCCATGATTGGATCGTTGAACTGATTGACAGAAGGATTGTGAAGTAGCCCACTCTTAAAACTTTTGACAATTACTGTAATTTACAGGCTTTTGCTTATTTTACAGAACAATCGTTTTTTTCCCGTTTATTTCCTTTTTCTGAATATTTAAAAAATTAAATGTTTCCCTTATATCCATCCTACTTTCATTTATTTATACAACAATGCTGTTTAACTTTTAAACCTTTTGTCGGTTTTTTACTTTTAATTTAAATCAAAAGTCTAAATGAATGTCCTTGTTTTAATATAAGGCGCGTTCAAGTCAAATCATGTCTTTTGATTGTGCAGAAAAACAGAACACTGTTATGAGAGTAAAAGTTTATTTCTCTATATAATCCTACACTAATGCACTTATAGTGCTTGGATGCAATCAAGGTAGAAAGTTTTCTCAGGATGTCAGGGCAATGGTCAGAAACGCTGGCCTCCCAGGAACTCCTTTAACAGACCTTTAATGTGGAAACTCTTGAAGCGAGGTCAGGATGGGATGTGACAATGACTTCCAGCTGAGTTCTTATAATGTGCAATTGGTGTCATGGGCAGTATGTTGTGTATTTAAAAAAAAAAAAAAAAGCTTTTTTGGTAGCCTATTTGTTTCTGAGAGCATTATGCACATCCTCGTGGAACCTGATACTAAAATCCATTTACATCATAATTGTGTCCCAAAAAAACTAACTTCTTTGTAATCGCTTGGAACTTTTTGGGAGGTTGTGAGTCTGTTTACTTTCAATGCTTTCCTTTGATTGTGCAGAATAACAGAACACCGTCATGAAAGTAAAAAAACAAAAAACCAAACAGTATTTCTTTTTATAATCTCCTGCTACACTAATGCACTTATCTGAGATAACCCTAGTTCTTGGATACCATTAAGGTAAAAAGTTTCCCAGTACACTGGAGCCAAGATCGGCTCTGATAGATTCTGATTATATCTTGTTAAAGAGACCAGATGTCCCCAAAAAAACTGGTCCTAACCTTCCTGGGGCCCTAAGCAAAATTTTGAGATGTAGCACTCTAAGCTGACTGGTGGACTATGTGAACACTTGGCCATTGTCACATACAGTAGTAAGACCTGATATTCCAGTGCTCCCATTGCACTATGTATGTTAATATGCAATTTAGCTGTAAATTATATAAAACCATACAATTTTTTATTATATTAGTAACATTAGGTCTTTTCAAACACCCAGATTTCCTTTTAGATATTTTCAAATGTGTAATACTATTTATACAAGGCTGGGATGGATACTTATTGGTAATTTTTTAAGAGATGAGTGAAGCGTCCACATTGCCCTATATGCCCAACTAATACTGTATACTGTACAGTCTATCTTAGGCGTAATACATAATCAGTTGGTAATCCATTGCTTTCTATCTTTCTTTAGTTCAGAGACTACATAGTCATTGTGTTTTAAAATAAAGTCCCCCCCCCAATGGAGAGCCATTATACATATAAATTGTCTCGATAGATCCCATTCATCATTCCTGTAGGCACCTGAGAACATGTTATGTGGTTATTTTTCCCAAGCTGCAGTATATAAATACTGTCCCCTTTCCCCAAAGTTTTTCTAACGCAATGCATAGTTGAACTTTATTTACGCTTTTGTCAGGCACAAGGCCAATGAACACAGCCCTGGAAGTGGCTGACAAGCAAAATGCGGGCAGACCAGGAGTCGCACTGCTAAGCTAGGGTAACAAGATAGATAGGGAATAGAAAGATGCACTGCTAAACTAGCACATCAACTTAACCTCACCGTTCTTAGCTTACAACAAAATAAACAATACCCAGAGAGAAGATAATACAAGGTCATCTGATTGCTGTTCCTTCAATAAACTGTATGTCCTTATGGTGCTTTTGGTGTCTCTGCTTATGGTCAGAAGAATTGTCTGTAATTCAAAGATGATTAAAAGACTGCATCTTCAGCTTAAAACAAAAACTAATATGTACAGTACTAGCGGTATTCGAGTCCAACCAGGAAGTTTTACAAATGCTGTCATTCAAATATCATCACCATACTGTACTGTGCTGAAAATGTCGGTAAAGTCTCAAATTTACTTGTTTTCTTTTAGTTAATGAGGTAACCCCGTGTGGAAAAATAGGACTTAGAAGTAGAGATCTGAGGAGATCTTCAGAACCAATTAAAGCCCTAAAAATGTTAACACCCCAGATGCATTAAGGATTAATTTCAAGCCGCAAATCCTCATATAATCATACAAAAGTCATCTTTAGGGTGTTTGAATTGAATTTAATCTTTACGGCATTTTTACTTTACTGTAACTACTAATATTTTCTTCTCAAGGAGGTAAGGTGTTATGGTGCCTTAAGTGTTATAGAAACATATACAGATGAGCGCCAGGCTGTTCTGTGTGCCCAATGGGTACAATACGTTTCTGTGTAGGCATGGCATTAATCAGCTCTATTAAGTCAATAGCAAGTCCTCACAGGGAAATAGGGAACGCTGCGTGCATGCTGTTTAAAAGTACATGGCAATCTTTGTCACAAACAATGCTGGTGATCACTTTTTCTCTTTCCTTCCCCCTGTTCTTAAATCTTTCCACATCTGTTTTCCTTTGATTGGAGCTGATCGGTAATTTAAAGCTGTTTTTTCTAGCCGCCTTCCCCTGACCTTGTTTACATGCCAAGATTTCCATTAATTGGAACAAATTTGCTTCGATTAAAGATTTTAAAGGAATTGTTTACACGTGCCCTGAGACCTGGCGAAAGTGGCACGATCACTACAACAGTGAAAATTCTGCCAGGTCCTAAACAAGTCCCTTACTTCTGCACAATCACTTTGTTTTTACAGAACACACATTTTAAATGTTCATATTAAACATAAGGAGACTTACACATGATAAATATTTATTAAAAATTTTTATTATATTATTATTTTAGAAGTTTTTTTTATTTTATAAATAGTCTGCATGTAAAAATAATATACGGAAGGGAAATCTGATTTCATAATCATGAAATAGTTTTGTATTATATGTGGAGTATTCAAGTCAAACCGGGACTTGTGATTAAATTTATTTTAAAAGAAGGCATAAAAATGATTGAAAGGTAATTCATGCATTAAAAAAGGTATTAAAAAAAGTTATTTTTTGCAGTTGAGCGCAATTATATGACATATGATATAAGTAGCTGACATACATTTCAATCATTTTAATACCTTCTTTCAAAATAAATTCAGTCACAATTTGACTTAAATACTCCTCAGCTGCAGTAAAAACATTTAAATGTACATTTAAAACAACACCTCAAAGGATAATCCCACCCACATACAATATTGACGTCACTCAAAGCCATTTTCACATGTTTAGGCCATTAAAGGAGTTCCTGGTAGGCCGGGGTTCCAGGCATCAAGCAGGCAGTTAGATCAGCCCTTATCACACCCATACTGTAAATTGTCCAGATAAATGCCATTCATCATTCATGTAGGCACATGTGAACATGTTATATGGTTATTTTTTCCAAGCTCCTTTTTAAATTCCTAGAGATGTTATTCCTCTCTCTCTCTCTCTCTCTCTCTCTCTCTCTCTCTCTCTCCCTTTCTTTCTCTCTTATACACACCTGCAGTGCAACTTCTTATGCTTTTAATGCTTGCTTTCCGGTACTCTACGCAATTGGAGACAGTGATGTGCGCCAACAGGAAGGGGAATCTCACACACTGAGAGCAGCACTGATCGAGAAGAGTGTGTGTAATTTTCTTAACTCATCTCTTCATTATGGAAATGTGATTAGCATTGGTTACTTATTTCAATCAGGCCACAGGTGGAATGTGTGATTCCCTCAGCAACAAAACTAACTGCAGCATCTTTCGCTCTCTCTCTCTCTCGCTCGATGTCTGTCATTTAAAAGTACAGTAATGAACACTTCTTGTGCACAATGTTCAATATGTGTATAGCATGTGACGAACTAAAAGAAAAATAAACCAGTGTTGTGCTACAGTACTGTATATTGCCATGGCCAAGGTCGAATTTTCTTCTAAGGTGGTTCTATTACACTATTAGTCTGGTATTCTTATGGGGTACTTGTGGCTCGTGGTAGGTTTCTCGCTTACCATGTGAAAGGCCTGGGTTTGATTCAAAGCCAATTCCCAAACCCAAGCCATTGTACTGTATGCAGTGTCAGTCCCAAGACTGGATAAAATGGGAGGGTTGCATCAGGAAGGGTATCTGGCATCTGATCTGGTATCTGTGGCCACATCACAATGGGAGCAACCGAAAGTCTAACAAGAAGTCTGTTATTCTCGACCTTCACCCAAGATTACACATTTCTGTCAGGATGACCAAGACAACCCCAGCATGATGCAAGGACTCACTTACTCACATTGATTGTAGCCTTTAATTCCTGTTCTTGTGTTTTCCTAAAGTCTCTAACATTACCAAATTAACATCACTACATTTTCCCCGACATGAGGAGTGTTTTTTCTTTTTCTTTTTGGGTAAAAAGCTACTGTGTTTCTTGTTAGCTACTCTTTGGTAGCTGTCAATTAGTATAATTTGTACAAGTCAGTCATTCAGTCACATTTTAGCAGTCATGGTATTTGAGCTCAACCTTTTGACAACCAAAATATGAGGTGCGTTCAATTCAAACCAGGATGAAATGTGATGAAATTGTGGTGACATTTCTTATTAATGAAGGCGTAAAACCGATTGACATTTAGAGAAGACTTCAAGCACAGTACAGTGATGAGACGCTTAGCCGCAGTTAGACGTTTGAATGATTGCAAACACGTTAATGAAGGCCGCACGTCCGTGAATGATAATCCCGGCCAAGGTGGCTGGGAGTCTACTGCGGTCGTTGCCGTTAACATTCAGCGAGTGGAACTCCCGACTCTTAAAAATCCACGTATAACTTGTCCTTGACCTCGCTCCAAGCCATTTTCACATGTTTGGGATATTAAAGGAGTTCCTGGGGGGCTAGAGTTTCATGTGTGAAGCAGGAAGTCTGATCAACTTGAGGAAACTGTCTAACTTGATAGTATCCAAGCACTAGTGAAAAACTGGGATAAGTGCATTAGTGTAGCGGGAGGAATAGAGGGAGATTTCACTCGCATTACTGTGTTCTGTTATTCTGCACCGAAAACGTCTTGGTTCAACATGAACGCCGCTTGTTGTTCTTAACCACTGAGGTCCTACTTCTCAGCTTTTTACAAAACTCCTGTCACAACTTAATCCTTACAAGTTACCAGTACTCTGCTCTAGGTAATTCTGTCACCTTGTTATTTTTTCCCTCTACTTCCCCCTACCACCCCCCCCCCACCCCCCTCCTCTTTCGCCTTCGGTTTCTTTCTGTGAGCCGAGGCAGATGGAGGAGACTTGGGCTCATTTAATGGTCAGTTTAGCTAATGCGCTAATGGCTGCCGAGAGACTGACAGCAAGCTAATGAGCGCTTCATTTGGCCAATCAGCTCCGTTTCTGCCGTGCATAATCGGCATCCAGGGCCCGGTTGCCGTGGCGCGCGTCACCAAGGTAATTGCACCTTTCAGAGCTGCTTGGATGCTGTGCGAAAGACAGAGAGAGAGAGTGAGGGAGCGAGAGAGAGAGAGAGAGAGAGAGAAGAAAGCCAAGCAGGAATATCATCTACATAAAGGAAAAGTGGTTGAGAAAATAAAAGAGGACATTTAGGATGAAGGATGAATTGAATCTGCAGATGGGGCCTTGTGTGTTAAAGGCTGATTGAGTTATGGCTGAATGCTTTCGCACGACAAAATATCACAGCGAATCTCATATACACTAGATTCAGTGAATCTTACAGTCGTCAAGTAAAAACCTGACTTTTTTTTTTTTGGAACATTTTGCAAGAAGGTTGAGTGCTACAGTACATTCAGTCTCGTACTGTGTATTCCCACCATGGTTTTGATGTTGAAGACATTTATTGTTGTAATGAGTAGGGGCGTGTGTGTGTGTGTGTGTGTGTGTGTGTGTGTGTGCGTGCGTGCGTGCACAATCTCTTCCCAGACAAATCCGCAGATGTCTAATTACTGCCCAATTGTAGCAGCAGGGAACATGCTTTTGCACCCTGTCTTCTCCTTCTGCTCGCTCCCTCCCTCGCAACACTGAAAAACGGCTGCAAGCGGCTAATCTCAGACATTTGTCATACGAAGGTAATTGCATGGCTGTGTTCTTGCCTGCCTGCCTCCTTCTCTTTCTCTCTAATTGACCCACGAGCGGCTAACTCCTCTACTTCCTCTACTTTACTCCCAGTTTGCTCTTCTGCGCCTCTCCGGATTTCTCAGCAGTGTAGGAAATCCGAAAAGTATTCCGACATT
Source organism: Clarias gariepinus (assembly GCF_024256425.1). Classification (NCBI taxonomy): domain Eukaryota; kingdom Metazoa; phylum Chordata; class Actinopteri; order Siluriformes; family Clariidae; genus Clarias; species Clarias gariepinus. The sequence continues at coordinate 10,284,301 of NC_071104.1, forward strand.
CAACACGTGTTCACATTCGAGCTCGGATAGGAGCGCTTGGAATGGCGAACCCACGCTTGGAGAACGCGTGTAAGGAGACAGCAAATGGGGAAACGCTGTAAAACAAAACAAGAGAGTGGCTCTTGAACACACACACACACACACACACACACACACACACACACACACACACAATTGAGTTCAGAAAATTGAAATTAGGGTGATGCATTCCTAAAACAAATAGACCGATTCAGAGGAATTTGATATGTCCTGCTCTTAAAACACACACACACACACACACACACACACACACACACACACACACACACACACACACACACACACACACATGCGTCATTTGATTCTTAACGTTCTCACCCATGAAGAACACACACACACACACACACACACACACACACACACACACATGCAACTAACAGGCCTGAGATCAATCTGTTCAGTTTTTTTTATTTTTTATCATTTAAATCAACACACACACACACACACACACACACACACACACACACACACACACACACACACACACAAATATCATAAAGAAGCTGTTGCTCTGTCTGGTGTAAAAGGTCAGATGTCTGAGCTATCTGTTCTCCTGACATGTGGAATGCACAAAAGTATGTGTGTGTGTGTGTGTGTCTGTGTGTGTGTGTGTGTGTGTGTGTGTGCATTTATCAATTTGTTGTAATTCATTTGTTTAATAATCGTGTTTACATGTGCAAATGTGTGCATTCGTATCTAAGTACTGTATGTGAAAACAGTTTGCTACACACACACACACACACACACACACACACACAAGAGAAGTCCATCAGATATTTTGCAGTGCAACTGCATGGACCATAAATTAGACTTCAATCTGCGTCTCGGATAATGTGATGAAGTTTATACTGGCTCCTATAATGCTCACTTAATATATGTGTGTGTGTGTGTGTGTGTGTAAGAGAGAGAGAGCACAGTTACTTTATTTACTCTTATTCTCACATAATACTCTCTCTCTCTCTCTCTCTCTCTCTGACTGAATGATGAGGTATTTTTGGTCATTAGCCCATTTAAACAGCGAAGAGGACGATTAGAGGTTTTTTTCTGGCGTTGATGTAGTCATACACACACACACACACACACACACACACACACACACACACACACACACACACACACACACGTTTGTGGATCCTTATGTGAACCTTCTATTGACAAGTACCACACTGCTATGTAACATGTTAATCCTTAAGCTCGGTATCTACAGGAAAAGGTGCCAAAACTTTCAATAAAAGCTAAAGCTTCTGGTTAAAAAATAAATACATTAAAAGCCAAATGTGAATTTACATACATCAAGTCATATCCGTACTAGTTGATTAATTACAGCTCTTATATGGAATGTAGGTATTTGTTTGTGTGCTTGTCTTTGTCTTTGTGTGTCTTTGTCTTTGTGTGTCTTTGTGTGTCTTTGTCCTGTGAATCTTGAACAAAAGAATATCAGAAAGTTTTATTCCGCTCACATGTTGATTAAAACCTTGAACCAGGTGTGTGTGTGTGTGTGTGTGTGTGTGTGTGTGTGTGTGCAATCAAAGACCATTACCATTAAAACCACTTACTGTAGATACTGGATTCCCTTTGTGCCAGCTGGGTGGCTCTGCTCCCTCGGGGTAGGGCATTTAGGACCTCTGGAGGTGTGCTGTGGTGTTTGGCACCAGGAGGACATTGGCAGCGGATCCTTTGGGTGCTGTAGGTTTTGGGCCGGGGCTTCTGTGAATTGGACTTGTTTGTCCGGCACATACAGTACTGTAGGAGTTTAGTGGCTGGGTGGTTGGACTATCCTGTGGAGCATTGGGTGTTCTTGTGCCTTTTCATCGTGGCCAGAATTTTCATCAATTTGTGCTACATTGCCTTTTCAGAAAGGCCCTTTGGTCCCCACAGGCATGGGCGAGTCGTGGTTGTCCATGAGCCTGTCACCAGTTTATTGGTGAATGATTGATAGTCAGTTTACCTTGTAGTGGTGTTAGCGTTATGGCTAATTGGTGTACAGCGGTAACTTGGCATACAAATTGAATCTATTCTGGAGGCGAGTTCTTAAGGCAAAAATTCATATTGCAACATACATTTTCCTATAGGAAATAATGTAAATGCAGATAATTTGTTCCATATTACCAATTTCCAACATTTTAATCATATTTATGTGCATATATTAAAAATGATCAAAGCATTTAGAAAATACATGTAAATATAGTAAAATATAAAGTAAATAAACCTCACTTAACCCTAATTTATGATTCCTTTTGGCACATGCTGAGTATTGGGACCCATGGTGCTGTGTTTTAATAAATCTTGAACAAAATGGCAAATTTCTTATTTGTAAATCTACAGTGGAACTGTAGATTATAGCCTATTATATTTCCACTTAATCAACCAGATTATCAGTGTTTTTGCAGTATGGTTTACCAATCTAAGTCCAGTACTATGCTTACCTCCTTCCACTACCCATGTTTATTTCCCATCACATAACACGTACCTCTCAAACTGCTGGAATTTGACATGAAAGTTGACACTAATAAATAAAACTCTGCTGGCAGATCCTGACACACTCCAGTCATCCTGACACACTCCAGTCAGCCACAACCCTGCTTCAGTCATCATTCAGACCTGCCTGATTTTCCCGTATGCACTACTTCTGCTCTGAGCTTTAGCAGTTGTGACTTCCTCTTGATCTAGACCATCCCATAAGAATACACTAAAGATTGCAAAGTGGTTTATACCCAAGTCTCACCACTTCTTCAGGCCCCAGGATACTGTGGAATGGCTAAGGCTATTTATGCTACACTTGTCCACTGTCAATCAGAACAGGATAGCTTTTCTTTTTCACTCTGGTTCTAACCAAGGACTTCTCCTCATGTCATCTCATGGAGCTTTCTCTCTTTCTGTGGATAGCTCATCAAAAATCTATACTGTATGTACATCAGGCTTCACTAATGCAGTAAATTTATTAAAAGAATGAAACTTTCTCTAGATACACTATATGACAAAAAGGTTAAGTGCACCTTTGCTATTAAGCTCCGCTCTTCTGGGAATGATTTCCACTAGATGTTGACGTGTAGCTATGGGGATTAGTGTTCGTTAAACTATAGTACAGAAGCACTACTGAGGTTGAGGGCTCTGTGCAGATTTTCATTCCAACCTTGGCAAGACATGTCTCCATTGAGCTTGCTTTGTGCATAGGGTATTGCTATGCACGAACTGATGTACAATAAAAATAATAATAATAAATTAAGGTTGTCCAAACGATGTGGCGACATCAATGTTGTTAAAATTATATTTATATGTTTTGGAAAGTTTGGAAAGAATTACATTGATGAAATATTTTGTCATTCTGTCACTATTAATACTAAATCAAAGTCCTGAGCAGGATTAAAGCTCTGGTTGCTGCGTGAGAGCGCTACATGTTTACCGCTAGACTCTTAGGGAACATGCTGCTCATACAAGTAAATGTGTATACATGACACCACAAAAATTCCCAGACAATAGCAATTGATCAAAAGTTTAAATTGGAAAGCAGTCTGAAGGGTAAAACAAAACCCACTTAATGTCTGAGGTCTGTTCTGTAAAAGCAGACCTGATGCAGTTTGGATGCTCTGCAGACACCATATTACAGTAGCTAAGTAGATAATTCGGTAGCTAAGATGCACCTCGCGGTAATGTTTCTTGAAATAAAATTAACATTACAAAACTAAGAGATTCGTGCCATGAGATACACATGCTCTGTGCGTTGTAAGATTTTCTGTCTGTCTCAAGCACGATTGAGAAACCCCTTTTTTTATAAACTTTAGGGACTATGGATGAGGTTGGACGTTGTGCAGATGTTTGCTAATTAGCATTTCTTTCTGGTTATTTTTCTGTATTTTGGTCCATCCACATTGGGCAGTGGATACCCCCCACTCTAGAGATATATCTGTCGTTTCTGTGGCAGTTACTTAGTGGTCGGGTTGCCAGCTTGATGCCCATTCACACACATTACGGGCAACTTGAGAATGACAATACACCTAACCATGCAGATCGTGGGAGGAAACCAGAGTACCCAGAGGAAACCTAACAAGCATGGGGAGAACATACAGACCCAGGGAAACGAACTCTGACCCTGGAGGTGCAAGGCGACAGTGTTAACCACTAAGCCACACACGCTTTGGGGTGGTATTTGCCCAAAGCAGTGGCACAATATGTTTGGGTCATTCATTTAAAATTATCTTAATAATAATAATAATAGATTTTATTTGTAGGCGCCTTTCATGACACTCAAGGACACCTTACACACCATAAAAAAAATATATAATAAAAAAAATAAATTTATAATAATAATAATAATAAAATAAAATAAATAAATAAATAAAAAAACAATAACAATAGTAAAGGACAATATACAAGCAATGCAGTGTTAAAAGTATGTCTGCCTGAAGAGATGTGTTTTTAAACGGGATTTGAAAACAGAAATAGAGTTACTATTCCGGATATCAAGAGGTAGTAGATTCCACAGGTAAGGGGCAGCGTAGCTAAAAGCTCGAGATCCCATGGTTGCCAAACGCATACGAGGAAGAACCAAATTTGGTGACGATGATGATCTCAGATTTCTTGAAGGAGTATAGGTTAATGTCTGTGTAGCAGGCATAACTTTCAAAAAGAATGGTGTCCTGACATAGTCCTGATGGTAGAACGTCAGGACGTCACAACCTCGTTCCTCGTTCCAACAACATCACGACGGTCATACAGAGGTAGGATTCCTGCTGGGATTTTTGAGTTTCTAACTTTATAGCAAGGGATTGGAGGAGGAACACACATGGGTGTTATTTTCAGGGTCCACAAACTTTTAGTTATAAAATGTGCATAACAGTAAAGCAAGCAATGCACCATTTCAAACAAGAATATAATGATAATAAATCAAGGGAAAAGTGTTGTATTTTTAATATGCTTCGACAACATCTGGTTAGCCAATTACAGCCAAGTACAAAAGTCATCTCTCTCAGAGACGGAATTAAAAAGCACGGTCGGATAGGGAATAAAATGAAAAGCTGTCTACACTTTGATGCAGTTTATCGATATGATATTAAATGCATATTAATACAGTCCCATTAAACATTTTATGTATTTAAATTTATAATAAGAAAGTATAACACTGATCATTCTGTACTGTGTTTATTTATTTTTTTAATTTAGTGTTTTATTTTTGGCCAAGCTGGAGGCGTAGGACATTCTGCTTGCTCTCGTAAATCAGAAATAGCATTTCTTCATGCACTGATGGTTTTAGCGCTTGCCCAGTGAAAGCAGATGATATTTTATAAGTAGCAATCGGGTGTATTAGAAAATCAGGAATATAAAGTTTGGAAATAAAAGTGACATGAGGCATGTGGGTAATATACTGGTAGCTTAGCACATGATCATATACCACCACCCTTGTGCTTATTGATCATCCATAAAATTCAGGGATCCTTGTTAAGCATTCAGAGTGGAGGAGACTGAGATAGATTTGGGCTCTGGAGTAGTTAGGTTTCTAAATGCATGTCTTCTATTTCACATCGTTTCTTATTTGTGCTGCAAAAAAACAGCTGTGTGTTTAAAAAAAGAAAAAGGCATATATGTATGGTTAAAGGTTTGAGTCAGGGGGGTGGGTTAGTCATCATGGCCTTTTTTCTTTCTTTTTTTTTTTTTTTTACAAAATATATATCTAGAAAAATCTTTTTATTCTTTCTTTTTATGTAGTATGAACATTTTTCTGTGTTCATCGCAATCTCAAATCAAAAGAAAAACAGTTCTGTAAGAACACACAGGTGAGTGCAATCAATTGTTACTTCTCGGTTCAAACTGCCTCCTTTATTTCTGTCTACAAGCAACAGTTAAATAAACCTCCGCTGTCGCGGTATAACGCTTTAAAGACAACATGACAATATGCATACCGCTGGCTCAAATAATTTTAAGCACATAAAACCATTTGTGCATTTTTGATTAGAGCAGAAAAGCATAATTTGTGGCAAAAACAGGACATGTACAGTACATGCAAACTGATCACCTGACATGGCTTTTTCTTCATAGTTCTTGTTAAAACAGGTTCTCCTAATGAGAGGCTTTGGTAAATATATATTTAAAAAACAAGCATTGCAGAAAAAAAAAAAAAAAAAAAACAATGTGCACACTGTACTTACATTTACATTTAGGCATTTCGCAGACGCTCTTATCCAGAGCGACTTACATTTTTTATCTCATTACACATCAGAGCAATTGAAGGTTAAGGGCCGCGCTCAAGGGCCCAACAGTGGCAACTTGGTGGTTGTGGGGTTTGAACCTGGCATCTTCCGAACTGTAATCCAATGCCTTAACCACTGAGCTACCCCTGACCCCCACTTGAGAGTTCACATCCCATCGCCATCCCCTGCTCTTCTTTTTATAAATCAAAACCAGGCTCTCTGTCTCTTATTTACACTCCTACCTCTCTCTAAGGTTTTTTTGGTCTCTAATTCCATTAAGATTGTTTATAGTGAACCAAAGAAGATACGACGGGATTAAGAATAAAGGTCACAGCACTTCAGCTGTGTTGATATAAAATATACCAACTTTTTGTTAATCTTACCAAAAACTTTTTATGAATTTATATGGAAGAGCTACATGGTGGAAATGTGCTTGTTTGAACAAAAACTAACCCCCCCCTACAGTAAGATACATTAAGTTGTGTGAGTGTTTTCTGTTTCCTGGACTGCTGACATTTTACTAAATTAATCTAATTGCTAGCTTGGTGTCTATGCAATCACATTTCAATCTTTGGAGTAGGAAAACAAAGAGAAAACACTGTTTGTACAGAATCCTTTCTCACCAGACAGTAGAATTTGGAGGAAATTATTATAATGGCCTGGTCAATATTCACTGCCTGGTCAAAAACAAAAAAAGTCACCATTTTAGAAGAGTCAAATTATAGGGCTAAATCAAGCAGAGAAAGCAACAAAGGAGATTTTAAATTACTGGAACTAGTTAAAGAACCCTTGGGTAAAAAATATATATATATAATTTAAACACCTGGTAAAGTCTCATGATACAAAATTTACATGCAGTATCCATGGCTAAGTACAATGAGATACTGGGCAGTCATGGTGACTCTACTTAAGCGAAAGTAGATAAACTTTGTATACACCGCATTCCAAATTATTATGCAAATTGGAGGTAAGTGTCATAAACATTAAATGTTGTGGTTTTTAAATTAAACTCATGGATGGTAATGGTCTCAGAGCTCTTTGGATCACAAAAATGAATCTCAGACACCTGTGATAATTAGTTTGTGCCCAATTAAAGGGAAAAGTACTAAAGATGGTTGTTCCACATTATTAAGCAGGCCACAGGTTTTAAGCAATATTGGAAAGAAAAAGGATCTCTCTGCTGCCCAAAAGCGTCAAATAGTGCAATACCTTGGAGAGCAGCTGCTAAAGAGAGCATGCCATTACAAAGCAGCAAACAGGTATTTGAAGCTGCTGGTGCCCCTGGAATCCCATGAACCTCAAGGTGTAGGATCCTTCAGAGGCTTGCAGTTGTGCATAAACCTACTATTTGGCCACCCCTAACCAATGCTCACAAGCAGAAACAGTTGCAGTGGGCCCAGACATACTGTACATAAAGACTAGTTTTGTTTACTGATGAGTGTCGTGCCACTTTGTATGGTCCAGATGGATGGAGTTGTGGATGGCCACCATGTCCCAACAAGGATACGACATCAACAAGGAGGTGGCAGAGTCATGTTTTGGGCCGGAATCATGGGGAGAGAGTTGGTAGGCCCCTTTAGGGTCCCTAAAGGTGTAAAAATGACCTTGGCTATGTATATAAAGTTTTTGACTTTCTTCCATGGTAGAAGAAGAAGAACCGTGCCTTCCATAACAAAATCATCTTCATGCATGACATGCTGCAAAGAATACCTCTGTGTCGTTGGCTGCTATGGGCATAAAAGATGAGGAACTTATGGTGTGGGCACCATCTTCCCCTGACCTCAACCCCATTGAGAACCTTTGGAGCATCCTCAAGCAAAGGATCTAGGGTAGGAGGCAATTCACATCAAAACAGCAGTTCTCTGAGTTCTGAGAAAAAAATTCAAGCAGAAACTGTCCAAAAACTCGCAAGTTCAATGAAGCAAGAATTGTGAAGGTGATATCAAAGAAGGGGTCCTATGTTAAGATGTAACATGGCCTGTTAGGATGTTTTTTTTTTATTTATTTAAATAGTTTTTATTTTAGTAAATATTACCTCATAATGCTGCAAATTCAATGGAAGCCCATATTCTACACCTATAAAATGTTCTAACTCTGTTGTGCATAATAATTTGGAACAGTGCATTTTCAGTTAGTTTTTTTTTTTAAATAAATATTATCATTAGGAGGTTTGTTTAATAAAATTTGAATTATACCCTAATGGTTGATGACTTGAAAATTACTGAACTTGACTTGACTAATTATGAAAATCAAAGAAAGATATCATTCGCGTAATAATTTGGAACGCGGTGTTGAACGTTGCTAGGTTTGTCGCTAGTCACTTTTTTGATTTAAAGTCCCTAAAAAAAGTCCCTAAAAAGTCCACTTTGTTGAAGTGCATTCTTCTATTAAGCATTTCTTACCATTTTTCAGATCGGTAATCCTTGACATCCTCAATGTTTAACGATTATTAAAGTTTAAACACAAACAAGAGTTGAAGAAGGGCTAGTTTGTCCTTTAAAAGTAAGCTACTAACTGCTAACCACTAAGGACTGACCTTGCCCTTTGTTAGTGCTAAAGTTTGTAGTTCAGCAGTTTATTATATAGCAGTAAGGTGGGCAGCATGGTGGCATAGTGGTTAGCAAGGTGGCCTTGCACCTCCAGGGTCGAGGTCTGTATAAATATGAGAGCATTTACATATACACACACAATATGATGAGAACTCCCATGATTGGGAGTAAGGTTATGTGGTCTGATGAGTTAAGATTGATCCTGTTCCAGAGATGGATGTGTCAGGGTAAGAAGGAAAGCGCATGAAGCGATGCCCCCATCATGCATAGTGGCCACCGTGCAGGCCTCTGGAAGCAGTGTTATGATCTGTTGTTCGTCAGGTCAAGACTCAGCAACGTCAGACCATGTGACCTTTTCCATTGCTCCAGTCCGAAACCTTCAAGCTTCCCGGCAAACCGAAGCCTTTTTTCGGATTAGATCAACAGGTTATTTTTATTTATTTAGTTAATTTTTTTGCAACACACCTGTTTGGTCAGAATCCTGTAAGTTCTTGTCACGTTGTGCATGTGGAAATGCTCTTACATTCACTTTTAAACATACAGTAGCTGTGATTTTACTGTTGATTTTTAGGATGCAACCAAGCAAAGTGATGCAACCAACTAAGTGATGAAACATGATAATTCAGCAATATCCTTTCATGTTTTACCAATGTACTATATGGGACAGTTCTTAACCCAATTTTAGTCATTTCAAATCTCTTTTTATTTTTATTTCTAAAACAATCAAATCAAATTAATTAATAAATAGAATTTATTTTGTTGTTAGTTTTTAGCTGCTTCTGTCAAGGGGTCACAACAACTTGGCACAGGTTTTATGCTGAATTCCCTTCCTGATGCAACCCTCCTATTTTATCTGGGCTTGCATTCAGTGTCTGGGGTTTAGGCATTGGGTTGCAAACAAGCCTGGGCACTCCTTATGTCAGACGAGAAACCTACCACTGAGCCACCAATGCCAATTTTCTATGCTTAATACAGGCCAATAAATTTGACACTTCTAAAATTATACATTTTTAAACACTGCATTAATACAAAACTATCAAGTATTTAAAATTGTTCATGATAAAAACACAATAAAGCCCAAATCCATTGTGGACCCATAAAAATGTGAGATACAGATCATGGTAGTATGAAAGAATAGACAAGAAAAATAAAATTTAACACTTTCTTCACTGCATGCTTAAAGCTACTATCTATACTTCCTAGTTTCATTTGTTTAAAAGAGGCACAAACTTTATATCCACCTACCAGGAGCTCTATATTTAAAAACATATTTTGCCCATTAACCTATTGAATTTATGAAGTTGAATATTTTTGTTAGAGTCTTTCTGGTTGCATAGTAGTAAAGGTCTAATACTGTAGGTTAAATCAGTGGTTCTTAACCATGGCGAGACCCCCTGCCTTGCACATTTTACTGTTTTTCCTGCTGACCCACTCCCACTTCAATTCAGAAAAGGTGATTAGTTAAATCAGTTGTGCTGGGAGCAGGTAAAAACACTAAAATGTGCAAGGCAGGGGGTCCCCCAGGACCCATAGTTGAAAACCATTGGGTTAAAGTAAGTAGAAGGTTGGGCACTAATTTATTAAGAATTTTATCCACTTTCAAATGCGTTCAGAGACTTATTTTTCAATGCAACACTAAACAGCTTGTTTCGAGATTTTTTTTTTTTTAAGTCTCTTGAATTAATAATGAAAAAGTGGGTGGCTGACTGCATGACCAAAATGTCCCTAAATCAATCCCTAGCCAGAGTTTTTAAAGCTGATGCATATACATACATGTCTTTTGTCCAACTTTGTATTAGTTTTTTTTTTCCTATAACAATAAAAAAGAAACTAACCTACCTTTGCTGCTTGTCTCGAGAACCCAATAAGATGCCATCCATTTTTCCAAATGAAGGTACAATTTATCCAGGTTAAATCTTTTTGGAGCTTTGCATTTAATAAATTTTCCACCTCTGGAGCAATGCACCATGAGCAGCTTGCACAAGCTTTATACTCCTTGATTCTTGGGAAAATAATGGCCCAGAAATGCATTCTTGAGGAACTCCACAAGCATATGTTACATTTTTGTGTACTCTTTAAGATCTTCCAGTAAAGTCACATTTAACCCATTAAATGGCCAACTTACTTAAGTCTAGTTCTTTTACGAAGGCAGTTCATGTCAAACCAGGACTTATGATGAAATTTCTTGTGAGTTGAGGCCAAAAAGTACTGACTTTTACAGAAAAATTCAGGCACATGACAGTCATGAGAATCTTAGCTGCAGTAAAGCATCTACAGTAAATAGTGCAAACATTTTAAATAAGGCTGTTCTTCCCGTACATGATCACATGTGATCCCGTAATGGTGATTTACTACTGTATATTAAGTTTAACACCTGATCTTTAAAAATTGAGAGTTAACTGGTAACTTGCTGGAAAGATGCTTTTTACCAGCAAATTTTGTACATTACAGGAAACTGTCTGGTAGTTATTGCCACATCCCTTGTACATACTGAGAAAATTTCTACCTTGTTGATATCCAAGCACTAGTGAAAGACTGGGATGAAACACTGGGAGTGCATTATTGTAGCAAGGGCTTAGATAAAGAAATAAATGTAGCTTTTATTCTTATAATCGTATTCTGTTATTCTGCACAAGCAAAGGTCCAGTTTGACTTGGACCCCCTCATAATCTATAGTATCACAAGACTGTTTTTATTCAGATCCAGCATAATTTATTCATAGAAATGCTTTCTTTTTAATAAGTTAAATACAGTACAGCAAACGAGTGTCTGTAAGGTTAGCTCTGCTTACAAACGGAAGCTCATACAATACATTATGCCTTGATTCCTCTATGTATTCCTCAATCTGTACATAAATAATCTTTTTACCATAATCCATAATCGTAAACAGACTGCACATCATTTGTATTGTTATCTAATTCCCCTTTCCATTTTACTGTCTTTTAACACCATTTTTGCAATCTTAAACTCCTCTTGAACATTGTTCAATAATCACATACAAGTCATAATGATTATTGACCTACTGTCAGATGTTTTCCCAAGAGGTTTCTTTTAGTTTGAGCTCTTGCTCAGTTATGCAGTAAAATGTGAAAATAATCACCATAATATCACCCATAAACATTCTCAATTTACAAGTTAGAAAATAGGCATGGGATAATTATAACTGATGTGGGTATAGGCCCAGGGGATCCAGTAATATGTAAAACGGATCTGGTTAATTAAAATATTCATTCATTCATCTTTAGTAAGTTTTTTTTTCTTCTAAAAAAAAAATCTAAATTGCTAATTATTTTATGTTACATATCTTGGTTTAAGTAATGCGACCTTAATATAATGTTTGATTACAAACCATACAGGGATGGATAAAAATTATATATATATATATATATATATATATATATATATATATATATATATTATAATAATATATAATACACAGTGGTGACCAAAAGAATGAATGTCAAACTATGCCTACAGTAGTTGATTGCATCCTAAAGATAACAGAAAACAGGGTTTAAATGGGTTTAGGTTTAATATGGCCAAAGCCATGGCTGCAGAAACTGAGCAATATTATCACGTAGCCAGTTTTTTTTTTTTTCAATTTGTTTATTACATAGAACAACTTATTTTGCCAGATAGTTTAAAATTAAGTAGAGAAAGTACCTGTTTTGTAAACACAGAGAGAATTTTACATGACATACACTGATAAGCCTAATATTAAGTACTGTAGGCCCCACTTTTACCACCATAACTGTGAAACACTGTGTGTTCTGACACCTTTCTATCACAACCCTCATTAATCTTTTCAACAATTTAATCTACAGTAGCTCTTCTATTGGATCTGACCACACGGATCAGCCTTCACTTCACATGTGCATCAGTAAGACTTGGCCACCTATGATGGTTTTCATTTCATGTGTTACTTTTGGTAGGTCCGGACCACTGCACGAACATCCCACAAGACCCTTATCAAAATCACTCAAAACATTATGCTGGCTCATTTTTCCTGCTTCTACCACATCAACTGCATGAAAAGAGGTTCACTTGCTGTCTTATATATCCCACCCACTTCCAGGCACCATTTTAATGAGATACAGTATTAAAAATGTAGCTACTGTAAGAAGCACCATATTGTTATGGCTAGACAACTGGGTCAGAGCTGCAGGTCTTTGGTGGACCGACTCAATAGGTGATTATAATGTTATGGCTCATCAGTTTATGTTATCTTACTGTAATACTTTTGACCACCACTATTTTTATTCAGCTATATTCAGACAGTATTTCCAATAAATCAAGCATGGGAATACATATTAAATGTAACCAGTAAGTGTTGGTGAGTCTAATAAGCAAGCATGTTAGGCAGGTAGCCAAATTTCTAACAAATGAATGTATAATGCTGTTTATATATTTTTTTAGCAATTAATAAGTATTTGATTGATTAAATGTTTAACAAATGGAACCCTTTCCTGGTGAATAATGGAATGTCACATCTTTGTCAATGCAGTAATAATAATAATAATAATAATAATAATAATAATTCTATCAATTTATTATATAATAAAATTTAATTTGAATGACCAGCAATTAGCACATGAGCACCTTTCTAGCATTATTATATAAAATTGTGAACATATTATTAATTTCTTTTAATACTAAAATAAAATCTTCTAGATCATCCTGCATCTTTGCTTAACTTGTTTGGCTTGTTATCGCCAATTAACATTTGATACACAATGACCTTTGTTTAGCAGGTTCTCAAAACCGAGCTGTGCAACTTTCCTAGAATTAAAAATAATTTTTCACAGTTCACACGGATTAATGAGACATCCTTTCATAAAGACTAAACAGAACAAGAAAAATTATAAAATCGAAATCTGGATCAGAACTAAACTGCTTCGTACTCAAAAGAAACAAGCAAATTCTTATAAAACACAGCTCCAGCTAGGTTTATAAAGTTTATTATGTTGCTGGACCCAGGTAAAAAACAAAGCTAAGTTTTCCCAAAAAGCCAAATGAACCTCATTAACTTATGTCTAACTGGTGCTGACTAAACACAGCACGGCTTTGATGATCAGTCCGTTCGGTTAGCTTGAGGAAACTTCTCAGGCACAGATGGTCGGAGTTGTATTTTTCCATTGACGTGATAAATGGTGTCTGAGGTTACACACATTCCTCATCCACCAGTTGAAATATTTATTATTAGTCCAAAATCAGAATGTGCTTGAGATTGCAGATCAAAGGATCAAAATGTACATGAATGTGTGAGACACAGTGTGATAAGTGGAACTTCTTCAGCTGGCCATTAAGGTCAGGGTATAGGAATGTGGTGATCAAGACCTCTGTGTGTGTGTGTGTGTGTGTGTGTGTGTGTGTGTGTGTAGGTTTAGATAAAGATGCTGTCTCCTGCAGCGCCCTCTATATTGGAAAATTTGCACAATTAATGAGCAATAAATGAGTTTTGAGTGCTTACTAGGGTCGATTGATTAAATGGATTAGGCAATTTAATTGATCTTTAATTGCTCGATTTGATTCGTTGTGTTAATAGGGCCGGCTTTGATTGAGAATCAGTTCACACTTTGAAATTATTTGGATAAATGTTCAGATGTTAAACAGTCTAAAAATTGCAAAAGCAAAAAATCCTCATCGAATTGATTCTGCGATCAAAAACCCAACTGTCTGACAGTAGCACTGAACTTAATTCTGATTCTTTCCCACGACATAAATGCACTTACCTCCTTCTTATATATGTAAATCACATATAACTAATGAATGTTTAAGGCTTAATTAACCTACGATGCCTGCTCACATAAAGTATGAAGGTTCTCTAGTGGAGTAATGGCTTGTACAATATATAGCCCCAGATTTGATTCCTGGTCACTAATATGTAGTACTGGCCTCAAGCCTGGAGAAATTCAGGGGGGTTTCATCAGGAAGGGCAATCAGTATAAAAAATCCTGCACCACATCAAAAGCATGTGGCCCAGGTGATCCACTGTGGCAACTCCGTTAAATAAAGAGTGTTCCATCCAAGTCGATGCATGATTGTCTTTACATTTATATTCTATATAGAGATGCAATATAGTGCTAGCAACACATTTCATACTTTTATCTCGATTAAAGATTTCCGTAAACAAAACAGCCCTGCTAGAGCATTTTATAAAAAGTGCTTTAATGCCCTTATAATTTAAAGGTGCAATGAAATTCCAGTTTAGAAAGACGTCCCACTTAAAGACGTTCTTAAAAATAAATACTGCCTGATTGTTCGAGTTTGTGGCACATGAGCCATGGAATCGTTCTTTTAATTAAGATGCACATTTCTATTGTAAGCTCAAGGCCGAAACATGCTGTTGTGTTCATTCAGGGCCTTTCTCTCATTAGAAAGTCTCAGATGTAACAGTGAAGACGGATTCAAACAGTGAAGGAATTAATTTAGTTTGAAAGTATGTTTTCAATTATAGAGCTTTGTGTGAGTGAAGATCAATGCGTGTGTGTGTTCGTGCATTTCTGTGTTCTCTAAATTATTCATCCCTCCTCATACATGTGTAGGAATTATGTTTGTAGAATTGAACAGTTACAGTAAGTGAAAATATAATAGTATATGTACAGTCATTTTAATAGGAACACCTGTACTGTACACCAGTGCTTCGTGCAAATTTCCAATTAGCCTCTTATATCGTTGTAGCCCATGTTCTCGTCGAGAAATGTCCACAGAACTGGACGCTTTGTAGTTTTTCACACTATTCATGTTGGGCACCAAAAACCCAGCCAGAGTGAATGTTACACAGATTTACATCCTGTTCTGATGTCTGAGTTAGGTATTAACTAAATGAGTTTGTTTACATACATCAGTTACATAAAAAGTACATCCATATGGATATAAATAAATTCACATTATTCAGTGGTTATTTAATATTTGTTACTTCTACAGGTATGAGTGTCTGCTTTTATATGCTTTGGTTTCCCTGCGCCCTTTTTTATGCCTGTCAATCCTAGTGCCTTAGTATTTGTCCTTATGTAGAAGGTGTGGCGTCAGTGCCAGTCCTTATGTAGAAGGTGTGGCGTCAGTGCCAGTCCTTATGTAGAAGGCGTGGCGTCAGTGCCAGTCCTTATGTAAAAGGTGTGGCGTCAGTGCCTGTCCTTATGTAGGATAAGTGTCACTTAGTTGCATATTTGTCCCACTTAAATGACAAAACAAATTTTACAATATTTTACAACGATAACCAGAATAAATACAAAATGCAGAAGCAAAATGATGATTTTATTTATTAAGAGGAAAAAATGCCCAAACCTGCCCGGCTTTATGTAAAATAATTGCCCTAAAAACTAATAACTGGTTCAAGTGCAGCCAATTGTTTGTGATTACTGGCTTTAAGTCTTTCACATTGCTATGGAGGAATTTAATATACTTTGCAATATTTTGATATAAAAAAGTATATTGATGAGAATAATCCGGGCACATCCATTTCCTGTAAGCTCCCTGGGTTAGCTCATGTGCACTCATAGTAGCCTTCAATATGATATACTGTATGTAATTTACAATACAATTTACATTTGTAATACAATTTGCAATTTTAAAATTGCCTGTAATGAATAATTCGGTGTATGTGTGTGTGTGTGTGTGTGTGTGTGTGTGTGTGTGTGTGTGTGTGTGTGTGTGTGTGTGTGTATCCTGCATGGGTTGGTGCCCAATTCAAGGCGTGGCGTGTCTGGACCCTAAGTTCCCTAGAAAAGCACTATGAATGATAAACGGTGCTAAAAAACAAAACCATTTTCCATGGATTTACTGTAGATGGCAAGGATACAAGGATAGAAACATTTTCTTACATGACAATATTTACAATATTTTAATCTCTTAGAAACATATTATGATCTACTTTAACCCTCATGTTGTGTTTGTTTTTGGCTACACTCATAATGTTCCCAATCACTTTTGACAAGATTATTTTATTTCATTATAAATCTACAATAATACATATATTATTACTGTTGCATAAGACCTTTTTATCAACTTTAGCTCTTGTGAACATTACAAGTTTTAACCTTGTATTTGCTGTGTATGTCCTGTAGACCTTATTTACCTGAACTCACACCACTCGTTGTTTTAGGGAAAAAACAGTATATAGATATTATTTTGACAAATATTAAGATAAAAACGTATTGTACTATTTATCACAGATTGCGTCACAAAAATGTCACTTTTTCGAAACAATTAAATTTTTTAAAATGTAGCACAAAATAACAACTTTTGTGTTCCTGATCAGAACCAGGACCAAAACCAGTATGATTTATTTATTGAAAACAAAAACCCAAATGTACACAGGGAAAACTTAACTATATTACAAATATAATAGTTGATACATACACCGTATAAACATATTTACAACTCTGCTGTCATTTTTAGGACCACTCCCCACTTCTCTTCCTCCTCTAAACCCTCCTCACTGTCAACCTGGCTTCTCTCCTCCTGATCACTGTCATTGTCAAATACACTCACCTAAAGGATTATTTGGGGTGTTTGACCCCATTTCGCCTTCAGAACTGCCTTAATTCTATGTGGCAAAAATTCTTTAGAAATGTTGGCCCATATTGATAGGATAGCATCTTGCAGTTGATGGAGATTTGTGGGATGCACATCCAGGGCACGAAGCTCCTGTTCCACCACATCCCAAAGATGCTCTATTGGGTTGAGATCTGGTGACTGTGGGGGCCATTTTAGTAAAGTGAACTCATTGTCATGTTCAAGAAACCAATTTGAAATGATTCGAGCTTTGTGACATGGTGCATTATCCTGCTGGAAGTAGCCATCAGAGGATGGGTACATGGTGGTCATAAAGGGATTGACATGATCAGAAACAATGCTCAGGTAGCCCGTGGCATTTAAACGATGCCCAATTGTCACTAAGGGGCCTAAAGTGTGCCAAGAAAACATCCCCCACACCATTACACCACCACCACCAGCCTGCACAGTGATAACAAGGCATGATGGATCCATGTTCTCATTCAGTTTACGCCAAATTCTGACTTTTCCATGTGAATGTCTCAACATAAATCGAGACTCATCAGACCAGGCAACATTTTTCCAGTCTTCAACTGTCCAATTTTGGTGAGCTCGTGCAAATTGTAGCCTTTTTTTTCTATTTGTAGTGGAGATGAGTGGTACCCGGTGGGGTCTTCTGCTGTTGTAGCCCATCCGCCTCAAGGTTGTGCGTGTTGTGGCTTCACAAATGCTTTGCTGCATACCTCGGTTGTAACGAGTGGTTAATTCAGTCAAAGTTGCTCTTCTATCAGCTTGAATCAGTCGGCCCATTCTCCTCTGACCTCTAGCATCAACATGGCATTTTCGCCCACAGGACTGCCGCATACTGGATGTTCTTCCCTTTTCACACCATTCTTTGTAAACCCTAGAAATGGTTGTGCGTGAAAATCCCAGTAACTGAGCAGATTGTGAAATACTCAGACCGGCCCGTCTGGCACCAACAACCATGCCACGCTCAAAATTGCTTAAATCACCTTTCTTTCCCATTCTGACATTCAGTTTGGAGTTCAGGAGATTGTCTTGACCAAACCCACACCCCTAAATGCATTGAAGCAACTGCCATGTGATTGGTTGATTAGATCATTGCATTAATGAGAAATTGAACAGGTGTTCCTAATAATCCTTTAGGTGAGTGTATAATTCCACAGCTTCACATGCAGTATATCTTTTGCCTATTGTGCTGCTAAAGACTGTGAGTAAGGCCTCGAAAAGCTTTATAATCCTGCAAGAAAGCTGTATGATTAAAACAATGTGGCAGTTTTGTTTTTTTAACAGGTGTGGTGAAAAAATTTTGTTGATAGGTTCCCATGTGGGTTTCCATGGAAGCCAAAAAGGGGGGTATGAAGTGTGTGTTTGTGTGTTTGCTTAAAGGCATCTGCATGTTTAAGTGTGGGAAAGGAGTGTGGAAATGAGCCTGAACTCTGTTTACTACACTAATTGTAATCTTACCTATTCATTTCTAATGACGGGTCATTTTAAAATGGCAACACCATGAGTGCGTAAACGTTCCATAAAAAAAAAAAAATACTGGTATAGTGTCAGTAGATTTAAAAGAACTGCCCCGTTGAGGAAGGTTCACCCGTTTACAAGTTATTCCCATCCGTCTTTCTGGCAAATAAAATAAGTAGAAGAGCATTACTTCACAATGGCATCCTCAATAATTTGCAATGTATAAACGTAAAAAAACACAACTAAGTTCTGAGAAGTCAATATTTTCATAACTGATCAAATCTATCAATCTTTTTACATCCATGAACACTATGGACAATTACACGCTCATCTTCCTTCATATCTACACTACATGTTGTACGTTTACATCCTGGACCATTGCACAAAGACACTTTAATAACTTTGCACACCTACCCTCACAACTACACTACATGTTTACGTTTTCATCCTGGACCAGTGCACAAAGTCACTTTAATAACCTCTGCACAAAGTCACTTTAATAACCTCTGCACAAAGACACTTTGTTCTACGCATATTTGCACACCCAGTACAGTATATTCCAATTTGTACAGTATATTCTATTTTTATGCAAATCATATTTCTATGTACAGTATATTTCTATTTTTATGCACATCATATTTCTATTTTTATTTTTAGTTCTATTTTTCCTAGCACATTTCTACTTTTATTTTTAGTTCTATTTTTTCCTAGTTTAATTTAATTTTTTTATTTAATTTCTATCGTATTCTTTATCTATATTTATTTCTTATTTGTAAACTCTAATTCTCTTTTAGGGTCAATGGCAGTCGTATAATGCATTTCACTACATTTCGTACTGTGTATGTTTGTGTATGTGACAAATAAAATTTGAATTTGAATTTGAAGTCTAGCTTAAGCATTTACTGTAGCTGCTAACTGCTTACCACTAACATGTAACTTAGCCCTTTTTATGAACTAAAGCAGCTGGGTTAGCCATTAGCAGTAAGTCACTACTTTCAATCCTAGCCTTATTTACTGTAGCTCTTCTAAAATGGTGCCAAGAGAACTGGACAGAACTGGTGGACATTGAACCGGGGAGGCTCTCTTGTTAAGTGAGGTCACAATAGGATGAAAATCCGATTTGCTTGTTTAAGCCTTGGCCAATACACAAATGAAAAAAATTACAAACAGCTGGGACAGCAATTTTTGTATGTGGTTCATGCAGACTCAATCTGAGTGATTAAAAAAAATTGCATATAAAGTCTCCCTTGAAAAAAAACTAATTTGCTTATGGTCAAATTAATATTTGGCATAGCAAACATAATGTTTTAAAATGCCTTAAAAAATTGAATCACAGGGACTCATGCCTTTACTGTGCATGAAGCTGTTACTTAATATTAAAACAGATTTTTATATTTTATTTAACATTTATATTATAACAAATTCCTGGTGCTCACACACTTGTCATTCAACTTTATTGTCATAGTAATTGTGGTTTAGTTGCTGCATTTAAGTGAGAAATGCACACCACATTATTCTGCTCTAAGCGTAAGATTTAAAATAATTTCGATATGAAAAGACACACTGATTGTGATTGCAACATTTCTAAATATGCAAATAGAAGCACATTTTGATGAACTGAACGTGAGCACTCGCAGTGATCAAACAGCGACAAGTGTCAGATGATCAATCTCGTTTAATCACTTGAATTAAACAAATCAGCTTATGACGACCTTACAATGATTAAAACACTTTAAATGTGTATGGTCCCAAATTTTAATTTCTTATCTTTCATTTTATTTTTATTTTTTTCACATTTATAAATATAGACCTCTTGTATTTCATGAGCATGGAGATCACTGCATTTTTAATAGCTGGAAAAAAAATGGCTGTAAAATTATTATTTTAATGGAGAATTGTGGACTGATGGAGTTTGGCTGGTAGCTGCTATGTATAACAGAAATACTTTGTTATGCTAGCATTTTCGGCAGAAATCGCCTTACCTGCAACAATCTGCAGCTGAAAGAGAGGCGTTGTGGGTAAGATGTCTCCTAAGCCAAAGTGGCACTAGTTTTGACCATTACATGAATAGCTGGTGGTTTTCCAACTGTCTTATGCAATGTGAGATTACTTAGAAGCAATGTTGTACTTATATCCAGAAGTTAGCATTTCTCATGAATGCTTGATGATCTTAAGTCTCTGTACTAGTCAGGATGACGTTCAGCGCTCCGAGTCTCTGTCTCATCTTCCTGTTTTAAATTCCTCTCACTCGCCCATGGGAACTGCTTTAATCTACCCAAATTATTGGGCTACGTGCTGCGCCTATAGCATTGTCACATTTACTTTCCCATCTTTGATTTATCTTCCTTTTTCTCTCTTCACATGGTCGCACTTGTTCTTTTGACGGCAGATTTGTTGTTCCCTAGTCCTTTTCACTTTATCCAGTAGGTGTGCAGTCTAGCCAACATTTTTTTAAGTTGTGTAGTGAGGATGCACTATTTTAATAAGGCTTTGGCTGTGTTGCTACTTACAAGAGTGACAAAAGAGAAAAAGCAACACAATTGTATAAGAAAACATGATGTAATATAAAACCTTTAAAACATTTGCAGGACTAGTTATCATAGTTGTTTGACATCATATGAAATCATAAAACAATCTTTTTCTATTATATACAATTTCTACACATTTTGTGTTAGATACTTAGCATAAAACTTTATATTTGCAAACCTACGCAGTACTAGCTTGTTTAAAAAAAAATAACTTTCTGAACCCTGGCTAATATACAGTATGACACCCTTATTGCCCCAAAGTTGCAGATTTGAAAAACATCATTAAATTATCTTTTTTTCCCTACTATTTAGGAAAAAGGGTAATTTAATCCTCTTAGGCCAGGATGTTTTAGTAACAGTACTTAAACAATGGCAAGAAACAATATATAGTTTAATAAAAAAAAGGATATACAGTATATAATTCTATACAATAAGTCTGCGACTTCCGAACATTTGTGTTAAAATTTATACGATTAATACAAATGGACCATGGATCTACGAACATTCATAAATGCGGACAAATCATGAAATTAGCTCACGTGTACTGTACAAAAAGTAGACTCTGCAGTGCCCCAGATACTTATATTTACAATTATATAAGTGCGTGGGGGTGCAGGAGAAATAAGTCGGCCTCACCAGTTTACCTATCCTGATGGTGAATTTAGGAAAATCCTAAGCGAGACAGGGTTCACAGAGTTTAAAAGTCCAATTCAGCTCTGAGACAAAATGGCATTTGTTTAAGCACACAATAAATAAAATAATAAATAGCATGTACAGTAGGGTTGTCCTCCCCCAACGTGTTCCTGGGTTCGCTTTAAACAAGGTCAGCTGACCCCGCTGTGTCACTAGGATTCCCCTCACAGTTTAAAGGTGCAGTCTTGCGAGAGTCTAATCTGAAACCAAAACAACAAACCTGTGTGTTTGTTTTTTTATGGTTTACATTGTATATTTGTGTCAAAGGTGTATAATACTAACATTGTCTGACTTATTAACAAATCCGACTTACAAATGTGCTCTGGGACCAGAACACGATGGTACTGTAATTTAGGGACTTACTATAAATAAAAGGAAGGTTTTGTCTCTAAATTGGTTAGAACTCGCTCTTTTAATGATATTTACATTTAAATTTAGGCATTTGGCAGACGATCTTATCCAGAGTGATGATATTTTATGTTTTTATATTTTATGTTTTATGTTTCCTACACTGGAAGACCCAAAATCAGTCTTAGAAAATGTTCTGTCTGTAGTTTTGTCTGTATGTCTGCCAAAGTACCAAAGTACGTAGGTAAGTTTCATTAAATGACATTTAATGAAACTTACTTACTTTGATACTTTGGCTCACTCAAGTACTTTGGTATTTGCCTGAAGTTAAACCTGCACCATAAAAGAAATCAAAATGTTGAGTAGAAGTGAAGTTATGCATAGTTATGTACCAGATTACATTACAACATCTAGTGCCTTTTTAGATGAATACAGTGCTTTTTCCCTTGAGGTGGGCATGGCTACACGCATCACTCAACAGAGCCAATTAATGTGATATCAAGCATGGCTTACTCCAAAAAAAAAAAAAAAGTAAGTAGACTATAAAAACTAATAAAAGGAGAATAGACAGATAAAGGTATGTTTATTCTTCCTGCAGGAAGTTTAAAACCAGTTTGTCTCATGTATGTTGTGAAATGCATATGCAATATTAAATATATATATAAGCAGACATACAGTATAGCGCTACAAGCAGACATGTAAGTGGGCTTCAACATGAAATAATAATAATAATATCGATAAATAAATTAATAGCTGATCAGCTTATTTTAGCTTTAATCTTTTAACTATTTATACAAGCTCTTTTACCATTAACTACAGGTACTTTATCCAGTTAATTATGTGAGGAATGTAGTATAGTGAACATATTGAGAGCTAAGCAAAGATTACTTACAACTACCTACACATTGTAACCATTGGCCAGGCACTTCAGCCATGCACCTGAACTTCTTTAGCTAATCTACAGGACAAAAAAGAAAAAGAAAAAATTGCATCTAAAAACTAAAGTGTAAAAGCATTTCCCAAGCACTCCTACTGTATACATTTGCTTAAGGTTATAGGAAAGAAATCTGTCTTACAAAAATGTTTAAAACTACGTCATAAATATTACATTTCTAATTGCTTAACAATTGATATTGTATCTATAACATGAATAAATGAAGTGGGTGTGTTACATTAGGACTGATTAGAGCATATTACAGCTACTGTACAGCTTATCAATGCATATTGTAAATGATCTCTTTTTGGTCTATAAACAAGAACTTTATTAACTCCGGACCTCAAAGCATGAAAAAAACAACAACAACAAAAAAAAAAAAAAACAGTGGCTATAGTTTATTTTCTTCGGAAATGTTCTGACAGTTTTTTTCCAAGGTTGTGTGTGTGTGTGTGTGTGTGTGTGTGTGTGTGTGTGTGTGTGTGAGAGAGAGAGAGAGAGAGAGAGAGAGAGAGACTACTAAATAAAAATAATAATTTAAATCATGAATTTGCATCATATTGAGGCTCAGGAGTGGATCTGTTCTGGCTGTCTGTGATTCAGATTCACCCTGAAGCTGTGTTGCTATAAGTTACTTTAAGTTTATAATGACTTTAAGTCAGTTAATGTAATTTGTTAAATTTAGGCACACTGTGAGGCTAATATTGAGATAAACATTTTATTATGCATTGCACGTCAAGGCAGAATATCTCTGTGTGCTTATAATTTAGTATAGTCAGAATAGTCCCAGAAAATCTGGGTGACACCCAGTCAATTTTAAGCCAAATTCATTAGTGTATTATATGATAGTACTCATAAAACTGGTGTGGTTTTTATTTTTATGGTAATTTTTTGTAGCAGTAAAAGTATTGTGCCTATGGATATAAAAATGTCAATCTTAATATGTTTAGTGATATAAAATTTATAATGCAACTTACATGGAGCTAAATTTCCAGACCTTCCCTTCCTTAAAAGCTAAAGACGGTGAAAGCTGAGCAGTTAGCCCCTAACAGATAAACTGGCCTTTTTCAACTTTTAAAAGGCTAAACATTGAAGAAATCATAGTACGAGTATACTAAAACTCCTATATATAAACACAAACGTTTGGTTGCTATTGTAAAACATTATATTCCAAATATATTGTTAGGTTGGAAAAGCTTGAAAATAGGTGGGATATGTCTGAAAAGCTCCCAACCACAAATGGGATTCAAACATGCAATTTTTTTTAAATAGCTGTTTTCCTGTGTTTTAATTCGCTAGGAAAATACACTTCTATAAAGGAGCAGATCATTTAAAACAGAAAATCAGGCAAGTCAGAATGCATGGGTAAAGTTTTATTTCATCCATTTTAAAGACCTCTAAGACATTTAATATTAATAAAACATACTGTAAGTGAGCTTTAAGATATTGCAGTATAAATGTGCTTGTGAATTGTTACATGTTCTAGGTTACTAATAGGTTATTACTTTACAATAGCAGTTGTGAAAAGCATACAAATAATACTGACTTTCGTGAAAGTATTGCTAAGAAAATAAAAGAAATTCACTGGAGTTGAAGTAAATGAGTTCCCTGGTGACACAATACTTGCTTGTTTCCTTACTTTCTTCTTTCAAACCCAGTTGACACAGCTAGCTCTGAAATGTTCTACAGTATATATGAGGAAATAAATTGACCTGTTATGTTAAATGTTCAAGTAAGCTACAGTGATTGAACACAATCTTTATTATCAACATAAAAAAAAAATATTAACGAAAAAAAAAAACATTATAAAATAAAGTAAAATTAGCTGAATAGTTTACTTGGCCACATGTTGTTGTGGGTTTAGTAGCATGTAAATGCCATTAGCTAGTCATTTACTTCTAATTAATACATGTTTGTAGCTATGTCAACACCACTTAAACAGAATTATAATTTATAGCAGGACTTATATTTAAGTATTTAATACCATAATTGACAAAACATGCAATACCTAATGGCATTAACACCTTTGGTTTATTACAGTTTCAATACTATACAAAATTTGCCAAAATTATTCTAGCTTCTTTAGCTACCTCAATGCCTTTAACTATATATATAACTACACCTCTTACTGCGTATATATATATATATATATATATATATATATATATATATATATATATATATATATATATATATATGCAGTAAGAGGTGCATACTGTAAGTGGCCTACTGTATATATGATAGGCATGAGTTATTGATGGTGTTAACATGCATAGCGGACGAAGCAATGCAATATTTACAGAAAGTGACAATGTGCAATAGTGTATTATTTAGATCTGATTAGCTGATTATGATCAGCTGTTCAGAGCAGAAACAGGCTCAGGAAAAAAGCTATTTTTCAGTCTGTTGGTGCAGGCTCTGAGGGACTTGTGGCGCCTGCTGGATGGAAGAAGAGTGAATAGTCCTTGATTGGGGTCAGTGGACATCCTTCAAACATCAAAAGGAATGTTTGATAATGCCTCTCTCCGTTTGCAGACAGTCGGTTTTGAAAATAATCACATTTGGTTGCTTTGTAGCCTGAAATGAAGACAGATGCTGCTTTTGTTTTATTCGGCTATATTTATTTAAGTTAACTCGTAACATACAGTACTAGTGAAAAATATAACACTAACATGTCAGGAAAAAAACACCCTTCCTTCACTCGCACCCCGCGAACAATCAACTATGGGTGTCAAGGCATTGTCAAAAGATCTCTGGCAAGTTGCGCACAGGCTCAAGTCATGAGGTGTATGCAAAAAAAAAAAAAAAAAATCAAAGACTTTATTATTGTCTAGATGCACACTGAAGTCTATCATTAAGAAGAGAAAGGTATTTGGTACCACCGAAACACTTTGTGTTGCCCCAAACTTGTTAAAAGAACTACAGAAAACTGGTCAGAGACGCTACCAAGAGGCCCACAACAACTCTGAAGCAGTTGCAGGAAATTATTTAGAGGCAAGTGACAACAATATCACAATTTCTCCACAAATATGGCTTATATCAGAAGGTTGCAAGAAAAAAAAAACACATGAAAGAACACATGTTTTGCAAGTTTCTGAAAAATGCAGGTGGTCAGATAATCCTAAAGTTGAATTCTTTTTATGAAAAGCAATAAAATTTACTTTCTTTCTTCCTTTCTTTCATTTATTAATTATTTGTTTGTTTGTTTATTTCTTTTTTATTTTAATGGGTCAATTCTTTTCTTTATCCCCTCTAGCATCAATGTTAAGTGGTATGTTATGTCAATAATGAATAAATGTATTAAATTATAAAAAATCATCTTCCTCACCTTATTTTATAAACATTTTATCTTATCTTGGTAATTTAACAGAATTAAGAAAGTTTTAAACCTAACCATTGTTTAAAAGCACTTTGTTTAAGCAGCTGTTTACTTCAGTTGTGTTAAAAAAAAAACATGCTTTTTTTTCCCTCACCATAAATTGATGCTGCCGGTCAAAATATCCCTACTATTTTAGGGGCTAGAAGGGATATTTCAATATTAAAATAAAGCTACGGGTTTTTCATACTACTGTATGTCACAAAATCCTCATTTAAATATTCTAATATTTTTTTTCTTAGAGGCCCTCCTTGTAAACAAACACTCACATACTGTATGTACTGTAGCTATTGGACATGATACAGTAATAATCTTGATATCCAAATAGAGCTTATTAAACCAGGAATCTAAAAAAAAAAAATGCAAACTTAAATAATTTTAAATGAGACTTAATAAATAAAATGATGTGAAAGATCACAATTGGTTTGCAAAATTTGCAGATCATTCCCATTTCATTTGAACAATTTAAAATGGAAGATACCTGATTAATTAGGTCAAGGATACTTAACTGCACTTTCTCAGACATTGCTGCTGAAAATTATTTGCTTTTTTTAGACTGTACATCCATTTATTTGCTTCCTTACATACTTACTAATGTACTTACTTGTTCACGTTTAGTCTGTAAAGTGATGAAAATACTGTAAAAAAAAGGAATTTTTTTGGAGAACTTAAAAGAAAAAGAAAATTATATATTTTTGTTATATATATATATAAGTTCTATTACAATGAGTCATCCTCTTATATACTGTACTGAAATGTGAACAATATTTTGTTACTTACTGGTGAATAAAAGCAATTATATTAAAAATTTATTTGTCTTTAACCAAAAAGTAATTTTCTTAAGGAAATGGGTAATAGCAGGTAACAAATGCACAGCCTGTTTGGGAACTAGGAGAACTTTACGTAAGTCTTCTTGGGTGAAACTTTCTCTTGAAGTCGATCTTAAGTGTGTGCAAAACCTCATAAGGAATATTGTTAAGAATTTTAAATATAAATGAGTTTTGATTTGTTTAACACATTTCATGGTCACTGAATAATTCCATCTGTATTACTCCATAGTGCCTTCGTTATTATTCAAAAATAGTAGAAACTTGTAAAAAAAAAAAAAAAAGGAAAATTCTTCTATGAACCTTTGCCTGGCTGAGTAGTCTATCATAATTTCCTACCTAAACTCAGTTTCTCTCTCTCTCTTTCTCTCTCTCTCTCTCTATCTATCTATCTCTTTAATGTTGAGGAATAAGAAACAGCGTAGCCAAATACTACTCTGAAGCGCTGGAACTGGAGTTGTTTTTTTATAAATGTAAAGTAAACCTTCATTAATTTATATTATAGTGCCTGTTTGTTAATTGCACAGGCTACATTACATACAGTAATACAGATTGTGGATAAGTTGTAATTATAAGGGCTATTTGCCTTATTTTACAATAACTGCATGATGTGCTTTGGATTTGTCCTGAGCAAATCAATCAAAAAACAGCAAATAAATGAACACTTGTGATCATATAGAGACAATAATCTAAGTACAGTGAAACCTCGGATTACGAGCATAATTCGTTCAGAAAACGGGCTCGTATTCCAAAACACTCGTAAACCAAATTTAATTTCCCCATAAGAAATAATAGAAACACAAATTATTTGTTTTAACAACCTTAGGCATCAAAGCTGTGCTGATATCCAGCACAACAGCACTACTTCTCATGTAAAATTGTTTAATTATAACAAATGCCCAACCAGACGCTTTTAAGCATTACATCTTTACAATTTCTGGGATCTTCCAGACGATTCAAGAGACAGTTAAATTTGTTTGTAAACCTCTGGTCCATTGGAATTCTGATATAAATTAAAGCTGAAATGTGTGGAAATTGTGTTTTGATGTATTTTGCTTAAGTGTGTGTAAACTTTTGCCATTGAGTGCTACAGTACTGTATATTCTCTACTGGTTTCAGTGCTTCCCAACACTTCTGATATCTAATTTAAACCTAAAAGTGGGTAGTAACGAGTTACATTTACTCTGTTACATTTACTTGAGTAACTTTTTGAAAACAAGTAGTAGTTTTACTGCACCCTACTGTACTTTTTCCATTTTCCTTGAGTCGATTAATAAAGAAGAAATGCTACTCTTACACCACTACATTTGGCTACACTTGACCAGTTACTTTTTCAATCATTTATTCTACACATGCAGTCAGTGGATCTACCACCTACTGTACTGTAACTGTTTCACCAATCAGACACAGCAACAATGATCACATGACTCCATTACTTGATCAGATCAGGTGGCATAGTGGAGGAAAAAAAATCTCCAGCTGGTGTTCTATAAATTCATCCTACTTGTGTATCTATTTACATACGCTTACTGCGCAGGCGCAAACAAGAGTTTCTGCACCTTTTTTTATTTTGCGGAACGCCCATAATTCCATGCTAAGTGTACACTCTTACGGTGAGTATAGAAGGCTTTTTATATGTTTGTGATTTTTT
This sequence comes from Clarias gariepinus, assembly GCF_024256425.1. Classification (NCBI taxonomy): domain Eukaryota; kingdom Metazoa; phylum Chordata; class Actinopteri; order Siluriformes; family Clariidae; genus Clarias; species Clarias gariepinus. The sequence continues at coordinate 10,313,415 of NC_071104.1, forward strand.
TTTTCATGTTTTGATCCGATGCCAATGTGCTGGTTCCAGACAACACGGCACATCCCTAAATAGTCTTGTCAAGTCATGCCCTGAGGGTCCATGGTCGCCCTAGGCAAAATGTTTTGCATTGTAATGTTATGGCTGATCAGTGTATAACTGCTATAACCATTCTAGTGCAGCATGCTCGGTGTATAGTGTCCTTCAAGTAGTGGTCTGTTGTGACAAATTTTGCTGTAATGGCGGTACTTTGTCTTTCTCTGTGTCTATAGAGATAATCTGTAGTCTCTTATTATCTTTGAGCTAGAGGAAATCTGTTATTTGCTTTGTGTTGCACTGATGACATACAGTCTTTTTTGTCTGGAAATTGAGAATGAAAAAGGCCTGCCTCAATCTTTAAGTTCTTACAGAAAGATACTCAACATGCACAACATACGACAAGGACAAGCATGACTACGCTTAAAGTGCAATCGATTAACATGCGAGCTAGAAGGATAACTCATACTAAATGGGGTTATTAGTTCATGCGTCCTTGGAGTCCTTATACCCCTAATACATCATGAGTATATGACATATTATTTGAAAGTGAATAACAGAGTAAGGTTACTGAAAGCACACTGCTTATATAAAGTCTGTAATATACGGTATAGTAGATAATGTCAGCCTTCTGTCTATTTATAAAAAATATTTTTTTCCTTCCTCTCTCTAATGAAATTGAAAACACAGTGAGATGCATTAAGAAAGTAAAAACAGACAGAGATTTAATTCCGATGTTGCCCCATCATTTTTCTTTTGTTTCTCTGTTTTTCCTGGAGGCTACTTTTCTTATTACCTTAGATGATTTCATCACTTTTGGAGATATTGTGTATATATACAGCTTTAAAGCACTGTTGAGAGTGAATGAGAGAAATGATGGTGACCGACTGAGGGTACTCATGGATCGGTGAGTGCTACAGAAAAGTAACATACTATAAGGCCTTGTTCACACGGGCGTTAAAATCGAGCGTTTTTCTTGCGTTCGTAGCGTCCGGTGAGCGCGGATCAAGCGATGATGTTTTCTACACGCAGGAGTCAATGAGAGTGTTCACACGGGCTTTGATGACGTGCGTTTGTCCAGCTGCGTGTTTATACGGCATCAAAAAAACGTTGCATGCAGCTTTTCCTTGGCGTTCAAAACCCAACGAACGCAAGGAAACCGCTTCTAGTTCGTTTTCTGCACGTTCATTTTACACTTCGGAGGACCGGATATATCCCATGATCCTACATGCTATACATAGGGAAATGCGTAAAAGGGCAAAATAAACACTTTACAAAATAACTTTTCGCATTCCTTCATAAACCACAAAAAAACGTCCTTTAATCCGACGTTGTGCAGTCAGAGAGTGAACCCGGTAGCGGCAGGCTTTCATATCCAGTTCCCGACACACTGCCCCCACAGGTTAACACACAAACTACAATTTGGGCTGCAGGCTGACGTTAGACAGAGACAAGTGAACGCCGGTGTAGAAGTCAATCAAGCGCCACTACAAAACACAACATAAACGTCTAGGACGTTCAGAGCACGTTCGTTTATCCAAAAATTTAACGCCCGTGTGAAGAAAGCCTTAAGGGATAGAAATATTCTGAGCACATTTAGCTCAGAAGTCAGCAGGTATATAAGTGGACAAATAATACCAACAATACAATCCTACTAAAATGTTTGGTTAGAAAACCCTTTGGATATTTGCTCAACTTGGCTGGTCCTCATGATTCTATGAGTTATTGAGTTTTGTGAAATATAACTTTTGCACAATACATTTAAGTAATTATACATTTATCCTTCTCTCTCTCTCTCTCTCAACATTTTACTTTCAAGAATTGATAAATGCAGAAGTATTGGTTTCAAGTTTATATATCATAATGTCAGTGACATCATACGTTAAATGTATGTGAGGCTCAGGTTTTCTACAGTTACAGATACGAAAATGTACAAGGTTCAGTCACACTTTTGATTGTGCAGAACACAGTTATGAAAGTAAAAACTACCTTTATTTCTTTATATAATCCCCTGTAACACTACTGCACTTATATTTACATTTACATATTCATTTAGGCATTTGGCAGATGCTTTCATCCAAAGCCACTTACAAAAGTGTCACTGCAGCACTGTTAAAAAGATTTAGTTTTTCATGGTGAAGTGGGTATTAACCCAAATATCCAAGTTTTTTAGATATTTATTCAAGTACCCAAGTTATCCATGTATTTCACAAGGTGGAATATTTTCTCAGTATGCTGAAGCCATGATCAAACTGCTTGTTTTAAGTCTGAAATGCTGGCCTCCCAAGAACTCTTTTAATGACCCAAACATGTTGAAATAGAAATTTCAATGTCTGATTTTCCACCAATAATTTGACTAAGATGTTTCTACTTTTCAAGTGACTTCATCAGTCAACCAAGTACACATTTTTCCACAATAAAATAATAAAACACTTTGTTTGCTCAAATGATCATTAAGACATTCTATTAATAAAATGTCCTGTGAAACATGTGACGTAGAATATTTCAGAAATTTCTCATCATCTCTCTTTCTCTCTCTCTGTGCGTGCGTTTAAAAAGGGTTCACAAATTTTTATTATGCATTAGAGTTGACATACTGTAAAGGAAAAGGAAGTAGTTATAGTGAGCTGAACCAGACAAAAACACAGTACAGAGTAAGATCAATGGGACAGAACTGGCATCCTAATCGTGGAATCATTCGTGTGAGTGTGGTCAATGCTTCCACAAGGAACGAGGGATAGAATGAAGGGATGACAGGAGAAGAGGGGTTAAAATAAAGAGACAGGATGTCAATGTGTGGAGCTAGAGCTTATGAGCGGACAAGTAAATGATGGCACAAGGGATTGAAAACGGCCCTGTCCACCCCGTCTCAATCTCTTACACAAACATATACAGTATATATACACACACACACACAAATGTGTGTGTGTGTGTGTGTGTGTGTGTGTGTGTGTGTGTGTGTGTGTGTGTGTGTGTACATGTGTGTTGGGTGGGGTTATTTACAAATTTGTTAGACCATCAGTATGAGTGTGCAGACTAGCAGGGATTACTACTAAGTCATCTGGGGAGTCCCATTGCTATTAATGCTGACACTACTGCTGTCTCCATCCTTTCTCTCTCTCACTCTCTTTTAATCACCGAATTTCTTTGAATAGCTTGAAGAACTTTTGAGATGTCTCTGGTAAAGCATGTATCTACTTTACGCATATCCAGATAGTTCATTCATTTATTTAGCCATCTATCCATCAGCTACACTGCATATACAGTAACATGAAGGGTCATAGGGGCACATGGTGGTGTATACCCTGGGTAAACTCTTAACACACACACACACACACACACACACACACACACACACACACACACACACACACACTCTTAGTTGAATTTCATTACATTTTAAAAAATCTATACATTTCCTGTCTTAAGGGCACTGGTGGCTCAGTGGTAGGTGTTTCGCCTGCCATGCGGAAGGGCCCAGTTCGATTCCCAGTCAATGCCCAAACCCTAGCCCCAGCGGTCCCAAGCCCGAATAAATTGGGAGGGTTGCGTCAGGAAGGGCATCCGGCGTAAAACCTGTGCCAAGTTGTAGTGCGGACTGGGTATTCCGCTGTGGCGACCCCTTGCCGGCAACAACAACATACTGTACATTTCCTGTCTTAACCTACTGATGGACAGGAGAAATTGCTTGTGGTATTCTGTACAGTACAGCAGACACCTATAATCAGGATTGTGTTATTAAAAAACAAGTTCATGCTTTATGTCCAAAAAGTTATTTATTTATTTATTTGTAATACATTAACTCAACATTTCTTTTAGAATAAAGAGCTTTTTTATGTAAAAAAAAAAAAAAAAAAAAAAAAACTACAAAAAAAGCAAAGAAGAATGTGAAGTGGTTAAAATAAATAAATAGATCATGATAATCATAATATTTCTTGTTGCTGTTATTTTGTTCCTAATTTCCACCACTTCACTGCATCTTTCCTTGTTCCTTTTTTTTGCATAAAATCAGCAATGCTTAAAAAAAAAAAAAAAACAGCAGCCTAAACTTCAAAGGCACTTATCTGTTATCATCTCGCTTGTCCCAGGGCAAGAGTTTGTTTTTACAGAAATGCTTTCTTAGCCATGTGTGTAATGCCGATGAAATCCTGTTCCCTAAATCCAGTCATTTAGAACGAACATTTATTTATACCCCATATGACCTGCGAGCCCTACAACTTTGTAATGGATTATTTTAACTGAGGACATAATGACAGTCTTTAAATAATTGACTAAAGAGCATATTTTTAGCAATTGATTACTTTGTATTTTTTCTTCTTTTTAAGCGAAGCAGAAATTGTGCCCTAAGCTTTTTTTTTCTTCTTATTTCTATAGTGGGAAGTGTGGTAGCATTTAAAAGCATTTTACATTCTGTGTGTGTGTGTGTGTGTGTGTGTGTGTGTATGTGTGTGTGTGTGTTTTGCTGGAACTAAAGCTTCATCCAACACCTGCTGAGGCCTTGAGCTACGCCGTTTTACTTACAATGTGCTTGGTCTTGAGAAGTACATGGTGGAACAAGTCAACAAATGTAACAGCAGCTCTCTTCGCTTGCTTGTACGCTTCACCTACTCAATCATCTGCAATTTGCCCGGGTAATTGATTTTGGGAGGAACGGGACAAGTTAAGCAATTAGGGGGTTCACGAGTTGCAGCTGCATTTTGACACAACTTCATTCGTTTTCCTTTGGCTCTTTTTTTTTTTTTTTCTAATTTCCCAGTGCTCGGGCAAAGGGGAGAGCTTGAGATCGCAACATCTGGAGCTGTGTGCTGAAACAGTGTTGAAACCATTAGGAGAGCGATGACTAACAGCGAGCCTGATGAACCTGGCATGATGAGGTTTCCCAAACGCTTGTGAATTATAGCATATCTACATGATCATGTTCAATTACTGGTTCTCTCTTAAGGGGAATTCTAGTACCATGCATACCGTGTAATAGAGACTAAAGAGAACACTGTATAGATTAAACGGAGATGATGATGATGATGATGATGATGATGATAAGGATTTAAACTGGATTCAGTGGTCCAGCTAAAATTGCTGAATCCAATGGGATGAAATGAAACGGAGAATCCAAACCTACAGTACAGTAACACACACTCCATCAGCAGCTGTTTACCTTTTTATATTTAAATATAAAAGGTATATTAAAGGTTTTATTTTTGGACTTCTGTTGCAAGTAGGCTTTTCGCCTAGATCATCGTTCCTTTCTACTTCCTTTCTACACCCCTCCATTACGTCACATTTTTTTTTCAGCTCATATAAACAGTCTGCCCTGCAGCTGATATGTGTGCCAACAATGACAAAAGGCCCAATGAAGAATGTGAGCGGTGTCTATATGATAAAATGCTGGGTAAATATAGTCACTGTTTTCGTTTGCGCTTGCTTTTTGCCCCATTGTTTTTAGTGACAGAATGAAAACATTTTTCCCTCTCCATTTTTTTCCCTTTAACAGCATGGATAGTTTAATAGTTGCTTTGGTTTAAGAGCGATTCGCTTAATACCTGACATATTAAAAATCAAATTTAAGGGTGTTTATGCAGATAATTAAATATAATAATATTACCAAATTCATGAATTTGTGGCTATTATGGTATTAAAATCTAATTAGTCCTTCGACAGCAATAACAGCTCTAACTGATTCATCCTCCTGTTTCGAAACACCATAATTTTTACAGTAGCCTTTTTTTTCAAGGGACTTAATATAGTATAGAGGACACTTCACAAAGTCTCAGCATAGTAGTAATGGATTTTACAATTTATACCATCACTCAACAAAGAAGAAAGCATAATTATTGATATGATAAAGCGTTTTGTTAGGAGAGGACTATTTCTTGGGAAACTTGTCGAGAAAAAGAACATTGCCCTTTGAGGTTTCTTGTTAACAAGGCCCTTTTTCTTCACATTAACTTGAAGAAAGATCGAGGAAAAAAAAAACTGCTGATAGAACAAACATTTATAGTTACTAAAACAGGAACTAATCTGTCCAGTGGACATTCCACGGCATTCAGTGTAACTATATAAAGCTAAACACAAAGGATGAAATGATGCTTATTGATTTTTACGAAACGGCCTATTAAAATTTTATTTAACTTAATTCAATTCAAATAGTAATTTAATGCTAGTCAAATTGTATTTATAAAAATTATTATCTTAATAATAATAATCCAAATTATTGTTTATCCATAATGCAGTACACTGTATGTAAAAGCTTGTAACTCAAAAAACAAGAAGTTGGTCTCACTGGTTAGCAGCACAGCCAATAAGTTGATCAGTACTTTAAATTCCTGTAGTAATGAAAGTATTCAAGTTACCATTTGGTTAGTTTGTAACATGTTTACCACTTTTTTGCTTTTCACAGGGAAATAGTGTGAAAAAGTGTGTCAAGTGTATGCACTGATCAGCCATAGTGTTAAAAACATTAACATTAGAACCATTTAGGTCCTCTTGTGCTGCCTGGACAGCTCTGTCCCCTCAGGGCATGGCTCCACAAGACTTCCAGGGGTGTTCTGTTCTTCTGTTGTGTCTGGAGCCAAGACGTTGACAGCAGGCCTTTTGGTTGCTCTGGGTTGAGGGATGAGGCTTCTGTAGATCGGACATATTTGTCCAGGGTATCCCATGGGCAGCTTTCCAGACTTCTATACTGTAATGTGCTCTATAATGTGTTTTTCTAAAATTATTCCTCACTAAGTCACTTCTGGTGTCCTGTAGATGACCTTTACATCCCATGCGGCCATTTTGTCATTATTATTATTTGCAGACTTCCAAGAATGAGTGACACCCCACATTGATCTACCTGTAATCAGTCTATTAACAGCCACAGAAGATTAATATCCGTTAATTGCCCAGCTGACCTTGTGTCTGCACGTGCATGTATTTCTGATTAGCCCTGACGCAAACTCACCCATCACAGACGAATCGCCGTACTTAAAGTAATCACATTTTTCAGAGTCAGCTGGTAATTAGCACAGTGTTTTTTGTCATTTGAGGATTTCGACATAACTAAATGAGTGTTCATGAAAATCAAGCATATATAAAATAAACCCTGGTGTCATTGTAGCACGTGGAAGAGACACTGTGAAATAGCTCAGATTTGACTTTTCATACAAATATCTTTAAACCCTTGGTACTCCTGACTCTTTTGGAGCTGTGTTCCATCAGTCTTGTGAGCTTTCTCTTTCTCCTCTTTCCTTCCTCTGCCTCAGGCTGGATCGGTCAGGTTCTAATTGAGGTAAAGGAAGCAGGAGAAGAGAAGATAGCTACAGCTTGACAAGGTTAAATCTGTTTTTCTTCCATCTCGGTCACCTGCAGAAAAACCACTGGAGTGTGTGTTTGTGTGTGTGTGTGTGTGTGTGTGTGTGTGTGTGTGTGTGTGTGTGTGTGTGTGTGAGAGAGAGAGAGAGAGGGGGGAGAGAGAGAGAGAGAGAGAGAGAGGAAAGAATACAAAAAAGGAAAATATAGAACAAATTATGACGGCCTATGTCTGACTTCTGAGAAGTCTAGCGTGGTGATTTTCCTTTCTTTTTCTGTGAATCCATGATAAAGGGGCTATTTTTTTTTTAACTTCCTGGGATAACACTAAAGTCTTGAATTTATCCATGATGAGTTAATTTTTTTATATATCTTCACACAAATCATGTAGACAGTAGTAGGAGTCTCTCTCTCTCTCTCTCTCTCTCTCACACACACACACACACACACACACACACACACACTCGGAAGGGGTCAGTGAACCAGAAGGCCAGTCATGTTATCGCTTAACTTCAATAGCAGTGAGTCAGTAGACCAAAGAATAAGTAAAAAAAAAAAAACACAGGGTGCGATAGAAAGCACAAGTGGGGAAAAAAGGGAAATAGGACCCTGGTCTAGTGGTGTGATGGTGAGGTAAAGGTCTTATCAGCAGTTCTCTTCCAATGATGCCCTGTTCTCTATATACCACAACCTCTCCTTCTTTTGTGCTTACCTAATGCGTTAGCCAGATTTTTGGAAAGTCACCGTTGGAATCAGTCAGCGAGTAAAGTTACGACTACGCCATTTTGTGCAAGTGTACAGGTGTGTAAAAGGTAAAAGTTCCCTCAAAATGCTTACACAAGTTAGGCGTTACCTGTAGTTATAGAGTTAGTTAGTCATTAGGTTTGAACTCTATGATCATGACTGGTGATAAGATTTCTTGAATTTAGTACTTGAGGATCTGGATCTGTTGGAGTTTGAATACAGAAGCAACACATCTGTAGTTAACGCAGTTAACATCAGGATTCACTTCATATTAAAGCATATACTCTCCAAACACATGCCGCAAGCTTCTTTGTGGAACCTTGAATATAATCATCTCTGAGAAATTTCAAGAGAAACTCATCAAGTTGCAAGTACCTGGCTTCATGCATTCTGTACATGATCACATACTTCCTTTCCGACAGGAAACAGTCAGGACATTTCTGAACCCCAGTCAATCAGCATTGGACCATCACATGGTCATGTGCAGTCTTACCTTACTCATTGTTTTTCCAGTGGTACATCTGTGAAGTTCATTAAATCTGTGATCGGTCCCAACACCAGTAGGATCACCAGAGGATCAACAACCAGCCCTCCCGGTGTAGCCTGGACAACCTTGTCCAGATTCACAGTGACTTCAGCAAATGCACATCTTCTCCCTTCTGAGTGAGCACTGTCACTTCATTCAAGCTTTTGGGAACGTTTACAGTCATACATGTGCTCACATTACCCACCAACAAGAAGGCTCAGCTAAGGAGGTACTTTTTACAAAAGTTGACCCTAGGTTATACCAGTACAATTTTGTACTAGCACTGTAGAGAGCATTCTAATGTCTGCCATTACTATTTGGTTTGGTGCAGCCTTCTTAAAAAAAAACAAAAAAAAAAACAGGAAACTGCGATGCACTTTCAAAAGCCTGCTGAGAAAATCATCGGGTGCCATCCGTCATCATTTGAAGACTTGTACATCGCCAGGACAAAGACGCTAGCAGGAAAAAAATCAGCAGAAACACCTTCCACCCTGCTAATTGCCCATTCCAAAAACTACCATCAGGAAAGTGATTTTGCACCCTGACAACAAAAACTGCACATTATCGAGAGAGCTTCTTTGCACTGGCAATCTCTGTCATTACCCAGGCCAGCTAGGCAGTATTCTGTAATCACTATAATGCTGACCTGTCAGGTATGCGCAATATTGCATTGAATGTTTTTACTTATAATTGTGTTTCGGTTCCTGTGATAGATACTTGCATAGTATAACTACTACTTTGGCTATTATTATTAGAAGAAATTTGTATGTTAATAAAAAAAAAAAATACAATTAAAATGTTATTTCTTCTTCTTATTAATAAATAGAAATTATAATTACCATTTATGTTAATTACAATATATAAGAATTTTTCTACTCTGTTTAATGCACCCTGAACTACAGTACACCCAGCCTCTATTTCTGTCTCCACTTCATTTCATATTATTGTGTAATATTTGTATATCAGGTGTTATATTATGTATGATATTTGTATATTAGAATAGTACTTGTGTTTTTTCTGAGATATGAATGTTAAATTTATTGTGTTGTGGCCAAACATCAAAAAGAAATAATATGTGAATAATAATAAATGTAAACAAATAAAATAATTAAGATTCCTTTTTTTCCCTTTTTTCTTTCTTTTTTGTTCTCCATAGGCCAGTATTGTATAAGCCGTCGCATTTACTTCCCTTCTTTCTGGAATTTCATTCAGTACCGGTCAATACTGAATAATCAGTCATGCTCATGTGTAGCAAGAAACCCATCCCTACTGAGTTATAATAGAAAAAGTGTTTATAAAAGGTACTTTGGTACTTTTTAATTAAATGTCCATTGCTCTTCTGTGAAGATTGTGTAGCTCAGCTCACAAACATTGTGGAATAGGGAAACATCTGTTATACACAGAACCTCTGACTGCTTGCCTCCACTGAAAAACATCCCCATCAGTGAAGTTATCCCAGTTTCTTTGTACACTACAAACTGTGGATCAATACTATTTAATGGAGAGGAAGTAAGAAAAGAGATTAATTACAAGAACAATATATAAAATATATATATTAGCATATATTAGAATGCATGTGTGGGTGTGGTACGAGGTATCTAAAAGTTACAAGTTTAGCTCTGTTTACAAGCTCTGTTTTTTCACCCTATGTCCTCCGTCAGATGCCTTTAAACCTGGCAGTAGAATTTGCTATTGACAGTCTGGCTCCCGGGGACAATTCTCAATACACATCGCCACAAACGTTAAAAAAGACGATGTCCATGCACATGGTCGAGCTGTCTACCTGCCTTGCTCTTCCATAATGGGCTCTTCCACTGCTGCTTCGTCTCAGGGTCGTACCCATAGTTTCATCACCGGTAATGATCCTCGTCGTGAAGGACGGATCATCCATGACAGGCAACAAATAAATAATAGCTATGTGCAATGCAGGCTGAGCCAACACTGTCACACTGTATGGCTCGACAATCAGTATTGTGGAGTCCTACCACTTCCTGGGCACCATCATCACCCACGACCTCATTGACATCAGATCCCTATCCAGTAAGCCGCAACAGAGGATGCTCAGTCAATGACAGTGCATTACTACACATGCCATCATTGAGTTCATTGTGACCTGCTCCATCACCATCTGGTATGCTGCCTCTACTGCCAAAGACAAAAACAGACTCCAGCATATCGTTCATTCTGCTAAGAGAAATCATTCTGATTTGCTGCACTCCAGGAGCTACACCACTCCTGGACACTGTATATATTTTGTATAGTGTTAGTTTTTTTTCCTTAATTTTGTATAACACCCTACAACAATAACAAACTCACCCCTGTGCTTCACTTGTGCTTCGATACCAGCAAGGTAGAAAGTTTTGTCAGTACACCAGAGCCATGATCTGACTGCCTGCTTCATGTCTGGAACACTGGCTTCCCAGGAATTCCATTAATCCCCAACCGTGTGGAAATGGCTTGGAGTAAGGTCAGGACTGTACGGGGATGTGGTAATAACTCTCAGCCGAGTTCTTGGAATGTGCAAGTGATGAACGATTGTCTGTTCAGTTCCCACAGACAGATGCATCTCTCAGTTGGGGACAAGTTACCTATTAATTTTTAAGGTTTAAGCATTCCACTTGCTGGAAGTTCAAGGGAACAATTACAATGGGCTCCGAGCCACCTTGGCCGCGATAGTCATTCACAGGCGTATGGCCTTTTAAAAATATTTTTCAGCACCATTCAGATGTTTTAGTGTGGCTAAGAGTCTCATCACCGTACTGTGCTTAAAGTCTTCTGTAACTATAAGTGTAACCGATAAATTGGTATTCCAGGGTAGCATCATAGTTTACACAGCAGCAATACGGATGATGTAAAATAAACAGATTTGGACAGACTTTAAATATTAAATTTGAATCAGTCCTTCTTATTAACATTTGCTGTTTGTTATTTATTTACTTCTGAATGGTTTAGAGAACTTGTAATCCTTTTGTTATATGTTGTAATGGACTGAAGGGTTACTGTTGACTCAGGAAAAAAAAAAAAAAACAGTGGTCGAACCTCAATAATCCTTCATCGACATTTGACACCTTTGATCTTGACTTCTTGTTTCTTATACAGTATATTCATTTTTTTCATTCTCAAACATAAATATTACAGAATATTAAAGCATGTTTAAATTACTCTAAACAAATTATTAGTTTTGGTGGTTTGCACTACCGTACAAGCTTTTGTTACAGGTCTTTTTTCATACCTTAGCCTTTGTTTTGTTTCATTCCTCCTATTCTCATTTTTTTCTGTTAGGACTCCTTGCATCGACTGGTTATCCTTGTTCTTCAAAGGCATCTTACATTTGTCAGCAAATGGCACAGTCAAAACAGCAAACGTTTCCCTTTTGCAGAAATGGCAGTTGGTTTCATTTCAAATTGGAGTGAAAGGCTATTTGGCTGCGAGGGTGAGCACGCACTTCATCACCTTCAAAGGACAAAGCGATGATGGTTTATGAAGCGTCTGGCGATGTGCTTCGATTGGCCTTGAATTGACTATTGGTGGTGAAAGGGTCCTTTTAAAAGCCAAAAACTGAATCTGGATCTTATACTTGGACAATCGCTGAATGTAGTGAGAATCCTTAATGCTTTACATTAATCTTTCAGTTGGCTGGATTTGACTGGCCTGTGCTCATAGAACTAACCTAATGCTTTTCCGTTGCATTAAATACCCCTTTACACTAAAGCACGCCATGTTCTGCATTGTTCCGAGACCTCGGCCTGGATCCTTTAGGACATGCGAGTGCTTTTCTTATGCACTTAATGCATTGTTTATCCAAGCAAATGTTTAATTACTATGAAGAATTAATTAATTACTCTTTTTCTAAAGCTGACAACACTCCTTCCCCTGGGCGGACAAAAGTGTGTGTGTGTGTTGTGTGTGTGTGTGTGTGTGTGTGTGTTAAGTAGGATGGAGGTGACCCCCCACCCCCGCCCCCTCTCTCTCTCATTTCCCAATTCTTTTTTCTATGGTTTATTTTTAGAGGTATGGGGGAAGAAAGGGTGAATATGGGGTGGCTCCAGGGGGAGAGACAGGTTAACATCACATTAAGTGAAAAGGGCAGTCTCTCTCTCTCTCCCTCTCTCTCTCTCTCCCTCTCCCATTTTCTTCTTACGGCATCACAGAGTTAAAATTCCATTACCGTTCTGCAGTAGGACATCAAGTTAATTCTAATGGGAGGAAATGGAAGATATGCACTTGGCTGCTATTTCACAATATCGCAAACTATACACATGGACATAAGGGAATTAAAGCAGATTGCTGATGTGAGGCTGATTACATTCCCAGGGCAATCCTCAAAGTTATAGTCGAAAGTGTTACCTCCTTTGTGCTAAAGGGTGTCTAACAGCTATTAAATGTTTTCCATGCCCTGAAGGTGAACACAATCCTAAAACTATGGTGAACATTTCAGTGCTCACCACCTTACTATTATTACATCACCTTCCATGTCTTTCACACCGTCTATGTGTTTTTTGGAACGGTGCACTGATGACGCGGTTCTCAAGTCTAATTAAAGCGACATGACTAAAAATCACTGTAGGCAAACAAAAAGAATCAACATGTTCTCTATCAGCTCCAGCAGACAGAGGGATTTTTCTTAGCTTTCAAGAAGCAATGGTACTAATGGCTAATCTTGCTGTAGTTGTCAAATATCATCAGCATCTTTAGGGGAAAGAAGAGAGAGAGAGAGAGAGAGAGAGAGCAAATCCATACTTGTGTTCCCACTGCAACGAACTCGTCAAAGCGGCTACAGATTGTTTATGTTAGAATGCCTTGGAGCATATCTTAGAGGAAGCTAAGACATAATGAGAACCTCACTTGCTAGTGTTAGCCTAGCCAGGAACATCAGCCTTGACACCGACCCCTGACTCATTACACCCTCATTACATGCTGAATGTATTAGTCATTTGATTTGATGGATTTACAATTGAGATCTTTAATAACGTTAATCCTTAAATTCCGGTTGCTACCTCACTAAATTGCATACACACATTCAATCATGCTCGGAAACGAAATACAGTAGCGTTTGCCTTTGCATTCATGTCATTATGGTTTGTCTGGTGCATCATAAATACAAACATAGGTATGATATGTAACATTTACATTCGTGCAATTGGCAGGCGCTCTTTTCCTTACTTAAGTTTCTGTCCTTGGATACATTCTAACACTTTTTAATAGGTTGCTAACTGTAAGTACCACCAGTCAAACACTGTTGGGAAGAAGGTATTTGGGTATCCCAAATGCCTAAGGAACAGATTACAGATTGCCAGTGACTCGGCTATACAGACTATATAACAATAATTATCCTGTAGCTTCAAGTTGCTTGTTAATCCATTCATTCAATCTACCTTTAAAAAACGTTGAAGTCTTTTACTCTCACTGTGTGTGCTTTAATATAATGTCTTACAAAACGACAGTGTAGTGGAATTTAATGCTTGATCTACAGTACCTACAGCACATGCTTCAAAATACCACAACTTTCTCTTCTACAAACATCTCCAAAGCCCTGATCGGTTTGCCTGTAGAATTGTTATAACTTAATGACAGAAAATAGCATTTATCAACTGCAATGCACAGCTGTCATATGACTCTCCTGCTAGTGCCTTACACATGATGCATCACCTTGTGGTTCAACATATATTTTTATTTGCAGTGTGAAGGCACACAGCATCTCATAAATAAAACATCTGGCAACAACTTGTGTCTATCCACATGAAACGTACTCTGGTATTTATTATTTATTGTTTAAAACTGAAGTTGTTTTGAGCGTTTTGGCCTTTTTCTTCGTTTTAGGTCACTAAAATTTCCTTTTTTGAAAACCAGTTCCAGGGTGAGGATATTCAGAAACAAATTTTTCAACATGGCTTTACAGTTAGGGATTTTAATTTCTTTTTGGATGCCATTTTATATGGTTTTATTTTTTAAGAATTACAGAAGAAAAAAAAGTTTGAAAAAAATTAATGAAGTGTGCTTATGTAAATGCAATGAAATTAACCCTAACACTAGGTATAGACATCTGAGGCATGTATTCAAGACAACAGAGAGAGAAAGTGAGAAAGAGAGAGATGTGAAAGTTAACACACTCTAGGGAAAATATCAAAACATTGGTTTATTCTTGCTTTTTAAATATTCATATATACTTCAATGCATTTACGGGTGTGAATAGGAAAGAAAGGTGATTAAGATTTACTCATCAGTAAGGGACTAAACATCTCATCCATTCTTATTAAGGAAGTAGCACTATCTGATCACTTCTGTATTTTCTTTCTGGCAGTTGCTTTAATGCATTTATGGGTGTGGTCCTGGTCAAGACAATCTCCTGAACTCCAAACTGAATGTCAGAATGGGAAAGAAAGGTGATTTAAGCAATTTTGAGCGTGGCATGGTTGTTGGTGCCAGACGGGCCGGTCTGAGTATTTCACAATCTGCTCAGTTACTGGGATTTTCACACACAACCATTTCTAGGGTTTACAAAGAATGGTGTGAAAAGGGAAGAACATCCAGTATGCGGCAGTCCTGTGGGCGAAAATGCCTTGTTGATGCTAGAGGTCAGAGGAGAATGGGCCGACTGATTCAAGCTGATAGAAGAGCAACTTTGACTTAAATAACCACTTGTTACGCACAACCTTGAGGCGGATGGTCCACAACAGCAGAAGACCTCACCGGGTACCACTCATCTCCACTACAAATAGGAAAAAGAGGCTACAATTTGCACGAGCTCACCAAAATTGGACAGTTGAAGACTGGAAAAATGTTGCCTGGTCTGATAAGTCTCGATTTCTGTCGAGACATTCAAATAGTAGAGTCAGAATTTGGCGTAAACAGATTGAGAACATGGATCCATCATGCCTTGTTACCACTGTGCAGGCTGATGGTGGTGGTGTAATGGTGTGGGGGATGTTTTCTTGGCATGCTTTAGGCCCCTCGTTTAAATGCCACGGGCTACCTGAGCATTGTTTCTGACCATGTCCATCCCTTTATGACCACCATGTACCCATCCTCTGATGGCTACTTCCAGCAGGATAATGCACCATGTCACAAAGCTCGAATCATTTCAAATTGGTTTCTTAAACATGACAATGAGTTCACTGTACTAAAATGGCCCCCACAGTCACCAGATCTCAACCCAATAGAGCATCTTTGGGATGTGGTGGAACGGGAGCTTCATCCCCTGGATGTGCATCCCACAAATCTCTATCAACTGCAAGATGCTATCCTATTAATATGGGCCAACATTTCTAAAGAATGCTTTTAGCACCTTGTTGAATCAATGCC
The DNA here is from genome assembly GCF_024256425.1 of Clarias gariepinus. Classification (NCBI taxonomy): domain Eukaryota; kingdom Metazoa; phylum Chordata; class Actinopteri; order Siluriformes; family Clariidae; genus Clarias; species Clarias gariepinus. Next base: position 10,329,298 of record NC_071104.1, read on the forward strand.
ACGTAGAATTAAGGCAGTTCTGAAGGCGAAAGGGGGTCAAACACCATATTAGTATGGTGTTCCTAATAATCCTTTAGGTGAGTGTATATATATATATATATATACAAAATTATTTGTTGCCTGCCATCACATGCATATGACCTTGAGTAACATCCAATTCTTAATTCATAGGGTTTAATATGATGTTGGCCCATTTTATGGGGGTTAGGGTAAGACACTGATGTTGGACGAGAAGGTCCCTGCTCTAATTCATCCCAAAGGTGTTAAGGCCAATCAAGTTCTTCCACACCAAACTTGCTTATGCTCATCATCCATGTCTTAATGGACATTTTTATGTTGGAACAGGAAGGGGCTATCCCAAAACTGTTTTTACAAAGTTAGAAGCAGAGATCCGCCATCTCCTCGAAACTGAATGGGGGAAAACAAAAATAAACTTTCTGATCCTCTCGGCGTTCGCCCTTACTGAGGATTTGTATGAGTGAATAACTGTATGAGTGGGGACACTTTTTGGTTCCAGTCCGCCCCTGTTTCTGTCTGCTTGTCTTTCGGACCTTTTCCGGAGCAATATCATCAATAACTTTTAAGTTAATGAATCAAGGAGAGGATCAAAAGAGTCTGCAGAAATGCTTGTATTTTTATTAATGCATCTCTTTTTGACAGAGACAGATTTAGATTCAGTGGTAACAGAGATCAGTATATCAAAGAAAATACAGAAGTGATCAGATAGTGCTACTTCCTTAATAAGAATGGATGAGATGTTTAGACCCTTACTGATGAGTAAATCTAAAGTGTGTCCACGATTATGTGTAAGCCCGTGCACATGCTGAATCAGGTCAAAAGTGTTTTAAACAATTATCATTTAGTTTGTAGTATTGATTTCTGCATTATCAATATAAATATTAAAGCCCCTTGTCATGGCAAAACCATCAAACTCTGAAAAAATCATTGATGGCAGTTCTGTGAACTCTTCGGTAAAGTCTGGAGAGTATTTTGGAGGTCTGTAAATAATGATGAATGGAATATGTGGAACACCTTTCAGCAAAATCCCTAGATATTTAAAAGAGCCTGAGGATCTGCCCATTCTCACAGTGCAAAGTATTTTCACATGGTTTTGCCCCTCATGAGACCCGCATCGTTACACCGTCCATTGGATTTCCAGACAGGGAAGTGTGATCCATCACTCCAGAGAACACGTCTCCACTGCTCTAGAGTCAAGTGGTGGTGTGCATCTGATGCGTTGCATTGCACTTGGTGATGTAAGGCTCGGATGCAGCTGCTCAGCCATGGAAATCTATTCTATGAAGCTCTCTACGCACTGGTTTTGAGTTAAGCTGAAGTTTGTAGGTCTGTAGCTATTGACTGCAGACAGTTGGCGACCTTTGTGAACTATGTGTCCCAGCATAGACTAACCTCACGCTGTGATTGTAATTGTGATGGCCTACCACTTAGTGGCTGAGTTGCTGTCATTCCCAGTCGCTTCCACTTTCTTATAATTCCACTAGCAGTTGACTGTAAAATATTTAGTAGCGAGGACATTTCATGACTGGACTTATTGCACAGTTGGCATCCTATTACCATACACACTGAAATTAACAGGGCTCCTGAGAGTGACCCATTCTTTCGCAAATGTTTGTAGATGCAGTCTGCATGCTTAGGTGCTTGATTTTTTAAACCTCTAACAATGGAAGTGATTGTAACCCCAGGATTCAGTGATTTGGAAGAGAAGGTGAATAGTTTCTGCAATGAAAAAAGCTGTCACTTGTATGCTGCGGTCATTTGAGGGACCGCTTGTGTACAGTACATCCTCGAAAATTAACAGTATGCAAATCTAAAGTGCAAAACCAGAGTAAAACAGCAGGAGCAGAATAATACCATGTGACCCTGCGTCTAAAGCTGACTAAACAAACTCGAGTTTGTTCATCTTAAAATTAATACTTATGTATTAAGTACTAAAACTTAGAGTTTTTTTAAACCTGCAGCAGTCTTCAAACCTACAAAAAGGTCTGTTTTCTGAACTGAAGGTCACAGTGTCTATGCCTGGACACAGTTCCTGACAGCCATCATGACAACAATGATTGAAAGTTTCAACAGACCTCATCTGTCTATTAAATGTCACTTTAAATCTTCCAGATGTACATAAAGTATGCAGGTGCTGCTTTTGCATGTGCATGCAAAGTCATGCATCAATCACAAACTGACCTTCAAGCTGTATTAATGAAGATCACTAGCTCTTCATAATGTATTCTATTAAGTTTATCAGTTTTTTATTTAGCTTTGTGGTCATGCAAAGCATGGTACAATACCATGCATTGGATCTTTTATTTGGTTTACTTGGTTAGTTAGCTAAAGAATGAATGATTTGTCCAACCTTGTTGTATGTATACTATATATCACAAAAAAATTGGAAGGAAATATATAAAAAAAAAAAAATCTGAATTGCTGATTTGAAAAATTTAACTTTACATGTACTTCAAAATAATTGTAGTATAGTACACTTTCCAAAAAATATATTATTGAAAAATATACTTTAAGTGAAAGGTTTGTCTAATTTCCAAAGTATACTTATTTAAACTTTGTTTTTTAATGTATTTTTGGTATATATTTTTTAAATATGCTCGAAATAATCATTGTACAAATGTACAGAAAGTACACATTAGAATACAAATTTAGTCTCTGTATATTATCAGTTAAATTTAAATGAACTTATACATGTGTACTTATATTCAGTGCACTAGTCTCTCATGCGCGTGCGCTTTTAGACTCGTTTTTGAATCTCGCTGAATTTCTCTCTCGTTTTTTGCGCTGAAACTCATTTATCGTTCAAGATAATTTGTGTTTGCACTCTCTCACTCTTCTGTCTGCTCACTGAAGAAACACTTGCACAAACTGCAGCAGTGTTATAACTTTGCAGCTATTCCAGCAAACCAGAGACTAGAATCGGCGCAACACCAGCCAATCATCTGTTTCCTGATTGGCTCCCCAGTTCTCCGCTTCTAGTTTGAATTAACGGCTGGAAGCTGCGTCATTTCGTGTGTTAGTTTGTATCGTTATTATTTTATTTACATCGACATAAGGTAAATTTTATTGTTTTTGTTAGGTAATTTGTAATTAAGTACATACTTTAATCTATAAAATGTATTGTTTTATGTGTTGCTAAAACTTATGTACTTTGCTTGTGGTATAATGGCTCCGTAGCTCTCGGCCTGTTTTCAGTCTCTGTGTAACAGCTAGAATCAACACACCAGGTTTAAACTATACTGTACCTGTATACTCTAATATTAATGTCTGTCTGTGTTCAGAAATTGTTCACAAATTTTTGTAATGCAGTAAAAATAGCTGTAATGTACTTATAATAAGTTAAATATATACTTAAATTTTATTAATTACTGTCAGGTATGTGCGTTAGTACACACACAGCCATATACTTTAAGTGTACTAAATATACTTAAAGTCGTTCCACTTTAGCGCACAAAAGTATACTCACTTAAAAGTAATACACTTAAAATTGTGCTTTTGTAAAATTGAATTACAACTTAAATACACTTAGTACAAAATTAGTTGTTTCAAAATAGCAAACTTCAATTATACTAGTCATTAGTCTGGCTGCAAGTACATTTAAGTATGCTTTGGCATGCTAGGATTTAATATACTTACTTTTTTTTTTATTTTTTTACTAGAGTGAGCACAATGGAACACAAGGCATACAAACAGATTGTCCTACTCCTGCCCTCCCTACAGTATGTTATGTGGTTAGCCGCAAACATGTGACCGTTGTTACTGTTGGTATTTATCCGCTGTGATACCCCTGTCCACAATTTTTAGTTGTTCCTGTGTTTGTTTTTTTCATATACTCATTAGATTATCAGTGGCATAATAGGTTGTTAAATATTGCTTCCTCACAGCTTCATAGTTCCCACAATACTAAACGTGGGTTATTGTTTCTGTGCTTGTCTGGGTTTCTTTCTGGTTTGACTTTCTCCCACCTCCTAAAAACATTCCACCATGGTTATTGGCTGCATTTGCCCTTAGGTGTGAAAAAGTGTGTGAATGTGTGTACATGATGCTCTGCGACTGATCTGACTGGTATTTATTACCTGTGTTTGTATTTACTATTTATACTGAATTTTTATATCAGTAAAATAATGCAACTGTGAAATGGAAGTTCATAAAAAAAATTTATGAAATGTGTGTGTTTAGCAGATCTCTACAGATAACTGATAAGATTTGTTTAAAGATTTTTTTTTTCCCATGGGAGGATTTGTTGTATGAACAAATCCCACTTCTTTTCCCAGCAGCTCCAACCAGGATAGAGATTTAAAGGTTCCTGTCCATTAATCCTGTCATCTGTCTCGATTGACGTAACCTGCTATTTCCACAGGAGTTATTAGGTGTCATTGTGTTGTCCTTAAAATCCAATACTGTCAGGAGCTATTATTTTCCAGTTCATCTGATTTTAGGCTATTGCTTGCACTTAGTCATATGTCAAACTGACACTCTGATTCACAGTGTTGTACTGTATATCCATGAAGACAAGATACCATGCAAAAACTTTGGTAACGGTTTTCCAAAGTCTAGTTTATTGTACTGTAATGTCTCAAAGGACATGAAGATTTCCTTATTAATTACTAGCATAAGTATCCGTCATTGATAGGACTAGGATAGGAGTTTTAAAAATAGTTCAAAGGTTAAGGCTAAAAATAAGCTGATCAGCTTTAATGTAGTAAGTGATATTATTTCAGGTTGAAGCCCACATACATGGACTCTCTGCCGAATTAACTTATTTATTAACTTCACTCACTCACTCACTCACTCATCTTCTATACCGCTTTATCCTGTATTCAGGGTCGCAGGGACCTGGCGTCTATCCCAGGAGGCTTAGGGCACGAGGCAGGGTACACCCTGGACAGGGTGCCAATCCATCGCAGGGCACACACACATACACACTCACACACTTATTCACACACTACAGTCAATTTGGAAATGCCAATAACCTGCATATCTTTGGACTGAAGGAGGAAACCGGAGTACCCAGAGGACCATGTATAGTAGACGGTCCTGGTCTCAGCTGATGCAGTCAGCTGTTCTCTGAGGACTTCCCTGACTATTAAGCCTACCATCGCTCAACAGTTCAGAACTGGAATTTCATACGGTTTTGTACCTGATCCTTTAATAACAAAGATTCAATATTAACTTATTAACAAATAATCAGTTATATTGAACTTCCAGCAGCCTATTACACAGTATGACTGGAAAACAATTATTGCTCTCCGTTATCACCCAAATGAGGGTGGGTTCATTAATCAATCTAGTTCCTTTCAAGGCTTCTTTCCAATGCCATGGGAGTTTTTCCCTTGCCACTGTCGCCCTTGGCTTGCTTATCAGGGACAAACTGATCATTTTGATCCATACATTGTTTCTCACACATTTCCATAATTTTCTTTTAATTTGCGACAATGACCATTGTTAAAATTGTTAAAAGTATCTTATGCTTTGTTAACCTGTTCGCTAAGTGGAGATGGAATTACAGATGAGAAAAACGTAGATCGGGAAAAGATTAAAGTTTGTCTCAAAATGACTCCAGTGCATTAAAATTCACTAATACCACTTAAGTGAATATACAGCACTGTTATTTCAGCGGTGAAAATATGAACTAATCCCAGTAAAAAAGTTCAGGTTTGCTTTACTAATTAATATTTATTGGTGCAGGTGTTTGTTTACACTGAGCAAGTAGCATATTAGTAGCTTAGTTTATAGTAGATTATTAAAACCAGCACATAACTGTTCATACCATCGCTTTTACACAACATTTTTTATTTCACATACTGTATGGTGCAAGTTAAATTTTATGCAGATATCTGGAAGAGGCCTAATAAATCCTGTCCAGCGGTCGATTTAAGACGCACCTACAGTTTGATGCATGCACAGTACACTATTAAAACCTCTGGTTTATAATCTGGTACATAACTACTCAAAACTTCACTTTTAAACATTTCAATTGAGTTTATAGTGCAGGTTTAACTTAAGGCAAATATCTAAGTTCTGCCAAAGTGTCATTAAATTCTGTCCAGGCAGTTTTGGTAATGCTTTGACAAAATCTGGCTGGACAGACAGACAGATAAAAGTATTCTGAGACTAGTTTGGGTCCACCAATGTATGAAATATAAAGATCTAATTGAAAAATCTAGTTCTGACCAACATACAAACTAAAACTTTTTTTTTTATTCATGTACATATTACGTACTTTCCTCATAAAAGACTGGTTAAAGCTTCTTAAACATTTGCTCACATAATCTAAAACACCAGCCCTAAAAGAGGGTTTTATAAAAGTTCTTTGACTAAGGAACAAGTCATGTTGTTCATAAGAGCGTTTGAGCGTTCGCGGGTTTCAAAATCAGTGTGAGATTGATGAGATAATGCCAGTTAAATCCGAGTGCTGCATTCGGCTTCAATAAGTATCTCATTATGGGAAGTGGAACAACGTGAAAAACTCTCCAGCACTCCGGCTCACCTAGAGATCCTTCAAAATGTCGTAGAAATTGATTTGAAGTGTGTTAGAGGGATATGGTGGAGGAATAGGAGATTTCTTAGTTTGTGTGTGTGTGTGTGTGTGTGTGTGCGCGCGTGGGTGGGTGTGTGTGTAAACAGTAAAGAGAGGCTCTGAATTTAGTCTAGTAGGTAGTAGGTGTGAGATTCTGAATTAGTTTCTGTCAACACTCCCCCCCTCACTCACTCACACACACACGTGTGCACATTTTTCCAATGAAAGTTTACAGTTATCTTTTACTCAACACAACAACAGTAATAAGCCGAGATATTTTTAAAACACAAATCCATTATACATACTGTAGGCTCATTTGCGCTGGTTTTGGAAAAAATGCAGCCAAACTGATCGTCAAAATAAATGTATAATCAGAGAACACTGAAGACATCAGTATCATTTTTAAAATAACGCATTAAAAACATGTCTTTTAATTGAGTAGGGTTTATTTTAGCATGTGAATGGATTCTGTATAATTCTGCAAATTATCCTACTGTTCTAAATGCTAAAGACTTTGGTTTAAGTCTGATAGTCTGACTACAGTTAAATGTTTTATTAATTAATTTATTTTTTCATTAAAACACCATAAACACTGTTTTCAAATTGCAACAAGTCTAAGATAAAATAATATTTTCATAATTTTGCATAATAAACTAGTGCCTAACTGTCAAGCAGTTCATGAATCTAAAATCGTGTATATTTTTAGTATACTGGTTTCTGTCAGTCACTTTTGTCTCTTTGTCTCTTGATGTAGGTCTGCATGAGTCATCTCTGTGAGTGTTCTGTTTCTAAGATGCTCGGCCTGAGTCCATGGCTCTTCACATACACTCGAGTGCCCGGTACATCTCTTGTCTGCACTCAGTTGCCCCTGGAAACAACCTTCTCAGTGGCACGGGTGAAAGCGGGCACCATCATAGAGCTCTCGAGCAAGGCACTCAGGATCACACGAATAGCAATCTACAGCACTCTTTCCATCCATCCATCCATCCATCCATCTCCGTCTCTCTCCCTTTTTTCCCCTCTCCCTCTTCATTTCTCTCTCTCTCTCCGGTGTGTGTATGTGTGTGCACGCACTCATGATGTATTACTTTTCCACCGGCCTATTCAGATGCCTGTCCTCTGATGTCTAATCACACTAATGGCTTCATGATAACTCTTGTATAACAGTACTTCTTGTTGATGTTGGGTTCTGCATAGGATATCAGTGACACTGCAATTTTCACCCAACATGCTGTTTATGTAAATATGCCTATAAAATCAGGGCAATGTTCAACCATTTCCCAACTGTTAGGAAAATGTAAACCATTACATTAATTCCAGCACTTAGCAAGCATTAACAATAAGATGGTCCTCAAAGAGCCTTTGTTTGTAGAGTATATTTAAAATAAGATGAAAAATTTTAAATACACTTAAATTTCCAGAAATTAATAATGAAGTAAAATGATAGATAGTATCAAGATAGCAAAAAAGGGAAAAAATATATACTTGAATGTTTATATTAGTAAAAAAAAATCTGATTATTAGTTCTAAAATGTACTTGCCTTAGCCAAAAGCTGGTGGTTGTGATTGGTTTCTCACTTTTAAGCAAATTTACAGTACGTTATACACTTTACTTATGTATGCGTGGCATTCTTACACAGTAGTAGTAAGTAAATATATAAGTATGAGTTAACTGCATAACATTCTGTGCCAAAAGCAACCTGGTGTTTCCATGAACTGTTTCAGCTTTTCCACATAGACAGAAACCCCAAAATGCAGATTTTGTTCATTATAAAAGCCGTTATTTTATTTTTAGCATTAAAGATGTAAACCAGGCTCTGGTGTACTGAGAACACTTTCTACCTTGATGGTTTCCTAGTACCAGTGAATCACTAGAATAAGTGCATTAGTGTAGCAGCTGATTATATAAAACAATAAAGAGAGTCTTTATTCTCATTACTGTGTTCTTTTCTCCTGCACAATCAAAAGTCCCTGTTTGACTTGAACTACCCTCTTAACAATTAAAAGATTTAAACATACTTACTGTCCATTTAAGTTGGACAATTACAAATATGTGCATTTAAAAAGGAACAAATCCCTCTACTGGGTTCTTTATTACATTTAAGCATTTAGCAGATGCTTTTATCCAGACCGACTCACAAAAAGTGCTTTGAGGTAGAGACCTGCACGGGACGGATTTTTCAGTCCCGCTCCCGCAAGATTTTGTCCCGCTCCCTCAAAAATAAATATTATTTTTTTCCTGCTCCCGCCCGCAGTATTCAATGCTTCCCTTTTGAGTATATACAGTATAAAAAAGAAACAGAAAATAAAAATGTTTTGTTTTATTTGAGTTTGATTAAATGGAATGATGAACATGGACACGAACAAGAAGCTTTTCAGAACATAGAAATACAATCAGAACTGTTAGAAATAGGCTTATAATTTTGCAATGAAACAAAATAATAATAAACGTTGATTTCTCAAGTGGTCAAACAGAAAAGCATTTGGCCTAATACTGCTTCAGAATGTTAGGCTTTTTTGCTTTCAGCAATGTCCAAACATTAAACATAACTTATCCTTATTTCTCAATAAATAAAAATAAGTTCTGACCATGCGCCTGTAAATAGTTTTTATTTTAATTTAGTCGTTCTTGTTGCTTTTGTGCAGTAGATAAATAATATAGTTTTTGTTTTCAATAAATTAATTTTAAGATAAGTCCATTTTGCGGGAGTCCTGCGGTTAATTTTATTCTCCTGCACATACATGAGGATCTTACCCGCACCCGCATTCACCCATCAAATCTTGTCCCGCGCTGCACTCCGTGCGTTGGGTCGGAGGTGGGTTGGAGAGGGGGGTTAGTCCAAGTATTGAAGGAATAGATATGTCTTGAGTCGTCATTTAAAAGATTGTCAAAGACTCTGCTGTACGGACATCCAGAGGAAGTTCGTTCCACCACCTAAGTGCCAGAACAGAAAAGTGTCTGGATAAATGTCTTCCTTGACTCCTGAGAGATGGTGGAATGATGCGAGCAGTGCTGGAGGATTGAAGGAAACGTGGTGCAGTGGTTGGTGTGATCAATGCAGAGAGGTAGGTGGGTGCTGGGCCATTTTTAGCTTTGTAGACGAGCATCAGGGTTTTGAATTTGATGCGGGCAGCTACAAGAAGCCGTTGCAGGGAGTGGAGGAGTGGGGTGGTGTGGGAGAACTTGGGAAGGTTGAAAACGAGATGTGCTGCTGCATTCTGGATCAGCTGCAGAGGACGAATGGTGGACAGAGACAGACCTGCCAGAAGTGAGTTGCAGTAGTCCAGTCTTGTAATAACAAGGAACCGAACAAGCAGCCTATGAAGAAATAAATGGGAATATTCTTCTGATGATGTAAAGAACAAATCTACAAGAGCGAGTAAGGTTAGCAAGTGTGGGGAAAATGACAGATGATTGTCCACAGTTACCCCAAGATTGCAGGCCGTGGCTGAAGGTGTCATCTGATTGTTGTCCAGGGAGATCACAAGGTCCTGATCTGGGGATGAAATGCCAGGGATGAACAGCAGTTCAGTTTTACTCACATTGATCTTCAGCTGATGAGCTGCCATCCAGGATGAGATGTCTGCCAGACATGCTGGGATCCAAGTGGAAACCTGTGTCTGAGGGAGGAAAGGAGAGAATAAGTTGTGTGTCATTTGCATATCAATAATATGAAAAGCCGTGCGATGTTATGACCTTACCAAGGGACCGGGTATAGAGGGAGAACAGAAGAGGGCCAAGAACTGAGCCCTAAAGGACACCAGTAGAGAGTCTGTGTGGGGCAGATGTGGATCCCCTCCATGTCACCTCGTACGACCTTTCTTCTAGGTAGGAAGCAAACCATTTCCACTCTGTTCCACAGATGTCAAGGCTTGTAAGAATAGAAAATAGAATCCCATGATTCACTATGTCAAATGCAGTCGACAGGTCCAGGAAGATGAGGACAAATGATAGTTTAGTTGATCTGACAGCATGGAGCTTCTCAGTGACTGATAGAAGAACATGACCATGATATGAAATGGTTGACAAGATGATCTGCTGAATCTCATCAAATGACAGGTTGCAGAATTCTGCTAAGGGAGTGGACGGAAGGTCCTGAAGTTCTGGTGTGGAAGTTAGGTTAGGGTCAAAGGACTCGCGGATTGCTGCAATTTTTCCATTGTAGAAATGTGGCAAAGTCATCATCAGTTATTAGATGGGGCAGGAGGAGCCGGTTGGTTGAGTATTAAGGAGAGTATTGCAGAGGCTTTCAGCTTTTCCCTGTAGAAAGCAAAAGTCACATCACATAAGAATTTGGAGAGAAGTCAGGTAGGAGACAAGATCTGTATCAAGCTGTGATTTCTTCCATCTTCTCTCTGCAGTTCTTAATTCTCTCCTGTTGAAGCAGGACAAGTAGTCTTCCTTGTTTTAGTGGACAGAGGGCATACGGAATCCATGGATAAGGAGAAGAGGAAAGGAAAAGTTATTAATAGTTTATTTACTGTAACCAAGTGCATCAATCAAGAAGATACTAACTAAAAAGATAAAATATTTTTTGGTTGTATTTCATTATTTTAGTAACAAAAGCAATAATATATTTTTTATAGTATAATATCTTATTTACAACTTTGTTGCTAGTTTTCTAGAATTAGAATTAAAAGATCTCTCATTTAATTGTTACAATCAGTAATGTGGAATCATCTATGTACAACTAAAATAAATACTTGTTCCCTTAATTTCATTCAGTTTAAGTTATAAAGTTCATAATACCCAAAAAATAATAATTTGATATGTCAATAACAAACTACAAAGCCGCTGTCCTTATTATGTATATATTTACTTATTAATATAAATCTGTGATTTGAAGGCAGCACTTAATTGTTGTCTTGTTGTGTACTTTAGTCTTAATTTCAACAGGTGTCTGTAATCAATATTTTTCACAGCCAAGATTTTGAACTGTGACCTTTCAAGGTTCGTACAAAGCAGTCAGCATCATTTTTAGATTTCTGCACACCAACCTTGACTGTGTCCTTTTGAATGTTCAGTTTGCTGAGTCTGTAAGCAGAGTGGATGAATAAAAGCATGGCTGCTGATGAAAGAGCCTCGATGAATGGAGCCTAATCTTCTTAATGCATGGCAAAATGTTACTGAATACAAAGTGGCAGCTTGTAGTTGTAGAAATATTTAATATTTCAGCATAACAAATGATATCTTTTGATAGGTAGTGTCATTCTGCCAGTACCTATTAAACTTCAAAGATGTACCTGACTGATTCTAGTTATTTTCCAACATAAGGATGTGGACGGCTGGATGTTTGTTGGCTTTTAATGTACAGCAGAGTAGGGAAGAAACTGAATAAGAATATACAAAATAAACAGGTAATAGCCGTGTTAAATAGAAATGCAGATATGGATAGGAGGCATATTTACCTTTTCCTTATTTTTTTCTTTTGCCAAAAGGTTCACAGACCATCTGGGACAGAAAAATGAGACTGAAGGTGTGTGTGACTGGAGGATCTTAAAAGATACAAGGAACAAAGTGTAAGCAGCATGTTGCACGTGGCTCAGATATGAAGCTTATTGAGTAAAGAAATACTACTGTATGTAAGCATGTGTGGTACACTTTGTACTTATAGAATCCTTGCCAAATAAAAAAAAAAAAAAAAGAAAAACTCCTTACACGTTTCATATTACTAAAGCAATTCTTGGGTTATGGAGTATGTCTGTACCATCAGGGAACAAAAAAAAAAAAATAAATTTGATAACCTGGTCACTCAGGACAGCTGACTTAATTTTATTGCCACAAAAAGTTGCTGAGTTTAGAACCCACAGGCTTGTACACTGAGCACTATACATTATGTATGCATTGCTTCATAGGCTTCCTTCTTACCCTGAGGTGCCCATCACTCTGGAACAAGATCAATTTGGTCTCAGCAAAACGCACAAACTTTTTTCCATACTAAAGGGTTAATCTTAATGCTCCTAAGTAAACTGAAGCTTTTTTTTTAAATTAGTTGCAGCTGTTTAGTTCCAATACTGTAAGTTCCCGAGTTCCCATATATACACTCACCTAAAGGATTAATAGGAACACCTGTTCAATTTCTTATTAATGCAATTATCTAATTAACCAATCACATGACAGTTGCTTTAATGCATTTAGGGGTGTGGTCCTGGTCAAGACAATCTCCTGAACTCCAAACTAAATGTCAGAATGGGAAAGAAAGGTGATTTAAGCAGTTTTGAGCGTGGCATGGTTGTTGGTGCCAGACGGGCCGGTCTGAGTATTTCACAATCTGCTCAATTACTGGGATTTTCATGAACAACCATTTCTAGGGTTAACAAAAAATGGTGTGGAAAGGGAAAAACATCCAGTATGCGGCAGTCCTGTGGGCGAAAATGCCTTGTTGATGCTAGAGGTCAGAGGAGAATGGGCCGACTGATTCAAGCTGATAGAAGAGCAACTTTGACTGAAATAACTACTTGTTACAACCAAGGGATGCAACAAAGCATTTGTAAAGCCACAACACACACAACCTTGAGGCTACAACAGCAGAAGACCCCACCAGGTACAGTACCACTCATCTCCAATAAAAATAGGAAAAAGAGGCTACAATGCACGAGCTCACCAAAATTGGACAGTTGAAGACTGGAAAAATGTTGCCTGGTCTGATGAGTCTCGATTTCTGTTGAGACATTCAAATGGTAGAGTCAGAATTTGGCGTAAACAGAATGAGAACATGGATCCATCATGCCTTGTTACCACTGTGCAGGCTGCTGGTGGTGGTGTAATGGTGTGGGGGATGTTTTCTTGGCACACTTTAGGCCCCTTAGTGCCAATTGGGCATCGTTTAAATGCCGCGGGCTACCTGAGCATTGTTTCTGACCATGTACATCCCTTTATGACCACCATGTACCCATCCTCTCATGGCTACTTCCAGCAGGATAATGCACCATGTCACAAAGCTTGAATAATTTCATATTGGTTTCTTAAACATGACAATGAGTTCACTGTACTTAAATGGTCCCCACAGTCACCAGATCTCAACCCAATAGAGCATCTTTGGGATGTGGTGGAACGGGAGCCTCGTGCCCTGGATGTGCATCCCACAAATCTCCTATCAATATGGGCCAACATTTCTAAAGAATGCTTTCAGCACCTTGTTGAATCATTGCCACGTAGAATTAAGGCAGTTCTGAATGGGAAAGGGGGTCAAACACCGTATTAGTATGGTGTTCCCAATAATCCTTTAGGTGAGTGTATATATATATATATATATATATATCCTCAGACAACACTGCATCTTTTATCGGCATGATTGTGTCATTGACATTACTAAATGGGCACAGGAATACTTACAGAAACCACTGGAAACACAATCTGCCGTGCCATCTGCAGATAGCAATTAAAGCTTTTTAATGCAAAAAGGAAGTCATATGTGCTGTCATGTCCTGACATGAGCAATTTTGTCCATAAAATTGTAAAACTTCTCAGTTTAAATATTTATGTTCTCTCTGTTCTATTGTGAACAAAATATTGGCTCATGTGATCTGGTTTTCATTTTATTCTAATTTAAAAAACGTCCCAACTTTTCCTGAATTCGGATCGTAGTTGATGTTAAGTGATACTGTATATCATGTTGTCAAAATTCACTGGTTCTGCTTAAAAATATGCTAATTTCGGATTAAAATTCTAAATAAATATAGTGGCATTGCATTAAACCCAGGGCGGCATGGTGGTATAGTGGTTAGCACTGTTGCCTTGCCCCTCCAGGGTCAGCGTTTGATTCCCGGCCAGGCTCAATTCCCATCTCTGTGTGAATGGAGTTTGCATGTTCTCCCTGTGCTTGGTGGGTTTCCTCCGGGTGAGTGAGTGTATTGAACCCCTATAATACCGTTAAACAACCAATGCTGTCATGCATAAATTCTTGATGAGCAGGAACAAAAGTGTTCATTATATTTCTTAACACTAAAATAAAAAATTGGTAATTTACCGCATTTTTTCAATAATATATTCTTTTACATAATATGGTAGACAAAATGTGGCTTTAAAAATCGGTTACATAGCTGACATCTTTAAAATGTCAGCTTTCAGTAAACTAAATGTGGATTTCTTTAATGCAAAAACAATATTTGCATATTCCTTAGAGGAACTTAGGGATTTCTAGTATTATCACAGATTTCCCATTAGAACTAAACAACACCCATATCCCTACCTTCAATGTGTAATTCATAGACTATTGTCTACTCATATATAATTTGTGGTATTGTTATTGCTGAAGGCTTTTTAGCACTCATCCTGGAGTAATGAATCGAAATCTTTATGGCTTAGCCCCAAGCGATTTTCTCCGCCACGATGAGGCTGATTGTGCGTGTCACCCAGTCACACGGAGGACGTAATTAGTTAGGAAAGGTTCAATAACAGGGTGTGTAAAAGGCCTGTCACGCTACATCGCTTTATCCCCCCGCCTCAGACACAGGACTAATCTTCATTACTGAAGTGTTCGTGGAGTCCTTTCCTAGTCAACAGAGCTTTTCAAGACCGAAAATAGATTTGGGGGAAAGTCCACGATGGTCAAACACACAATTTTCAGGTATTGACTTTTTTTTTTTGGCATGTGTGAAAGATTGATTCTGTTTGTCCATGCTGTGGCATGAACCAAAAGCACTGACTTTGATATTTTCTGTTATGAGGAGAAGTTGCTATTATGGAGCTATAAATTTGAGTTTGTAAATGAAGATGGAAGACTGATATTACATTTATTCCTCTATTCTGTCTCATTTTAGCTGCAGAAAGTAATCACAACCATCTGTTGGGAACATGTGGGATTTGTGTTGGTGATTGTGCTGTGACATGATACATAATGAAAAGTCTTTACTTAAGCAAAATGATTCAATCAAGTGGATTTTAGTCCTGTAAGAGGCATAGTAAAAGCTTGAGATCAAGATCTTTTAGCTCTGAAGTTCATTTAAATAATTGCTGTTATAGTATTTAAAAATCTTATTATTCCTCAGTGACATTATAATACAAGAAATATTTGATATAAGAGGTCTGGAAAAAAGGAAAGACAATATACTGCTATTGTAATTGTCTTACATACCATAACTGATTAACTATGGTTTATGATTCATATCTGAAGGAAAGTTCAGGTAGTGGTTCCATATAGGTATTAAATATTTTCCTGTCAACAGGTTAAGCGCAAATTTAACCCCGTATTTAATGTTGTATTAGGGACTGAATGTTATCAAATGTGAACAATCTTTAGACACACCATACAGGCTTCTTGGTTAGGACTAGTAAAAAGAATAAAGGAAAATTTTGGTAGAGACGTCGTTAGTGGAAAGGTGACTATTAAAACAGGAGAAGAAAGTGCGGTAGTCCAGTGTTTGGGCCTCTCGAACTAAAAGGTCTGGCCCCATTGTTGATGATCCAGTACACCAGCCTTTAATTAATGAGATGGTTGGAAGAGCTGACAATAGAAGTTATATCCATGGCTTGTATGATATATGATATAAAAAGAAGGATTAATGATAATATGAAATATTGTTTTGCTAGACTACCATAAAAAGTCTTGTTCAAAGTTAGTATCTCTCCTTTTCTCTTTCTCAAAATAAAAACCATGCGTTCCTATCTGGTCTTAGTCTTAGTCAATAATATGTAACTTCTTTTAGCCATGCAATTATTTATTCAACAAAAAAAGGGAAGAAATAAAAACATGTCCAATACTATGTACCCCATGATTCAATAGCTTGTAGAATAGTGCACAGCAACAATTTTATAAGACCATTGCTGTTAGTATTACTAGAAGAAGTAAGTCCGAATTAAGAAAAAGAGTTATTGCTTGCTGTGTCCACCGCACCTCGATACACTTACCAGCTGGGCCCAAACTGGGAGAGACAAACATACACATGCAGACATGATGTCAGAAGATCTCTGTTTATTCTCAGAAAACATTTAAAGCACTTGGCCAGGTGCTGTGTCCCGAACATCTATATATCCAGACGTTAACATGTCAGACACGGAGATAGACAGGCGATGGAAGATAAATTAGCATTTTCCTTGGTTAAAAAAAAAAAAGGTTCTAGTGGACAAGAGCCATTTAAATACAGACTATAGGAAGTGTTACCACATAAGGAGTCAGGAAGCACAACAAGGGGGCTGTTCTATTGGCCCAGGACCCTCTAATTATATTATAATACCTTACAATTGCTTATGTCTTATGTTAACACACACCTAAATGATCCAGACTAGCAAACTGCAGCAACATACCCTCTGAAACCTGTAAAAGCAATACGGGGGCACTTAATATTGCAAACATGTTTTTTTTTGTTTGTTTCTTTTCACAATACTAAGACACACTATGATCAGATGATTTTTTTCAAATATTTTTCACAAAAATACATATAATAAATTATATATATACATATATATATCAGTCAAAAAAGAAACGTCCCTTTTTCAGGACTGTGTATTTCAACAATAATGTTGTAAAAATCCAAATAACTTTACAGATCTTCATTGTAAAGGGTTTAAACAATGTTTTCCATCATGTTCAATTAACTGTAATCAATTAATTAACATGCACCTGTGGAATGGTCGTTAAGACCTTAACAGCTTACAGAAAGTAGGCATTTAAGGTCACAGTTCAAAAACGCAGGACACTAAAGAGACTTGTCTACCGACTGTGAAAAACACCCAAAGAAAGATGCCCAGGGTCCCTGCTCATCTGCGTGAACGTGCATTAGGCATGCTGCAGGGAGGCATGAGGACTGCTGATGTGGCTAGGGCAATAAATCGCCATGTCCGCACTGTGAGACGCCTAAGACAGCGCTACAGGGAGACAGGAAGGACAGCTGATCATCCTCGCAGTGGAAGACCACGTGTAACAACACCTGCACAGGATCGGTACATCCGAATATCACACCTGCGTGACAGGTACAGGATGGCCACAACAACTGCCCGAGTCACACCAGGAACACACAATCCCTCCATCAGTGCTCAGACTGTCCGCAATAGGCAGTCCATGAGGAGGAGAAGCACTGCAGTACTTTAAGCAGCTGGTGGACACACCAGATACTGACTGGTACTTTTGAGTACATTTTTAGTTCAAGTCTTATGGTGTTGACTCTTTTAGTGTTAATACAAATATTTACACATTAAGTTTACTGAAAGTAAAAACAGTTGAAAGTCAGAGAATGTTTCTTTTTTTGCTCAGTATATATATATATATATATATATATATATATATATATATATATATATATATATATATAAAATGCACTAATGCACTTATCCCAGTGTTTCACTAGTGCTTGGATACCATCAAGGTAGCAAAGTTCTTTCAGTATGCCGGAGCCATGATTGGACATTTTCACATGTTCCTGGGTTATTAATCCCACTGTCGGGATCTTGTGATCTCCCTGGACAACACTCAGATAACACATTCAGTGGCTGCCCACATCCTTGGGGTAACCCTGGACAATCAACTATTTTTCTCCCCCTTACATTACTAAACTTACACTCTTTTGTCAATTTCATATTTTTAACATCAGAAAAAATTGTTCATTTCTGTCCACACGTTCTACTCAGGTGCTTGTTTAGTACCTTTTGAGACTGGACTACTGGAACTTACTCCTGGCAGATCTGCCTCTGTACATCATTTGTCTTTTGCTATACGACAGGTTTTCTAAGTATAAAGTACTAATGCTCACCTACAAAGCCAAAAATGGCCTAGCACCCACTTACCCCAAAGCACTTATCCCCCCACTGCATCACGCTCCCTCCCATCCTGCTCAACTGGTCCCACCATTTCTCAGGAATTGAAGAAGACATGCATCCAGACTGTTTTCTGTTTTAACACCAAGAAAGTGCAAAGACTTACATTCTTTAAGCAATGTCTAAAAACATAACTGTTTCTTAGGTATTTGGGGTAAACTTTAACTGCCAAAAACTAAAATACTAATAAAAAAAAAAAAAAAAAATAATAATAATAATAATAATAATAATAATCCTTCCCATCAATGTTTAACTGATTGTGTTTCTGTTCAAAGCACTTATGTAAGTCGCTTTGGATAAGGGCATTTGACAAATGCCAGAAATGTAAATGTCTAAAAATGTCTGGCCTTCCAGAACTTCTCCTAAGGTCCTAACATATGGAAATGGTTTATAGCGAGATCAGGGCTGTATAAAGGATGTGCTAATAACTCCCAGCCGAGTTCCTGTAATGTGCAAGTGGTGTTTGTGAATGATGGTGTACAGTTCCCACAGACAGATGCTTCTCTTCTGCAATCTGGCAGTTATTCAAACAATTTTCAGTGATGAGATGTCCTACTCACTGAACATTCATGCCTACGAGCCTTATTCACCGCTTTGAGTCATGCTAAAGACTACAGTGGATTTTGCATCACCTTGACTAGGATCATCATTCACGGCCCTACCTTAAAACCTTTGCACTATTCAGATGTTTTACTGCAGCTAAGGGTCTCATAACCATACTGTGCTTGAAGTCTTGTATAAATGTCAATCGGTTTTATGCTGTCATTCAATCAGAAGTCCTGGTTTGACTTGAGTGCCCCCCATAGTATGATTTGCTGTCATGAAGCAGTTGGCTAAATGCACATTCTCTTTGGTCTGATTGCTAATGCTCATTGTACCCCAGAAGAGACGTTCCTCATCTCACTGGCAGTGCTCTTTATGGAATCTTAAATTGAGCATGGACCTATATTCATCATGCCATGCTGGGATTATTTTGAGTGGATCATAATGGAAATATATTTCCCAGATCTTGCATGCTGGCTGAAATCACCGTCTGAAGTGATGGTTGCGGCTGCAATATCATAGAGGCAGCAATATCTTGGAGACGGTCTCATCCTACAAGAGAAGTGGAGGTAGCGATGTGTGGATTACACACAGGACCTGAAATGATTGAATCGCACGTGTGCAAATCCATTTATGGGAGATGGATGGGAGAGAAGGGAGGAGATAAAGGAATCTGATGCAGGGGGAGCCATGATGAGAGGGGAGGAACTAAATAGAAGCAGGGATGTGAAAGAGGCTGTCAAACACAATAATGCAGTATGAAGACACATGTATGTTTTAGAGTTTAAAGATGGACATGATGGCTACTTTGATGGACTGGGTATCATCTTGATGTCCTAGTCATATTTGATTGAGCCCCAATATTGCGTACAGAACATTTTACCCGCTCTGATCGTGAGATGCGTTCAGTATGGTTAAGATTATTATTATTACATCCTTATTGTAAACAGACTGTATCAAATGCGTAAAATGAAAGCCGGCAACCAATGATCATCTCCATATTACGGATCAATTAAGACCACATGCTTTGCTCATCCAGAGCTGTCTCATGCTTTAAGATTGATTGGCCATTTGAAAGACGATCACGTCCAACCCCTGCTGTTTAATAGAAACATATTGCCGATGTGCGTGGCCAGCTTTTTTTCCCCCTGCACCAAGAGGAAATACAGTCAGTCGTATGTTTTGGGTTGGCTTTCTGTTTTTCCCGGTGAAATGAATGGAAATTACTGCTGACAATGGTATAATTATGGCATGAATGCAGTCCAGTGGCCAACTCATAAATATGAAATACATCACTGAGGAGATTTCAAAGGGATGTAGCACAGCTTGAGTCAGACCCAGACAGCATGAGGCCGACTCTGGCAGCAATTGTGTGTGTGTGTGTGTTTGTGTTTGAGAGAGAGAAAGAGAGAGAGAGAGAGATAGAGGAAAGATGGGGTTGCTTTTGGCAGTCTCTTGTCACTGTAGTTACTGAAGGACCTTGATGTCTTGATCTTGTGCTGAGACTCTTTTCAGTCCACCCTGTCAGGAAACTGGAATCTGTCTGATCACACCTTGGCTTGAGTATTTCATTCTTACAGTGTTTTGATACCACTAATAATCATCAGACATCTCAAATTCCTTACAATACGCAATATCAATTAACCAATCTATCTATCTATCTATCTATCTATCTATCTATCTATCTATCTATCTATCACTTGTGGTTTAAAAACCTTAAGAACGGTTAAAACCCTTTAAGTACGTTACTATAAATGTTGCTAACTATTTCTTAATTACAAAAATCAGATCATTTTTTTCTTTGGTGAAAAAATTTTAATTTCTCAGGCAGCCAGGAAACTTAAATCCATCTTTTGTCATTATGGATATTAATTCATTGTGCTGGAATATATGTATGTTTATTTTACATGCCTTATTATTTACTCAATCTAGGAACATGTTTAGTTCAACTAGGGACTGTGGAGGTCAATGGGGACTGTGGAATTTTCCCCCATTTTTATGACCATGGCAGGACTTCCTCAACATCCACACGTGCATTCGCCACATGCAACACCAATTAGCAATCAATTACTCGATGTGCAAATTCTTTGGAACTGTAATCGTTTAGATCCTAAAAATACACATAGATTTTAAACCCAGATTCTTTAATTCATTGATATTTCCATGTCTAATGTAATCTGTCACTTTTTTTTCAATTTGGTACACTGCTCCTAATATTCAACACAGAAATCACACCAACTGCTGTTTAAAAAGAATGAACAAATGAACAGAAACAGGGAGAACAAATATAAAATGATTCATATAAATCTATAAAAAAGATGAGAAATCAAGCACCAAAACATCCGTATTGATCATTTTCCACAAAATGACAAATGAGATTGTGGTGTCACAAGTGAACAAATAAAAGCACATGTCCGTCTCAATACCCCGAAGACTGGTGGTGTTAATTGGGTCAATGAAGTATACACAAAAGCTTCCACACACCTCATTAATGTCCTTCGTAACCCTCCCATAGGATCCAGTTGCTCATTAGTCCCACTGTCAGTATCAAGAACTGCAGATAGCAAGAAAGACTAAAGCAGCAATATTGTTTTGATGTGTTTAACACAATACAAACGGAACAAAACACAACGATCATGCTACATTTTTGAAGTAAAGTGCAAAGAAAGAAATAAGGCAGCTTTTATTGACAGATATATCAATAGAGTTTCTGGATTATATATATATTTTTTTCCTTTATAATATATATATATATATATTATAAAACGGAACATTTTTATATAAATCTTGTACCATCATTTAGAATTTTTACAATAATAATAATAATAATATAAAATAAATAACCCTGTGATTGTTACTCCTTTTTTGTGAAGAAATACACATTTACACATTTATTGTACATCCCCTATAAGATATTAAGCACTTAAAACACTCAAGTCTTTCTATATATGAAATTAAACACAAGCTCATGTAAAAGAGACAATATAAGGCACTTGTGACCGTTAATGTCCAGAGTAGAGAATAATCCCAATAATCTTCATTCATGGTGAAAAGGATTAAGGATGATGCTCCTGTTACCCAAAAATACACGTCCTAAACATCCACCACTTTCAGTGCATGAAATATGAGGGATTTCTTTTTTCTTATCGGTATATAATGTACGTCTTTTGTCAATTATACTGTGGGTTGGAACTGATGGTGATAAGAGAAAGCACTGCTAGGATTTCATACCAACCAAAGACATCTTTTTTTTTTTTTATTTAGTCCTGTCCAATTCTTTTTTCCCCGATTTTCTCCCCAATCTAGTCGTGGCCAATTACTCCCCGTCACTAGGGGGCTCCCACACACATCAAGGCTACTACAACCACTCAGTCGGGAGGACGAAAGCTATCCCGTGTTTCCTCCGAACCACGTGACGCGAGCCGACCGCATCTTTTCGAACTGCTCGCTCACGCACCGTTAGGGGCGGAGTAACACACTCGGAGGAAAGCGCTAGCCGCTCCTTTCGCGTGCGCGAGCTCACAGACGCCCCTGATTGGCTGTAGCGCCGTGATTATGTGGGAGCACAAGTACCTCTCATCCCTCCCCCCTAAGAGAGCTCGGCCAATCAGCTCTCTCTGTGCCTCCGGCTGTGAGAGGAAAACAGCATCACCCGGGGTTCGAACCAGCGATCTCCGGATGATAGGGCGAGCACTTTACCACTGCGCCACTCGGACAAAGACACCTTCTACATGTAGCATAAACAGCCAGTACATTTGTAATGCAGACACACTGTACTGTAAACATGACTTCATCATGTGCTGAGTAGACAGCGTGCACATTCGAATGGGGTTCGTTTTTCTGATACTTTATTGTTCTGGTTCTTAGAATGTAGTTTATCTACTTTAGACATGAAAACACACACACTGATCAAAGAATGTAATTCAAATTATAGTAAGAATTTAACACAGTAGTTTTTAAAAAACAAACCAGCTTTGTCATCCCCTGTACATATTCAGCTTGTTGACCATCTAATAATAAGATTCTTTTTCATCTTCTTCTTCTTCTTCTTATTATTATTATGCACACCAGTCTGTGTAAATGGTTATGTATAAAAATCCCAGAAGAGCAACAGTTTATGAAATGTTCAAGCCACTTCACCAATTATACTCTAGTTAAGTCACACAAAAATAAATAAATAAATAAATAAAATCTATATTTTCATAATTTTATGCATCGCATTACTTCCACATTATTAAGCAAGAATGTGCAGGTGTACACATATTCATGTAGTCCTAATAAGGTGTACAGTAAGTGTATGCATAAATAATATTAATAATAAATTATACAGATTTAAAATGTTTACTTTCCCCAAACCTTAAAATAAAAAGATATGATGAGTGTCACTCCATACGAATATGCTTTTTTTTTTTTTTTTTTTTTTTTTGGAGTTTGAGCAGTGGTTTACATCTTCAGCAGGTGTGGCTGGATGTGTTAGGAATTCAGTACTCTGTGTAGCGTTAAATGAGTTTCAGAAGCAGTTTCTAGAACTGCTACCTTTCACTGCATATTTAGCGTTTTCTTCTGAAAGGGAAAAAAAAAAACACCTTAAAAGAGACATGAACTCTGCTGGAGGACTTAGACAGAAGACAGGATGTGGGATGTTATTAAAAACAACAAACAGAAACTCTCAGTCCGGCATTGTTGGGAATTTGAGCTTTGTACGATGACCGGCTTTTCACCAGGGTGTCGGCGATCAAAAAGGAGAAGACTGTAAGATGTCACACACTAGGGGAACACAAGAAAGAGACGAGTTATCTGAAAGAGACAGTGGTAATTGCAGTTAGGAATCTGTTTGGAAACCATTAGATGTAGTTTGTGTGTGTGTGTGTGTGTGTGTGTGTGTGTGTGTGTGTATTTGTGTGTGAGAGAGAGAGAGAGATGAGTTGCATGAGTGAATTTTCACTAGTACAGTAAACCAGGAATCAAAAGAAAAAATAAGTTTTAAAATAATATATTTTTTAACAATTAATTACTGTTTGCACTCAGGCTGCAAATAAAATTTCAAGCTTTACTGAAAAATGAATAAATCACTTTGCAATAAGAAATAAATACAAAAAATATATTAACGAAAAGAAAATAATAAATCAGTGTGTCAGATAATACCCAATGACACTATAACTTGGCTGAATGAGTATGTTTTGTAACACACATGTTTGTCTTTGATTGGGGATTTAATGTCTATAGCAGTAGCTTCGTTTACATGGAAAAAATTCTTCAACTGAAATCCTTTTTATTACAAGTTCTACCGTAACTTTACCTGTATCATGGATGCTGATCTGATGAGATGTGTGTTTATATGCTCAGAGCATTCAATCAGAATCTAACATTTTGACATTTGCAAAGTGGTTTGGCCTGTTGTGAAGTGTTTAATCTGATCTAATATAACAGAAGTATTTTTTCTCTAACTTTGAAGTGAGGCTAGTTTTTCCATTTTTTTTCATATATAAATGGCTTTTGTGATCTCTTAATATAAAATTACAAGGAATCAAATATAATATTTTTATGCCAAGTTTTAGGCAAATTTCACTTATTTTCTAAGCTTCTATTGAAAGATAATTTTGTTAGCTTTAGGAAAGATTATTATTATTTTTTCTTTTTTCTTTATTGTTTTTCTTAACTAAAAGAAGACCTACAGCTCTTGAACCAGGCCCTATTTCTAAAAAAAAAAAAAAAAAAAAAAAATTAAAACAAGATTTTTATCTGCGGTTTTGGCCTTTCGTTCACATGCAAATGCAGTTTTGGTCATTGAAAACTGAGCTTTTGGAAAACTCTGTTTTCAGTGGTGGTGTGTGGACAGGAAAAACAGAGATCTTGGCTTGTTGTAATGTCAGCTTGTGTGCAGATAATGTCATCGTTTGTGTGCTGGTCTTCTTGATTTGACATCAGCTTTTTTTTATGAGGACATTTGTGCAATAGTGGACTTACGTACAGTAAACTAGTGACTGTGTTATTGTTGCTTACTGGACTTTTTACATGCATGTACGTGCAGGTGCAATTACTCGCACATTACGTTACTGAACAGAGGTACCTGAATGTAGAATGAAGCTCACTGCTGCTACATAAAAAAAAACTCAGAGGACACAGACAGCAGACAGCAGTCAGTGACCTAAACCCATCGGACGTCTATTAAACGCAACCAGTAATGTTTTGTCTAGGCTTCTGATTGGCCCCCAGTTGATTAGGGACATTCCTTAAAACATTTAAAAGGTCGTTTTGCATTTTCATGTGAACAAAGATATGTTTAAAATATAGAGTGATTGGACAAAATTATTTACTGGCTACATGTGAACATGGCCTTGATCTAGTCCTTTTACCTAAGCAGTTCAGTTGAATGTTTGGCAAGCCACCCATGAACCATTCTAGCATTAAAACATCTAACTTAAGGCATAAACCAGTAAAAAACAGGTTTCCCAGATGATGACAGATGGTCAGGCCTGTGATTAGTGCTGGACACTGGTGATGCTGAATGCTGAGTGGTTGGATAAAAGGGGAAACAAGGTTGCTGCTGAGGTTGTTACATAAAGAACTGATTTTAAAATAGTGTCTTTAGGCATTTAGCAGCCGTTCACAACGAAATTCAGTCTTTCACGGGATTGTGACTTTGTTTTATGGATTATTTATATGTTTTTTAGGGACAACCAAAAAAAAATGCTTTTGCAAAAATCTTTACACAAAGTAATAATGTTCCATTTAAACAGACGGGGGACTAAACATTCAAGCAGTTCAGTGGTTGTCTGTAGAATTGGCTTCATCATTAATTCCTTTATTGTTTTTTTACTGTCTGCATTTCTTTTCCCATTCCCTTTCAAACACCATCTGGACTAGTTTACACGGATGTGTGCGGATGGTATTAAGAGGAAATGTACCTGGTTCTAACACATTACATTTGACATTAACCCCTCACCCCCACACCATAACCCCACAGCTTTTACTAAAAGAGCTAAACTATTTAATTTTAGTTACCAGGGTTAGGGCTAGAGGGCTGTGTGTTTGTGTGTGTGTATGTGTGTGTTTATACCTATGTGGCCGCTAAGGTCATATCCTGCTCTCAAAAGTGTCTCCTTGATCAAGCCCTGATGGCAACATAAGCAGGCATTTAAAATTAACCCGATCATTTCCCATATGTGCTATTAGACTTAATGAGTGTGACTATAATGAGGTAAAAGTCAGCTCTTTTAAAATGACTGCATTTCCATGATGTTGTGTATTGATGAAAATAGCATTGAAAATGTCTCAGTTTATCAAATGAAGGCCTTAACTATAGTGTGGAGAATTTCATAATAAATTCAGAACAATCTGTAGGTGTTTTTTATGCCATTATTTAAGAGCCATTATTTGCCCAACCCTATCGCACCAAATCAGTGTACAAAATGCAAAAAAAAATTTTTACCGTATACAGATTTTTTGTTTGGTGCCAACTATATTATTAAAAATTCATTGGGGCTGCTTTCCCACTAGGCACCATAAAACGATTTTGTACCTATGTACTGTACACTTGCATATTTACGCTCTCCAATTCAGCAGGTGGCAGTGTGCACCCAGTTGGTTTGTAAAAACTGAATAAACACAAAGGGAATAAGAGTACAATGGAGCCAACCTTTGGACTATAATTAATTGTATCAATGACTTATGACGAGCGACCTTCTCACGAGCGTTTCATCTTTATCAGCTATGGCTGTGTTCAGAGGTTGCGAATGGCACATGCTGGTGCTGGTGGTGTTGGGGACGTTTTGCATCACTTTTGTGATTAGATATGGTTGGCTTTCATATTTGATTCAAGTGATGCATCCGAGTACACCGTACAGTGCTCGAGACATAAAACCCAGTACCCAGGCACAAATGTTAGCTTGCTTTTTAAAATATATATTTAATTGCCAAGCAACAGTATTTGACCTCATGTATGTATCTTGACACCTA
The DNA here is from genome assembly GCF_024256425.1 of Clarias gariepinus. Lineage (NCBI taxonomy): Eukaryota > Metazoa > Chordata > Actinopteri > Siluriformes > Clariidae > Clarias > Clarias gariepinus. The sequence goes on from NC_071104.1 coordinate 10,356,090, forward strand.
ACCATAACAATCAAATTTACTGGTCAAACATTTTGCTATCATTTATCTACCTTTCTTACCCTGTAGTCTTTCCAAGGGCACAAGTTGTCACCCTGAATGAGGTGCCAACCTATCAAAGGGCACAGGTGCACATACAGTACGCATTTATTCACTATGGGTAATTTAGAAATGGTAATCAAACTACAGCATGTCTTTGGACTTTGGGTGGAAACTAGAAAAACCCCAAAAAGTGTGGATTAAACATGCAAATTCCATACGCAATCAGGAGGTGAGATTCAATCCCGTAAAGGCTAAGCCACCATGCCATCATTGTCGAACATCAGCTTTCAAAACAATGGGCATTAACATGGACTTTCAATTCAATTCAATTTATTTGTAAACCACTTTTAATAGTTGTCATTGTCTTAAAGCAGCTTTACAAAATTAAAATTATGGAAGTTTGTATGAAATGTGCATGTGTAAGAATCAAAATGATCAGATTTAGACTTGGTTTCCCAAAACTGTTTTGTTTTTGTAATAACAATTAATATTCCTAAAAAAATGAAGCCAATGCCAAAAGAATTGGCGCTAACTTCTGAACCTGACCCTTTAATCTAAAATACTATAGTATATGATTAGTCATAAATGTCCAATCAGGACACTAACATTGCTGGGTTGGTTCTAAAATGACATCCATATTTAACTCTAAATCAGTGTTTAATATAAAGGGTGTTCAAGACAACTTGTGTATAAAGGTATAAAACTGATTGACATTTACAGAAGACCTCAGGGACAGTAGGGTGATGAGACTCTTAGTAAAACATTTGAATGGTGCAAATATTTTTAAAGAATGCCATATGTCTGTGAATGATGATCCTGGCCGGTGTGGCTGTAAGGATGATGGCAGTCATCCCAGTAAACATTCGGCAAGTGAAATGCCCGATCCTTGAAATGACACGTCAACATGTGGAAAAGATGCATTTGTCTATGGGAATTGTACACACAATAATTCACCAGCACCTCTTGTATATTACAGAAACTCAACTGCGAGTTATTGCCACATCCCCCATATGGAGTCCTTGATCTCTTTAAAGCAATTTCCACATGTTTGAGTCATTAAAGGTGTTCCTGGGAGGCCAGTGTTTCAGACATGAAGCAGGTAGCCTGGTCATTATTCTGGAAGGTCTTGACTTTATTTTCTGTGTTCTTCACAATCAAATGTCCTGCGTAGACTTGACGACCCCCCTCATGAAAATCATCTCAAGTGCAGTTGTCTCCGATTTTTTGTGTGAATACCTTAGCATGAGAGGAGATAGAAACAAAAATGTTAGTTAAGGCAGTGAGTGTTTATCTGCAGTATTTAAGTGGTAAATTATGTGCACAAGGGCAAAGTGAGTCTATCTATCTCTGATTCCAGACAACTCTGCGAAGTTCCTCTGTCGTCTTTACTGGACTTGTTTGTGATATACGAGTGCCTGGTGGATATGGGTGATTACATTACTGCAGCAGGGATATGCTAAGGGTGTTTATGTGCATTATAGTGGAGAGAGGGAGAGAGAGAGGGAGATTCTGACTGTGTATTACCTGTCTAACTTTTCCACATTGTCTACACCATGTCTTGATTTCACCACCTGCCATTATAAAGACAGACATAACAGTGCTGCTTTGTGCGGATAATTGATTGTCGCAGCAACACCGTTGCTACCTAATAACTGACACGGAGCGCAATAACACACCCCAATAAAGGAGGAAAAATAACCAAGCATGCATGTGTTAGTCCCCACATACTTGGAACTAATGTAATAAAGACTTCTGTATCTCCAGCTTCCCTGGTAGAAAGAGTGAGATTTCAGAGGGGACAGATATGAAGCTATTTGTGCAATTGCTTCCAACTTCAAACCTCAGAGCGTTTGTTGTTTATTCTGTATTAACTCCGGTTTGGGCTGAGGCTGTTATGAAGGATATTGTGTTTCCCCTCAAGACACTTTGAAAGTTTCATTCATCTTGTTTAGAGAATGTGTTGGGACGGTTTTCTTTGCTCTTCTCAAACAGATTCTTTGTAAATGGCACACTGTGATTTCCTCGACTAGATGAAGGGAGGTCTCTGCTTGTCTGAAACTGTTCATACCATCACAGTTCTCTCTATTTTCTATCAGTTGATTTCTGAAATAAATTCGAGCTGGGAAGGATAAACAAGCACACATGGCAGTGATAGATAAATACAGTAGACAGATACAATAGTAGGGATGAAAGCAAAAATGAATACATTATTAGAATGTTCGTGTTTTGTTACAGTTGGTATATGGAAGTTGATGTTGTATGTACAAAATTATTATAAAAAAAATGCAATGTAATAGGAACAGTTTATAATGATACAGAAGAGTCCGAACCTGTTCTGGCACACACCATTTCAAACCAGTATAACTCTGTACAGATCAGTTTAAAGGACACAAGACCAGGTACAGACTGCACCAGTCTAGCACAGTGAGACAGGGTGTTTATGTAAACTGTGAAATACATTGTCAGTTTGGTCTGACCTTATACACACCAGATGGGTACAGATTGGTACAAACTAGTATTGAGCAGACTCGGTATAGACCACTTTCTGACAGCAAAAAAATATTTAAAAAAAATCACATTCTACAGTAAATTTATTACAGATCAATATTGAGGCCTTTTTGTTTTCATTTTAATTATTATGGTTAACAAAAATCTAGTATCTCAAAATATTAGAATATATCACAAAATGTTTTACAATGCAGAAATGTTTCTAAAAAGTATTTCAGTTTATTCAGTCAATACTTGCAAACTCAGAGTTGGATGCGGTAACTGCGCCAATATTGCAGGCGAGTATTATAGGCAATATTGGCCATTAATCTTCTATTCATGAAGGGTTATGCAAGACATTATAAAGACATTCTTTATGTCTATAACACCCTATATAATTACAATGCCTTATTATTCATAGGGATTGTTTCTATGAAGAGTTCTTTGTTGAATGCTTTAACTTACTCCAGAGATTTAAGTCTTGAAAAGAGATGAGTTTGTACTTTCTGTTTCTCAGTATGACAGATATGATAGACATCTAAACAAACTGGCCTGGTATGAAAAATGCTTTTATTAATAGAGCATTGTTGTAATGAAATAATGTCTAGACATTGATTAGAAAAGCAGACTTTTCTGACCTTTTCTAAATGTAACAAACTGAAAAGGTGAAGCAAATGTGTCATACTTTCTCTGTTCCACTCGCTTGTCATTTATCCAGTATTTTCTCAACTTTTAATTTCTGCTCTCTCTCTCTCTCTCTCTGTGTGTCTATTTCTCTAAACTATTACGACAAGCAACGGCTAGTTGGCACAAACATATCTATAATAAATGAATGTTTAATGGTGGGCTTGTGGAGTGTGTTTCCACAAGTGCGTGTTTGTGTGTGTCATAAACACTCATCCTGAAATAATGATGTCACCCCTGATCCCACCATACTCCCACTAATGTTAAATCATGCAGTGGATAAATACTAACATGCTGGGGTCAGTGAAGGTGAACTGTGATGCTGAAATCAGATATAAACCCAACTTTTAAGTTTGAGGAAAGTGTGTGTGTGTGTGTGTGTGTGTGTGTGTGTGTGAGAGAGAGAGAGAGAGAGATCTGAAACTTATAGGCATTGGTTTTCTCATTATTATTAAAGTAATTATATATATATATATATATATACAGTGGTGTGAAAAACTATTTGCCCCCTTCCTGATTTCTTATTCTTTTGCATGTTTGTCACACTTAAATGTTTCTGATCATCAAACACATTTAACTATTAGTCAAAGATAACACAAGTAAACACAAAATGCAGTTTTTAAATGATGGTTTTTATTATTTAGGGAGAAAAAAAATCCAAACTTACATGGCCCTGTGTGAAAAAGTAATTGCCCCCTGAACCTAATAACTGGTTGGGTCACCCTTAGCAGCAATAACTGCAATCAAGTGTTTGCGATAACTTGCAACGAGTCTTTTACAGCGCTCTGGAGGAATTTTGGCCCACTCATCTTTGCAGAATTGTTGTAATTCAGCTTTATTTGAGGGTTTTCTAGCATGAACCACCTTTTTAAGGTCATGCCACAACATCTCAATAGGATTCAGGTCAGGACTTTGACTAGGCCACTCCAAAGTCTTCATTTTGTTTTTCTTCAGCCATTCAGAGGTGTATTTGCTGGTGTGTTTTGGGTCATTGTCCTGCTGCAGCACCCAAGATCGCTTCAGCTTGAGTTGACGAACAGATGGCCGGACATTCTCCTTCAGGATTTTTTGGTAGACAGTAGAATTCATGGTTCCATCTATCACAGCAAGCCTTCCAGGTCCTGAAGCAGCAAAACAACCCCAGACCATCACACTACCACCCCCATATTTTACTGTTGGTATGGTGTTCTTTTTCTGAAATGCTGTGTTACTTTTACGCCAGATGTAACGGGACACGCACCTTCCAAAAAGTTCAACTTTTGTCTCGTCGGTCCACAAGGTATTTTCCCAAAAGTCTTGGCAATCATTGAGATGTTTTTTAGCAAAATTGAGACGAGCCTTGATGTTCTTTTTGCTTAAGTGGTTTGCGCCTTGGAAATCTGCCATGCAGGCTGTTTTTGCCCAGTCTCTTTCTTTTGGTGGAGTCGTGAACACTGACCTTAATTGAGGCAAGTGAGGCCTGCAGTTCTTTAGTTGTTGTCCTGGGGTCTTTTGTGGTCTCTCGGATGAGTTTTCTCTGCGCTCTTGGGGCAATTTTGGTCGGCTGGCCACTCCTGGGAAGGTTCACCACTGTTCCATGTTTTTGCCATTAGTGGATGATGGCTCTCACTGTGGTTCGCTGGAGTCCCAAGGCTTTGGAAATGGCTTTATAACCTTTACCAGCCTGATAGATCTCAATTACTTTTGTTCTCATTTTTTTCTGAATTTCTTTGGATCTTGGCATAATGTCTAGCTTTTGAGGTGCTTTTGGTCTACTTCTCTGTGTCAGGTAGCTCCTATTTAAGTGATTTTTTGATTGAAACAGGTGTGGCAGTAATCAGGCCTGGGGGTGACTACAGAAATTGAACTTTTAACTGTGATAAACCACAGTTAAGTTATTTTTTAACAAGGGGGGGCAATTACTTTTTCACACAGGGCCATGTAGATTTGGAGTTTTTTTTCTCCCTTAATAACATAATCTTCATTTAAAAACTGCATTTTGTGTTCAATTATGTTATCTTTGACTAATAGTTAACGGTTTTTGATGAGCAGAAACATTTAAGTGTGACAAACATGCAAAAGAATAAGAAATCAGGAAGGGGGCAAATAGTTTTTCACACCACTGTATATATATATATATATATATATATATATATATATATGAGTATGTGAGATGCAGTAATATGCAACAGGCATCATGGGTAAAGGCAGAATCCATTGGGTGCATGTGTGAGCATCTATGTGTGCGTGTGTGAGAGAGAGAGTAAGAGATCAATCACTCTAATGAGGCTGCCCTCTCATATCTCCTTTGTAGAGGACGAGGCTCATTGTGACCTGTAGGTAATGGGCGAGAGTGATGGATGAGGAAACAGGCCTACAGGAAGGAAACTATGAGCACCTAAAAGCTAATTTGGTGTGAGTGCTTACAAAGCAAGATAACAAAACACTGCAAGGAGAAAAAGAAAAAAAAAAAAAAGCACATACACGCAAAAAAACAGTCTATTATTACTTAATGAAAATTTTAAATGCAGCATTTATTTATTCATATTTTTGGTTTGATTTGCTATTATGATAAGGATAGTATAATAACTTTTACCTGTTATAAATTAACACAGATAAAAAGACTTACAATTAGTGCAAAAGTTAGACACTTCAGGATTCCTCCAACATTTATTTGTATTTTTTTTCCCCCTTCATAATAAAAAGTGTGGCATGCATCGGGAAATCATCGGGACATAAACAATCGCTGCTGAGTGCGCTCAGCTGCCCAGCGGCACAGCAGCATTGTACTGGCAGCTGCATTTCTGGCTTCATTCATCTCAAAGGGTACATTTGTTTGCCCTTATCCTGTCGGTTAGTAATCTTCCTACAGCAGTGATTCATTAGCTGGCTGAAATGGTGCGAATGGGGATCTATGACGTGCCAAAGATCTTACTTCCATTTGATTACTTTTTGGGAACAAGCAAAGTCTATTCCCTTTAAGACTGATGTCACAAGAGTATCAATGTCACAACGGCAATAACTCGGAATATCTTTATGCCTCATATATTTTTTTATTTCTCTCCAGTGAAAACCATTACAACAAATACAAAAACAAATAACAAAAAAAAAAATGTGCAGTGTTTTCAGTTGTAATACGTGTGATCATTGTGTGTTCTGCATAGCTTATTTGATGCTAATGCTCTATAAATAAAAATATATTGTTTTGTTTTATTTTAGACTAGTTTGAATAGAAATATAATAGAAATACAGTTTTCTTTTGGAACTCAGTAAGGCAATGTTTAGGTTAAGCTGCAGAATGTAAAAGGTCTTAGAAGATAATTATACTTGTCCTGTTTATCATCATGTTAATGAACCTGGATTAAAATAATAATAATCATAATAATAATATTAATAACAATAATAATAATTACACATTAACCAATATGATTGTTGTTTGACCTCACACCTTACAAGTTTCCTGTCATTTATTTACTTATTTAAAGCATCACACCTGTAGTTGCATTCATTAGGAACATATTGTTAGAAATAATGAATTCATATTCAGTAACATTTCATCACATATACAGTGTTACTTTGACTCATATGGATATTTCTTTTTCCTCATTAACATGATTTGAACATGAGATGATTCTGAGGTTAAAAGGAATAATAAGGGGACAAAATACAATGTGTCATGTGACACAGAGTTGAGTGGCTCTTGGCGTAGCTTGCCGAAGTGGTGCAAATAAGAATGAAGAGACAGAGAGGATGACATGGCAACGGAAAAAGCCACTACTAAATTATTAAAAAGCACGGGGGGTTTTAAGAACAAAAGAGCTCCCCCTTTTCCCACTTCTCGATAAATGTCACACACAAACACAACATTGTGTCAGCCCATGAGGCAATGAATCCACGTTTCCTTTCCCACTCCACTACATCCATCTCCCCATCGGGCCCGGCCTCTGGAAGATAAAGCGTGCCATTAATTGACTGGCAGGGCTTCCTTTCTCCCTATTGTTCTAATCAGAGATGCTAGCAATTAGGATCATCCCTCTGAGATCCAGGCAGCCGATCTGCTCGATAAGGTATTAAGGAAAGAAGCAGGGTTCGATGAGCTCATTTTCATTAGCACCTCTGACAGGGAGCTGGGCCCAGTAATGCGATGATTAATTCCTAGATGCTCATGACTCTTAATCCTGTCATATGCATATTGTTATTGAAGTGACTGATTATAATGTCTTGATGTATCAGGACAACATGATTATTATCTGGGACACAGTGGGAATGTCAATACAATATGTGTGGCAATATGCGAATGAGGATCTAGCAAGGATTTGCGTGCAATATTAGTTATGCCACATTTTATTTACCAGTGCGCATACACTTTAGGCTCCACATAATATCCCATCCAATTGGTATTCAAATCTTAGTCATCATTTCTTGTTATTGTATCTGTCTGAATATAAGCAGCATTTGAGCTACATTTGGACCTCTGCCACGAATGCTGGTTAAGGACCAGTGGGATAACTCAATTTTTGCAGTTTCAGAAGGAAATTATGAGAGAAGCATTGTAAACTGATAAAAAATGTTTTGTGCATGTTTTTTTTTGAGTCACAAATGTGTTAATAAGCACAAATTTGAAAATTTCTTTAGGTTTTATCATTGTAAATTTCTCCATCTCCCACAGTTTTGTCATAATAGATAAATTTAGCCTGCAGTTGTCTTTGTGGTTATTTAAGTATGAAATTTAATATCAGTAATATGTTGGTTTATTTTTATAAAAAGAATATATATATATATTAGTGAAAAAAATAGATCAAAAGTTTCGTTGAACATGAGACCTTTTTAATTAATAAGATTGATGAAGACCATAAAAAACATTAGAAACAATACAAAAACTTTACTTCACAGCATCATCAGATTGCACTTCCACCAATTTTTTGTAAAAATTTTGGTACAGGTATAGTACATGTACATCAGTGATTTTCTTAAGTTTATAACATAGCAGACAAAACCAGACAAAGAAAATGCAACATCTTCCCACACACAGCATGTGCATCTCTTGTCTCTTGTGCACAAATTACTCATGTTTTTTTTTTTTTTTTAATGCTGTAATGTTATTTTACTGCTTAAATTTCTTTCAAAAGATAATATTGTAAGGGCATCATGGCCCCCAAATGCAGTAAAACCAGTGCAAAAGCTGAAGAAAGAATAAATTAACATAAATAAGAATTTGGAAATGGAGCAAAAGTTATAATATAATTATATTATAATTTACCATAAATTAAACTTACTACAGCGCTTACACTACAAAACAATTTTACATAGCTTCACATTTATAATATGTTGTTCGGACAACATCCAAATTGCATGCTGTTATATTTCCCAGAATGTATTGTAATCATTAAGCAATGCATACTCGTCCCCCAAAATCCACTGAACACATTAGGTTCACTCATTGCAGCCTATTTTCTGTGCAGCTGGTGAACTGAAAATTGGATTTTCGTGACACACTGGCTTTTGCTTGAAAATTTGGCCACTATGTGTCATGGTTTTCTTAAAACATGAAAGTTTTAAAGTTTTAAAATCCATATAAATAAAAGAAAGGTTTTGTCTGTACATTGGTCAGAACGTACTCTTCCTATGATATATTGACATGTACTGTACATTGGAGGACCCAAAACCAGTCTCAGAAAATTGCTCTCTCTATCTCTATGTCTGTCCAGGCAGATTTCGTTACAGCATTACGCAAAACTGGCTGGACAGAATTTAACGAAATTCGCAATAATTAGATATCTGCCTGAGGTTTAAAATCATGAAGGAATATTTTTACTGGGATTAGTTCATATTTTCACCACTGAAATAGCAACATTGAAGTAGAATTTTAATGTACTTGGGTTATTTAAAGACAAAACTTGACAAAAATCCAATCTACTTTATCGATTTTTTTATTCACAGTATATGTGATTTATTCTCCGATTACTGAACAGGGAGTGTATTTGCCTGGCGACGAAAGAAATACAACTTAACGCATAAGATACTCAACCTGACTAAATGGTATTTCTTTGCATCAATAAGTGAGACAGAGAGTTCTGCTGTACAGCAAGACAGACAGACATGTACATGGGCTTCAACTTGAAATAAGAATATTACTGATTACATTAAAGCTGATCAGCTTATTTTTTATTTTTAACCTTTTACAATTTCTACAAACTCTGTATCAGTGAAGTATACTTGCAATAGTAAGAATAAAAAGTGTTTTTTAAATTAAATGTTTTAATATAGACAACCTTGTGTGTTGAAAAAAAAAGTTTTCAACTTTTACTGTCAATTTTATTTATTTGCATTAGCATTTAATATATTACTTTAGCAAAATGTTTTAAAGACTTTAAAGACCGCCCAATGTAATTCTTTACTTAACATCTCTTTCCATATTTGCATTGTTATTTTAATAAATACATATTTTGTATACACATACAAAAGTGGTTGCTTTTGTCACACCAAGCTAATGAGTGGTCTGCCTTAGGATGTGTGTGGTGACTGGGGACTGTTCCACTTTTCCATGAAGACGGTCCTGTCCTCGGCTGATGCAGACAGCTGTTCTCTGAGGACTTGTGACTTCAGTCGCTCGATAGTTTAGAACTGGAGTTTCCTACAGTCTACACGAACCTCCAATAATAAACTGGACTCAAGTTTAACTTCAACACATCTCCTGTTATACTGAACTCTCAGTCTCACACAGTATCTCATCCAGTATGAATGCAGATCAATCTCTGCTATCCGTTCACCCAGATGAGGATGGGTTCCCTGTTGAGTCCGGTTCCTTTAAGGATAGGTTTCTTCCTATTACCATCTCAGGGAGTTTTTCCTTGCCACTGTCGCCGTCGTCCTCGGCTTGTTCATCAGGGACAGTCTTATCATTGTCATTTATACACGTTCACATCTTATACAAACTTAAATAATTCTTTTTATTGTGTAAAGCTGCTTTGCTACAATGTCACTTGTTAAAAGTACTATACGAATAAAATAAAATTGAAGTGAATTATTTTAAATCTATGTGAAAATGTACTAACAAAATAATACAATAATTTACATTTATTTTTATTCAACATTTATAATTTAATTTATGATATAATTATTATAATTCATTTTAGTACTTAATGAGGAAATAACATCACACTGTGATATGTCCTGATGTGTTATGGCATGTTCTCAAATAAACTTTTTAAGGTACTGTATACTCTATCATTAACTGATTGTTCTATATTAATACTGTAACACGGTGGCAAAGCATAGTTTCAAGTTTCATAAAACTGTTTGTAACCAAAATACACAGGCTGTATACTGTATAAACTTGGCAGTGCAATCCGCAATTAAAACCGCAGTAACTGACTGCAATCACTAAACAATCAAGATTCAATTACTGAATTGCTAAACAATTGAATCATTGCAGTGAGGAAATAAATGCAGCTAAACAACTTTTAATAAAATCCAAACAATCTAAGTAAATACTGGGACATTAGATCAGCGCCAGAGCCAGGGGGATCTAAAGATCAGGCAATAGAAAAACAAGCCTGAATTAGAATACTCAAAACCAGCAAAAAACAAACAGGGTCAAATATAGTAAAGCAAAGGAAGAGACAGCTAAGTGTTGACAGAATAGTCTGAATAGTGTGTGTGTGTGTGTGTGTGTGTGTGTGTGTGTGTGTGTGTGTGTGTGTGTGTGTGTGTGTGTGTGTAGAGAGTCTTATATACTAAATGTATTAGCATCCGGGAATGGACAACTAGTACTCAAGTCGGGGTAGACCTGTCGGGAGTTGGAATCTTCCTGAAGATTTACAGTATGAGCATTGCAAGTGTACTTGCTGCAGTTGGTACATTTAAGACATTCTGGTGTCTTTTATTGATATAAAATCCTGGCAGTTCTGTCTTTTTCGCCACTAGCTGCAACATAACAATGGAGAAAAGTCTCTATCAGACACCCAATACTCCTAAAATGTTCACAGACACACACACATTTATTAAATTATTAAAATTAACTATAGATCATAGAAGGACTTTATGATTCTATAAGGGATGTAAATTTGTAGGATGTAGAAGGTGCGGTTAAATTTGATGATGTTGTACATGTGTATTACAGAAAATAAGCCAATACTATTAAATTGCAGGTAGGAAATTATTTGTTTATATATATATATATATAATTTTTTTTTTCCTAAAGGGATAAATGTGACCTGAGGTTCACACAAGGGTTGAACACTATGAGCCACAAGTTTTTTCGAGTATCATTTATTTATCATGGATGTAGAACATAAATAAATGAATCAATTAAAATGATGTGGTATAGTGAATTTTAATGTACTTTGTAATCTACTTTATTGATTTTTTATTCACAGTATATGTGATTTATTCTCCGATTACTAAACAGGGAATGTATTTGCCTGGCAATGAAAGAAATACCACCTGTACCAACTGTAACACCTTGTTTACGCATAAACAAAGCATAAGATACTCAACCTGACTAAATTGTATTTCTTTGCATTAATAAGTGAGACAGAGAGTTCTGCTGTACAGCAAGACAGACAGACATGTACATGGGCTTCAACTTGAAATAAGAATATTACTGATTACATTAAAGCTGATCAGCTTATTTTTTATTTTTAACCTTTTTACAATTTCTACAAACTCTGTATCAGTGAAGTATACTTGCAATAGTAAGGATAAAAAGTGGTTTTTAAATTAAATGATTTAATATAGACAACCTTGTGTGTTAAAAAAAAAGTTTGGCAAAATGAGTAAAGGTCTAAAAATGGTGTTTATCAACTTATACTGTCAATTTTATTCATTTGCATTCAAATTTAATATACTACTTCAGCAAAATCTGACTTTAAAGACCGCCCAATGTAATTCTTTACTTTGCAATGAAACAGTGAAGTGAAACTTAATAAAGAGAACTTTTCAATGTTCAATAAGTGTGTTTCTTTTACAAAGTGACTAAAATGCATAAATTATAAACAGTTATGATACAGTACCAAAAAAGTACTAACCCTCATTCATCATATTAGATTAAATGAAATTATGCAGATTAAATTAAAGAACAATTGTTTTACTGTTTAATAATTGATTGTTTATGTAACAACCTCAACAGCAACCTTATTTCCCCTCTCGTCTGTTTCTACCACTCAGCATTTAGCATCAGCAGTATACTAATTACCAGCCTGATCATCTGCATCTGTTTCTCACTGGTTCATACCTTAAACTAGATTTTTTTTTTATGCTGGAATGATTTATACTGTAGGTCACTGTGAGGCTACTATTCCTCTGAAACTGATTAGGTACAGGGACTAAACTGAAAAAAAAAAAAAAACATAAAACACAGTGTCAGCATCATGCTATGGGGATAGTTTTTCTAAAACTGGGACTGGGAGACATGTGAGCATAAAGGGGAAAAATGGGTGCAGAAAAATATGGAGTCATCCTACGTAAAGATCTTCGCCAGAGTGCACAGGATCTGAGGCTGGGGCGATGGTTTAGAATTTAGCAAGACAAATACCACCAAGAAAACACAGGGGTGGCTTCAGAACAAGTCTGTAAAAGTCCCCTAGTGGCCCAGTCAAAGTCTGGACCTGAACCCAATAGAGCATCTCTGGAGAAATCTGAAAATGGCTATGCCCACCCAACCTGGTTGAGCTTAAATGGTTCTGCCAAAAAAATCGGAAGACATTTCCAAAAAAAATGGTGTGCCAAGCTTGTACTATAGCATCATTCACTAGAGGCTGTGATTTCTGCCAAAGGTGCTACAGTACAACCAAGTCCTGAACAGGTTTCCATGGTTATGTAAATAAAATATTTCAGTCTTAATTTGTTATTTTTATGTATGTAATATAAATTAAAAGAACACTCCAAACACCTGAGTGTTTAAATTATTGAATCCATTTAAAGATGAGTGTGAAACATAAGAGATGGAAAACTTGGAAGGTTTGAAAACTTTCCTTAACTGTACAGATCTGGCCTTTAAAAACGCACGTTTTCGGAAAACGGATCCCACGACTTGCCGCGGCTGCGCGGGGCAAGCTGTGAAAATGCCCTTCAATACCTGTAGGGGGCAGACGTGTTTCAGTCTAAAGTATTGTGTGTCTACTGAAGCCGAAAAATGTTATGTCTCTTAGGCGCCCATTGACAGCAAGCGACAGAGCTCATAAACGTGTCAAGCTCAAACTGATATGTATTTATTCTTCATTTTCATTCAGAATTATTATTATTATTAGTAGTAGTTTCTCCGAATTTATTATTATTATTATTGTAACGCACCCGCGCATGTGCAAAAGGACTACAAAAATGTATGACGTTAGCCTATAACAGTATTGTTTCATTGTTTTTATGCGCCTTAAACGCAGACGGGTACGGGTACCCTACCTTTTCTTTTGTAAACACTGAATAAACACAACATGATGCAGAATTATCGAACTAGACAATATGAATTATAAAACAGAAGTACATTATGGATGATATTAAGCCATGTCTAATGTCATTAGATCTGAAGAGCCAGCAGTTATAAAACAGTAACACAACCAAACAAACAACAACAAACAAACAAACAAACATGTGTCTTTCAAACCAGCAGGTGTGCAGACAGTGCAATGAATTAATAATGTTTCTTTTTTGGCCTCATCTTTCATGTTTATTGAAGATTATCCTGTTGATAATCTTCTCACATGCATCAACTCTGGACTCCTCTTTCCTTCATCTTCCACAACTTCCTGCACCACTCTCGATTTTTTTCCCCCAACCCCCTGTCGCTTTCCTGTGTCTAATTGTCCTCAGCTGTAGTCTGTAGAAGTAAATGGGACCACAGGGAACTGAGATTTGTAATTTCAAGGAACTGTAGAACGAAAAAATAAGAGGGAAAATTGGTGGCAGGTCACTGAAATTAGCATTCTTTAAGGCTTTCACAGGCATTAAAGATTAAACAGTCGCTAAGTCCCAAAGTGTCTCATGAGGCCGGATAAGGAGGTGCAGGGGGTCAGGATCATGTGCTGCTTGCCCTTTGTCTGGAAGCTTAGAGCCGCAGACGGGGTTGTGTATCGTTATCGTCCTCCTGCTGTGTGAGCCTTAGAAGATGGGGTTCATTCATTATTGATGTCTGTTTGGAGCGACTCTGCTCTGCTTCACTGGGTTGCTGTTAGCCACGTTCATGTCTCTGTTACACTGCTGGAACTTTGTAAAACACTTGCACACACACACACATACGCGCGCACATACACAGAGAATGTCTCGGATAGGGCGAAAATCCCTAAATGCAGAATTTAACTTCGATGTTTAGAAATATTTTTATCTTTTAAATGACTTTACTATGAGTCAGTCTCTTTATGACCTGAAGATACATCCAAAGTATACTTCCTCGTGTAATCAAAAAGCCTTTAAACATGAAAAGGCATGCAGTTGGCTGCTGATAGCATCTGATTTCCTGCTCATTAACTTGATGTTATTTTCTCATATCCACTTAGTTATTAGGTCATAGGCTAAAAGTGGCATATTTTGTTGGGTAGAACAAACGCTGTCTTTGTCTGTTTGTGTGTGCGTCACTTTTGTGTCATGTAGTCATTTTAAAGCTTAACAGAAATCACTAATCTCAGCAAACACAGTACTGTAAGTTTAAAAATTTGCAAAAAGCCAAGCAACCACTATGAATGCGTTACAATTCAACTGAGATTTGTTTAACTGCAGCCGATTTCAACTTTATATAGAATCAAAATAATGATAATAATAATATTAATCCCAATATGTGTTCTCTACAGGTTTATCGGAAGTCTGGGATTATCTCAGTTAGATTCGAGCATCAAGCAGATCATCTCTGAGATGCCAGCTGAGAAATACAGCATGGATTCACTTATACGCCAAACACTTTCATATGCCGGTTTAACATTCACTCAAGCTTATATCGCTGTTGTATTTTATCTTCTAAGTACATTTGCAATAGGCCCGTGCTCACAAGCACACACGCACAACATGCTGACGGCGTTCTCAATGGTAATTTTATCGTTGCACGCTTTTCTGGATGGTCTAACCAGTTGTTTCTTTACTGTGAACCCAATGAATGCGTTACAATACCAGACTTTACAAAGGTAATGTCACATGCTGGCTGTTCAAAGGACATTACACTATAATCGATATGTCCCCGTTCTGTATTGAAAGACTGTAATAGCATAGAATCTAAGAAATCAGACATAAAAGCCCTAAAGATTGTCGGTATAGCTGACACATAGCATGCATTGTACTGTGAAGATTTACAATAGGCTTACTAAAATGCGTAGTGATGTAAAAGAAAAGAGCCTGCTGTCTGCTTCTCACACTGACCTTGTAGAAGAAAGGTTGTTTTCTTTTTGTCCAGTGAAATGGAAAACGATAGCAGTCCTCTTGATGATTTCACACAACCTGTGAATTAAAAAATGCAGGATCTGTCATTGTGTGTTGCCAAACACTTGACTGTTCTGCATGGGGCGTAAAAAAAAAATCTTAAGTTTCTTCCAAATATGAAGTGGGAGCCTTGTGGAGTGAATTTTAGTTACATTATGTCACTCTGACGTTCCTTCCTGCTTGCTGTCTGAGTTTTAACTTTGAAATTCCTGTATAAACTCAGGTCTGTCAGTGATGGCCACCTGAGGGGTTTGCATCTGTCTCTGTGCGTCTCTGTGTGTGTGTATGGTTAAACAATGATTAACTGAGTCTGTCTGAAAGCAAAAAAAAAAAAAAAAAGGCCCTTGGGGTTTTTTCCTTTCTGTTTGTTTTGGTTCTGAGGTTAACCCTCATGGCTCATTGCTTAGGCATGTCCCAATTCTGGGTGCAAATAAAAATGACACTAGTAGTGTCGCTATCTCATCAAGATCCCTGGTTGGATCCTGAGCTCAATTTTCACATTATTAAGTTTCACGTGTTCCTTTATGTTCTCTTGTTTCCTCCAGACTTTTTAAAATATGACAGGTGCTGATTGCATGTGTGCAAAATATCCAAGGATGAACTGCTGTTATTCTTGTCTCACATAGAGGTTAACCTGGGATATGCTTCATCCACCATCACCTCAAGGGATAAAACAAAATTCCTGAATGAATTAACAAATTCCTTTCTATTAACCAAGGCAATCACGTATTGCTTCAGAGTATGGATGCATATAGAAAACAAGGACACTACTATACTGTATATCACTTATCCTGTACAGAGTCACAATGGGCCTGAAGCCTATCCCAGTAGAATTTGGGTACAAAGCCGGGTAAAGCATACACACACTGCAGGCAGTTTGAGAATGCCAATTAACCTAATCTGCATTTTTTTGGACTTTGGAGGAAACCAGAGTTCCTGGAGGAAACCCACCAAGCAAGGGGAAACATGCAAACCCCATGCCCACAGCCTCCAGGTGGGAATCAAAACCTCAATCCTGAAAGTCCAGGCCGCATTGCTAACCAGTATGCCAGTATGGACATGACATTTAAAAATATGCAATATTTCACTAACAATAATGAACTATAATTCATAAATGAATTCAAACTGCACCATCAAATTTAAAGATGATACCACAGGAGTTGTGCCTATCAACAACAAGAGAGTAGGCAGATTTGAGGTGAATCATCTAATGAAGAAACTTCAGCTCGACAATTCCCAGCAGGAACCCCTATGTTGCACGACAGTTAGTTAAATATAGTTGTAACAATGCTTCGATAACGTCCAAGGTTGGAAAAAAAAATTCAGTTGAAAAGATGAGATAATATTAAATGAGTAAATAAGTAACCCAAATATAAAGTTGAAAATACAACCTTAAATTTACATACATCGTCCCTTACGTTTCTAACAGGGTTTGAAATTCTGATGAAAGATTGAGGCAGGCACAACAGCTTTCTGCAGACAATGCATGCATCTCATGTCAGACATCTCTTAGTGTTGTAATGTTACCTCTCTGTTTCATTTTCTGTCTGAAATATTACCATGAGATGCATTTTAGCTTTTAAATTACTGTGCTGTGTACAGTGTCCAAACTGCATCCCGTCCTGTTTCAAAGAATGTATTTTATACCAGAAACGAATTAGTTTTGCCCTTTTGACTGCTTTCCAGTTCAATATTTTGAATTTTTTTTTATTTTCTGGCACTTGTCATGTAGATGCATTTGCTGTATATCAGCAGCCTGTTTCCCAAGTAGTCCATTGGTAAGCAAACAGTGATCATACCGCAGCAGCATCAAGTGGATATCCGCTCAGGACACTGGTTTATTCTTAATATTGTTCCAAAGTAATTTTTGCAGCTTTTCGCTATCCCATCGGTATGTAGTCAACATTGTTCTGTTATCTTTTTATCAAAGTAATTCCAACTATTAAAAACAACCTATACATACAAACATTGCCCCAATTCAATTCAATTCAATTTTATTTCTATAGCGCTTTTAACAATTGTCATTGTCGCGAAGCAGCTTTACAAATTTAAAATAATTATTTAAGTTTGTATGGAATGCAAGTGTGCATGAATCAAAATGAGCAGATGGAGCAGCTATAAGAGTTGATGTTAATTGATGTTAATATGGAGTTCAGGTAGTTATTGGGGACTCAGGTAAATCCAGTCTTGAACTATCTAGCAACTGCAGCCAAATCAAGCCCTCTGAGAAACAGCTGTCAACACCAGTCGAGGCTAGTACCGTCTTCATGGTAGAGTGAAACCATCTCCAGATGCCAGACGCACCCAAAGAGACATATGATATCCATGCGACAAGACCTTGAACCAGAAGCGGGGCACCAGGATGGGTCAGACAGGTCCGGAGGGCAGGGGGAGTCTGGATCACTGGCAGCTCAGAACGACATGTGTAGCTCGACAGAGAGAGGGAAGAGAGAGAGGGGGAGAGAGGGAGGAGAGAGAACAGAAAAGGGGAGAGCAGAAGAGGAGAAATAACAGTTGGGTATGGTCGTAGTCACATAATGTAAAATGTGAACGTATATTTAGTGTCGAGTGTAAGCAGAGACTCCGGCAGTACTAACTATAACAGCATAACTAAAAGGGGAGAGCCAGAAGGAAACACAGACTTGAGGGCTCCCTGAAATGTAAAGCAAACAATCACCTCACCATCAACAAACCTGAGTGATCAAGTGGGGGGTGGGGAAGACAGCATTTAAACATACCAGTTCACCATAATACTTTACATCCCAGATCTGCCCCTTTACCCAAGACAAATCTATTTATAAAAATGATTGATTAAATAAATAGGGTTTTTTGGACTTAAACACTGAGATTGTGTCTGAGTCCTGAACATTATTTGGAAGACTATTCCATAATTTTGGGGCTTTGTAAGAAAAAGCTCTGCCTCCAGCTGTAGTTTTCCTAATTCGGGGTACTGACAAGCAGCCTGCATCTTTTAATCGAGGCAGATCGTAAGACACTAGCAGTTCGCTCAGATACTGTGGTGCGAGATCATTTAATGCTTTATATGTCAAGAGTAGTATTTTAAAATTTCACGGGGAGCCAATGAAGTGAAGATAAGTTCACTTATCTTCGGTGTGTTCGCATCATCTGGTTCTAGTGAGGACTCTCGCTGCTGCATTCTGGACTAGCTGAAGCTAGTTTATGCATCTAGTTTTACAACCAGACAGTAAGGCATTACAATAGTCCAACCTAGAGGTGATAAAAGCATGAACTAATTTTTCTGCATCGTTTAGCGACAGTATATTTCTTAATATTCCTTCAATATTTCTGAAATGAAAGAATGCTATCCTGGTAATATTATCTACTGTACATAAGCTTCAAATGAAAGGCAAGAATCTATATTCACACTGAGGTCTTTTACTGTTACTCTTATGTCCTGCACACATTGCTTAACTTAAGTAAGCTGTTTTTTCTCATCTGGTTTTGCTGAGGCATATAACTCTGTTTCTTTAGCATAACAATTAAAACTAATACCATGTTTACGGATTATGTTGCCCAAAAAAGCATGTTAAGGGAAAAAAGCAGTGGGCCTAAAACTGAACCTTGTGGAACACCAAACTCCACTAGAGAGCATGCAGAATAATTACCGTTTATATCTACTGTACATACTGATAACGATCGGTCAAATAGGATCTAAGCCAGGAGAGGGCTGTACCCTTAATTTTTACTACATTTTCTAACCTGTGAAGAAGAATACTATGATCAATAGTGTCAAATGCTGCACTGAGGTCGGGTAATACAAGTACAGTTACACAACCCTAATCAGAGGCTAATAAGAGATCATTGACTACTTTAACGAGTGCTGTTTCTGTGCTGTAATAAGGCCTAAATCCTGACTGATACAGGTCATGTATGCTATTTCCATGTAGATATGTGCTTAACTGCACCGCTACTATCTTTTCGAGAATCTTAAAGACGAAGGGGAGGTTTGATATTGGCCTGTAATTGGACAGCTGACAGGGGTCAAGGTCAGATTTCTTAATACCCGGTTTAATTACTTCTAATTTAAAAGAATTTCGAACATACCCACTGCTGAGTGAAGAATTAATTATTCTTAACAGGGGTTTTATTATTATCTTTTTAAGAAAATGTGTCGGTATAGGATCTCATATACAGGTTGATGAATTTGCTGAAGAGATGAGTGAAATTAGTTCATTCTCCTCAAGGGGAGTAAAGTATTCTAGGTTCCGATCTGGCATAGTTAGTCCAATGTCTTTAATGTTTCCAAATTAACATCACAACATTGTTTGTACAGCCAAAAATTCTCCCGATCTTGGCTTTGGACTTGTTTGCTAACTAGTTTGCACCTCTTACCACAAAGTTAAGTTAAGCTTAATTTCCCACATATTCATTATGGCACAGTCAACTACTCTTTCTTACAAATCCCAGCTTATCAGCAATCTGGGGTCAGAATGCAGGTTTAGCCATGGTACAATGGCCCTGGAGAACACAGGGTCCGCCCGAAGGGCCCAACAGCAGCACCTTGGTTGAGCTGCCGCTTAAACGATCACCCTCTTTAGATCAGTTGCCTGGAGCATTAACACACTGAACCAGCACTGCTCACAGCATGCCTCTCTTTTAGAGACAGTTATTTTTATTTTAAGCAACATCATGTCCTTGATCAAAAAATACCATCAATGCCTGTATTTTCAATGCAAGTCACCCCATTTCTTCACCACTTTTTACAGTCATTTCATCACAAGCTGCATCGCTGTCTGGTGGTAAGGCCAATCAGACTGCAAGTGGATATCGAAGACAGTGGAGAAGACCATCAGAGTCTCCTTGCTCCTAATACAGAATCTATGTCCTGACATACAGTACATACACCACAAACATTGCACTAGAATAGTATCTGATGCCTCTAATTCCTCCCATAAACTTTGCAATTCACAATGGAATATTGAAGTGTCAAGGCCAAGATTTCCACCAGCATCTACCCACAAGCTGTCAGCACCCTCAATAATAAACTACCCAATATCCACCGCCCTCTGAATTAACAAACACAACCCCATCACACACTAACCACTTTAACCACTAAGCTCTCTGTCTCTTTATTTCATTCCCTCTTATAAAACCTACTCACAGTTACATATTTAGGACACACTGGTTTACTGTATCATCATATATGTGTCACGACACGTCAAGCCACAGCCCCGTCATGATCACCTGAGAACTTCCATTCCATTTCTCCAACCACCTCTTATCTCTTACCGCCTCACTCTCCGCTCTCCACACACCTGTTCACTATCAGTCATCACCCATCATACCTATTTAAACCATGCCATGACACCACCATGTCGCCAGATTATTGTGTGCCTTCCATAGCCCAATTCTCCAGCGTTTATTTCATGCCTTGACTCTTTGCTACCGACCACGCTTTGTTTGTTCCCGACCTCGCCATTGTCTCATGTTTTGGATTCCACGCTCACAGACTTTTGTTATCGACCTTTGGATTTTCTATAACGACTACGAATTTGGATCACGGACTTTCTCTTGTCTCTCTGGCTCTGAACCTCGCTCGCCTTCGACCACGAAAAAGCTTAGCAAGACCAGCCACCAACCTGTGCGGCGTCTCCATTCGCTCGCCGGTTCTCCACGTCTCTGCAACACTGCGCGAATCGCGCTGCACACCAAGTTTCCTCACCGGCTCTTTGCACTTCCGCATTCCTGCACAGGACACACCAGACGCTCTCGCCGACTCGCGGCGCTTTCGCATTCCTCACAGGTCCACGCTGCACACAGAGCGCTCACGCGCGCTTCCGCATTCCAGCGAGACTCTGCTCACGCCACAGCACAGAACTTAACCGGCACTCGGCCGGCTCAGTCTGCTACACAAGCACTACCACTAATCACAGGTCTAACTCTGCGCTTGGATCCATCACGCCCTCTAGCGCCCCGTGACAATATGGTTAGAATGACAATAAAACTCTGTAGCTGCTTATAAAACATGTCAAAGTGAAGATTTCGCAATCATAAACAAATATACAAATGCACACCCTGAACTAAATCTTAACAAACAACAGATCAGACAAATCTGAAGAATTGTCAAAATCGCAAAATGTCAAAAATAAGTTCATCAATGGTTCTGATAAACAGGGGGAAAAAAAAGGTTTTACTAGACAAAAAAGGGACCAAGAAGTAACCAAACATCCTGATTAATGTATGGGGAAATCAAGCTTCATTAGGCAAATAGTCCTCTGATGCTCTCCCTTACTGTGATTCAGATTTAAGTAGAAGCTACTGTCCATGGCTAGGGAGTCCCAGCACTGATATCGAATTCTTTTGAACTCAATTGAGTGCTGAGTTCAAAAGAAGTGACTATTGATTACTACTGCGGTCTGCATTTGTATGCGCTATTTTGCTCTCGGCAGGCAGGATAGTTCATAAGCCATCACTGCTCCATTTATCCCGACACGGCTCCACGCAGTCAGCGTGAACGGTGTTTTTATTGTCCTGTGCATTTATTGTATTGTGCTGCACTTGTCTGTCTATTAATCCTGTAGTTTTGTACAAGGCTCTTGTCTAGTCCTGTCTCAGACTTGTCAGTATAAAGCCCTTGTATTGTCTTTTATGCTGCTATTGGCCCGAGAGATGCAATTTTATCTGACATACCAGACAGAACATTATGTTTGTTTGTAATCCATGAAAAGCCAAGTAGTATACTTTTCAACCTGAACAGACTAAAGAATTTTTATAGAATATTGTATATAGACTACATGTTTTTTTTTTTTTTTTTTCACTGGTGTTAGCTGACTGTTCTGTTCCATTACTATCTTGGTAATTAAACATTGATTTAGGAACAATGTCCTTTCAAAATAACTTAAAACAGCTGACCAACATTTTTAGAAACTCCATATGTCCAGTCTATCAGTACAGTACTATAGTAACAAGTTCAACCTTGAGTAAATAAGATGGAATAAAAAAGCAGCTACAAATATAAATAAAAAAACATATGTATTTAAGCTCACTCTCCATCACTTTACTAATTTAGACACCTGCACATTCAAGCAGTTAACCTAGCATTTAATCATACAAGTCAAAATGCTTCAGTTGATGTTTATACCAAAACATCAGACTGAAGAGAAAATGTGATCTCATTGACTTTGAGTCTGTTGTACTTATTGGTGCCAGAGGGGAAACGACTGATCTCTTGATCTTCGTTTTTTCACACAGCATTCGGCAAGCAGCTGTTGTCTAGATGGAACCACCTTGTTATTTAAACCAGTCAGCGGAGACCGTTGATGGAAGGGCTACCTTTACTCGACCATTCACGATTATCAGAAAATCATCTTAACATGAACAATGCACCAAACATTAAGGCAGTGGGCTTCATGTACAGAAGGGCACTCACTCACCAAAACTAGACAGTTGAAGAACACGCCCCTCCCCAATCTTACCTGATGTCGTGTACTTGTATAACACTATTATTTATTTCACAAAGTCTGCTGCTTCAGTGCTTTTAGATCTTTTTGTCAGATGTTACAATAGGATGCTGAAGTATAATTACAAATTTATACAGTGTCAATGCTGTGTTTTCACTACCATCAGTCCTGAGACCATTCATTTGTGGGGTTACTTCTCAGTCAAGGGAGCATGCTTGCTCACAGTTTTGCCTAAAACAGCCATAAGTAAAGAATGGTACAAAATCATCTAATGTGAGCAACTTTTCCCAACCATCCAATAACAGTTTGGTGTCAGACAATGCCTTTTGCAGCATGATGGAGCACCTTGACATAAGGCAAAAGTGATAACTACAGTTAATGGCTTGAGGAACAAAACATCGAAATTTTGGGTTCATGGCCAGGGAACTCCCCAGACCTTAATCTCATTGAGATCTTGTGGTCAATCCTTAGGAAGTGGGTCACAAAACTTTTTGTGATGGCTGTACCCACTGTATTCTTACATTTTATGTTTTTGTTTCTCTTTTAATAACTAGCAATCCTGGCTAATTAACAGCTTAATAATTGGATCTAATTTAATTGGTTGCTAGGTGACAGAAACCACTCACAAAGTTGCATTATCAAGCTACGGTTTAGGTAAAAAAAATGCTACTAGCTTTTTGCAGCCACATCCCCTCATATTTTAGTGTAAATGCTGAACTGGCTAATATCCTAAACTTTGCTGTCTAAGAATGTAAGTAAATATTTTTTTGCAAACCTTCAAAAAAAGTGAGCCATAGAAAGGCTTCCTTTAATACGCTTAAAACGGTAACAAGCTCAGCCCAATAGATTACAATGCAATTTAAGCTGGATAATATAATCAGTCTGAGTGCCATGCTGTGGGTGAGTGTGTGATGATGGTGGGGTGATAGCAGCTAGTGGTTTTGTATACTTATATTATTACAGTAGAGCACATAGGTATGTTTTAAATGTAGATTACCCGCTAAGAGCTGCTGCTCCATCTGACTGCTATCAACCCCATTGTCTGACCTATTAGGACACTGTCTTAACCACAAAACAATGAAGCATAAATTATACTGTATATAGTTGCCTCTTCTTTTGAGTATGTTAAAGTTGTTAACCAATCATGGCATTATCCCCTTCTTTATCTTATGCAGTATTTAAATGGAAGATATTGCAACCATTTACCCCTTTAAAAGCTAATTGGTAGGGATGTAACGGTATTGTAAATACCGTTGGACCGCAATAACAGATTTTTTCGATAATACCGTAGTCGCATGACTCGATAAAACAATTGGTCTTCTAAGAAAAGTTTGCTCAGGCGAATGGATCTCTTTTCCATCGCTGCTAATAGCAGCACCCGCTAATTCAGCATTACTGGATCTGTAGCGAAAACAGACTGTAAAGGATGATGGCCACACCTGGGTTGATGGGAATTGTAGTTCCCATTGGGGTAATGGGAGGGGAGGTGGGGGGGGGGGGGGGGGCTGTCAGAGAGTAGAAGAGGGGACATTGTGCTGTTTCTTGCAGGCAAAGAGGTCCATCTCTGCTACATAAAATCTCTTTCAGATTTGACTGATTACTTCGGGGTGGAGTTTCCATTCCCCATGTGTCACAGCCTGTCTGGACAGCAAGTCTGCTCCCACCTTATATGCCCTGGAATGTAAATCGCTCTGAGGGACAGGAACTTGTCCTGTGCCCAAAGAAAAACCTAATGCGCTAGCTTGTTCAAGTGGCGCGAGCACAGTTTGCCCTGGCGATTATGTATGAGACTACCATAGTGTTGTCCACCCGCTAGGACATAATAACATAACCTCTCAACTGCTGGATGAGGTGTTTCAGGGCCAGAAGTAAAGCCATCATTTCAAATCAATTCATGTGCCACGCGAGAAGATGCCCTCTCCACCTCCCTTGGGCGCTGTATGGCCATTTAAGACTGCACCCCAGCCCGTGAGGGAAGTTCGGCATCCTGAAACATGGCAGGAAAAGACCGAAGGTGCTAACATTTCTTGGAAACCGGTGTTGCCCGAAACACCAGTGGTGGCGAAGCATGAACACCAACCTCCTGGGTGTGCCAGGGAGAACACTTCATCCTTAAAAGGAAATCTATGCACCCCTCCCTGGGGGAGCCACCCCCACGGTCCTGGGCGAATGAGCTTCAGGACTTCTTCTTCATGCGGCCAGACGATATGCAATCGCTTGATCGCATGCATTACTTACCTGCATTAACTCCTCCTTACCTGCGGAAGTGAGAGTAGGTCTCTCCTGTCCATTCACAGGAAGCGCTGAGGCGCGCTTAAGAAGTGGACGGAAAACTTCTTGATCCGGCGAGAACGCAGGAGAAAGGAGGAATTCCGTCTCGTGCACGTCTGCCAGATTGCACTGTTTAACCCCAGGAATGCGCTGTGGCTCACGGTTTCTCTTAAAAGAATGCGAGCCGCGCGCAAAGCACTCGAAAGAGCAGGGATACGGATCTCCTAACAAACTCCACCATATCGGTGAGTTAATTCTTTAAAATTCGCTTGCACACATCACATGCAAACACAATGCAGTCCTGAAGACAAAAAAATATGAGGAATGTTTCTGGTTCAATCCTATTTATAACCTTCAGGTGCACTTTATCAGATGATTTCACCTGACCAAGGTTATCTAAGCCAAAAATTTGTCGTGCACAAAAAGATGTTCCTATAGCATTTTCACGCCGCATCGAGTGTAGCTTTTAAAGGGGAACTATGTGTTTATGTTATGGGTAAGCTTTGTCCCATATCCTGCTCATCCTATGCCCATTGTCTCCTCCTGAATGCTGCTGGCCAACTTTTTTTTTAAATGCAAAACCTGCAATGCATTTTAGATTTCCACAAGACGTTTCTATATAAATTATTTAATTGCTGCATATTATGCAGCATTATTTCAATGCAATACCATAAAATTCCTGGCCAAAAAAGGCCCACACTTTGTTTATGCACACAATGTGGTTACCCCTTCATGTACGGTATAAAAATTATTCCTCATGCTTTTCAGAATCCGGTCATTAAGTACATTCAGCTCATCAGCTAACTTAATTTTATTGCTTAATTTTAATGTTGCTGAGCCTAGACCTGACCCAACTGAAGCAACATCAGATCCTAACACTGCCTCCAGAGGATTGTGCCACTATGCACGAATAACGTCATGCACTTCCCTTCTTATCCAGACGCACTCATCACTTTGAATTCATCAGACGACATAACCTTTTTCCATTGCTTCAAAGTTCTTCTTTCCACTCCTTGGCAACCTGAATCATTTTTTTCAAGTATTCTTGTTAACAACTAGTGTTCCTTTTTAGTCCCAATCCAATGAGTTCTAATTGCATTGTAAGTATGAAAATGGTTTTACTTTCACAATTTAACAAGCTGTGATTTCTAGTTATTACAATAAGAACAAGGATAAAAAATATATATAAAATCTTACAATACTAAAGACAGAAGAATCCTGTGTTAGCTGTGTAGTAGTTTATTTATTTGTTTATTTATTTAACTAGATTATAGCTCCATTTAAACTGAGAAGATAGTTCCTATGGGAAGCCACGTGTCTGGTGCTGTTTGCAACCTACAAAAAGGCTCATTTTAATGTCTTTAACCTGATGCAGGTCTGTTGTTATGCTTCAGAGGTTCAAAACACACATCCCGGGGTGCGATGTTAATCGAGATCCAATTTCAAAGCTTTGATCAAAAAGAAAAGAAAAAAATGTCTACAACAAATTAATATTTTAATCTCACACTCAGTGGCTCATTTGCTCTAAAGAACAAGTTGAAAACGTATTTTTTGTTGCCCTTTACTTCTTTACACATTTACACTGATCAGCCATACCATTAAAACCTATAGCAATAAGCCCAATACAGTATCTACTGTACAGTATGTGAGTTTCCCTTGTGCCACCAGGGCTGCTCTGGAGTCTCACATCATGACTCCACAAGACCTCTAGGGGCATGCTGTGGTGTCTGTAATTACTATAGGATCCTTTGGGTGCAGTGGGTTTTGGGGTGAAGCCTCTATAAATCTGATTTGTTTGTCCAGCACATCTCATGGATGCTCAGTCAGATGGAGATCTGGGGAATTTGGAGAGTGGACCAACAACTCTTTTCCTGCTAAGCCCCATACATGGCAGGCTTTTGTGCACTAGGTGTTTTGATACTTTTCTATCATAGCCAGCATTTACTTTTTTTTTTTCTTTTCAGGAATTTGGGATTTTCTGTGAGATCGGACCAGATGGGCTTGCATTTCCCTTCCACAGGAATAGATGAGCCTTGGGTGCCTATGATCCTGTTACAGTTTACTGGTATATAATAGATAATCAATGTTATTTAGTTTACCTGGCAGTGTTGTGGCTGAGGTAACCGTTACAAAACGACAAAAAGATGTTGACTCATTGGCTTTATTTCTGTCCCTTATGTGGTGTGCGAAAATGTATAAGTCTATTTATTATTTACATAAAATATTTTGTAGGTATAACTGACTTTCTGAAGCTGTAGTGACAGAAGAACAAATTTCAGTGGCGCTAAAAAAAATTGTACATATTTATATAGGGTAATGATTTGTACCATCACGAAAAAATTAACAAAGGATTATTGAGAAATTATTATTGATTATCAAACAAAAAATAGTCAAATATTAACAACATATTGTGTACTATTTGTAAATGAGATGAAGTGAAACAATTGATGTGTGTTCAAGGGATATCTTGATATTTTTTTATGTTTTATTGCTTAACAATGAAAAATAATGTATTTAGTCAGGAACACTGGGTATGTTACAAAAATGTGAAAATGATAATTGATAAAAAAAAAAAAAAAGATATCAGCTCAAAATAATATCAGCAAAACAGAATACATTAATCACCCAGCCCCCTGGTTTCATCTGAGGAAAGAAATATATGAAGGACTTCATTATAAACATGCATTATTACAGTTCGTACAATCACATGCTGCTACATATACTAAGGTGCAGGTGCACATTCATGCAGGTGCATATACTGTACATGCAGGTGCATATACTAAAGGCGCACATGCAGATGAATATATTATACACACACATGCAATTTCTCTCAATTTCCCAGCTTGCAGTGACCTCTGGTAACCTCTATCCTGGTCTCCAGCAAGTCTTTTCCTGGCCTTCGGATTTTTCTCTCCTTCATGGGCTTAGCCCCTCTTTCTCCACACTGCACGCTCTCGACCCGCAAAGGATTCGGCTGTCCAATCCTGCTGAGCTGCTTGCTGGCTCGCCATTCAGCTCAGCTTTGCCAGTGTGCAGCTGAAGCTAAAGAGGACTTATCTGTGTTTCGCTCGAGGAATTACTACAGTTACAGATGGTGCTTAGCACCCGTTTGTTCGCTCTAGGGAAGAGCAGAGCAGAGGAGACGAATGGAACCAAAGTGGATTTGGAATGCCCGAGCTAGGAAAGGTTTTAAGATTTGGATAGTGAATTTGCGAAAGCTGGCTTGTAAAGGACAATAATGATGAAAACAGAGTTTTAAAAGTAGCAGCTTGGTCAGAAGTCTAGGTAGGGTCTGATGGAACCACCCAGTGGTTAAACAGTCTCAGAGGTTCTTTAAAAATCTTTAACATGGGTTTTTTTTTTTTAAAGAGAAGAGTTAGTGTTATGAGGTGCAGTGTTTACTGCCTGTGATTTGCTAATAAAACAGTTCTGAATCTGCTCACTGGCCAAAGACAGATCTTCTCTACACAACTCCTGATGGCTGACAAAAAAAAACAAAAAAAAAACAGTACTGGTAAATAAATGACGGTTAAGAAGAGATGGATGAACAACTATACGTCTATTTCAGTTCAGTCAAGCTCTGGGAAAAAGTGATGCCTGTGTCTAAGTAAAAATCTGCTCATCATTCTATGTTTCTTTCATCTCCCCATCCAGATAGTAAAACAGCAGTCTAAAAAAAATGATAAACTACCTGTCATCTTCCCCAAAGCACTGAGGTGATTTAATTAATTGCTTTGAAGCAGGAGAAAGCACACAACTGTCTGCCAGGGAGAAGAGAAAAAAAAGAATGTTTTAAAGGTGTATTACACACGGTGAGTCTGCAACATCCCTCATTTTCCGTAAATGAATCAACAATTTTGAAAGAAGTGACTGACCTTTAGACCCTTTTCCAGGAATGCAACTTTGCAGACAAATTGTACTGTACTACAGTGAAACCTTGGATTATGAGTCGGAATAATTTTTTGCGGAATTTGCCTCGTATTCCAAAACACTCGTAAACCAAATTTAATTTTCCCAGAAGAAACAATGGAAAATCAAATTATTCGTTTAAATAAAATAAAATAAAATAAAATACATAAAAATAATTAACACAAAATATAAAACAAATTAACCTGCACTTTACCTTTAAAAAAAGTTAAAATAAATCCCAACAGATAAGTCTTTCCATTTCTGCACTCCCGCTCTCCCCTTTCTGGTCTTACACAGTTACCCTTTCTCTATTTTTTTCACACACACACGCTCACACAACGGAAACACTGTTTAATCGGGAAAATAAACAAGAAATCTCTCTAATGACACTCGATTAAGTTGCATACTAATGGAATCACTGCTGTAAAGTAAAAATAAAACAAATTAACCTGCACTTTACCTTTGAAAAGAATTGCGAGCAGTGTTTCTGTGTAGAGCAGTGTGTGTGCCTGCATGTCTGTAAGGGCGAAAGTAGGAGGGGTCTGTGTGTGTGTGTGTGGCACGGTGTCCAATGTTGCGTGCGCACAGACATGAAGAGCATGCTAAGTCTTGAGCAGAGAGAGAAATTGGATCTTTATCCTCTCTAATGAGACTTGCTTTTGCTTTATTCATCACGTGCGCTGTACACACATGCATACAGACACAAAATAAAATATGTTTTATGCGCACACACACATGGTCACAGTGTTAAAGTAAACAGTATATGCGTGAACGAATGTTAATTATACCAGTGAGAGATACGCACTAAGACCCAGCAGGGGAGACGATAACCCACAATTCCGCAGCGCAAGAGAGAGAAAAACCCTTGGCTCAGTTGTGATCACGTATCGCTCGGTGTCAGAACAAGGAGGGCATGCGTGATACATGATACTCGGTACTCGTTAACCAAGACTTGTTCGTTTTCCAAGTCAAAATTCATTAAAAATCTTTGCTCGTCTTGCGGAACACTCGCAAACAGCATTACTCGCAATCTGAGGTTTACTGTACTTGCTTCACTTTATAGCTCCAGGGCCGATGATTTGATCCTTTGCTTAGATTACAGTCTGTAAGGGGTTTCTATGTATGTTCTGGATGTGATGGTTTCCTTTCATCTTCCAAAAACTTTGCCACTTTTCCATGTAAATGAGTTCGTGAATTTGCATGAGAACAGCAGCCTGTGATGGACTGATGTCCAAGTCAGTGGTGTCTACATCACAGCTGAGTAAATAATTTCGAAAATTATTACAAAAAAAAACAAGTATGTTTCTTTCATTAAATACAGGGCATGTTTTGAAAAGTGAGTTACAGTAGTTAGGAAATTAGTTGTTACAGTACCATAGAAATAACAAAATATTAGAAATCAAAAATCAAAAAAATTAGTGTGACTATCACTCAATAGGTTAAGGGTGAAATTCTTACAAATGTATTTACAACAAATGGTTAGTTTTGTACCTGAACCTCCTATGACAAAACTTTTCAGCCTCCAAACACACAGTATAACTGCAGATAAATCCCCGCTATCCGTTATCACCCAAATGATGATGGGTTTAATGTTAAGTCTGGTTCCTTTTAAGGTTTCCTCCTATTGCCATCTTGGACAGTTTTTCCTTGCCACCAATTCCCTCTGCTTGCTTATCGGGGACAATCTGATCGTTTTGATTTATACAGATTTATATGATTTCTTCATATATTTCATACTCACTTCCCTAATTTTCTTTTTTATCCTGTGAAGCTGCTTCTGATAATGACTATTGTTAAAAGCTTTATATAAACTAAATTGAATATAAATGAATTACATGGAATTAAATTGGCTGAAACACTTTTTCTTACAGAAAATCCGAACCAAAAATATTTGGTTCTCCTGTATTCTTTAACAATCAAAGGACATTTGGGGTAGGGTAATTGGCATTTTTAAATTCCCTGTAGTGTGTGAGGGAGTGTGTGCTTGTGTGCCCTGCAATAAAATGCCCCCCCTGTGTACCCCACTTTTTGCCCTGTCTCTCGCCCTGGCTTTTCCGTGACCTTGAACAGAATAAGCATTATAGAGAATGAGTGAGTGAGTGAGAATCAATAATCCAGCAGCACCATGCTACAGGCATATTCTTGATAAATGTAGCGGCAGTGCTGCCAACTTAGTGAATTTGTTGTTAGATTTAATGACCCTTTTAGCAACTGAGGGTGCAGTCTGAGGTGCCGGATGTAAGAATGAGCCCATCAGCTTCTACACTTCATCAGTGAGTGTAAGACAGAAGCAGCGTGTTCAGCCAACAGCACAGCCACTGGCAGAGACGTGAATAACCTGTGTATGTGCATGTTTGCTAGGGAGTTCCTTCTTTGTGCATTTACTTTTACTGTTTTATTATTTTTATATGTAAAGATCATATTATACAATATAAAATATACAGTTAGAATAACTATAAATTAATTTAATATATAGTTATCTAATCAAATAAAAATGAAAAATTAAAATAATGGTTATAGTACAGTACCACTGGTACCAATGGTAAAGTAAATAATTTCTTTTTAATTGTATACATATTTTATATGGGAGATTTACAGCAAAATTACTGGTGGACTGAACAATTTTTGTTTCCATTTTAACCACTTCATATGTATGTATGCTGTGCAAAGTTTTCTGCCAACCTACACATGCATTGGCATGTGTAATTGCTGACTTTAGGTCACTTGGCAGATTTAAAGATTTAGGCTTATCCAAATTTATATCCAAATACTAGATTTTTCTTTAAAAACTATGGAATACCATAATATTAGTAAATTAAGAAAAAAGTTAGTTGTTATTTTAAGACACGGAGGTCAGCTATTCTGGAACAGTGCTTGCAAGAACAGTATTGTGTCAAGTTCATTAGCAAAACCCATCAAACACCAGAAAGAACCTGGCTTTAATGAAGACCTTCCCAGGAAAGCAAAACCAAAACTTACCTCTGCTGCAGAAGAGAAGTTCAGTTAGAGTTATAGAGCATAAGATTAGAGCATAAGTTACATCTTAATATCTGTTCAAAGGCGTGTTTTAGATTTTGGTTTTACAATGCAAAAATAAATAAAAATCAGAAAATACCATAAGGTCTTTTGTTTTGGCTGGTAAGTAGAAAATTTTGTACATACTGTAGAACACTAGAAATTGAGCTCATGTAATGAACCAGCTGTAATGGTTCTAGTCCTACATTGGCATGCATTTCACTCAGACCATGTGCTGTGTCCTTCGCAAAAGAGCATGTTAAGTCTCAAGCTTACCCTGAAAGGTGAAGTTTCCCTGGTGTCTTCCCCTCTAGATTTGCTAACGTGCCCAAACCATCCTTCAGTAACTGCTATAAACTACAAAAATACTCCGAATACAGTACCACTCAAGGGGCCAAATCACAGGGCTCAGTCTGTCAGAATCGAGTCCTGCCCTCTACTCATTCTCTTAGGGTGAGTTTCTCGAAGCCAAACTGCATTAATGACTTTCTTCATGGTTGAGAAACTTGCAAGTTAAAGCATGAACAGTTTCCTCCCTTCATGTCTTTCCTCCCTCTTTTTTCTTTCACCTTCATTGGTGCTCAATACTCCTAAGCCGCCCGTCAAAATGAACTGTTTATCCATGTTCAATTCCGGTTATCGATTTTGCCTCCTGCTGATTCGGAGCGGGTTTGACCTGAGCTCCATCGAGATCAGCTGATCTAAAACACTTATCTGGAATAATCTACCTTACTCAGATCAATCTGCCCGCCCTGACACTTTCTCTAAAAGAGAATGGATTAACAAGAATGTACAATATGCCAACCATACGCTCTCATTCACTCTGCTTAATTTTCCAATTCTATTGCATTTTTGGGTCTCGGCAAGACAGCAGGCTTATTCTTTACTTCTCCATCAATGAATTAGCCTCAGCTCTGTGTGTGCTCTATTAAAGCTACAAATGTCTGGCGCTTTTTTTGACAAGAGCAAAAAAGGAAAAGAAGGAAAGAACAAAAGGAAAAATTCTCTATATACTGTATTTGCAGCCTACATATGAATCAGAACCCACTTTACCTGTTTTTTTTTTTCTTTTATTAATTCTGCTTTGTTCTCTTAGGTGTACAGTACAGCTCAGCTAACCCTCAGTCACCGTTGCATATTTACTTTTACCTCAACTTGGCATAATTATAGTTGCCATGGAGACAGAAGCCGTGTTAAAAGGAGGGTTAACCTGGGCAGAGACGGAGCAAAGAGCATATGGGGGCAATTGCCTTGGCAACGCACAACAGATGCCATGGCAACCTATGCATGCATCATCTCTTTATTAAGATGCTAACAGTATTAGCAGAGAGCGAGAGTAAGAGAGAGACAGAAAATAATGTTCGTAAAAAAAAATTCATTTTAAAAGAGGAGAAGAATAAATTTCCTTTGCCTCTTTCCCCCCCAAAACATCGACTTTTATAAGATGTGAAAAAGCAATAAGAATAGACCCGATGTTCTTTGGTCTTTTGGCTGGGAGCATGGATCATATTTTAGAGGGTGAAGTAAAAAAAAAAAAAAGTGAAAATAAATTGCAAACACGTTATCAAATAAGAAACTACAGCGCGTCGACTAACAACCTGGACAGCAGCCAAGATAAACCATGACTTAGCACACCAAAGTGCATCAACTGTGGTTTCAGCTTTTTCTTCCACCAATTGTACACAAATATTTAATATATTAATTACAAGATGATTCTCAATCATTAAAAACCAAGTTAAAATGTTCCAATTCTGAGTCAAAAGTCCAAAATGTGAAACACTACATCATAATTATGTTGCAAGACATAATAAGACAGATGTATGATGTACTAAGTACATTTTAACTTTCTTACTAGCAATGTGCAGCCAAATTTGGGAAGAATAAACCACAGAGGTGGCAAACAGACCTGTAAATCTTGTACGTTTCTCTTAATGTCGACACATATTTCACATTAGCTTTTAGCTACAGCTAACTAACCCTTCTGGGGTTGAACACCAAATTCTGTAAAATTCAAAGCTCATCAACTATGTACGGTGTACAATCTTTTGTTGCTGTTATCACCACTCATGGCACACCGCAGATCTAATCAGATTGCTTGGTTGGAAGTAACTATAAATTTTCTTTAATATTATCAGTTACCAAGTTAGCTTTGTTTTCACTCTGGCATACACTATTTATGGTGAGACCATATACAGACAGGTGTGTGCCTTTCCTAAATATGTCTAAGAAATTAATAAGGGCATCACGGTGACTTATGGGTTAGCAGTAGTGATGGGAATTTTGAATCATTTAAGTGACTCGGTTCGTTAAATCTCGTTCATCAAAAAAACTAATCTTTTTGTAAGTCATTTAGTTTATGTCATAATTTTGTTCAAAAATAAAATTAAATGTTACATTTTCAATAAACAGACCCCCAACCTGTCTACATACACAAATTTTGGCTATAGTTCCAGTAATGAAAATATTACAATGCACCTAAGGACGTATTATGATAAACAGAATGAGCAGCTCACCTCTCATATCTTCTGGTCCGAGTTGTTCGTTCTTTTGAATCTATTGCACTGTATAGCATCTATGGGAGTCACATGGCAAAAGAATGAACACTTCGGATTAGAACACTAATTTAGAAGAAACGCTCAATTTTGTTTCCTGTGTACTGTACTTTAAGTGTCTATGGGAGTCACGTGACAAAAGAACGAACGTTTAGGACCCAAAGACTCAAAGGTAACTACTCATTTCTAGTTTTCTGTTCTGTACATAACCTACAAAGGTTTTGCAATGTGTTACGCGTCCAGTAGAAAAAGAACGAATCGCTACCTGTTCTTCTGAGTCACGTTAAAGTCTCATTCAAAAAGAACAGATCGTTCATGAACGACCCACCACTAGTTAGCACTATAGCCTTGCACCTCCATGGTCCGTGTTCGATTTCCACCTTGGGCCTGTGTGCATGGAGTTTGCATGATCTTCCCATTCCTGGTGGGTTTTCTCTGGGTTCTCCTGCAGGCAGGACTCTTCACAGGATGAAGCGGTATAGACAATGAGTGAATGAGTAAATTCGATTAGGCACATGGAGGACACCATCTCAAGGACGATTGATAGGAGCAGGATGCACAATGCAAGTGTTATAACAAAGGTTCTGAATACCTAATTAAACAGGGTTATTTTGTAATCAACAAAACACTCAAAGCACCTGTTTTAACTTTGTCATTTTGGGGAACTCTGTGTAGAATGTTCAGAAAAAACTGAAAACTTTCATTGGCACTGCATATGCAGTGAGTCACCAAAAGAAAAAAAGCTACAAAAATACTGCACATAATGTGTGGATGCTCTGGGACGAAAGAAGAACAAGTAAAAATAAAGAAACAAGGAGAAAATTCATTTCCAACCTTTTGAATTTTGCTGCCAACATGAATCATCCCACAGTGGAATGGAGCTTGACTCTTTTTATCACCTTTTCATTCCGCCTGCCTCGTTCGTCATCGTTTTGATCCTTACTTGTAATAATTCTGATGATCCCTGATCCGTATGTTTATTTCATGACGTTCTTTCATTTACCTTCTGTTTCCATTTATTTTTGTAAACTGTCAAGACAGAATGCAATAGATACGGAAGAAATCGCTTGAGCTTCTTATCCTGAAAGTGAAAGAAAGAAGTTTTTTCAGCACTGTACTGCATCAAGTTTTATAAGTACATTTGATGGCTTTCCTATAAACTAATTGAATTCCATTACTGAAAGTAAAGCATGCTTGGTTAATTGATGCTATTAAAACGGTGATCTGCAGTAATTACTTGAGCATGTTACTTTGTAATGTGTTGTTCATAATTATCATCGACCTTTACAATACAGTATGTGCACTTCTATATATGTGTGTGTGTGTGTGTCCTGGAGGAGGTATATTGTGATCCTATTCTCTCTTGAGTGCCTATGTGCCAGCAGACATGATGCATTAGCATCAGCCTGACTTCAGCAATGTTTATGAGGATTACCACAGGGCCCTGAGGAGTTCTTCCTGTCTGCCTCTCTGTCTCTGATGAGCTCGCTGCCCTTTTGCTTCGGATTGTCTCTTTGTGTGTGTGTGTAAGTGTGTGCATGTGTGCGTTTCTCACAGTGTCAGTATTAGGAGCCTTCTAGATTAATTAGACACGTATGATTACTCTCTCTTTAGAGTCAGCACTTTAAAAAAATAATAAAAAAGTAAACCTCAAAAAAGAGGCTCGAGACTTTCATACTATCAAAACTGATCCTCTAGATCAGTGGTTCCTAATCCTGGTCCTGGAGGACCCCTTGTCCTGCAGATTTTCGCATTTCCCCTGCTCCCTCTAAGACACCCACTTCCATTCAGAAAAGCCTGGTGGGTTGCTGATTAGTCAAATCAGGCATGCTGGGATGTGCAGAGCAGGGGGTCCTCCAGGACCAGGGTTGGGAATCATTGCTCTAGGTTCCCAGATACAGTAGTCCACTTATTTTTTCTATATTTTTTTTAACCTGCCAAAATCGAGTAAGGAATACAATGAATACCCGGCGAGGCGAGGCGAGGACAAAATTGTGGACCCTAAGGACTAGTAATCTCTCCCAGATAGCCATCTTTATTGGCATTTACCTGCGAAATGAGAAAGCATTACTGTTTAAAACTTATGCAATTACCATAAGTTTTATATATATATATATATATATATATATATATATATATATATATATATTCTCTGTTTCAAAGAGAGATTAACCTCATTAAATTTGTAGTGACTCCACTGCCAAGAAAAATCTCACTTCTTCCCAATTTAGGATCATTGTGTGATCCTTCATACTTTATATAAAACATTGTATGAATTTTCCCAAAGTGATCCAAATTATATAAGAATTTTATTAGTAATTATTTAATTAATTAACATATATATGGTCTATTGGATTGAGAACAGGTGACTATGGGGTCCATTTGAGTACAGTGAACTCATTTTCATGTTCAAGACACCAGTTTAGGATTCGAGCTGTGCAGCTTGGCATGTTATCCTGTAGGCATAAAGGGATGCACATGATCAGCAACAATACTCAGGTAGGCTGTGGCATTTAAACAATGCACAACTGGTAATAAAGGGCCCAAAGTGTGCCAAGAAAATATCCCCTCACACCAATACACCAGGACTAGCAGCCTGAATTGTTAATACAAGGCAGGATGAATCCCTGCTTCTATGTTATTTTTGCCAAATTCTGACCCTACAATGTACAGTAAATGACACTGCAAAAATCAAGACTCATTAGATCAACCAACATCTTCTACTATAGTTGCACTGAAGACATTCTGTTGTGAGGTTTCACATGTTCCGCATTCTGAGATGCTCTGCAGTGTCCCCAGGTTGCACTGAGATGTTTTTTGAGTTACTGTTGCCTTTTTATTACTCCTCCTATGACCTCTTGCATCAGCAAGGCATTTTCATCCAGAGAACTGCTGCTTACTGGATATAATTTATTTTTTTATTTTTTTCAAACTATTTTGTGTAAACCATAGACATTGTTGTGGTCTTCATTCTGCTGCTCGGTTTGAACTTCAGCAGACCGGCTAGTCCATGCTTAGATGTCTAAATATTGTTACCGGGCAAGTTTACTTAATGAAATGACCCATGAATGAACTTATAAAAAACTTAATAAAAATAACCAATGGGTGGTTTTAGTTTGGAATTTTGGGTAAAAGTATAGATCAAATTGTCTGTGTGTTTCTGCCATTAGGACAGTAGAGACAAAGACTGGACATCCACATAAAAGCTACTCATGTGGCCACCGTAAAGTTAAATTTGACAGGATTCCCACTTATGTGGGCTGAACACCTTATCTGAACACCTTTACTTTGGCTGATTTGGTGGAGTCACGAAAACTATGATTATGTTGTGTCTTGCAGCTCCTGTAGCGGAATTCACTTTGGTTGGTCCTGTAAGAAGAAACAAGCCAGAGCTGCAACTTGCTCGAATTGCAAAGGCAACACCATTTTACCATTACACCAGCCACAGCAGACCCCATCTCCAACAATCTCACCATCCGTAATCAAATGATCAAACTAAATAAGACATTAATTACATTTTAATCATCCATTTATTATTGACTGATAATTATATGGACTCACTCACTTACTCACTCATTCTCCATACCAGTTATTTTCTACAGGGTCTTGGGGAATCTGGCACCCTAGACCCTCAGTCAAATATTATAGGCAATTTAGTGTGGGAGAAAACTCACGCATCCACAAAGAGAATCAAATACCAGAAGGTGGGACTCGAACCTTTTATACTGCAGGTTCAATTTCAGCTCTAGTAGATCTTCTATTCAGACTACATGGGCCACTACATTGTTGCCGGTTGAGTCAGAGCAATTCCAAAACTGCTGGCTTGTAGAGTTACCAAAAGTAATTCAAGGAAGGAAAGCCAGTAAACTGGTGACAAGGTCATGGGAGGCCAAGGCTTACTGATGCACATGGGGAGCAAAGTCTGGCATGTGTAGTCATATCCAAAAGAAGCGCTAGTGTAGATCAAATTGATAAAATGGTTAATGCGGGTTGTAATGAAGATGTCAAAACACAGTGCATCACTGTTATGGTGGCAAAAGAAGGGACCTACTCAACATTATGCAGGTTGTCATATTTTTATGGCTGATTGATTTATCATATTTCTGTTATATGTTATGTTACATAAGCCATTTGCCATCATCCTGCTCTCCTATATGGCATAGGGAAAATCACCCAGAGAAGCTGATATGCAGATGGACAGACTGATAATGAGTTTCCTGTGGTCCTCCACATGCTCATATATACTCAGTTCTTCTACAAAATCATTTTGTACAAAAAGAGAGAGGATTTGAACAGATATATATATATATATATATATATATATATATATATATATATATATATATATATATATATATATATATATATATATCTTTACTTTGATCTATATATGGTATGGACTTGTGCTGGAGCTTTCTGCCAAACCCTTTGGGAAATCTTGCTGCACTGCAGTGTGAATTCCACATTAATTAACACACTTATTTCACTCAGACAATGAACACATTGCATGGATCATAGAGCGTGCAGGAGAGCATGAACACAGTCCTCTGTGAATGAATGATCATAGCTCTATAGTAATTGCCGGTGGGACTTGATGATTTGATTGTGTCGGAAGTGGCGGCAGATGCTCACAAATGGATTAATGCATTGCTTAGCAAGAGGGCTTGTGTTAACCTGGAAGATCAATACAGGATCTTTTTAATGATACTGATCAACTTAATGCCTCACATCACACATAAACACACGCTGACTCAACGCTGAATTAACACACATTAATTTCACAGAGCATCAACAGGCTCATGAAAAGTCTCAAACCAGAAGCTAATTGGTTTTGACCCTCATTATTAATGAGCCTTTGGAGGAAATTATTTTCTTCTTAGAAAATTGTAATCAAATCATGGTTAAATTTGGAGAACAAAATGTCGTAAAGACACATCACTCTGTAAAAGTTATTCAGGAACATTATTGATAACATTTTACATTTAGCATCTCCTAACTTCCATTATAGAGCAAATTAATCTAAATCCTAATAACAAACCAGACATTTTTAGCCTCATTATTTATGACGATAAGTAAGTAACGGATGCCAGGAGAATCAAGCTAGTGCAGATCTTCTTTGTTAACTGTAAAACAAAACATATGTTTTCACAGTAAAGATTTAAGGTCACTGATGTCTGGTATACAATACGTTTCTGACACCTAATTGTTCTGGTGGCAAAGTGGCCTTAAGCTTGTTTTGCGTCTTCGAGTCCAGAAAGGAACAAAAAAAAAAGTTGATAGATTTAATTTATATATATATCCATTGTTTCTGTGGCGGGGTCAGTTTGCCAGCTCAATGCCTGATTGTCATTCACACACTATGGGGAATTTGAAAATGCCAGTTAGTTTAACCTGCATGTCTTTGGACTGTGGAAGAAGGCCAGAGTGACTGTGAACCCACTGTGAAGTATGGGGGAAAACATGGAAACTCCATACACACAGAGCCCGTAGCTGGAATTGAACCCGAGCCCTGGAGGTGCAAGGCAACTAAGTCACTGTGCCACCCATCCCATTTTTTTACATATATTTATATAAGTATGTATGACATTTTTCTTTTAATGTAATGTATTGAACAAACAACAGCCCAACAGCAGCACCTTGGTGGAACTAGGCTTTGAACCTGCCAGCCTTCCAATCAGTAACTGAGAGCCTTAACTCACTTAGCTACTAATAATAATAAAAAAAAATTGAAATGTAACTTTCTATTAAAAATGTATGTTTTTCATATATTAATGTATTCGAGGCACATTAACACTGACATTTAGGAAATTCTTAACATAAAGCTTTACCAAAATTGATTTTAGAATATTTGGAATGTCAGAATTTTTTTATTTATTCATTCATTACCTATATCACTTTATCCTATATAGAAGGTCACGGGGCCTGAAGCCTGTCTTAGGAGACTTATGGCATGAGGCATGGTACACCCTAAACGGGCTGCCAATCCAACACAGGGCACACACACACTCATTTACACACTAAGGCCATTTTGGAAATGCCAGTAAACCTAATGTCTTTGAACTGTGGAAGGACCCGGGAGAAACCCACCAAGCAGGAGAAAAACATGCAAACAGATGCAGGGATCAAATCAGGGATTAGGAATTAAACCTGGACCATAGGGGTTTAAGGCGACGGCATTAACTAGAATTACTTTTTATTTTATTTGTTTTATTTTTTTTTAAGAATTTTATTTTCTGGTTACTGGAAAAGCAGTATTGGGCAGTGATTTGAATACAGTCCCCCTTTAACTTCAGTTGCAAGCTGTAAAATGTAAAATACAAGAGTTAAGTTACAGTGATTTGCAGAGCAATGAGAACAAGTTAAAATGACTGTCCTGTGAAAAGATTTGTTGATTCAAATCCAAACTCTTTTTTTTTCTAAAGACGAGGAAAGAGAGATATAACTTGACACCCAAAGTTGACTTGATATCCTTTAAAATTGTTAACACAGGTAATTAATGTTACACTTAAACCTTAAGTAGCCTATAGGAATCCTTTTGGCTTTTCAGTCAATTAGGTTAATTAAGTTTAGTTTACTGTGAGTCACACTTCAGGCACAAAGAGTCAAACAAACACAACCTTTTTTTTTCCCCATGTCCACATTCGACTACTCATCTATCACTCGATTAATGATAACTTGATAGAGGTAAATATTTTCTCTCATATATTTGTGCTGTGGGCTATCACTGCAGGCTTTTCCCTACACAGCAAAAGACGATTACGGCAATCACATGGCCAGAAAATGCACACATAGACAAAGAAGAGTCACAAAGTCATAGTATGGAGCTTTGCTTCCTCACTGTGGAGGAGAAAAAAGGCAAACCACCTGATCCACCTGTCTCCCTTCTCTGTTGTACTTAGCCATGATATGATGTAAAGAATTGGCTCTGTTATCAAGCAATGTGAACATTAATCACATCATCCAGGTGGTTATGGTATTGGCTACAGTACGCAAGGCTGATGAGCAAATTGCAATGAACAAATTTGTCATAGTAAAGGCGTGCTGCCACAGAAGGGTGAAGCTAGGTCACAGCTGTGTGTGTGTGTGTGTGTGTGTGTATGAGAGAGAGAGAGAGAAAGAGAGGCGCCGCTTGGCAACGAGTTGGAGAAAGCTGTGTTTAAAGCTCTACTGTCAACTTGGATCTGGGCGTCATGACATTTGGTTATAGTGTATTTCATCTTCATGACAGTTTCTATGGTGGCACACACATACACATACACATACACACGTACACACACTAAAAGTGAGGCATAGGTTGGATAAAAAAAAGAAGAGGACAACACGGTTCACACAATGTCTGCCAGGCTCCTCTTCATTACACACATAATGAGAGAGAAAATGAAAGAGCGGACATCTGATGATGTGAGCGTCTACTAGGATACTGGGATTGGATGATAGCCAGCTGCAGAGACGACGGATGAGCGGATCAGATGGAGCACTGGTCTTTGTATGTTACGACAGAGGAAGTGTGACTTGTCATGAGTTTTAAAACCCCACATGAAGGTGTATACAATATAGTAAGCTACTGTATATACAGTAGTGTCTCACGGTGTTCCAGCCTTAGACTCTTTTTTTTTTTTTTACATTTTTTTTATTCCAGTAATCATTTAATGTCCGAATTTTGATTTCAAAGGTACTTAGTAGACTTAGTCACAAAGTAGGCATTTTAATATGGTCACAAGGTCACAGACCACCTTAAACCACAGTGGCCAATTCATGTATGAAAACGATTCCTCATGCTCCCGAGCCACTCTTTTACAATTTGAGTTCTGGAATATGTCTGTGTCATCAGGGAAGAAAAGCTCCATAGATGTGATAACCTGTTCATTCGGTATATTAAGGCTGTCAGCTGACTTCATTTTATTGCCACATAATGTTGCGGAGCCTGGACCTGACCAACTGAAGCAACCCCATATATATCATACATCATAACACTGCCTCCAGAGGCTTGTACAGTGTGCACTATGTATTATAGGTGCATCAATTCATGAGCTTCTCTTTTTACTCTGACACACACATTGCTC
Source organism: Clarias gariepinus (assembly GCF_024256425.1). Classification (NCBI taxonomy): domain Eukaryota; kingdom Metazoa; phylum Chordata; class Actinopteri; order Siluriformes; family Clariidae; genus Clarias; species Clarias gariepinus. The sequence goes on from NC_071104.1 coordinate 10,398,909, forward strand.
TGAAATGGCATGACCTTTTTCCATTGCTCCAAATTCCAATCTTTATGCTCCCTAGCAAACTTAAGATTTTTTTTCTGATTAGTTCCACTAACAAGTGCATTTTTTTTTTTATAATGCACCTTCACTTCCACAAAGTTGATAGTTTAGCTTAATCCTTCTGCTAATCCTAATAATGTGTTGGACAGTTTGTATGCCAAATTCTGTCAAATTTAACTGTTTGTTTTTTTGCTGAAGAACAATAATTTGACCCTACTGAATGATGACATTTTTGTCCAGGTAGTCTGTATCTACTCAAAAGGTGCACTTGTTTAAACAGGACCGTTTCCTCTTTTACATGGGTTACATGATTTAGTACAGAACATCACACCCAAATTAGTATATCCATTTACATTATTTCGAGTCTCCAGTCCAGATACTGTACATACTGTATGGGAATGGTTTTTGGGAACCGGGAAGATAACATGCAGAAGAAAAGGAGAAACACCACGGACAGCGACCTAAGCTCGAGATCAAACCAAACACCCTGGAGCTGGAAGTCAGGAAAAGTCACCTGTGTAACAGTCTAATACATGCACAAAGAATGTTTATACACCTCTTTAAACTGAAATGTGACTGGTCAGCGGAGATCGTGTTTACACAAATTTTGGAATTCAGAATTTGCCATAGAGACTAATTGTGAGTCAGTAGATGGACTGGATCCAAACTCCACAGTAAGTGTTAAAACAATAATGATTCAAAATTTGTTTTCAAAGGATGTTAAGTTAATGATGAAGCCACCATCAAAAAGACTCATTTACACCAGCAGTGAAGATACAAAGTCAACATTTCCTGCAACAGTGGGTGAAAGACATGAAGTGACTTCAGCAACAATACTTCTTGATTGAGAAACATTATTACTGTTTCCCCCCAAATTCTGTGCTGCTACAGACTTCTTAACCTGTTTTTAATGTCTTGTTTTTTTGCCATATTATCTCTTTATATGACTTTTTGTTTTATTCTGCTGAATTCGGTGGAAGAAAATCCATGAGCAAAATGTCATTTTTGAGCTCATTATGATACTAAAAGCCAGGGATGCATTTTATATACCTTCTGTAGCTAGCTCGTACGGATAGCTTTTCTGTGGATATTACATTACCCTGGCACTACCAGTGAAACCATGGCAACTAATGCCACCCACTAGCAGCCTGAGCAATCTGAGCTATATGAGATGAAAAATTGCTGCCGGTAGGAATTCAGTGCTTGCTGATTTTCAAGTTTATAAGTGCCAAAATGAGAAAGTTCGTTAATCCATAGTTTTAGTGAATGCACTCATCACATTAAGATGTAACTGATAACATACTGTATCTAATGTGAATTAGGGTTTTATTCTAATGTCTATGTATTAATAATACTGTCTACATAAAAAAGAATAAGTAGGAAAGGGGCCTAAGCATGTTAGTGCATTCAGTCATTTTACTGTATATACTGTCTATAAGGTTGCAGGGAGCCTGAAGCCTATTCCAGGGGGCTTAGGGCACAGTGTGGGGTTATATCCTGTGTTAGTGTTTTGTAATATTTTCCTTTGACTGTGTTGGTTTTTTCCATGCTACTCCCCTTCCTCGTTGCTTATATGGCAATACTTCTACCAGATGTCTACAAAGCATCCCCTTCTTTGTTTCCCTGGATTTCTATAGAACATGCTTTATAGTAACATGCTTTTTAATGTAGCAGATGTGGCTTAGGAACTCTTTATTCTGTTAATAAGGTAGATAACATTTTGACACTCCATCGTTCATTTGTGTGTGATGGTGTTTCTCCTGATTGAAAAAGTGACCGACAACAGTTTTAAAGAACAGTTTAGTCATCATATTTTAACTTAACACTCTGGATGTCGCAAGGCGCCTGGAGCCTATTACAGGAGACTCAGGGCACGAGGTGGGTACACTACAGACAGGGTGTCAATCCATAGCGGGGTACACACAGTCACACACTACGGGCAATTTGAGTATGCCATTTAGCCTAATCTGCATGTTTTTAGACTGTGGGAGAAAACCAGACGGTGGGAAAACACCAAGCAGAGGGAGAACATGTACACAGCCCCTAAGGCTGGAAGTGCAAGGCGACAGTTCTACACACTAAGATGCCATACCGCTCAATTTCCAACACTATTTTAACATAGACAGTTAAACCATGGATTACGAGCATCATTGATTCCGGAAGTGGGCTTGTATTCCAAAACACTTGTAAACCAAATTTAATTTTCCCATAACAAATACTGAAAACTCAAATTATTCGTTTCACATCCCCCTCCCCAAAAAAAAAACATAAAAATTATTAACACACAATATAAGTAAACATTAAACAAATTTACCTGCTTACCAGATTACCAGATAAGTGTTTACATTTATGCAAGCCAGTAAAGTGCAGGTTATTATTTTTTTTTTTCCGTTAGTTTGCGCTTATGCGAGAGTAATTAGCGATGTTCCTTGGTAATTTTTCCGATAAAATTGTCTTTCCATTAATGTGTGTGTGTGTGTGTGTGTGTGTGCGCATGCACATTATACACACACGTGGTCACAGTGTTTTAGTAAACAGTACACGTGTGCACGGATGTTGATTATACCAGTAAGAGACGAGCATTAAGACCTAGCAGGGGAGACGATTACCCACAATTCCGCAGCGCAAAAGAGAAAAAAAACGTTGGCTCAGTTGTGTGTCACTGATCACAAAACAAGGAGCGCATGCATGATACATGATACTTGTTATTGGTGAACCAAGACTTGCTCTTTTTTCATGTCAAAATTTATTTAAAATCTTTGCTCGTCTTGTGGAACACTCAAAAACTGCGTTACTTGCAATCTGAGGTTCCACTGTAAAAACAATCCAAACATTTAGAAAAGATATAAGTGAAGCTTCAAAAGCTGCTTATACATAACAAATTTAGACATACGCACACATGTAACATTTGGATTTTGTGACTTTACATTCATTGGTATGTATTGTGTGTGATCCTAATCATTTATATAAAATCTGTCATGGCTTTTTATGCTCATCCCAGTATCCCCATTAAGTAATCCTTCCCTGCATCTACTTCTTGACTGATTTCTCGCCAGGATCTTTCTGTTCGAGACTGTTTCTGTTTATATGAGTAAAAAAAGTGTGTGAATGTGTGTGGTTGTGTCTCATTTTCCAGGTTTAATATATATATATATATATATATATATATATATATATATATATACATATATATTTTTTTTTTATATATATTGATATACCCAGTTTTCCCAAAGTACTGTGTGTGTGACACTTTTATTACCAGTAACAAGGGGAGTTAATGCAATGTTTAGGCACTATGGGAAAAGCAAATCCATCTCGCTATCAAGCCATTAAAAAATGATCCATACCTTTCTGTACACACTTTTGATTTACAGTCCCGAGGGTTCCAACAAGAACAAGATGAAATGCATCCTCAATTACTACAGCATTTGAAGATTTGTTTTTCCTTTCAATCTCAGAGACGATCTGCTGGTATCTGCCTGAAGACAACTCTCCTGACAGAGGAGCTCAATACCCTCATCTCATTTTTCTTCTCTTGTTTTTTTTTTTTTTTTGATTGTCTAATCGTGATTCTTGTTTTTATTATTTTTTTAAGTTTCTTCCTCTGTAAAGCTTTGATTCGGTGGGTTACCATTCATTTTGTTGCACCTTTTTCCAAAAGGATTTTTTTAAATTATTTTTAATTTCATGCTTTCCCTTATTTAGACAGATGAAAAAGCCATCAGTGATGTGCAGTTTTGGAGCAAATTAATTTCAAACTCTCTGATTTTGCATCCAACTGTCTTTGTGGTCTAATTAATTTCTTGTTTTGAAGGACGGATTATGAAGGGCATAAATGCCCTTCTTTTATCTGAGTTTGCAAATAAACATAGAAGACATAATGAACACAGACAAAACCGGTCCCTTTGTTGACGTCTGTTCTCTTTGATGACTTAAGGACCATTTTATGCAAGAAATGGCCTAATTTAATGGCCTCTAAATACCATAAACCATCTGGGCTGTCTGCAACTCCTTTCAACTCCAATAAGATGTCCCTTTGCAATATAATTCAGATGTGCCAAGTGCTAAGAGCTCATGCTTGAGCTTAACAAAAATCATTTGCATTTGCATTTGAATTCATTCATTTGGCAAATACGTTCATCCAAAGTGACTAATAATACAATTCAAGCATAAACTGGTAGAGGAACTGAGTAGTTAACCATGTGCTTAATGTCCTCTTCAGCAACCACAGGTTGCTAAGGTAACTTGTGAGACTGCTACTGTACATGTAGGGCTACAGTATATCTTCATATCTTTCTGAATAGTATTTGTATTACTTCTGGAGCTTTTATTCTATCTCTAACACTGTTTTCTCCAAAGTGTATAACTTGCAAAACCACAAGCGCAAGATCAAAGATATGCTGCATTTGACTTGGAGGTGAACAATTTAAACTTCATTGTCATCCTCCAGATGATCAAGCTACAAAGTAGAAAGACATGGACAACTCTGTGTTTAATTTTTGGTAAAAATATGGATTAATTCAAAGTAAACACTAGTATATATAACACACATTGCATTAAAAGTATCAAACATTTGTACTCCTACTAAAACCTGAAGTTCATCATTTAGTTTGCATTGATAAATTAAATTATTAATTGCCATCATGCTCACAAGAGGGTGAGCCAATCATGGATAAACTCACATAAGGGCTGCCGTGCACATGCACAAAATTCGCCATGTGATTATGTTCAGCTGACATGGCTTTGTATCAAAAGGAAGGATAACATTATGATTGTGCATTTTGTCTTCACACTATCATGCCCTGTTTAGACAATGCTAGCAAGGAAAGCGTCATCGGAATGCTTTGACTTTAAGCAGACATTGCCAGATGGTTTGGGGTTTCCATGAATATCATTTCCAGGCTATGGAACAGAATCAGAACAACTGGTCCCACTGATCGCCCTAGGTCTGGAAGAGAGACAACAACAAGACATGACATGAGACATGAGAAATTGTACAGAAAATACTACCACTATGGTTGCTGGTATTCCAGGGTTACACATAAAAAGTCGTTATTTAGTGATGTTTGCCTTCAGATGCATTAGCTGGACGTGCATGCGTGTGCCTACAGTATGGTGACTCTACGTCATGGTCATCATCATCTGAATTTTTAATTTCTTATGCTGATGGACACAGATTTTTTTATTTTTTTGTTTAACAAACTTTATTATTTATTTGACAGGAATAATTTTTGTATGCAATTTATGTGGGCAATGGTTCTTTTGGTTATGAGTGTTTTAAAAGTCATTTGAAATAAAAATGTGCTACTTTACTGTAAGCAGCCGTGTTAATGATATATAGTGACAAATTAGGGGTTTGGAAAGCCTGATTTGCATTTCAGTCACTCCACCTACAGTTATCCTGTTTTATATACAGTATACAGTGTTTATACAGTATATATATATATATATATATATATATATATATATATATATATATATATATGAAATTGCAATGCAAATTTTTTTACTGGGAAATGCTACTATAGTGATACAATTAAATCCTTGTGGAAAACAAGCTTTTTAAAACATTTTCAGTACATGATATTTTAACCAGATAAAAAAAATAAAATCCAAACAGCTAACAGGTGTGTATGTGGTCATTTACTGTGTCAGTCAAGTTCTCAGCCATGTTTACTGATGAAGTGGGCCAGAAATATAGTCTAAAGTCTGGCTCACATGCATGACTAGCTATTAGTGTATGCATTCATCTCTTCCATCTGGGATGCAATCTGCCATTAAATTCAGAGAATAAGAAGAACAAGAAGGAGAAGGATCATCATCCATCTGGAACATTTGACTTCCACACCACCAGAAGGCACCCTTCCCTGGGTTCTAATGGCCACTTCTTTGGTTGTCACTCAACTTTTTTGGTTGATTTCCTCTTTTCACAAAATATAAAACTATATTAAGAAACATAAATTCAGCTATCGTTTGTGTCACAGAATATAAATGCATGTATTGGAAGCTTGACTGATATTTCTTATCCAGGTAAGCTTGGAGCCATAGTTCCCAAAGTTCCTGATTGTTGTGTATGATCCTGGCCTTGACTATTTGTTTACCCAGGTAGATTACCACCTGCATTTTAAAAAGGCAATACTCAGCTGTGTTGACTTTTAGTTTATTTTCATGAATAATTTTGTTAATTTTGATATCACTGTCATTTACCCTAACACTATTTAAATACTGAGTTTTGGATTGTGGCCTGAGGCAGCCCTTCAGCCTAGTTGTTAGCACTGTTGCTTTGCATCTCTAGGGTTGAGGGTTTTAATCTCATCTACGTTTGCGAAGTTTGCATGTTTTCCCTGTAGATGGTGGATTTTCACTGGATACTCAGCTCCCCCTCTTTGACTGTAGGCTGACTGGCATTTCCTTTTAATGTATGATTATGTGTGTGTGTGCTTGTGATCCAGGCCCCTCTGCGATCCTACATAGTGTATATATAGTATAGCAGTATAGGTAATACAGTATATAGATGGATGGATTGTCAACTGTTAATAAACCTTCAGCAAATGGATCTTAACAACCTCTTTGAGTGATGTCGTTTCAAGGCACTATTAGTTTAACTGCGCCTACACATTGTAAAAATGGATACATTGTTCCTTTTTAAATCAAGTTATTTATGATGGCTTAAAACAGTATAGACATTAAAAGCCTATGTGGTGAAACTAAAACAATGCTGCGCTTCGCTTCACTACTTCCTCCATAAAAAGCTTAACCACATTTGTATTGCTTGGTATTTATTTGGAGATGGATCCCTCTTAGAAGTCAACAAACTAGAGCTTGAGTCAGAGTTTGTTGCTGTGTTTTTGCTAAACATCTTAAGTTATGAATTTTTCCCTTCATTAGAGCCTGTAAAGCACATGGGTTCCAAATTGAACAAAAATGTCAAAGTTAAACAAGCCAAAGTTATAAGTAGCTAAGATTAGGATTAGGTTTTAACATTTTGTCATTATTTATCTTTTAATAATAGCTTTACAATAATCACCCATAACCCTCTGAACAACACTAATCACCAACTAGACATCACCCAAGGCTCACCCATGATGGTGAAGACCAAAGTTCAGTCCAATCCAACAAAAAAGCCAATGCAGGAGAAATTGCTAAAAAAAAAAGTTAATGTTATTCATGACAGAAAGGCACCAAAACACCCAATCCACCATGCAAAACCCTCATCAGTTTTTATGTTGAAGGTTTTTTATGTTATGGCTGATCGATGTATATTAAGCAAGCGAGAGGTAGCAGCGGCAAAAGGAAAGCCTACAAGAAAGTACCTTGATGAAAAAGAGTCCTTATTTTCTTCTGTGTGACCAAGAATAGTATGATTATGAATAATTACACTTCACTATAAAGTGGACGTTCTGTATGAGCATACTGTAATAAAATATTGTCTTTATGAACACAGCAGTAGGTACTATATACCAATCCACAAATTTGTTCTCATTCATATTTCTTGCATTTTTAGAGTGCCTTCATATACTGTACTTGTTCGGTCATATTATACAGTATTGTAGACGTATAAGTTGGTATTTGATTAGAAAATATGTCCAATTCCTCCCCGTCACTAGGAGCTCCCACATTAAGCTACAACATTGATTGGCTGTAGAGCCATAGTTAATGTAGGAGCACTATGTATCTCTTATCCCTCCCCTCTGAGAGAACTCGGTTAATCAGCTCTCTCTAGACCTTCAGCTGCTTTTTTCTCTAAATGAAGCTTTTTGCTATTTTGTGTTGTTTTCTGCTTTTTTCCCCTTTTTTTTACTATCATAGACAGCTACAAAAACTTTGCATTTCCATTCCAGTCTTTCAATGTGGTGTACCGGTACTGTATATAAACCAGTGCACTTAAAACCCGTTATGTTCATTTTTAATTTGAGCATTAACATTAATGGTAATTTGGGGATGTTGTCTGTTGCATTAAATTGTTGCTTGCATAAAAAGTGAAAGCAAATTTTTTAAATTTTGGGAAGTAATTTCCTTTTAATGAGCATTAACATCATTCTTCCTAAAGACGTTCTTTTAGTTGGCATTTTGATGATGGTGGTAGATAGCTAAAATTTTATATGAAATTCTCCCATAATTCTTAAACTGGATTGAGATCTAGTTAGGTTGAAGCCCATAGCACAGAATTTACATCTTTCAACCGAATCTTTGTATCCATCCTTCGTATGGAGGTCATCCTGTATTAGAGCAGTCCCATCAGGAAAGAAATGTTTCATCATAGGATAAAGGTGATAAGACAGAATCCTTTCGTATTGATTAAAACATTTTCATTCCACTGAAGTTCTAAAGTTCAGTGAGTGGAGATAAATATTCTTTCCTTAGGTTCCCGTGCTTGGTTGCTGCCATAGCAACAACTAATTCATTGCTGTGGAAGTAAGTCACCACTGAGATGTTCTTTATAAATACTTTATTCTGATGGTACACACTTGCTCAGTAAAACAATCAGCTGCAATTCTTATGGTTTCTCATTCCTTTCTTGGAGTGGGCGAAACTGAATCGTCTGTATATATTTAATTTAATATAAAAAAAAAATAGACCATATTTATTGTGTTTATAGCACATCTTCAAGATTTTTACAACACGGTTATGTAAAATGGCAGACAATATATCTCAAGGTGACCTGTTATACAATTTTCCTGTTAAAAAAAATAAAATAATAATAATAATAATAATAAGAAGAAGAAGAAGACTACGCGGATGTGGGCATACTTTGAGTTTAGGAAAAATGATGCAATTAAACCACCAATGATACAAACTCTTAACATGAAGAGTGTGATATACAAAATCTCTCAAAAGAGTAAGCGTATAAAAGTAATTACTAGTATGCCTAAAGTGACAATGTATCAGCCTGAGTCAAAAATTATCCGCACTATTAAGTTTAATTATATTAAAACTTTGTTGGCAGCACTGTCTTATCAGCACTTTTTTTGTTTTGCTATTGTTGTGTATTTTCCCCTGATTTTTCTCCCTAATTTAGTAGCGTCCAATTCCTCCCAGTCACTAGGGGCTCCCACATTAAGCTTCCACCACCATTCAGTCGGGAGGGACTGTGCAAGTGTGAACGTGTTACATCAAATCATCTGTAAGCGCGGTGCATAAATGCCCTTCCTTCTTGTGATTAGCACAATAAAAGAGCAGCATGCAGTGACTTTTTTCTTTTTTTTTTTTTTGTGGTCTGAGGGTGTACCTGGTGCCGGTATTTAGAGACTTTGTGAGCGGTAAGGAGATAGTGTTATGTATTTGTCTTTACTAAAAGTAAAATAAGTTTCTCAACCAGAGTGCGGATAATTTTTGACTCACCCTCATACTTCTGCTTTGATAGCTATGTTGTTTGTAATTTGGGGTGTAGCTGATTTTCAGGAAACAAAAAGAGCGCAGAAGCATTCTACTGTGCGGTTAAACCGATCTGTTTAATCAAACAGATGATCAACTATGGGATGGTTGACCAAATCCTATCACTGCCATCAGATTAAATTAATAACTTGACTTTTTTAAATATATTTTTTAAATATTTTTTCGTTGTATATAAGTGCACATTAAAGAATAGCAAATTTATTTAAAAAAAAATAATATAACCTTTGACTGAGGGATGAGGAGGGCAAACACTAAGCATAGCCTCATCTACTGGCAGCAAGTATATTATCTGATATTGTTCATAATGATCAAATATTTCTGTCATTTTGCTCTTTCCAATTTGATTAAGGTCTTAATGTTTTTTAAAAGTGCACAGAGAGGAGAGAGAGTGTGAGAGAGAGAGTTATCATTGAATCTGTCATTTTTGACATTAAAACATAGTTACTTAAATTTCCCATGATAAAATATTCCGGTTTATATTCTGACAAATAAGAGACTGCGCTGGGAACAGGTGCTGGAGACAAGAAGGCTTCGGGAGAATTTCCGGGGTTCGTGAAGTGCACCTGTGATGAATAATCGAAGGGCCAATTTCCATTTGTAAATGTTAAAGTTAAAATATTATTGGTATTCTAAGGATCTTTTTGAGGTTATGAGGTTCTGTAATGAATAATATGAATAAGAAGCGTGAGCGTGCAGCAAAACACTCGAGAAAGATGGTTAGGTTGTAGGTGTTTGATATTAAAATGTACTTTTTTTCAGCTGGCTTTCATTAAAACTGGCTTATGCCATATGTGCTCATTCTCAGCCTATAGCTGTGTGTGTGCGTGTGTATGCGCACATGTGTGTGTGTGTGTGTGTGTGTGTGTGTGTGTGTGTGTGTGTGTGTGAAGGTGGTGGGGGACCAAGACACGAATAAAATGCAAATACAGGAAAAAAGGAGGACAGAGACATTCCCAGAGGAACTATTAGAATTCTTCTAAAATGCTTATGAGGTTTTTTTGTCCTTTTACACAAAGTAGACGTTTAGATAGTGGTGGATCACCGCAACCCATTTTTTTCAGGTTTGTGTGACTATCCATATAGATTTAATATGGACATTGATATGTAATTAATGCTATACCTATATAAGAAAAAAAAACAACATACATTAAGTCCCCTACATATGAACATTTGAGATATGAACATGCATTCACGCATGTTTAAGTGTGAAAGTTATATCACATGTCTGGGGTACATTGTCACATGAGCAAGGTAAAAAGATGACAGACATTGCTAGTTATTTTAACATAAATCAATCAACCATCAGCATGACCAAAGCAAACTGTACTGTAATATACCTCGGTAGCCAAATGTGTTAGTACCTAGTACCTAGTTCATCATCCTAGTACCTAGACACTGATTGTTGGACTTGCAAACAATTGGACTTAGGGTTAGAAACTCGTTTGTATGTGGCCTTGACAGCCTTCAATATTTCCATTTTCTTAACAAGTCCCCAACATAAGAACGAGTTCCATTCCAATTGCTTGTCATAAGTCCAATATTTGGTAGAACAGCATGACCTTGAGTTGATATTGACAGTTAGTGAAATTAGCAAGGGTGAATGTAAGGAGAATGAAGCAGAGGTTTAGGACAGTCCTGAGAAACTTACTTGATTTAGTTATACTTCAACTTATTTTGCTTTATAATATGAGGAAACTTCTGTTTCAGAGTTCTGAGGTTAAATCTCAAATAGCATAAAACAGAAAGCTAGTATGCTAGCTGCTACGTATATAGGATGTACAATCTCTTCCACACCAAGAAGTGGGGTTAGAGAAGGATTCGGTATTCAGCCCTGTGTTACTGTAGATGTAATTAATGATGTGTTCAAATGTCCTCCCATTGTTAAAATAATGTCAAATTACTAAAACATATCCTTGTGGGGACATTTGATCCACAAAAAGATATAAAAAATTCACTCACATGTCCTCTGGAGCCCATGTTGCCCCTGCTGCTCCCCCCACACATCACACACTCCTGGAACAGGCTGGCCACAGGGACAGGCATAATTATATTAATTGTTAACATAATGACACATTTCTTCTTAATGTGTTCCTTCTGGTAATTAGGGTTTAGGCACCTAAGGCTTCAAACACTCTTTCTCTCTCTTTCTCTCTCTCTGTTACATTTTTATACACATTATACCCTTCTTTCTATTATCATCTCTAATACTCAGTTTGCAGCTTCAAAGCAGTACCATTTTGTTTCTCTTAACCAATTCCCTCACAGGTGTTCCCGCACTGAGACATGTCAAAATTAATAGATCAGGCCCTTATTATTTTTTCCCGAGCATGTCAGTCATTTGATCACGCTGCTACCCTAAATGTGCTGCTGCTGCGGCCCGGATGCATTAAAATGTTAGTGATTTTTTTTGTTTTTTTTTTTAACTAAATAAAATGAATGGCATAAATGTACTGAGTAATGGGTTGGTGTAAAGAAAAGAGCTGGCCATCGCTGTAGCTCCTAACATTGCTGATTAAATTAGCCGGAGTTCTGTTCTTGGCTCAATGCGGTGACTCAGGATGGCTTGAGGGTGCAGATTTACACAGAGCACGACTCTAATTCTCTTTACAAGACCCTGGGAATGCTTTCATGATGGAAATAGCCTAATTACACCAAAATACAGCCAGCATTTTTTTCTAACCACTCCCTCCACTCTTATCCTATATTGTAATGACCAGAAGAGCTATAGATGGTTCTCTTTGATTTAACTAGATTCAATGTGGTGTGCGTTATGTCTGTTACTGAGGATTCATCAATCCATCCATCAGCCCCAAGTAATCAGCGCCTGCTCTCCCAGGTTAATTAAGGGCATTTTCACATTAGGGCGGGGGGATCGTTTCCGACAACACTTCACCCCAAAGTCTGGTTTATTTTGCTTATTCCAGGCTCGGGAACCATTCTTGTGTCCGCTTCAAGGGGTGTTCTCGGTTCTCAGATATTGACACCAATCATACCTGAACATGGAAGTCGACCGCTGTTTGGTGTTTAGATGCGACCATTGCCATGTGTCTCCTCCGTGTTCTCCATGTAAGCACACCAGTCTCATTTTCTGACCTGCACTGCCATATCTGATAAAGTAGGCAGGCTCACAAAAGTGTTGCTCTTGACATTTTTTTTAACATATCAATAATATTGGGAATAGCTCACAAACCAAGTCGATGCATACCGCCACCTACTGTACGGTATCAGAGAGTGTGAATACACTAGTGTACCAGAGTACTGGGAACAAAAATAATGTGAATGCTCACCAACGAGGCGGGGCGGAGTGGGGGGATGGGGGCAATCTTTCCTAGACATGGTACAAATCAATTGTGTCTAATGTAAAAATGAAAAGAAGTCAGAGAAACTGAACTGACTTTGGGAGCATTTTGTTTGCTGTGTGCAGGGTGAATAGAAAGAGAATGTTAAACATCTGCCACATGTCCCATATAAACATGATCATATGAAATCACCCAGTTGGAACTTTAATTTCTTCCAGTGGAATACCGCAGGAAGCACTTCATTGATCTTTGCAAGAAGGAATGATGAAAAAGAATCTGATGCTGTATTGGCATTCCATTATACACAGAAGTCAGGTAGACCACAATCAATCTTTTATGTTACACCGTGGACTGTTTTTATGCGAGCTTGACATTTTAGGTTATTCTCAATAAAATCAGTGGCATACAAGTTTGACTGAAATGATTTTTTTTTGTTTTTTATGTAGTGTAAGAATGACTGATCGATAAGCAACTGATGAAATAAAACAGTAAAGAAAGTAAGCAACTAGGCAGAAAGGAATAACTCCTATTAAAATGATTATACACTGGAGTAATGTTTATTTTATATTAACATGTATTAAACATTACAAAACACAATGTTATACCATTCTTTTTTTTCTGGTATTGGGGTTCACACATTACTACAATGCCTGGCCAAAAAAAAAAAGGTTGCCATTTCAGAAGGGCCAGCATGAGGCACGGAAAACACCCGAGGAGAATGCTCAAATTACAGGAACATAACTCTAAACTCTTGTCCATTACTTTATTACAATCTGAAGGGATGGTGCTGAACTGTTAACCACAGTGCCTTGCAAAAATATTCATACCCCTTGAACTTTTCTGCGCCACAAATGTAAATGTATTTTATTGGTATTTTAAGTGATGGACCAACACGAAATGACACATTATTGTAAAGTGGAAGGAAAACTGAATAATTTTTCAAATTATTACAAATAAAATATCTGAAAGGTCTGGTGTGCATTTGTATGTGCAAGACTTTGTCGAACCACCTTTTTCTGCAGCTAGAGCTGCAAGTATTTTAGGGTATGTCGCTACTAGCTTCACGCATCTGCAGAGTGAAATTTTTGCCCATTTTTCTTTACAAAATAGCTCAAGCTGAGTCAGATTGGATGGAGAGCATCTGTGCAGAGCAATTTTAAAATCTTTCCACAGATTCTCAATTGGATTTAAGTCTGGACTTTGACTGGGCCATTTTAACACATGAAAATGCTTTGATCCAAACCACTCCATTGTATCTCTGGCTGTATGTTTAGGATCGTTGTCCTGCTGGAAGGTGAACCTTTGCCCCAGTCTCAATTCTTTTGCAGCCTGTAAAAGATTTTTTTTTTCTAAGATTGCTGCTCCATCCATCTCCCCATCAACTCTGACCAAATTTCCTGTCCCTGCTGAAGAAAAGCATGGTGTGTTTGGGGTAATGAGCAGTATTAGTTTTCTGCTACACATAGAATTTAGCATTTAGTAGATTTAGTTGGTCAGGTCTAGACTCAGAAATGTTGTTTGGTAATAAAATGTCTCAATGTACTGAATGACTAGGTTATCATATCAATGCATTTTTTTTCCCTTCCCTCATGGCACAGAGATATTCTAGTCTAGGACCAATGGTGAATTAATCATTCTGGGAGAATGAGGACTCATTTTTACACATGATGTGGCCAACACACTGTGCACTGTACTCAAAACCATTCCAAGGAAATATTTAGATATGCCGGCTTTTCTTTGCTTGTCATTTTTGACCAAGCACTTTATTTTTTTATATAGAAATGATATTTGTCCTATGTATGACCTATTCGTCCTGCTAGTGCTATTCTGCTATTAATATAAAATATATTGTGTTTAGTACATGCAGTTGACACATCCTTGCAATTTAGTTTGCTTTAATTGTTTCCTCACATAGAGAGCAATCATATGTTGCTCTCAGGAGAATGATCCACCTGTTCTTGTTGGAATGTGTCAGCGCTGCACTGATGTGCAATCTGGTGCCTTCCCTTCGAAATCTTAGTCTTGGCAAATACTTGGATAACTTCTAAAAGCTTACTATCCAAGTTGCACTAAACTGTTGTGAAATCAGGTGACTTGGATCAGGATAGATGCTTTGTAGGAAGCTTTCACCTCCTTAGGCTTTTAAAAGATAATTCGATATCACCATAATGTGTAGTTTTTGGCAGTCCCAGCTTTCAGATGTAAAAAACTCTACAGATTTGTATGAAGATGTGAGGCTAGGGCTGATGGTGTTCTAGAGCAGACTGTAGATTCACGACAATCAGTGGCAGATGTTTTAGGTGATTACACTCGCTAAATTAGATCTTCAGGGCTTCAATTAGAACTTCTGCTGAGAGATAGAGGAAGAGAGATGCAAGTGAGATTTACCACATTCATATCAAAGTCACTATCAGAAGGTCTCAGAAAACCCTAACTGTAAGGGCCTTGCTTAGGGGCCCAACAGTGGCATCTGGTACACTTAGCAGTTTAAAGGCTTGAATTCCAATCAGTAATTCAAGCCTTTAAACTGCTAAGGGTACCACAGCCCCTTCGGACATGAAACTAAAAGTAAAGAGGGTAGGAACAGCTCGTTCAATTCAAAAATGGAAAGTAATGTAAGTTCACTGCTTTTTTTGGCATTTAAAAGGGTTAAATCTTTATTTATTTATTTATTTTTTTTACCAAATTTGGAATTAAAAGAAAGCAGCATGAACTGTTATTATAGCTAACCGCGTCATTTCCTTTTACAGCATCAAAAAGACATGACTTTTTATGCTCAGCCCTAATATTTTCATTATTTCATTTCATGATAAAAATTTGATAGCCCTTGATTAACCCTCCTGTCTATTATCATGAGCAGTCTACAATGGAAGTTATAAAAATACATATTAAAACGCAGACTCTGCAAACCTTTTGAGGTCTATCTTATATGCGTTTTTTTAAAAGATTAACCTAAGCGCTGGGATATTTTTAGCGATAAGGAATTGTTTGTCTTGATCACGGTCCCAACTGTAATAATATACCTTACATTAGGTGTTTGACAAGATGCGACCCAGCCAGCAGTACGTTCTTTTCTAATTGAAGGGCAGAACAGAAAGGTTGAGACAGTACATGCTTTATTCTATATACATAAGGCAGCATAAGCAGTATTTTAAAATAAATTCCAATTAGGAGATTGTGAACATGATCAGTAGGCTACATTCATGTCTTGCCATATACCGCTTTTTTAACACTATGCTGAAGTGTGATACATATGCCATATGCTTGGCAGCAGAACCAGACAGTCTGTTGTGCCTTATTATTGCTCAAAGTTAACACAGCGAGAATATGAAGAGCCCTGTGTCAGAGCGGAGCCAGACTATCTGAAAAGCAGCAAATACGTCTCGGTTTATACAAAGTTTAGTTTTAATTGTACACTGAAAAAAAAGGTGAAATATTTATAGGCTCTCGGCTTTCTAAAGACTTGAAATTCTATTCAGAGAAAAACTTTATTCCCTACGTGAGCAAAAGATGAAGTCACAGATATTCTTATAGAGTTAACAAAGGGTCACAATTGACCGTATTAAGTACGTTCTGGACTAGTTCATTAGAAAAGCATAGTCTTTTAGGATCAATAGCAGAATGTGCAAATTTTTACTGTAGAACCTTTTATTGGTTCTCACAAAGGGACAACCAAAGAACCATTAGTAAGAGTTCTACATTTTCTTATACTGTAAAAGATTCATTGATATTTCTTATATTTTATAGCAAATAGCTGTTTAACCTTCAGTAAGGAATGAGTCAATTATAAGGCACTGTTATTCTTCATTATGCATACTTCACCTTTCACCCAACCCATGGTTTTAAGACATGCACAGATGAACTACACCCCCATAATTCTTAATTGGATGAGCAGCTATTGAGTGTCATGATGGATAGAGGGAGAAAATTGTGGAATGAGTGATTGAGGTATGGCTGGCTGGTTGTATCGATGAACGAAATACTGAGAAAGTGAAGCAATAATGGCAGCGAATACATCCATTCATCATATTAACTGTGTGACATTTTTCAGGGTCATCGTCACCGGCTGCATGTTGTGACCATCCGTTTCATTCCAACGTCTGTTTAACTGTGCAATCTGGGGAACTTTATCTGAAATAAGGCATGATTTGCTCTGCCTGGGCATACTGTAGCATTTACAGGACTGTGCAAAAGTCTCGAGCCACCCCTCATTCCTTCGTATTAAATTTAATGTAATTATTTGAAATAAATTAAAGAAAATGGTAACACATGTTTTACTGTAAGTTAAAAATTAGTTGTTTATGTAAGAAACTCAGCAGCAACCACATTTCCTCACTCGTCTGCTCCACTCAATCAGCATTCAGCATCACCAGTATACAAATACCCGGCCTGATCATCTGCAACAAACAAAAACAGTCCTTCAAAACTGCTCTGTGACTCAGTAAAATAAACGAGAGCCAAATATTGCCAAAAAAGTCCTTTATAGAGCCTGGAGAACTTTAGCACAAGTAAACTGTACATTAAATAGGTCTGGATCTTTACAAAGCCAAATATGAAGACATGAGGGTTGGCTCAAGTCTTTTGCACAGTACTGTATATACATGATAAAACTAAGCTTTGTGTTCCATACACTTCTATTATTAGGTTGGTGTTCCTATTTTTTTTTTTTTTTCTGGTTTTTCTAAGTCCTCTTTCTTTTTGTTCTCTGGGGCTTTTTCCCTTTAATCCTTCCCTCACTGTACTTGCATCTATTAGATGTGCATTCATCACTTGTCACTGCTGATCCTCCAGTGGCGCTTGCATACAATGACATTCATTTTCTTATCATCACTGATCATCATGCATGTACTTAAAATGGATTGCATCATAATGCTATATTATTCCCAAAATCCCCCACGATTTTCCTACTT
The DNA here is from genome assembly GCF_024256425.1 of Clarias gariepinus. NCBI lineage: Eukaryota > Metazoa > Chordata > Actinopteri > Siluriformes > Clariidae > Clarias > Clarias gariepinus. The sequence goes on from NC_071104.1 coordinate 10,416,550, forward strand.
CCTCAAGGCAAATAACTCTTTCTGCACTACCATGCCATCAAACATATATACTACACTTCTGTTGTCACTGTTATCTGTGGTTGTACTGCATCTAATTTACATAATGCAGCACCTTTCTATTATACATTACATATTGTGGCGTTTTTATCGCCTGAAAGGATGGTGGAGAGACGAGCGAGCTTATATTGCTGCCCAATGCAAATGGCTGGGAGTATTTTATTTAAGCACACAATCTCACAACACGAACACTGGGCTTAAAAGAAGAACACCCTATCACGCATACCCTGGCTGAAGCCACTAAACCAAACACCTTTCCCCAACACGGTGAACACATAAACAGTCCCTCCCGCAAAGCATGATGGTTATTACCCGAAACCCCGCCCACACCACATTGCCCCCACCCGAGCCGTGACCGTCCCCGGTCACCATGGCGAACTCAGTCCCGCAGGCGCGACGGTGGTCGGCGCTGGCGTTGTGAACGCCGGAGTCTTTTTGCGGGGGAAGGCGGGGCACAGCCCTCTTCCTGAGGCGGACCGGCCTCCACAGAGCTCGATGTTTTGCTGACGTGGGGCTGGTAGGGAGCGAGCCGGTCCCGGTGGAGCACGACCAATCGCGACCGCCCCGTCAACCGCACCCGGTAGACCACATCAGAGAGCTGTGCGACGACCGTGCAGGGGCACACCCAGTGCGACATAAGCTTAGGTGAGAGCCCCCTTTTCCTTCCGGGGGAATACACCCAAATCTGCTCCCCAGTAGCAAAGTCGCGCCCCCGGCTGTAAGTATCGTACACGCGGCGCTGCTTAACCCCGGCGTCCGCCAAGTGTCTACGCGCTAATTCGTGGACACGAAACAGTTTGTCTTTCAACGAACAAAAATAATCCAAACCTGGTTTCGTGGGTAAATCCACTTGAGGCGGGGGCCCGAACACCAGATCCACAGGCGTGCGCAACTCGCGACCGAACATCAACGCAGCTGGCGTCAGTTGCGAGGACTCCTGCACCGCTGTACGATACGCCCAAAGCACGAGAGGCAAATGCTCGTCCCAATCTTTTTGCCGGTTGCTGGTAAGCACGGCGAGTTGGGTGGTGAGTGTTCGGTTGAACCGCTCCACGAGGCCGTCACTTTGTGGATGCAGGGGCGTGGTGCGGGTCTTTTTCACCCCGAGGCGCTCGCACACCGCCGCAAACACCTCCGCCTCGAAGTTACGCCCCTGATCACTGTGCAACTGCTCCGGGGCGCCGAATCGGCTGAACACCTCATCCACCAGCACTCGAGCCGTGGTGGAAGCGCTCTGATCCGGAACAGCGAACGCCTCCAGCCACTTGGTGAAATAGTCCATGGCCACCAGCACATAACGATTCCCGCGATCAGAGATGGGAAACGGCCCCAGAATGTCCACGCCCATACGTTCCATGGGCGCCCCCACCCGAAAGTCTTGCAAGGGTGCTCGCGAGCGCTGGGTAGGGCCCTTCTTTGCCGTGCAGACATCGCATCTGTGAACAAAAAGTTCGCTGTCAGTATGACAACCCGGCCAGTAGAACCGAGCACGCAACCGCCGCAGTGTCTTAGTTACCCCAAAGTGTCCTGAACCCGCGTGCCCATGAACCATCCCCAGCACACATGCCCGCAAAGTCCGCGGCACCAGCAGCTGAAAAGATTCGCCAGCGCCACACGGCCGTTCCCACTGGCGGTAGAGTAAACCCCCCCGCAACGCTAGTCGGTGAAACTGCGAGTGGAGAGCTTTTTCTTCGGGTCCCAGGTGGGCAATGGCGGCATAATCCGGTCTCTGGCCCGCGTTAACCCAACTTAATACCCGCTGCAACGCCGGGTCCTTCTCCTGCTCGACCATTAGCTGATCGCAGTCCATCTGTGGCACAGGCGAAACGACCACCGGCGATGGTTTAGGTGCCGCAGTGACTCGGCTGCACGCCGGCTCGGACGGCCGATTACCGACGGGGGCTTCGGAAGACCGTGCAGGGAGAATGTTCTGATTCACGGGGGTCGGGGTGTGTTCGATGTCGTGACCACCCACACGCTCTTCAACCCGCTCGCAGTGTCGACAACGCTCCTTGCTGCACGGCCGGCGGGATAACGCATCGGCGTTAGCGTGCAATTTTCCCGCTCGGTGCTGAACGGTAAAATGATAGTCCTGCAACCGCTCGAGCCAACGCGCTAACTGCCCCTCGGGCTCTTTAAAACTGAGCAGCCACACCAGCGAAGCGTGGTCGGTCCGCAGCAAGAAGGATTGCCCGTATAAATACGGCCTAAAATGCTTAAGGGCCGCGACGACCGCAAGCAGCTCGCGCCGCGTGACGCAGTAATTCTTCTCCGGCCCAGACAACGCGCGGCTGAAGTACGCAACAACACGCTCTTTGCCCCCGGCAACCTGAGACAGGACGGCCCCCAGCCCCACATCGCTCGCGTCCGTGTCGAGAATAAACGTACGAGCTATATCAGGATATTCGAGAACGGGCGACGTAACCTGAGCTTCCCGTAACCGAGTGAACGCACGAGCGTGCTCCCTGTCCCAGCGAAACGGCTGGTTCTTTCTCGTGAGCGCGTGCAGCGGGCTGGCGATCGTAGCAAAATCCCTCACGAACCGGCGATAGTACGACGCTAACCCGAGAAAGGTGCGCAGCTGCGACACATTTGACGGCTCCGGCCAATTCTGTACCGCGGCAATTTTGGCTGGATCGGTGGCAATCCCTTGAGCGCTAATGACGTGTCCCAGAAAGACAGTTTCTTGCCGCAACAACTGGCACTTTTTGGGATTGAGCCGCAAATTCGCCCGCCGGATAGCTAGAAACACCTCCCGTAGGTTAGCTAGCGCGACCGCAAAATCCTTGCCGTGCACCAATAAATCGTCTAAGTAGACGACACAACGGTTGCGAGGGATCTCTGCCAATACTCTCTCCATCAACCGTTCGAACGTAGCGGGAGCGTTGCAGAGGCCGAACGGCATGCGCCGAAATTGCCATAGACCTTGTCCGATCGAAAACGCGGTTTTGGGTCGTGCTTCCGGGGCGAGCTCTACTTGCCAATACCCGCTACGCAGATCCAACGAGCTAAACCACGCCGAGCCCGCAACGTGTTCTAGCGCATCATCTATTCGCGGTAACGGATAAGAATCTTTGCGCGTCACCTCGTTTAACCGCCGGTAGTCCACACAAAACCGCCACGATTCGTCCTTTTTACGCACAAGTACAACGGGTGAAGACCACGGTCCGGATGCTGGCTCTATAACGCCCGAGTCGGCCATCTCACGCAGCTGCTGCTCGGCTATAGCTCGTTTAGCTAACGGGAGGCGTCTCGGATGTAACCGAACAGGAGCGGCGTTACCCGTATCGATATTGTGCTGCACCAAATCGGTATGCGTGCACTCGCGCTCATCCACTGCGAAAATATCTGCGAACTCGTGCAAAAGGGACTTCACGGCGTCGGTCTGCGTCTGATTTAGCCCTACACTGCTACGCCGCATCAGCTCGGCCATTATTCTCGCTCGGACAGCTACCGGATGTTACATGGCGCGTCCACCGGAAGTTCCGCCCCGCTGGTGCGTGCTACTAACTCGTCCGGCTGCGCTTAGAGCACTAGCAACCTAGCTAAACCGAAACTACCACGCAGAGTCCCGTCTGCGAGATTCAGTACCGCACCCCACCTTTCCAAAATGTCTAATCCCAAGATACAATCATCCTCGATATCCGCCACAAAGAATGGGTGAAAAAGAATGATTGCACCTACTTGTATTCGCACTGTGCGACATATGGATATGTTGGCTAAATAATGGGTTGATTGTGTACATTTAGCTAACCGTAATATATATTAAAAACACCACACTTAATATTAATATAATGCTTTCTTTCAACACTTTCAGGGTTTACAGTTGTCTCAGTTGGGAGAATAAAGTGTGAACCCTTCGATCAAGTTTTTGGTAAAACATTTTTTGCTATTATTTTACCACAGTAAGATATGTTTTTGTGGCGCCTCCGAGTGGCGCAGTGGTAAAGCGCTCGCCCTATCATCTGGAGGTCGCTGGTTCGAACCCCGGGTGATGCTGTTTTCCTCTCACAGCCGGAGGCACAGAGAGAGCTGATTGGCCGAGCTCTCTCAGGGGGGAGGGATGAGAGGTACTTGCGCTCCCACATTAGTCACGGCGCTACAGCCAATCAGGGGCGTCTGTGAGCTCGCGCACACGGAAGGAGCGGCTAGCGCTTTCCTCCGAGTGTGTTACTCCGCCCCTAACGGTGCGTGAGCGAGCAGTTCGAAAAGATGCGATCGGCTCGCGTCACGTGGTTCGGAGGAAACACGGGATAGCTTTCGTCCTCCCGACTGAGTGGTTGTAGTAGCCTTGATGTGTGTGGAAGCCCCCTAGTGACGGGGAGTAATTGGCCACGACTAGATTGGGGAGAAAATCGGGGAAAAAAGAATTGGACAGGACTAAATTTATAAAAAAAAATATATATATATATGTTTTTGTTCTTTAGATTCTAATATCCTTCAATGATGTATTTATTTTGTTCAGTTTTAATCTTTTTGTAGTCATTTAGAAGGGTCTCCAGTGTGCAATGGGTCTCCTGTGACCTCATAAAAGAAGATACCTTAACCTGACTTGTTGCATAGCTCTGAAATAATACATTTGTAGAAGGAAGTTTGAGGTGGGAAAAAGCCATTATCTGAGGGGTATTTCAACTGGAGTAACAGACGCTCTTTGGGGGAGCACCGAGACATGTTTTCCCTTTTTAAAAATTTTCACATATTGTTTTTTTTCCTTTTTTTCTTTTTCTAAACAAATGTCTTCCTCAGAGATTGCAAGTTGTCTCCTTGGGTGGCAACCCCTAACCATGATGTTTCCACTATATCATGCTTCCTCCGAATTCAGGATTATAATTAAACAAGATTTTCCCTTATGCAAAGAATAATATATTTCTTTATACTGTATTTGATCTGTAAATATATTGAATGATTTAGTGTTCTGATATAAATAAATTCACAATATACTAATATATTGTATTTATATATTACAATATATTGAAAAATACATAAATTTCCCTTTTTACACAAAGTCCACAGCATTGTGACAATCTCCCAGTGAAAAGAATTAGTCAAAAAAGATATAAAAATTTTGAAAGGGCAAATTGGTTGCTTGCTGTACCGGCTACATCAGTCTTCTCTTGTCATGGATGTCCAACAAGTTTTTTTAAATTCCTGAAGCTGTTTTGTACGTAATTGAACCCAAAAAAATTTATTGTGGCGTGGGCGGGTCGGTGGCTGACGACCAGCATGCCTTGCGGGAATGTCGGTGTGTTCACCCTGATGGGGAAGGGTGTTTGGGTTAGTGGCTTCGGCCCTGTTTGTGTGTGCGGGAGTGTAACGTGTGAAATGTGCTCTGGTTCAGGCTGAAGCTGAATTGGATGTAGGCTCCTGAGTGAAGGTGCAGCTCATGCCATACCTGCTGTGTACCTAATAAAGTACTCCCAGCCATTGCATTGGGCAGCAAATAAGCTCACTCGTCTCTCCAGCATTCTTTCCGGCGTAAAAACGCTACATTGGTGTCAGAAGTGGGATGGAGAGTAACGGGTTAGAGCGCACTCCGGAGGACCTTCTTAAATTCCAAGCGGGCCGCCGAGTAGCGGAGCGACTACTCCGAAAGAAGTGCTTTCCCGACGGCGCTAAAGCGAGCACACCACGGCAACCAACGCGGAGCGGCGAGGTGAAAATCCCGGCACTGGAGCTCGGGGCGGAGGAGGACGTTGCGCCGGCGCCAGCTACAGCTCCGTGCGCCGTCAGCCAGCGAAGCGACGGCGCGGGTAATAGCAAAAATGACCGCCCGCAGCTCAGTGGTGCTCGGTAGGTGAACCTAGCCGGGGACAGGGCTACCCGTCGCGGCTAGGCCTCGACACCGCTTCCGAGATTCCGCGACGACGCCGAGGCCAGGGACCGCCGGACTACCGCTGCAACGTTTTCAGGCTTGAGGGACAGCGTACACCAGCAGCCGCTAAACTAGCGCCGGGGGGACCTTTGGGAAGCCGCGCTGGGCTTTACATCGGCTGTGTGCTGGATGGCGTCTTACTGTGGGCGCTCGTGGAGCGACGTAGAACCCTCGACGCTGAACATTCTCCCTGTGCAGTCCTCCAGGCTCTCAGCCTCAGGTGATCAGCCGTCTGAGCCAGCGTGCAGCCGAGTTACTGCGTCACCCGCAGTGGCTTCGCCGGTGTCACAGCTGAACCGTGATCCGCCCATCGCCAAGCAGACGGGCCCACCCAGCGCTCGCGGGCACCGCTGCAAGACTTTCGGGTGGGGGCACCTATGGAGCGTATGGGCGTGGACACTTACAGCCAGGGGTGAGATTTTGCTGCTGGCGAGCAGGTGTGGGTGTGTTCCTCCGGAAGGAGGAGGGGGCTCTCGGCCGGGCGTGTGTCTTACTGGGTGGGCCCCTGTACGGTAATAGCTCGGCTCTCCGATGTCATCTACCGGGTGCGGTTGGCAGGGCGGGCACGAGTTTTGCTCCACCGGGACCGTCTTGCGCCTTACCAGCCGCACGCCGGGGAAACATCGAACTCTGTGGAGACCGGACCGCCTCAGGACTATGTTCGCGTTCATCCCTCACCTGCCAAAGGACGCCGGCGTTCCCACCGCCAGCGCCGACCGCCTCCACGCCTCCGAAACAAAGTTTGTCATGGTGACCAGGGACGGTCACAGCTCGGGTGGGGGCAGTGTGGTGTGGGCGGGGCGGCGGCTGACGACCAGCATGCCTTGCGGAAATGTCGGTGTGTTCACCATGATGGGGAAGAGTGTTTGGGTTGGTGGCTTCGGCCCTGTTTGTGTGTGTGCGAGTGTGACGTGTGAAATGTGCTCTGGTTCAGGCTGAAGCTGAATTGGATGTAGGCTCCTGAGTGAAGGTGCTGCTCATGCCATACCTGCTGTGTACCTAATAAAGTACTCCCAGCCATTGCATTGGGCAGCAAAAAAGCTCACTCGTCTCTCCAGCATTCTTTCCGGCGTAAAAACGCTACAGTATTAAAACATTTTGGATTTAACTAAACACCATTCAGCTACTTCATTCCCAATTGTCTGAAGGTTGAGTGGTGGTCTTGAGCTTGCTTGTCAGCTGATGCTTATTAATGATGTGGTGCTGATGGAGACTTTGAAACCCTCTCCTGCATTTTCTTTGTTGAGTTTCTCGTTCTCCTCGAAGGTTTCAAGGGTGGCATGCTTCTGAAAAGAACCCAGTTAAAGTGTATATAATTACCAAGATAACCTCTCCACAAACAAACATATTGGTCTTGATTTATAGAATATAATTAACTGATGTCATTAAAGTTACATGTTCTGGTAAATACTGTTAAACACTGAACAGTCAATAATAAAATTACTGGTTTGCAAAAACTGATCATGCTGTAACATTAACTTACAATTTTTCTTAAAAAGAAAAGGTCAAAAGTAACTTAATACAGTGAAACCTTGGATTGCGAGTAACACGGTTTGCAAGTGTTCCGCAAGACAAACAAAGATTTTTTTATAAATTTTGACTTGGAAAATTAACAAATCTTGGTTTACGAGTACTGATTACCATGTATCACGCATGCGCTTCTTGTTTTGACACAGAATGTCACGTGATCACAACTAAGCCAACAGTTTTTCACTTGCGCTGCGGAATTGTGGGTAATTATCTCCCCTGCTTAGTTTTAGTACGCGTCTCTTACTGGTATAATCAACATCCATGCACACATGTGCTGTTTACCATAACACTGTGACCACGTGGGTGAGCGTAAAACATATTTTATTTTGTGTCTGTATGCGTGTGTGTACATCGCGCATGTACTGTTTATTATACCTCGTGTGTGTGCGCGCATGTAAAGCAAAAGCAAGTCTCATTAAAAAGGTTAAAAATCTATTTTATCCCTCTGCTTAAGGCTCAGCCAGCTCTTTGCCTGTGTGCGCACACGTCATTGGACACATTGTGCCACACACACAGACCCCTCCTACTTTCGCTTTCACAGACACACACAAACTCTTTCTCTCTGCTCTACACAGAAACACTCCTCTGTCATGATTCTTTTCAAAGGTAAAGTGCAGGTTATTTTTTTTATTTTTACTTTACAGCAGTGATTCCGTTAGTGTGTTGCTCAATCGAGTGTTATTATAGAAATTTTTTGTTTATTTTTCAGCGTTTTCGTTGTAGGCGTGTGTGTAAAAAGAGTGGAGAAAGGGTACCTGTGTAAGAAGGGGGAGACGGGGGCTTACTTTAGACTCACACACAGCGCCTGTGTGCACAAATAAAAGAACACTTATCTGTATGGATTTATTTTTAATTTTTACAATCTTTTTTTTAAAGGTAAAGTGCAGGTTGTTTTGTTTTGTTTTTACTTATATTTTGTGTTAGTTATTTTTATGTATTTATTTTTTGGACTGTGGAACGAATAATTTGAGTTTCTATTTTTTCTTATGGGAAAATTCTATTTGGTTTATGAGTGTTTTGGAATACCAGCCCGCTTCCAGAACGAATAATGCTTGTAATCCAAGGTTCCACTGTATGTCAAACCACACTGGTTAACTTAGGACCAGCCTAAAAATAATAATACTGTAACAAGCTGACTGATTTTTACCATTAAAAAACAACATATAAAAAAACAAAACAACTTTCAACCTCACAAGCGTTGCTTACCTAGACATGCTAATCCACATGCTAAACCACCCACAGGTAGCATTTAAATTCCTTTTGTAATTTAAAAACAAATGGAAGTTGTGTAATTGTCAGCTAAAATATACTACATATACTACACTTTTTTTTTAAACACAGACTATGTGGTTTTACCTTTAACATTCTGACTCCTTGTCAATAATAAGAAAATAATAAAACCCCACCCTTACCGTCAGCTTTGTCTTCTTTTTGGTCATCTCCATTTGATGTGCGGCAGGCAAAGTAGGTGGTGTGCTTAATAATAAAGCCACCTATAGGTCTGGATGAATGATGGTTTTTGCTGCCTGGTGGTGCCCTGCACTTTTCTCTAACACACTGGCCACTTAAACATTTGTAGGCTTAGAGCATGTGTGGGAGAAATTGTGGGAAACTATGTCTTTATTAGAATCTACATGTACTGTAGGCTTAATTGGTTTGGCCATGAGAAAATATTGAACATTAAGTCATAAATGTATAATCAAAAATAGGTTTGGCCCTTAATGATAATTGTATACCGAAATCACTGAATACAACCATAATCTCATTGCTTCACTTATATACAAAATAAAATGTATTCTGTATATTGTATTTTAGTTCTTTATTGGTAATGACATTTATACAGAATGTAAAGTTAGTTTGCCATTTTAATGAATTCATTTGGGTGTAGTACACATTTGTAAAATGTTAGCCATGTTAATCAACTAGGGACACCTGGCTGTACTGTACATTAATAAAACTAGTGGTTGGATAAAAAAAATAATAAAACTAGATTTTAAAATAAAACATTTATCTATTACAAAATAATTTTGTAATGAAGTTTAGTCGTTACCAACCAACATCTACATCTTCGTTGAACACATGGTGGATTAAAAGGGAAACCTCCTTGGGTACTTTTTTTTTTTTTTTTTTTTGCAATTCTAAAGCAGAAAGTCTAAATAATTTGCACATTGCAGTGTTTCCCATAGGTGTGAAATATACCACCGGGTAGTAGCCAGCGGTGGTCTACTATACACCTAACAACAAATATATATGACCTTTAACACAATATTTAGATTTATTTTATTTTATATTAATTTAAAATTTCAGATCCAACCTACTAACCCTCCCCTCCATCTACCCGTATGTGAAGAGTAAGACGAAGTACATAAAAAAGTACAAAACACTCTTTCGTGTAGATGGCACTGTCTGTCCGAGAACCCTAGCCCTTAAGCCCCAAGGAATTTTTGGTCATTTCTTTGCATTATTATGTTTTAATAAATATATACAGTAGGGGTCAAGAATGAGTTCATAAGAGGGACAACCCATGTTAGATGTTTTGGAGATAAAGTCCGAGAGGCCATTTGAGGTGGTTTGGACATGTTCAGAGGAGAGATGGTGAATATATCGGTAGAAGGATGCTGAGGTTAGAACTGCCAGGCAGGAGGTCTAGAGGAAGACCAAAGAGGGAATTTATGGATGCAGTGAGAGAGGACATGAAGTTAGTTGGTGTAAGAGAAGAGGATGCAGAGGATAGGGTTAGATGGAGGCAGATAATTCGCTGTGGCGACCCCTGAAAGGGAACAGCCGAAAGACAAAGAAGATACAGTAGAAGTCAGGATTGTGCAATAAAGAGTACCATTTTTTTCAACACAACCTAGGCAATATAATGGACTCAATTTTGTTTCATTTTAACTAACTATACATACATTACTAAGCAAAAAAATTTAATGGATCATATGGGCAAAAAAATAAAACAAATTTATAAGATCATGTGCGACCATATAATAATAATAATAAGAAGAAGAATAAGAAGAATAAGAAGAAACAGATGAAGTATGCATACATTAACTATGTAGTCTAAAATAAGGTGACGCGTAATGAAAACCTTTTTAAAAAGTAATAATAAGTTTAATTCTACATGACATATCAAAAAACCCAAATGCACAGTTTACAAGCACTATCTACTTTATGTGTGTATCTCTGAGATTTAGAGGTAATGAGCCATATTTGAGGCAAATTTGAGAAGGTTGAGAAAATGACTAAAAGCTCATTTAAGTCTCAAAGACAGCTAATTTTTGTCTAGGTTAAAAAAAAAAGAGATTCACATAAGATCCCATCTTGGAGTCTCCTTAATCTGAGCATACATACAAAGTAAAATTGTGTGTATAATTAGTAAACATGCATAAAGTTAAAAAGAAAAAAATTCAGTATATAATTGTTTTTGTCTGCATTGCAATATACAGTATATATCTATACATGGTCCATTCATATATTGCAATATATTAATTAATATAAGAACTATTTTTCCATATATGGTAATGTATTATTTAATATATTGCATAATGTTTTACAATATATTGCCATATATTTTTAGATAAGGGTTATGAGTTAGTGATGCAAAAATCTTAGTAATTCCAAAGGTTTTTTTTTTTTTTTTGAGGATTTGATCTACAGTTTAATTTAAAAAGAGCTACCACTTGTAGAGAATTTTTAATACAGGGCTGTGAAACCTGTCAAGTGCGAAAGTGTGTGAGTTAAAAGACAGAACTTGGAGGTGGCTCTAGATGATGAATGAATGTTCCTTATTAGTGTGAAGATACATAAAAAAATAAAATCCTTAATGCCCTACTTCTGTTAGATTGACAAACTCCATTAGGGATAGGTCGTCTGCATAGGTCATGTTTGAGGCAAAACATAATTGTGTTAGTGCTCACAAAAATCATTATGCTGGACCTCAATTTGGCAGCGTAATCTGAACACCTGCACTAGCCTTTTGCAATTCACACATCCTTTTCCTCTCCAAGCAACTGTCTTCATACATTTACAGAACCTTGGCAAGTCTTCGACCCAAACCTGGATGGTTTTTGCTGGACCAGTTGTCTCCGCTTGTGAATGTGTGTGGATGGATGGAGTCTGGACTGAGCCAGTCCTTCTATCTTCTGCCACAATTGTTGATGTGATTTCAGAAAACCATGTTCTTTTTTGCTTAAGAAAAAGGTAGAGTTGTAAATGTGTCCAAATAAAACCAAGGCAAAGATGAAGAGATTGTGTTACCTGAACCTAAGCACCCACCTACCAAGTAGGGATGACAGGACAGAAATTGTATTCTCCTAAAATTTTTTTTTTTTTTTTTAGCAGCACCTTATTGCTGCATACCCTCTTAAATGCCATGGAAGCTGTAACATTTTTGTTATGCTTTCTTTTTTATTAACCACCAGTTACGTCCAGGGTCCGGGTTCGATTCCCGGCCAGGTTCGATTCCCGTCTCTGTGTGCATGGAGTTTGCATGTTCTCTCCGTGCTCGGTGCGTTTCCTCCAGGTACTCCGGTTTTCTCCCACAGTCCAAAGATTGGGCTAATTGGGGTTACAAAATTGCCCACAGTGTGTGGATGAGTGTGTGTATGGGTGTGTGCTCTGAGATGCGATTGGCACTCTGTCCAGGATGTATCCTGCGTCGTGTCCTGGGATAGGTTCCAGGTTCCAGGTCCCTGCGACCCTGAATACAGAATAAAGTGGTATCGAAGATGAGTGAGTGATATTTAAGATAAGGGTAGGCTCAAGACTTTTGCACAGTACTGCATAAGATACATGATAAAACTAAGCTTTATGTTCCATACATTTCTATTATTAGGTTGTTCTTATTTTTCCTTATTTTTCCTGTTCGTATTTTCCTTACCCATGCAGTAAGAATGACAGGCCAGAAATTGATTTTATCCTCTGATTGTAACTAACACTATTGTATAACATGATGTGTGTATATACATGTATATATAATAATAAAATTATATATATATATATATATATATATATATGTATATATATAATTTTATTATTATTTATTTTTCCCCCACATATTAAAACACTCCATGCTCCTCAAGTATTTTATGTTTAAGCAAAACTAAATCAATGTGCATATTGTGCTTCATCAGCAATTTTCTATGAGTTTATCATGAACTCATTTCTTTAAGTGTATTGCTACTGATTTATGCCATCTTCTTTCATGTTCCACAGTAGGCACCCAGGTTTATGTGATTTTTATATAAATGCCTTAGCATGCATTTTACTGTACAGTATACCTTTATTTGGTACATTGTAGTAGTTGTCTCTGTTTGTCTGCAGGTATTTTTTTTGCCTGTTTTGGAAAAGTTCCTGTGTCCCTTTAAGGAATTTTATTGTAACAGACTCGGTTCCAAGTCTGTTCCCTCTAGTCCACTCCCTTCCTCTTGGAGAGATAGAGCCCAAGTGACAGTTGGATAGGATCTTATCTGGAAGAAGTGCAGAAATGAATCTAGTCCTATGTCTTCCAAGAACATGGTTTGCCCCAAAAAAAAAAAAAAAAAAAGTTGGCATCTGCACCTGAGCTCACTCAATCGGGGAACGAATGTCGTTGATGCCAAATTTATTCTTTCCAAACTTTAATTGGATTAATTGGAAATCCCCTCAAAAATGAATGAATGTAGTATTACCAGAGATCTCCCCCTAGAGAGGGCAGAGAGAGAGAGTAAATGGAAACACTTCCTGGGATTTAGCCAAAATTAGGAAACTGCCTTTGTTTCTACATTTGGCTTGAAACAAATGTTCTTGGCCTAAACAGCCTTTACCATTCTAAAAAGCACCATGTGGCCCAAAACAAATGCTGGACTTTATCTGATGACATAATAAGCCAGAATTATTCTTTATATTTGTCTTGTTAATTATATTCGAAACTGAAATCATAGGTCATTTTCTGGAGCGACTTGAATAAAACATGCTCTAATTGCTTCCTAGTGGAGCGAGTGAAGTGAGAATGTTGGCGTGATTCCTGAGTTTCATTTCGTCTGGTTATTGTTTTGTTACCTTTGCATCCATACCGACCTGTCAGGCGTAAGGAAGCCAAAGAGGCGTTTGTGTAATAATTAAACACTGTTTATACCCAGTTTGGATGATCTCAAACAATACCCATTATGTCATTGTCAAACACTTGATATTTAAACAACTTCGGCTAGCTTTCGCATTTTTATTACAATCAGAGTTCATATTTTCTTTGCACCATTTGTGTAAAGGAGAATCACCTCCGTCGAAATGGCTGCCCGTGTGCTGTGCAAACAAAAGATAGCAATCACGGCCAAATTGTCTGCGCGCTGAAGTTTTTTTTTTTTCTTTTTCCCTCTCTCTCTCTCTCTCTCTATCACGCTGCTTAGTAATCAGATAATTCACTCAAACATGCTGCAGTGCCATGCTAACCTGCTAACCTTCCCACAGGGCTCAGCAAGAGTAGCGGTGATTTCTCTCCTTGCTTTTTTTATATATATATTTTTTAAAGGCTGTAGGAGGGATGTGTGCAGAATGTTGAAGTGACTTAAGACCCACTGAGAAAGCAAGAGGATTGAATTACGGTTAGTGAACCAGGTGGAGAGAAAACAGAAGGAGAGGTAATGAGAGAAAATAAACTGCATTATTGGTCCACCTGCTAGGACAGGAGATGAGAGTAAAGATGGCAAGAGGAAAGAAAGGAAGGCGGATGGGTGTAGAGTATCCAATCTTTTTTTTTTTTTTTTCACAGTCAGTAAAGCATGAGGCAAAGGAAACTTTCTTCACTAATTACACCAGAAGTCACAGGACATGTATTATTAGCAACAATTTTCTTCCGAACGGCTGTCGGTTCAGAACAGCATACTTTTGGATTTGGTCCCAAACCGATTGTCACGTTAGCATTAGATAAACATTGCCAGTTTTACTACTTGTAGGACATTTTCTTTCAGGCAAGATGGCCATGCCCAAGGGGTTACTCAAAGTAGAGCCTGGTCTCAGGAGTAAATTTTACAAATCGTTATCATTTAAGCCATAATCTGAAAGTTTAAACATCTGCTATTTTCCCTTGCTCCATAGCACAGGGACTCTGCATACCAATGAGCTGGCCGCTAGTTGGGAGAACATGTAGAGCGGCTTCTGTGCGGGATTATCCGTTTAAAGTGCGCCTCTTGGACTTGATTTCAATCAGTTTGCGAAGTTAATCAGAAAGAGGCAAGATCTCGATGCATGAGCATGCCTCAGGTGCCTCTGTGTGCCCCGTGCCTGCATTAGCTTAATCTCATTCATCAATCCACCAGCCAAAGAGCCTCCCTCTGGCCAGGACAGAGTGAGCGAGCGAGTGAGAGAGAGAGAGAAAGAGAGAAAGAAGCTGAATGTATGCTATGTGCAACCATAATGGAAATGTAGAGTAAGGTAATGGAACACTCCACATTATCTGTACAGATATTGCCCCATGATCTGTGATAATAAACCTTCTCTACAATTCGACTTGCCAAGATGGTGGGGAAGAAGGAAAAAAAAAAAAGCAAAAGGGGGGAAAGGCATGAATCAGCCCTAGAATTATGGGTCAGAACAAAAAGGATGCTTGGCAGGAAGTAGAGTGGGGGATATAATTGCTACTGCACCATTTCTGAAAAGGCTATTGAAAATGCCATTCTGTGCCACGCTGATTGGCTCCACCACCCCCCCACAACGCACTCTCTCTGGTTGGCCGTATTCTAAAAGCATTGAGCATGGATGGCTTTTTAGCAGATGCTGTGAATAGTTTGCATGGCAAAATAACAAGGTAATTAGGGTGTTTGCAAGTGTGGAAGCTAGCCGCACTGAGAAACCGAGCGCAGTGGCAGCTAGCGCTACAGCCACAGTCGCGTAGGGTTTGTCCAGACCTGACAGCCTAATTGGCAGAGAAAGGAAACGGGCGAGGATGGATATCAATCCTTATTGTGTATTTGATTACAGCAAAGCACTTTAATGATGCTTCCATCCCTGTCGTTAGGCACATCTATGTTCTCTCTATTTTTGGGTTTTGGCCACATTGGGAAAGCAGTATGGATGAAGAAGGTAGGAGAAACAGACATGGCGCTCATTTAGTTATGGTAGTGACCTTGCCAATAATTTTTATTAGGGTATCAGGTGCAGTTGCAGTTCTTAGAATTTGCAGGGTAATCAATAACTTGAGCATCTCATACTTTACAACACAGCACTCGCTTTTACGATTTGCCACTCGACGCTTTATCCACTAATACGTTAATAACTTAATTGCCAGTGGTGCTTTTGCAGTGGATGCTGGCTGCCAACGCAGACACAGGCCAACGTTTTAGACCCATAATTGTTCATTAAGGTCTTATCTGTTCCAGCTTCACAGTAAAAGCCATATCCAGGTTCTGAGCATATCAGTAGTCTGAGTGTGTCTTTTACACAAGATCAAGTTCTGCTGATTGCAGTGTCTCTGCATCTTCTCACGCCCCTCGTCAAGCCATCAGGACATCGCTGTCTTCCTGCCAACTCATCTGTCAGGCATCTGAAAGCATGCACTCTTCCTCAAGTGCACACTCAGAGAGAACCTATGCTGCTGATAGAGCAGATATATTATTTACAATGCATTAGATGTTAGAACATTATGTTTTAAAGGTTGCTACACGAGACAGAGCTATGCATCATACAGTTTTTCAGCATCCAGTCATTCATACTGCCTTGTTTGTGCAAGGTCCGTTCTTCTCTGGATGAAGTTAAGGAGTGTGACAAACTACTTCTTGGTTTTGGAAACCTTTTTAGGACCATTGCAATTTCTTTTTGTCTTTCTCTATATATGATGTTATAGTCCCGATTGTGGTACAGAATCGCAGTGAGGTTCAGCTGTGTACTTGATAATGGCAATTCTGAATGCCATTCTCAAATTTTCTTCATTCTCTAATGATCTTGGCGACCGCTCATGTAACACAACGTCTAAAAAGAAACAGATGTCAAATGCTGGGTAATGTGGAGATTGGGTAGCTCATAACAAATTACCATGGATTATGACACGGCCGCTTTTTGGAAAACCTCCGGATCAATGAGTTCTTGTAATGCAAGCCTTTGCTAATGCCCCGAATTATTTTCACTTTGTCTCACGGCTCCTGTGCTTTATGTAAACAATGGGGATACTGCAGAAACATGCACACTCTTCCATATTTCTTCTTCCTTTACAAATAACCTGTTCTCCCATGAAAGGAAAAAGAGCGAAAAATAAGGAAAAGGAATTAGAGCAGCCGCTTTCAATCAGGCGCAGGCGTTGTGATTAGGCCTGTCACGTTTGAAGAAAAGGGGGAAAAGCGTAGCCTGGTGCTCATTAGGCCGCTGTTTTGATTCGGATTGAATCTCGAGACTCGGTTCTATTGTCACTCCGGATCGTATGACCTGCGTAAACACGTCTAATCAGGGCGCAGCACAGCAGCTAAACAAGACATGGCATCTGCCTTGCGCAAGAGCGTAACCAGAGCCAGAGCTAACATTCTCTATGCTGTGTGCTGCATTGGGTCATGTCCCTATAACAACTGGTAAACGTCAGTCCTCACTGCTAATTTCTTTTTCTTTAATCTAAACCTTTTTAAAATTCTTTAAAAGGCAGGTTGTTGTTTTCTTATTTCACCTTTGAGTCAGTCGAGGACCACCCAATCAGGGGCAAAACTGGTTTTTAACTCCACTTGCCAATTCTGGACAGACTTGTTCACACGCACACTAGTTTTACCCCTTATACGGTTCTACAGCGGATTAAATCTTGCCTACGGCTACATTGCCATGTTGTTCAATTCAGATTTTTTTGGTCAGATTGAAGTTATGTGCCATAACAGTTCACGTTCATAATTAATAGTGACTTTTATTTGACTTTGATGTGGACGCATCTGTTGTGTAAAACGACATGCATTTTAATCAATGGATGCAACTTTATCAAAAATCCGCTTGGAAAGGAATAAAGCCAGATGCCCCGATTTAGCTGTTTCGGCAGCCATCACTAGGTCTGTTAGAAGATCCCTGCGTTGCTGGTGATGACTGACGTCAGCGAGCGTCTCCCATGCGTGAGCATAAATTTTGCTCAGCCTGTTCTCGGATGACCTTGTATTGGATATATACTGTGAATAGATGTATCTAAGACCACATACAGTATGAAGGTGACTCAGGTCTAATCTGAAATCAAATTTCACATTAGGAAAAAAAAAATAATTTGTTACTTCAGGCTGGTAATGTGTCTCAGAACAGTGCAGACGGTGACAATACGAATGTATTTACGCACATACTGTGTGCAAAATGTTCTGTCTTTTTATAATATTTAGTACATTTTAAAATGCAAGCTTTAGGTCTCATTAATTAAACTGCTTGGGCAGTACATGACAGATCTGATGATACATTTAATTTTTTTTAAGTTTTCAGATAGTTCATAGTTGAGCAATCTAACTAGTCATCTTGCAACAAGACTGTATTGGGGTTTTGAAAGTAAGGAGTAGAAAAGACAGAAAGAAGGAATGGTGGAGCGAGAGCAGGGTTAGAACAGATTAAGGGGTGTAAAAGTGATGATTTTGGAGCCAGGTGATAAGTGAGGACTGTGTGAGTAGGGGATTTTTTTTTTCTTTCCTTCTGAGGAAAGGTGAAACAATTTGTTGAGAAGTAGGGAGATTGAGAAAGATGGAAGTGAAGAATGAAAGGAAGGGAGGAGAAAGAGGTCTGTCATTATGTGGAAATGAGTTACACTTCCCTCCCACTGCATAAATAACACACCTGCCCAAGCCTGGGAATGTGGAGTTCTTTATTAATGCTCTCTAAGTGCGGAGATTAAAGGATGATGTCCTTCTGGATACTTCTGGGGAGATACATTTGAAGACAAGGGTCATTTGTTAGATGGTTATGTAAGGTCATGATATTTCCACAGCACTTTGTATGCATTTACATTAGACATTATTTAACGTATTTTAAACAGGCCAGTCTCTACCACTATGTATTAATACTTAATGAGAACCAAAGTTCAGCAAGTATTAAACTTTTTTATGTTTTCAAAAAAGGAATGAAATAATAAGCAGAGCCTATGTATTATGGATGACTTCTCATTTTCTTTTGCAACCACCAAAATGTCTTTTTTTTTATATCTAAAATTAGTATAGTTTTACCCTTTACATCCTTCATGCAAATAATTATAACTAACCATACAATTAATAAAACTGCATTAGCAAGTCAAGACTTAATTTGCTTGTAATTTAAATGAGTCTTACCATATTGTGTTACATATTACAGCCCCAATCATGGTTTGAAAAGAAGAGGTTTAGGCATTCCACTCTGTTATTTATAACTTGTTTAGGTTTAAATACATTAGTGCTGAATGTGTCATACGAAGCATTCGAGATCAGAGTTAGAGTTTAATAGGATATGTGTTTGACTCAAACCAAGACTTTTGATTGTTCAGAATAGCAGAACACAGATATGAGAGTAAAAACTCTATTTATTTTTCTATATAATGTCTTGCTCCACTAATGCACTTATCCCAGTGATTCACTAGTACTTGCCATCAAGTTAGAATTCTAGATACATCAGAAACGCTGGTGTCCCTAGAACCCCTTCAATGGTTCAAACATGTGGAATTGGCTCGGAGTGAGGTCAAGACTGCATTTAGGATGTGCATCTGCAAGATGGTAATAAGTTAGCTATCGATTTTCAAAGTGTTTCACTCTCTGGTTGCAGTGGGTCCGGAGCCACCTTGGCCGGGATCGTCATTCACAGACAAACGCCCTTCTTTAAAACGTTTGCACCATTCAATTATTTTACTGCAGCTAAAAGTCTCATCACTGGACCATGCTGGAAATTTCCTGTAAATCTTAATTTTACACCTTTATTCATGAGAAATTTCATCACCGTCCTGGATTGACTTTAAACACCTCTTGTTTGTCCTGGACTCGTTCTAATGGTTAATTTTTGCTTAATAACAAATTGTGATTTCTCATAAAATATGAGTACCTATATAAAGACCATATAAAGTTTAAACTCCATTTAATTATTTATGTGACTTCTGATGGCAAATGATTGCAGTAATTTAAAAGTTTCATAACAGCCAAGGTTGACCACTTATGCAATCACATATTTTATGGTTTTCATTCGTAAACAATTTTGCAAACAATATTGCCCCCAGCCCAGCATGTCAGTGTTATACACTTTTTATTGTGTAGATTTGTGAGAGAATTTCAATTAACTCCATACCTTTAATTAATTCCCAAATTTGATTGTTCAGGAGAATTTAATTTGCTGTAAAACATTGTGGCTGTACCGAGTAGTGCCAACTGGAAACAAATTGCAGGTACATATTTATGCACTCATTAAAATGTGCTATTTATTCACAGTTTTTATAGTAACTAAATTGAAAAGACTTGTTTGGTGGATGCTTAGTATAATTTAATGTAGCTAAGTAGGTAGATGCTGATTTGCTGAAAAGAAAACAATACAAAGTGCTCATTTTTTTCTTCTATAAAAATAGTGCTCTGTGATTTTAATTGCATTCGCTTGGTGCATTTTGGTTTCAGAGTTTTGAACCACCCTGTTTGCACATAAGGTATGTAAGATTTATTTATAGATCTGACATGTTATGGTTCTGTACAAAAAAATAAAGAAAATAAAAAGATAATAACAAAATTACACTGTTAAAGATAGTAAGTATAAAGTGAAAGATAAAATACCCCTGAGGGCACAAATACTGTAGAAACAACATACAACACGGACGCAAGATCATAAAATAGAAACCAATGTTGTCACCCATCAGCCCTGTTTAAACACCTGCCTGTAGAGATAAGGTTTGAAACCAGACTTTGAAACAGAAATAAGGGAAGCTTGCCTAATTGCCCTTGGAAGTGGGCGCCACAATCTAGACGGAAACGTGCTTACTTTTCATTTTTAACCATGTCCCAATATAACAGCTAGCTAATTATATAAGGATGACCTTATTGGTCGGTGCACGTAATTCTCTAATATGTGTTGATCCATTTAGGGCTTTAAAAATGAATAGTGGTACAGTACATAAACAAGACTTGTTTTCGTATTGTCTTGGGTTTAAACAAACTAATTAGATTTTTTCAGACGTTTGTGACATCAAATATGTGAAACATGGCAGCTTGTGCTGTAAAAGAAATACACTATCTGAAGGGTAATTTGGTTGCAGCATTAACAGGATATTTATTTAACATTTGCCGACTTCACCGCACTAAGTAATGTAATGTATTCCCCATGCCCCGCTATGCATCATTTGCTCAGATATAATACATGTGTAAAGTCAGAGTTTACTGTTCTTTAATCGGATTCACTGATGCATTACAGAATAAAAATGCACTATAAATTACATTCAAATCAGTCTGTTCAAATACCCATGTTAGTGATCAGTTCTTTTTAATTATGACATGCATAAATGAATATTGTCCGTAGAGGTAGAACCCAGTGGTTCAATTAAATCCTAATTCCCAGACTATTCCCACCACACACCTATTGTTTCCTGGATGCTACTGTAGGTCCAACCTGACACTGATTAGGACAGAAGCTGACAACTTATGAACTCTGTTTTATTTTATTTTATTTTTTTTATATGATGTGATTATTTTTTGCTAAATTACTACAAGAAAGGCTCAGCAGTTAGCGTTGATGCCCCATAGCTCCCTGGGTGTGCAGATCGATCCTGAGCTCATGTTACTGTGAGTTTTGCGGGCATGAACCAGAAGACCATCATTTTATCCTGCAGATCATCATTAATACCACTGCTGTGCCATGCATTTGTCTGTGTTGCATATCAGTGTATTTCTGCATTATTTAAAGGTGTGAAAGCCATTTCCATTCACTTACTGTATTATGCATCTAGTAAAGTGGCAGAGTGCCAGATCTCCCTGTCTAAGCACCATCGCATTATAAAGGCTTCGGGCTTTAAATGACTTTTAGTGTTTAAGTGATGCAAGGTTTTATGTTTTTTTTTTATTTTTTTTTTAATGAATTTCTAATTGCTTCTCGTGTGATGCTTCAGTTTTCTGTTAATGCACAGTGTCATCACAGCACATACCAAAGCCTGTATGATTAGCCCTCAGGGTCTGATCTATTTTCATTTAGTCTTGTTCCAAAAAGAAGTCATCAGAAGGAAAATATCATCAGTTCACACAATCATATCACACATGGGTAATGTTTTTATTCATTTATTTGCTTTTGTGATAGCTAATACTACATTTGCATTTTTTTTTTTTTTGTAAACTTCTCATATCCAACATTTCTTTTTTTTTTTTTTAATGCTGGGAAACACAGACCTTGACCTCGCAAAAGTAAGGTGATGTATCACACCTGCAAGGACTGGCCTAGAAGCTTTCCTCTCCGATTATAACATGTACTGAGCACCCGTGTAATGTGTCAGTGTTTTTTCTCATTGTTGTCACAGTGATTGCACACTCTAATATTACATTCAGCCGTCTTTAGCTTTGATTACGGCACACAATGTGGTGGCCAAATCATGTGTGAAAATGATTCCTCATGCTCCCAGAACGACAAATCTTTCACAGTGAACGCGGGAATAAACCTCAGGGAAAAAAGTCATCAGCTCACTATTTTTTAACATAACATTGCTGAGCCTAGACCTGAGCAACTAAAGCAACCCCAGATCATAACGCTGCCTCCACAGACTTGTACAGTGGACACTATGTGTGATGGGTGAATCACTTCATGTGCTTTCCTTGTTTCTCTGACACACACATCATTCTAACATGGGGTCAATCTGAACTCATCAGACCATAAGACCTTTTTCCATTGCTACAAAGTCTATTCATTTATCTCCATAGAAAACTGAAGCCTTTTTTTATTATTATTTAGTCCCACTAAGTGGTTTTCTTATGGTCACAGGTTGTTTAGTCCCATTCCTGTGTGTCCTATTTTGTGTGTGGAAATGTTCTTACTTTAATTGATAGACATTAAATTATTTTATTTTTATTTGAGTATATGAATCAATTATGTTGAAAATGTACAACAGTTTTGATAAATAAATAAATAAATGAATTAAAACACAATAAGGAATATACTGCACCTGAGATTAATTTTCTCATCAATTCAATAATATTAAAAAAGGTTGAGAGTCTTTTTTTTTTTTTTTTTAGTTTTTATTCAGCTCAGCATTTTCAGTTCACAGAATGAGTGGGCAAGGGCATTTCACCCTTTGGGGGCCATGGCACTAAAGGACCTGCCACCCATTGAGGACAATCTGGTGCAGGCAGTCTGCTGCCAGAGGAACAGAGGGTTCCAGGAATGAGGAAGAAAAATTAGAAACTTAGTAATGAAATGAAGTTCCCACTTTGATGTGCAGCAGAAATCATTGGCAGCATTTAAACACAAGCCCCATTGTTATATCTTCATTTCAATGATCTCAGTTCAGACTAAAGTATAGAAAAATAATGGCTGAGTAATTCGGTTGTTCGTTGACTAAATTTTCTTTTATTTGCATTTTGTTTGTGTAATTTGATCTCCTTCTCTTTTACTTTACTTAACTTCACTCCTGTCTGACGGCAGAAACAGTTTACCCATATTATTTATTTAGTCCCTCAGCCTCACTCTGAGCACTTTTTCTCCTCCATTTAGTGTTCTGGTCCATAAACGGCGCAGGGCAGTATATTTGCAGTGTTTTGTTAAGAAAGAGAGAAACTCCATTACGTGCACATAAGAGACGGTGATCAGATTTTCCATTATGCCCCTAATAGTCTCGCGTGTTCTCCAAACAATTTTTAACTCGGGAAGGCAACCTTGAAAATATGAGGCCGGGTGTCAGTTAATAGTTTCATATAATTAAAGCGGTACTGAAGCATGAGTGGGACAGAGAGTTTTGTTTTGTTGTTTCCTTCTGTGTAAAGCAATTAACAAAGATAAACAGTTCCTGATGATAAATTCTTACAAAAGATAGATTTTATTGTTTGTCTAGAGTTTAAAAGTTTGCCAAGGTTGCACTTGTCCCCTCTGGTGTGTAACTGCTAAGATAATGCATTTGAGATTAATGTCTCTCAAGGGAGAATTCATTTGGTGGCAAAATGAGCAATTACAAGTCTTGGGTCAAAATTAATCCTCAATTAATTGATGGCAGTTATTAAGTCTTATCATCAAACTTGATGTTTTTGCCATGGGGTGTCAAGAAAATTCTGTAGTAAGCTCATTTCTTTCAAATATCTAGGTTTTGATTTTGTCTCAGAAGCCTTTGCTAACAGGGAACTTTTTTTGTACTTAACGGGAGTAAGGGGTTTATAAATGCTTTTTAGGGATCTTTTTCTAGGGCCATATAAGTAATACTTGAAAGTCAAATATATGACTTTAAAAAAACGACTCTAATATTTAAAATCATTTTAACTGTTTTAGAACAATTTATAATGATATGCTGAAATATTATTGAAGTCTTCCAGTTTGTAACATTGTATATTATGTGAAGAATATTGTACCTTTATTTTATCTGAAAATTTAAATAAAGAAACAAAAATAAATTAACTGAGTGTTGGTATAATCACACTTTAATTTTAACAATATTGCAGTTATCCATTATACCCTCTGTTTGTATTTATTTTTAATATAATTTCGATACCAAAAAGTTTGAGAATAAGTGTATAATAGTTATTTTATTTTAGTTTATTACTGTACTTTTAGTTTAGTTTTAGTTTTATTATACTGCAGAAAGTCCTTAGCAACTGAATCTACATGCATGTAAGAGATGGAAATCTCTTGGACTTATTACATTAAAAATGCAATCGGTGACGGTTTAACTAATACTGTCTTATTATTTTCGTTTTTTATTTTTTTCTCTATAGATTAGATCAATGGAAGATCTGATGGTTTAAAGTTTTTTCTATTTCAATTCTATTTCCATATGTGCTTTAACCACGTAGACAGGTCCTCTCACTGAAAACCCTTATCATACTTATAGAAATTAATTCTCTAGACTGAAAGCACTTACTTCATTCCACATGCTTGAGCATTATCAGGTGAGCTGAATCAAACGTTAAACTCCTAGCGAAACTCCTTTTAAACACATTAAAAAGCTCAGTGTGAGTGACAGTATGAACACTTTTTCCTACATCCATGGCGTTTTTCTTTCTTAAAAATTGAATGTGCTCCTATTCATAGAGTAAATTTAGATTCAGGAAAACTCGCAGACCTACTGGTAGGTGAGAAAAAAAGAGAAAGAGTGGCGAGTGAGTCAACTTCTCAGAAACTAAAGGGCATTTATCGGATGTGGAGTCTATTTGGCTTTTTTTTTGCTCAAAAAGTGAAAATGCTCAATATTGCTCAGTTATTGGATTTCAGCTACTGAGAACAAGCTCAAAAGACCATTTTTAAGTGCACAAAAAGAAATCCACTAACCATATTCACTATATCCTCTCCCACCCTTTTAGCAAGCTGTTTCTTAATGGATAGATGTCTCTATGTTGACTGTGGCTAAAGTCCAAAATGTGCCAGAGCTCTGGATGTACCACTGGGTCAGTATGAATGTTTGGGGGGGGGAAACTCAACAGTCTTTTCCTGGTGTGCCAGTGAGAGGAATCGGCAGAACAGGCCCAGCAGAATTGGGGACTTCAAAAGGGTAGAGGATGGTGTGTGTTTGTTCAGGCCTATAGGCTTTGTGCCAGTAGAGACACAGGAGAAAAGCTTGCTCCAACCAAGCGGAGATATCATTCTATCAGTTTGTGTCGGCCTATGACAGGAAATAACTCAACACAGGAATCATGTGGACAACCCACTTATTAGTGGTCACAGACATTTGATGCCCTCACAACTGAAAAAAAAAAGAGTACTCCCCTTTACGATAAAAAATCTTTATAAGGCTGAAAAATTTATTTTACATCAAATATTATTTTAGAACTACAAGTATATATTTGCTAAGGATAATCTTAGGGATTTTTAAGACTGATGGAAAAATAAAAAGACCAATACTTAATGTCATTAAGGTATTAAGGTCACTATTACGTTACTTAGATGTTGTAACTCATTTAACCAGAACTGTTCTTGGTGGCACGTGGCATTTCACTTTGGCCTCCAGGGTCGGGGTTTGATACGGGTCTGTGTGTGAAGTTCTCACCATGCCTGGTGGGTTTCCATAGGGTGCTCTGGTTTCCTCGCACATCCTAAAGACATGGAGGCCTAATGCAAGCTATTTTGCATTTAGTGCACTAACCTTGTGCATTAAGTCTCCTGGGATAGGCTCCAGACTTACGACGACCCTGAACAGGATAAGCAGTATAGAGAATGAATGTTGTTTACGCTGTCCTTGATTGTCAGGCCCTGGGCGCAGCAGGCTGTGGTGCACTGGGTGTTTTGTTGCCTTTCTATCATGGCCAGCCTTAACCTTTTTTAACCATTGGCTTTACTGTGGGATTGAACCAGACCGGCTGGCCTTTGGTTCCTAAAACCTTGTGCCAGCCATCAACAAGTCTTGTGCGCCAATGATCGTGTCCCCAGTTTACTAGTATATAATTGATAATCAGTGTTAGTTATGTGGTGTTAATGTTATGGCTGATCTGTGTATGCGCTCATAAAGTTTTATCACATAGTGCTTTTCAAGAACTTCACAGTGCTAAGTCTTTGCTTAGTCTTTTCATTGATTCGGTGATCCAGTTTTATTTTAGCCAACAGTTTCCCACCTTACCTGCAGTCCCATTTGACTACCTGCTGATACTTAAACTGCTATCTTGCCAAGATCGCTAAGTAGAGGAGCTGAGTCTCTGCTGTAACTCAGCACATCTGTGTCATATAGACTGGAGTCCAACATCTGCTGTTTTCACTAAATCTACAATGAATTTCGTATTAATCTGATGCTGTGAACATTACTGGAAGATAGCGTGTGAGAAAAGCTGCGCTTTGTTTTTAAAGACTTACAAACAAAATCCATTATCACATATGTTTGAAATCATCCTCTTAAACTTTATTACAGCTGTGCTACAATTAGTCGGATTTCTGAGGGAGGAGAGGAGACAAAATCTTATCTGTAATAGAAGAAAAAAAAAGTAGTTTTCTTAAATTACTCATAATGCAAGTGTGTGGGCACTTAATCTGCCTGTCTTTGATGAATAGGAGCCACTCAGTCTGGCATTCACTCGCTCCCTCTGTCGTACAGCCACACAGATACACACTGGGGTAGTGTGGGATTGTTTGACTGAGGAAGGAACAGGTTGTGAATGTCAGGAAGGGTTTGTGTGTTCATGCAGGGGAGTGCGTTCTCTTCTACACTACTCTCCCACCATGGGAAAGCTTCATCAAAACAATAGTGTGTGTGTGTGTGTGTGTGTGTGAGAGAGAGAGAGAGAGAGAGGGAGACTGTATCCCCTGCCTTGTCAGCTCAGCAAGACCTACCTCTGTCTCTGTCTCTCACTGTTGCTTTGATTGCATGATTCAAGAGCTCCCCCTAGGCTGAGATGAAAGCGAGCCAATAGTGACACACACACAAAGCTTACCCACTTCACTGACGGAGTGAACCAGTTCTTTTTTAATTGTCCTCAAAGTCTACTCTCTTTTGGAAAGAATTCCTTAAAATCCTTCCCATTTGGAGATCATACTGTACAATATGGACTATAATATAATCTGTGAGAGCTCGGATTTGGTTCTGGTTTCTGATTATCGAAACAGGGAGTAAGTGAGAATGCCTTTCATTGCCCCATTTCCATAACAGTCAGTAGAATTGCAGATTCTAAACAGACTCACGTAGGGGTGCAACACATTCCACCATTCAGTTCGAATATTTGTTTAATGATTGAATAGACTACAAGAGTCATTCACACTCTAACTCACTCAGGGTCCGTACAGGGTCATGGGAGGCCTGGAGCCTATCCCAGGGGACTCGGGTCACACACACTTACTTGCACACTGCGGGCAATTTGGGAATGCCAGTTAGCTTAATCTGCATGACTTTGGACTAGGGGTGGAAACCGGAGTATCTGGAGGAAATCAAAATTTGTGAACAATTTCTGAGCAAAGTTTTAAGTCGTAATATATGTTTACTCAAAAAACATAATTTCCTTCTGTGAAAATTGTGATGAACAAAGGATATAATGCATGAAGCTCTTACTGCACGTTCAGTTACACTGCTATCTGATGCAAAGCACGGAAGCTGAGGAAGCTACACAATCACATTTACTGTCCTGTAAACTCTACTATAGGGCAACACTCAATGTTTATTTACAAGGATACTAGAATTTGATTGGATTTCTTTCGGCTGCTTCTGTTAGGGGTCGCCACAGTGGACCATTTGTCTTCACCTAAAGCTGTCTAGAACATCTTCCCATGTCACTCCAACCTCCCGCATGTCCTCCCTCACCACATCCATAAACCTTCTCTTGGGCCCTCTATCTACTCTACATGTGCACTCTTCTTCACTTCTCTTCCAGACTGCCTATTGCTTTGGATCATTGACGCTTAATGGTTAAACCTCCTCTTCCTTTGTTACATCTAATACTTGTAACTGCACCTTTCCACCAGATTCTCTCTCATTTGCACACATGTACTCTATCTTGCCCCTACTGATCTTTATGTCTCCTCTCTCCAGTGCATTCTTCCACCCCTCTAGACTCTCAGGGGTGCTAATCACATTATTATCCACAAACATCATAGTTTATGGGGACTCTTACCTCATCCATCAACCTGTCCATCACCACTGCAAACAGGAAGGGACTAAGAGCAGATCACTGGTGTAGTTCCATCTCCACCTTAAAAAAAAAGGCATCCGACCCCTGTAACACTGACCTTGTACATATTTTGCATCACCTTCACATTCGTTTCTGCCACTTCTGACTTCCTCAATGCCATGGGAACCCTGTCATACCTTTTCTCTAAATCTACAAATACAACTCTTTTTTTTGACCTTCTCTATACTTTTCCATCAGCATTTTTAAAGGGAACATTAAATCTGTGGTGCTCATTCTTGGCATGAAGTCGTACTACTGCTCACAGATTGTCACCTCTCTTTTCAACCTAGATTCCACTACTTTTTCCCATAACTTCATGGTGTGGCTCATCATCTTTATGCCTCTGTAGTTGTTGTAGCTCTGCATCTCCCTTGTTCTCAAAAATTGAAACTAAAACATTTCTTCTCCACCCATCAGGCATCCTCTGACTTTCAACACCACTGTCAACTCTCCTAAACACTTTCATGCCCCCACTGAAATGTCATCTGGACCAATTGCCTTTCCACTCTTCATCATCTTTAAAGCTGTCCTCACTTTAACCTTACCAATTCTGTCTACTACCTGATTCACGACCTGCACCTTACCCATACTGTACTTCTCTCCCTACTTTTTTTTTATTTATTAGCTCTGCAAAATACTCCCTCCACCTTCCAAAAACACCCTCTTCACTTGTCATTACATTTCCATCTGCATCTTTTATCACCCTAGTCTGTTGTACATCCCTGCTCGGTCTCTTTGTCTGGCCAATCAATTTAGTTCCTTGTCTGCTTCCTTTAAGATTAGATTCTCATACAACTTACTATACGTCTGTTTCTTCGCTACGTCACTTCCTTCTTCAGTTTACATCGCATCTCCTTATACTCCTCTCTACGCTCTTCATCACGCTTACCATCCCATTTTTCCCTGAGCCTTTTTCTCTTGATGATTTCCTGTAACTTTCTCATTCCACCACCAAATTTCCTTATCTTCCTTTCTCTGTCTTGGTGTCAAGCCAAATATCTTCCTAGCTGTCTTCCTTATCACTTCTGTGCTGGCTGACCAGTCGTCCAGCATCTCTTTACAACTATCCAGTACCTGCTATGTGAATTTCACACAAAAATCCTTCTTCTCCTTCAGACAATGTATACCACTACTTTAGGGTGATAATCACTGTTTATTTACAAGGAAAGGACAACTGTGTACTGGAATTTGATTCGATGCAGATTGGACAAATACACGATGAATATGTAGAATTGTTTACTTAGATAAAAAAAAGAATATCAAACAATAAGATCAGCTCACCAAGTATTTAGGTTCCCTTTGTGCCCCTGGGGCGGGGGTTCTGGCCCCTTGTGGCATGACTCTGGGGGGTGTTCTGGTGTGGTGGATTGAGATCTGGGGAATTTGGAGGCCAGTTCCACAACCTTAAACTCTTGTCAGGCACGACTAGCATCATAAATGAGTCTTGGATGCTCACGATCTTGTCTCCAGTGTATATAATTGATAATGTTATTCAGATTACCTGGTCATGGTGTTAAGAAGCCAGTATTCTGTATATATAAACAGATCAGCCTCATCACTGTCTACAACACAAAAAAAACGTCTAATCGATTCCCCTGAGACTTTAAAGTAAATTACAACAAAAACAAGATGTGAATATAAGAAAAGAATGTGAATATAATACAATTGCTCAAAGTAAAAAGTAGAACATTTGAATAGCCTGACCAGTCAAAAGACATGTCAGTGCAGACAACTTTATTTAATGCATTTTCTCTCATTCTCTCTTTTTTTTCCTGTGCATGTCTTATCACCCTGCTCATCATTTCCGCTGGCCTGAAGCCAGCCCTGCACATTAGCACCCTATTTCATATCCATGTCCATTACCATAATCCATATTCAGCCGAATCTCCATACTCGGTAAGGTTGAATATAATTCATCAGGCACATCAGGGGAGCGGGCCGTGGCAGCTCATTCACGCTCCCTGGCAGATTTAAACTAGCTCTTTCTTTTCTAATCTGGGCATCCCTGAAGCCTGGACGTCGCTTTGGTAAATTACCATCCACGTTACAATGACCTCAGATGACAATAAGAGCCGACATAGATTCAGATCTCCACTGTGCTGTTTGTAATTGCATACAAGTTCTCCTTTTGGAAGAATAATAACTGTAATTGTTTTTCACCATAAGGGTACATACATGGAACTTGAAGTGGGCGTGGTCTAATTACTATGATGAACTGACCTATTATTTATAGCTCATGCACCAGATGAATCAATTGCAGACATTCAGTCATATATTCCATGGCGAGTCCGCCTTAATTGGTGTCATTCCAACAGCTTTGAAAAGCCCTCCACCCTTGCTGACTTATCTTATCCACTAACCTTTTATGAACCCTTAACCTGTGCTATTTGTTCAGACCATCATCTCATCTGCACATCCAGACCTATTTCTAGACCTTCAGCTACATCCTCCTTTCCTGAAAGCGTTAGTCATTACATAAAAACATCTCTTAATCACAGGTGAAATTCCATCGTAGGACATTTTAAGCTCCACAAACTCCTCTCTCTGTAATCAGTGCTTCAGCATCAAGAGCAAAATCGTGATGCCAAAACATTTCAGAATGTTCTGAAAGAACCACTGAATGAAGTTTAACTCTGCTGCTTGGCGGCTTTGAGGTTTGTGTTTCTACTTTTTGGAAAATGGAATCTAGTTCAAAGCGGTGCATTCAGGCAGTTGATCGAGGCTGTAATCTTAGACTCGTCTCTGTTCCCGTGACTACGGACTTCCACTGAGAGCCATTGTTCAGCCACATCAGTTCCTGTGTAACATAGTGCTGATAGTGAGCTGCTTATCCCGCCATCATTTGCTGAACCAGGATTTTTATGCCTTTCTCTCTTTTCCTCTACCATTCTGTTTTTAAGGCTGCCTGTCAGTCTTTTCTAAACGAGTGTAAATCCTTCCTGGGCCACGCCAACAAGCATCACCTCAAGGACAGATTTACAATTCGGTAAAACGCTACAGGTCCATTTCCATGCCTTCCAAGTAGGAAGCAAGAGACTGAGCAAAGAGACAAAGTGCGGACTAAAAAAAAAATAACTGTCATGTAAAGCCGAACTTATAGATAAAGAGCTAATGAATGTGAAATGTAGCATGCAAACAGAAACACCCATGAAAGCCAATTTTGACATCATTTTGCTCCAGAAAAAATAACCTGAAAGTACATCCAAATGACATGGATCATGTTTTCCTGCAAATAGCTTTATATGAGTGTGCATCTCCCTAAGGCGTTACCAAACCAGTATGGACTCTGACCTGGGATCATCTCTATCATCTAGGGGGTGTTTTGGACATCTCCGGGAGGTACCGTTCCAGAACCTTAAACTATATAAACAGTAATGTATGATTCATGCTGTGGATTACACTAAACTGGATGAGTTTGCAATCTGCTGGAAATAAATCACGAAGCGATTACACTGCCAACATGCACCAAGGAACTAGCCCATATGTATGACCTAAGCCTGAGGGATGGATATGCTCATTCGTTTTTTAGCTATTAATAGATGTTTATTGCAAATACATAATGGCTAAGGTTATTTGACTGGCACAGACCAATTTTAAATGTAATGGGATATTACACATGCTGAAATCACTGCTGATGTACTATGCTGGAAGTCAGTGTGGATGTTTGTGTCACTATTCATCATCTTATGTCGGCGTCTGCGTCATCATGCTTTTGTCATCACGCTTTTATTATATTCTCAACCCCTCTGAAACCATTCATGGGAATTTGACCAAACCTTCACACAGCCTTAATTGGGAAGCACAGATGTGCACTAGCGATTTCATTTTCTAATACCATAACTTTTTTTCCCTGTACAGCATTAAAAAACATGGAGCATGTTCATTGGGCAGTGACACATTTCGTCCTTGGAAGACTCACATCTATTTTTGTATGGATAAAATTAAAATGTGGTGTTTAGATGTAATGATATGTCACTATCTGTATCTCGTTAATGCTCCTAATATTTATATGTGAATATAAAGCTTTAAATCTATAATACTGTAACAAGGCCAAAACAAGAAATGTTTTGTTTGTTTGTTTTTAAATAAATATGAATCCTAAGGATATGATCAGGAAATGTCCTGAAAACATGCTTAACTGCTAACAAAAGTCAAAATAGAGTGCAATGAAAAAACATTTACCTCCTTCTTAAATTTAGCATTAAAAAAATGGCATCTATTGGAGAGTTTCAAGGACAAAGCCACTACTGACCAAAAGAAACACATTTTTTTTTGCAGTAAGGACATACCAACAGTCAAATATGGTGGTGGTAGTGTGGGGCTGCTTTGCACTTTGAGAACCTGGATGACAAATATTTACATAATTCATAGAAACCTTATTTCTGCATGCTACCTGAAAATCCTGAAGGAGAATGTCCAGCCATCAGTTCATGACCTCAGCTCATGCAGAAGGAGAATAATCAAAAACGCATCCATCTCTTAAAAACAATTCTGCAAAGAAGACTCCACAGTGAGTTAAAAGACTACTTGAAAGTTATTGCAAACTCTTGATTGTAGTTGTTGCAGAACCAGTTTTTAGGTTTAAGGAACATTTTCTTTTTTACATAGGTCAGGCTGCATTTTGTATTTACTCGGGTCATCTCTGTGTAGTATAGTAAATAGTTTAATCACCTTAATCATTTAAGTGTGACAAATACTTTTTCAGCAAACTGTATAATGCATCTTATGGGGGCTTGGTTTCAACCATAGGACTAAAACAAACTCTCTATAGCGCCACTCCTAGGCATTCTGAAGTGAGGTTTTAAAGATCAGCTGTTTGAGCTTTGACTTAACCTAAACGCCTTAAAACACTTATTGGGCAAGTGGGCAGTATGAACTAAGCATGTCAATTGGGAGAAACATGCCAACATATCTCAGCTACCCAAAGCTTGCTAGCTTAGCTAAAATGCTGGCTAGCGTTCATTTATGTGCTAACATTACTTTCAATTTGATTAAACTCCTTACACATCGTCCCATGTCGACGCTTACATTTTTTGATAAGGTAAACTACAATGCTTCCAGTTAGCTAGTTAGCTAAATGAATGCATAGAAGACAGCTGTGCACTGCAGGTATCACTCAGATTTGCCATTACTCTAATTATGAATAATTTTATGGCTTAATATAATGTTTACAGGTGAAATAAACAAAAAGTCACCCCTGGGATGGAAACTTTAGCTATGGAGTCCAAAACTCCAAATTTGGACATTTTAACATGGTCATCTATGAGGATTGACTCATTTTGGCATCCAGCTCCTAGTGGTCATTTGAGAATCTGCACATTTTGGCATTTCTGCTCTAGACTCATTTTTCAGAACTGGAGGTTGCCCCTTGGATTTACCGGAAACCAGATATTATGTAAACCTGTATCAATCAGTTCTTCTCCTATTCCTTTCTGTATTTCTATCAGTTTCCAAATTACATATTTAAATCTACTGTATCTCTATTATGCATGGAGAATATAAAATCGAAAATAGCTCTGCACATTATCTTTATATTATTTTTACCTGATTTAACATAGTTACTGTTCTGGCATGCAGCTAACTATTTCTTCTAAAGCGAGACATTTTCCCATGACTGTTGATGAGATGGGAGATTAGCACAAAACAATAGGAAATACAGAAATTAGCCACATCTCTCATGTGTCTTTCGGAGTCTGGTTCCAGACACATGCCATTGAACAAGACTGAAGCCTGCCATTTCAAATCCAAACCCAGTCAAATTAACACTTCTACTTGTCATGCATGTCTGTACACTCATGTGAATGTCGACGTGAGAACGTCGCAATAATTCGGCTTTTTATTGAAGCCGCATGCCTGTGCACTCCTTCTCCGTGGGAGGTAGGGCACTGCAAATTCTTTTCAACTGAGGCAATCGCACTATAATAGGGATTTGTGGCAGTGTTAAAGAGCGCATAATAAAACAATAAGGGAGTTTTGAGGAAAACCGGGGAAAATAATTAACCTAATCTCCTCCGTTTGACTGTGTCTCACTCGAGGATTGTGGTTTGGAAAACAACTCGAGACTCCCACACTAAATCCCCCTCTCTCTCTCTTTTGCTCTCTCTCTCTCTCTCTCTTATACCTTGCATACCTCTTTGTTTGTAAATTAACATTTTCTCCCAAGCCTATTAAGGAATTTTAATTCGAAGTTCCTTTTCTACCTTGGTATAGAGGGAATTAGGGCGATCCACTCTAATCTAAAAAATGCCATATGATGTCAGAGTAAAAGAGGTTTTTGGCATGGAGTGAGGTCATCTGGCTTGCATCTAGTTCTGAACCATAAGCCTACACCTTATGATAAGATAATCGCTTGTCCTTTCCAGACTAGCTTCGTCATCCCCTATCTCCTGCACGTGTTTCTGTTCAATCCAGGAACTTGCAGAACATTGACCTTATGCCCAACTGTCATTTTTGACAAAACCAATCTACTCCATTTGACACGAAACACACACCACGCTTTAAGTGATGTGAACATTATGAGCAGAATCACCTTGCTCTGGCTTCCCCTTGGTCTCATTCCATCTTGTTGGCTTCTCTATAAACACCCATTGGATTCACTTTACATGAGTCTGATGGAAATTTCTTTTTTTTTTTTTTTGGGGGGGGGGTGGGGATCTTTTTCTGTTTTCCCTACTTTCTTGCTCCCTTGCTATATCATTAGATCTTACTTGTTTGAATGATGGTAATGAAATGGGTTATGCCTAAATTCTTTGTCCAACCTTTAGCCTTGGCTGTCTGCCTGCAAAGATTACATTGGGTGAGGAGCCAGCTTAATAAGCACAGCAATACATGAAATCATCTGCCTAAAGTTGTCAAAGAATCTTGCTATCCAAGTGTAATTTTTTAAACCCTGTCTTAAGGAAAAAAGTGCAACTTATATGCAGCAACCTTTAAATATTTTCACGTGAATGATTTCTACGAGGCGTCCTGCACCACTGTACAGCGCCAATAGAAATTTTTCAGACAATTTCAATTTTTCCACATTTTTTTGCATGCTTCACACTCATTTTGAAATAGATTCAAATCCTTTTTTTTCCTCATCATTCTACACACAATACTCAAAAATGACAAAGTAAAAACATGTGTTTGAAGTGTCTTAGTGATGTATTAAAATAAATACTAAAATATTCCATTAATATCCTGTAAGCATTCAAACCAGTCGCTTTTTTAAAGCACCTTTGGCAGTAATGACAGACTTAAGTTGCATTGTAAATGATGCTACAAGCTTGGCGCACCCTTTCTTTGGAAGTTTTTTGCATTCTTCTTGACAAAATCATTCCAGCTCAATGAGGTTAGACGGGCAGCCTCGGTGCACAGTCATATTCAGGTCTCTCCAGAGATGCTCTATTGGGTTCAGGCCCGGACTCTGCCTGGACCGCTCCAGGACTTTCTCAGAGTTGTTCTGAAGCCACTCCTGTGTTTTCTTAGCTGAATGCTTTGAAATGTAATCCGTCACCCCAGCCTGAGATCCTGAGTGCAGCAATTTCCCCTCTATTCTGACTAGTCTCTCAGTCCCAGTTGCAGAAAAGCATCTCCACAGCATGATGCGAACAGCCTTGGGTTTGACTGTAGGGATGGGTTTAATAAGGTGATGTGCAGGGCTTGATTTCCTGATTCCAAGTAATTAAATCTTTGTGTCATCAGACCAGATTTATTTCCGGGGGGTTTTGGCAAACTCCCAGCTGGCTGTCACATGCTTTTTAGTGAGGAATGGCTTCCGACTGCTCTACCATAGAGAAGTGATTTGTGGAGTGGTGTAATGATGGATGTCCTTCTGTAAGTCTCTCTCATGTCCACCAGGGATCTCTGCATCTCACTTACTGTACTGTGGTTCTTGGTTAACTGTCTAACCAAGGCCCTTCATCCCCAGCTACACGGTTTGACTGGGTGGCCAAGAGATTCTTCCAAATTTCTTCCATTTGAGAATCATGGAGGCTACCATGCTCTTGGGCATTTTCAATACTGCTGGATGTTTCTGGTATCCTTTACCAGATCTGTCTTTTCTACCCAATCCTGTCTTTCAGATCTGCAGATAAATCTCCCGACCTCATGGCTTTGTTTTAACAATGACATACATTTGCGGGGTGTGTGTGTCTCTCCTAACAGCTGTATGTCTTTCCTAATTATGTCCAATAAATTCAAGTAGGCACAGGTGGATTCTAGTAAAGTTGTAGAAGCATCTCGAGGATGCCTGATGAGAGTAGGATGCACCAGATCTCAACTGATATTGTCATGACAAAAGGGTCTGAATACTTATGTAAATGGGATATTTCTCTCTTTTTTTTTTTTTTAAATAAATAAAACACTCCAAACACCTGCCTTTACTCTGTCATTAAGGTCTTTTGTGTGTATAATTATGAGGGAGAAAAAAAAGATTTGGATCTATTTTAAGATCAGTATAAAACATAACAAAATGTGGGAAATATGCATTAGTACTGTATTTCAATGAAGCCCATCTCTGTACAGTAAAAGTTTGACATAATGCTATGGATAATATACTTGTGTTGGATTTTATTTTATTTTATTTAAGAATTGGGAAAATTTTTCCATATATATTTTTTTTTCGTTAAACAAACTATCTGAAATGGAATAGATTAATCTTGGCTTAGAAATGGATATGACCATTTAATTATCCACATGGCTGCTCCACAATCACACCATTATCATAACAAAAACACCTACACCCTCAGAAACAGCAACAGCATTATTATTGTTATTATTATTAATAATAATAATAATAATAATAATAATAATAATAATAATAATAATAATAAACAAAAGCCATGACATCAACAAAACTAAGCTGAATTAATTAATGGTAAATTAATTAAATTTGACATACGTAGATCAGTTAAGCGAAGAAACAACAATGAGGCTCAATGCTACAAATGACTTTACCTCAGGGGATGAGACAGCGAGTGATGTGGGTGATGCTGATAATACGTGTTGACTCACTCCCTATTGTATACTTATAATTCTTTATTTATAACAATTCTTTGCATAAGAAGATAAATGGAAATGTGCCCAGGGATTTTTCTTGCCTGTCAGTTCATTATCATATTAAACCATTCATTTGTTTTCGGTAAGCACTTTAGTTTGGCCAGGGTCAAGGTATCAACCAATTCCAGGACCACCTGGTGTAAATTCAGAGTACATGCTAGATAGGCACCAGTCCATGCACGCTCACACACACATTCACACACTCATGCAAAACAGGTGGGAATTTAGAGAAGCCAATACACTGAGTATTTAAGGACTCCTGATATAGTTTGTAAGGTGAATGTATTGTTCTTGAATCATTAAGGAGAATTCAATAAGATAAACCACCACAGAGTGGTGTGATTGTCATGCAAAGTGGAGGGTTATTACCACCCTGAGGTTGATTATTTCAGTATAGCTGCATATTATACGAGGCTTAGTTCTAATACCGTAGCATGTTAAATTATTGATGTCTCATTTATAGTTCTGTTAGGTCCCTGAATATGTTTTTTTTTATGCTCAAGCTAAAATACTTAAAATACTTTTCAGGCAATTCATTTTTCATTACCTTAAACTTTTATTTCACTCCTCCTGTAAATGTAAATGAGCTACTGTTGAGCCACACCCCACCAGAGAACAGTAGAGCTGGGAGGAGCTGAGCAATGAGGTTGGTTGGTGGGGGGGATTTTCCAAGAAAAAATGTAATTAACTGGATATAATATATACTGTATATATTTTTTTTTCTTTATTTTTATGACCATTTATATTGGTAGATTTTCACTGAAGGCATCAAAACTATGAATGAACACATGTGGAGTCATGTACTTAACAAAAATAGGTGAAATAAATGAAAACATGTTTGATATTCTAGTTTCTTTAAAATAGCCACCCTTTGCTCTGATTCCTGCTTTGCACACTCTTGACATTCTCTCGATGAGCTTCAAGAGATGGTCACCTGAAATGGTCAGTGAGAATCTACCAATGTAAATGGTCAGGAAAATAGTTTAAATTAGTCGCTCTGGATAAGGATGTCTGTCTAAATGTAATTGATTGTTTTGAATAGGGATCACCACCACTCCAGTCAGTTTGTTGCTATTGTCCTTTGTTGCCAAGTTACTTGTTTTTGTTCTCTGTTGTTGCTATGCTGTGATTTCAGTCCAAAATATTGCATGAATATTCACTATAATACAACAGTACCAATATCCACTCAATCCTGTTAGAATGCTTTGTATAGCTGTAAAGCTTATTATTTGCTTAATCTGATGGAGCAGACAAAAGATACGCTTTTGTGGAAACGTCTACCTTATTATTGTTATTATTAATAGTAGTATTAGTATTATTGTTCATATTAGTAGTTGTCGAGGTGGAAAATATTACAACTTTCCAGCTATCACTTTCAAGGCACAACGAATACAATTCTGCAGAATGCAGTATTAGTCATTGCATAACCTTCATATTTTTTCCCCCTTTGTTGCAGTTAAGCTATAAAAAGCAGTTTATAGACAAACCAGGAAGTGTAAAGTCTTCTGTCCTGAACACTTTCTGGAGATTCCAACTACAAACACCTTCTTACACTAGGGGCATTGGTGGCTCGGGCAAATGAAGCTCTGGGCTGCTGATATTTTGAGCTCTTGGGCAAGGCCCTTAACCATATTACCCATACAAATACCCAGGGCATAGTGATGCAGACCACCATCAACAATACCAGTTTCAAGCCTAGATAATTAGGTGGGTAACAGCAGGAATTGTACTGTAGAACCTGTGCCAATAATTCATGGATCAAGCGATCCTACAGTATATGGTGACCCCATGAAAGGGAAATACCCCAGGAAAAGAATCCCTTCCATTATTATATAAATAATGGTGTTTGTCTTGTTAAATCAAGCACACAACTGTTATTTTGTTTATTCTTATGCTTAGATTATATGCAGCATCTGCCATGGCTGTGTGAATAAGCTGCTGCTATAAAAAAGACGTTTCTATATTAAAATAAAACATGTTAATCTTAACTTAGAATTTTTTGTATTAACTTTTAGAAAAGACACAATTTTCCAACATGATCTCCATGCCTTTCAATACACTTTGTCCATCTGTCAACAAGCTTTCATATTCCCTTCTTTTTAAAAAAAAAGAAAATCAAATAAACGTTTTAGGCAAAGCTGTAAGCCATAAATGCACCACAGCCTTTACTTATACATCAGAAGTGAATTTTTCTTCATGCAGAGCTTTTAGGGGGCCAAACAGGTGCAAGACCTGGTGATGCTTAAACACCTCAAACCAGTAATGATTCTCCTTAGGAAACTTTTACCTTCTTTGAGTATCGATCCAAATGTTGTTATCCAAAACGCTTCTGTTTATGCTAATTTGTGAGTTTTTTCAGCAACCAGGTAGACCCTTAGACCACAAAAACATAAAATTATAAATAAATAATCACTGCACGCTGCTCTTCTTTTGTGCAAATCACAAGTAAGGCATCCATTTTTGCTCGCAGTGCAGTTGCAAATGAACTGATGCAACACGTTTATACCTGCACAGCAGTGACTGAAAGACAGTAGCCATGAACTAAAAAGTGCAGCTGACAGAAGTTTTTAACATAACTAGAGTGCAGATAATTTTTGACTCACCCTCATATATTAGAAAAACTGCAAAATATGAAACTTTTAATGAGTTACATTTCCCAGACAAACATGGATCATGTAACATAGCTCCCTGGGAAAATAAACAATGTCGCTATTTATAGACTATTTCTGAATACACTCTGGTTGGATACCTGACGAGTGTTTGATGCTATATAGCACTGACTACTAGAAGTACTCATGTTACCTCACACTGTGTGCAAGCTGTTTGTTTAAGATCCTTCCACAATGGTCCAACTTATAATCAGGTAAAGGTCATTTTATACCAGTACCCAAAAATCTGTTAATTAAAATGGGCTATCGACTTCCCAAATTAGATATGTGTGTGTATGTGTGCGCGCACCTGCAACGATATGAACGTCGGATATGCGAGTGTGAGAAGATGTACTCTTGAGTACAAGTCTTGATCACTTGATTAACTCTGTGTTCTTTAACGAGTGCTGAATATACATAATTGAATTGGAGGGGATCAAACAGACACCAGCACATAGTGTCAAAGCCGCCTCAGGATTTGCCAGCTATCAATTTTTGAACAAATCAAAGCTTATCTTCCATATAAACTTATGGAATCACATAGGGATGTAAAAATGTATAGATTTAATTGTATTCCATAGCATCTGTGACTATGCCTTTTGCATAAAAAAAAAAAATTAAATTAACTTGTCACTTTCCATTTTATAATTATCCACCGTTTTTCAACAAAGACTTGTGTTATATTCTAAAATTAAGTAGTCATGCCCTCTCCAAATAAACTCGAGTTGTTATCATTATCACGGGTCAGATTTTAATAAATAACTGCTCTTTAGATGAACATACTATCATTAATCGAGTTTTGTTTGTCGGTCTAATCTTAATTGAAATAAATAACAACTTGGGAAATGATATTATAGTACATAGTTTTATAGCAGGTGGCTTCACAATAGGGGTTTTCTGTTAAATGTTTGCCTAAAGATGATAATTATGCCTCATCATCTGGCTGTATCCTACAGATGCAGGAAGGAAAGGGGAAATAAACATTTTTAGGAAGAGCCATGTAATTTGAAGTGACACTACGGATTTATAGCTAAAATTGTTTCTCGGAGATTCAAATGCCTGCTGGGTACGTCAGTCTTTTTTACATAATAATAATAATGTTTATGACAAACGTCGAGTCTATTGTGTAACAGAGAAGAGGCAGAATTAAAGAGTCATGATAAAGCAAATGATTAAATTTGCCTAATCTCGTCTCCATCCTGGGCCTCGGGTAATAAGATGCTCAAACGCTGATTTAAATGCATCTCAGTGATCAGCGCTGAAGTCAAGCCAGCTTGTTTACTTCCTACCCATAAAGATCACATGATATCCGGAGCGAGCCTGCTTCCTTTCCGTACAGGCCATGTCTTCATAAGCAGCTCAATTACATAGCGGTAAGTGCTTTAGGAGCTTCAGGAGGGCACTTGCCCTGTTGGAGTGTTAATAGGGTGAACAGATGTTTGCTTTTGCCTTTTGAGATACAGAGCTTGGCTTTGAGTGTCAATCATTAGCATGAAAATCGGTTCGTGAGAGGAGGGGACACTAACATGCATATGAGTCATAATAAAGAAAGTACAGAGCTTTTTTTCCTCTTAATAATGTTAGGAGTGATGAACAATGGAGTGCAGAGAAGAAGAGCGAATGAGAGAAAGGAGGTGTACGTCTCTAGTAATGAGTGATTTACTCTAGGGATCGCCAGAGGAGGAGAGGAAGAGAGCTAAATTATCCTTCTATCATCTTGAAGTGATAATACGTTTTTACACACACAGCTGTTGAAATTTTTTTTTCTTGTTAGCTCAGAACAGAGCATGTCAGCCTTGCTTTAAATTAGATGAGAGATTAAATCATGCATAAAGAAAGCTGGCCAGCAAATTGGCTGATGAACCACCACCAAGTAACGTTCTGCTAATAATGAGAAACACATCTCATATTTTACTTAGATTTATAGGAATCTGATATTATTATTTCAGACACAATATGTCTTTGGAACTAACAATAGAACTTGAAATAAAAGTCATCCATGTGTACACAAGAAAGGATTCTTTAAATAGAGAAGCTGCTGCTGATTTTTACAGGGTTTGCTTGTTTGCCTATGGATCCACTGTAGACCTTGGGCCAACTTGGATAGTTTGATTTATAAAATCCTCATACTATATATTGTAGCCAGCACAGTGGCGTAGCATCTCCAAAGTCGAGGGTTGAGAAGTTGAGTCCTGCCTCGGAGTCTGTGGGTACAGAGTTTGCATGTTCTCCCCGTGCTTCGTTGCTTTCCTCCGAGTATTGCTCTTTCCTCCCACAGTGCAAAGACATGCAAATTACGCTTATTGCCATTTGAAAAAAATTGCCCAATGTGTGTACTCTGCAACGGAGTGGTACCCTGTCCAAGGTGTACCCTGGCTTGTTTCCAAAGTCTCCTGGTACAGGGTCCAGGCCCCCCATGACATTGTATAGGATAAGCGGTATAAAAGACCTATTTATTGTTTATCATTACTACTGTACAAGATGCCAAGAGTAGCTCAGTGGTTAAGGCACTGGACTATGGTCGGAATGTTTCTAGGTTTAAATCCCACAACCACCAAGTTGTCCCTGTTGGGGCCTTGAGCAAGGCCCTTAACCCTTAACTTTTAGATATTGTGGCGTGGGCGGGGTTTCGGGTAATAACCATCATGCTTTGCGGGAGGGACTGTTATGTGTTCACCGTGTTGGGGAAAGGTGTTTGGTTTAGTGGCTTCAGCCAGGGTATGTGTGATAGGTGTGTTCTTTTGAGCCGTCTCATGTGTTCGTGTTGTGAGATTGTGATACATAATAAAATACTCCCAGCCATTTGCATTGGGCAGCAAATAAGCTCACTCGTCTCTCCACCATCCTTTCCGGCGTAAAAACGCCACAATATAATTAATAATATGTACTGCGTGTGTATATACATATATATTTACAGGATTTGCTTATATATATATATATATATATATATATATATAGAGAGAGAGAGAGAGAGAGAGAGAAAGAGAAAGAGATATGTATATATACTATTTTAATAAAAATGTCTTCTTTACAGTACAGTGTACAGTATGTGGCCTTAAACCTTAAGAGTTGGGGGTTTGATTCCCAACTTGGGTCTGTGTGTGTAGAGTTTTCATGTTCCCCCCGTGCTTGGTGGGTTTCCTCCAGGTACTCCGGTTTCCTCTCACAGTCCAAGGACACTGTCATTTCCAAATTGCCTGTAGTGTAAGTGTGTGCATTTGCTTGTGTGCCCTGTGATGGATTCTCACCCTATCTCATGGCACTCATGAGTCCCCATAAGTTCTCTGAGGTAGGCTTCAACTTCCTGCAACCCTGTATAGGACACACGTTCTAAAGGATGGGAGATACTGTATATGCAAGTGATGAATTTTTACCATCCTTTGAACCCAACTTTCGAACCCTTTTTGAAAATCCCCTCTGTCACAGTTGATGGTCTCCCACTGAGTGGTTTGTATTCGATGCTGGTTCCCCCTTCTTTAAACTTCATCCATCTGTGCACATGGCTCTTGTCAATGTTGTTATGACTGTAAACATTCTGTAACACAGTGGGGGACCATCTACTGTGACAAAGGGGATTTTCAAAGAGGATTCAAGAGTTAAATTCAATAATGGTACAAATGCATCACTTGTGATGGCGACTATGTTGAGGAGTACCTTGGTATAAAGAGAGATTTTCTTACTTACTTTAATTTACTTTACTCACTCACTCACTCACTCACTCACGTCTACACTCGCACTTACTTAATTTTAATTTTAATTTTAATTTTTAAGTTTTTCATTTAAGTAACTTGCTGTAAATTTTATCGTCTATTATTGTTTTGTTAAATTACTTAATCATGGCTTGATGCCTCAGTGGTTAGCATGGTCACCTCGCACCTTCAGGATTGGGAATCTGAATTTCACATCTGCTTGTTGCATGTTCTCCAAACGGTCCAAAGACATGCAGTCTAGATTAACTGATGTTTCCAAATTGCTCTGTAGTGTGTGGGTATGTGTTGCAACCCTATCCAAG
Organism: Clarias gariepinus; assembly: GCF_024256425.1. Taxonomy (NCBI): domain Eukaryota; kingdom Metazoa; phylum Chordata; class Actinopteri; order Siluriformes; family Clariidae; genus Clarias; species Clarias gariepinus. The sequence goes on from NC_071104.1 coordinate 10,460,380, forward strand.
ATGCCTTGTGCCCTAAAGGTCCCCTAAAGGTATGCTACAGCCATCCTGCGACCCTGTACAGGATAAGCAGTATAGAGGATTGATATATACTGTAGATTTGATATTACATATTTGAAACAAACCTAACAAACTTATTAATGAATAAATACACATATTTTCTCACTCTTTACTGAGAGTGATCTTTAAACCAACCATGTTTGATTGTAAGACACAGTGATGCTGCTGTTTATATGATCTTGTGGTCTGACTGTCTGCACCAATCTGACCTTGGAGTTGATCTCATCTGACCCTGGATCTCCTAGCAGTAATAAAACAACATTGGTTTTAACCTTTACCATGTTGACTGCTCACCTGTAAGTCACTTGTATTTCTCTGGCTTTTCATATTCCCCTTTTTTAAATTAACAAAGGTTACTATGTCTCATTGGTTATCCATATGACATATACGTATCTGTATGTATTATTTCATACTTCTAATGTGTTTCTTCTAATGTCTATGTGGAAGCTTACGACTATACTTCATGCTGGTCTAATCTGTATACTTGGCTATGTTTCTCTGTGTAATATATATGAGAGCTTCAGCTAAAAGCATACTGTCTTCTGAACACCACTTGTGCAAGCTCCCGGTATCATGCATACATATTCATTAGGCTCTAATAGGTTGGATTCAGATTTGGCAACTTAAGTTGGAAACTCGGGTTCAAAAGCTTTCCACATTCAGACTTGTAAGTGGGAGCTTAACTTTATTTTCTTCCCAGCCCATTCGGATTATTAAAATTACCTGAGTGCAGATCTTTTCTTTATGTTTGCCAGTTTTTTTTTTTTTTTTTTTTGACTTCAGTTCAACCATTTAGTGTCTCGACGGGAAATCAGATTTGCAGCCAGGTTAGACAACATCGAACATATTATAAAGTTTATAAAAAAACAAGCAACATCCATACAAAAATAATAATTAAATGAATTGAACAGTAAGTGCAATAATACTTACATACTGCCCATATTAAATGCCCGTATCTATTGCTCCTGGCACTGAGAAGTCTATCCTGTCTTTCTGAGGAGAGTAGTCTGAATTCATCATTTAGGGGATAACTGATTTTTCGCTCTGATTGATTCTGGCTTTAGACATATCATAAAGCATGGACTGCTGCACTCTGATAATCCTGCTAGCTGCTTTAATCACTTCATTCAAGTGAGTTCTGTTCTTGACTTTTAAATGACCATACCAGGATATCTTTAAACAGACTAAATAACATTCAATTAAATCTGATAAGGTTGCTGCTATTGTTAAAACAATTATGAATAAGCTTTATGTGTATAAACAATAAATACCGAAAAGACGAGTGTTTTTAAGATACATATAGCTTTCCACAAAATTAATATTGTGGCATTTGGTTATGTTCTCTTTGTAAGTCACTCTGGATAAATGTCCCTGCCAAATGCCATAAATGTAATTTTGGAGATATTTAGGCTATGTTCACATTACCACCCTGTAATGCCCCAATTACTGATTTTTACCCTAATGTGACTGATCTGATTTTATTTATTTTTTTTTTTTTTAGAACTGTCTGGATGCGCAAATCTAATGATTTTTATCAGCTTCAAACAATAATCACCAGTTACAGCACTTTTCAGACTAACACAAGAATGTGCTGTCTATGCATCTTGACTTAACCCAATGATGACTGGACCTAGTGTTAATTTAGTCACCTTAATTTGATTTATTTCTACTTTTGTTCTTTATACTAAAATCCGAATTAGTTTTAGTAATTAAAAAAAAATCCTTTAATGATTGATGGTGTTAGTTTATTTTTAGTAAAAAAATAAATAAATAAAAAATTAGTCATGCCTTCTGAAATTGCGTCGTTAATGTAAAATTTATTTTGCATTTAATAAAACAAGGTTTTACTATGAGCGCTTAGTTTTTTTCTCTTTTTCTATTACAAAAAGCATGATGAAGTGGCTACGGTGCTGTCGGGGCATTGTAAATTAGTGCATTTACAGCCTTCAGATAACAGACTTGCACAACTCCCTCTCCTTTTAAAAAAAGCTTGTGAATCATAGATAAAGAATAGATGTATGATGCTAATGCTTTAATAATTTCTGCTTGAGTTAAAGTGGCTTCATACAGCTGACTTTAATTTGCACTGTTAACTTTGTTCAATTAATAATTGCAATCTAAAAAGCAGGAGTATTTCTGATGCTGTAAATTTTGTAGGAATTGCATTCGCTTGCAGTTAATTCAAATTGTGACGCTATCGGGGTTTTCTGGGGGTGAGGTACAGTATACAAGGACACAGTGTAACATATACAGTAAACTAACGGTACCAATTCAAGAATACCTAACTTGATAGTGAACACAGAAGCTAATGTTAAGATAATGTTATGCGCCTGCTGTTAATGACATTAATAGACAAGATCCAGGTTAACTGCCTATATGGCTAACTTTTATATAAATCCTAATGATATACATTTTTGAGCGGCTCGTTTTCAAATTCCTTCATTATTCTTCAAATGATAATGGTTTAATAATTTAATGATTTAATGATGGCATTGTGGTCTCACACCTTCAGATTCAAAGGTTCGAGTCCTGCTGTGTGTGTGTGTGTGTGTGTGTGTGTGTGTGTGTACAGTATGTATGTGTGTGTGTGTTTATGTATGTATGTATGTGTGTGTTTGTGTGTGTTTGTGTATGTATGTATGTGTGTGTGTATGTATGTATGTGTGTATGTATGTATGTGTGTATGTATGTATATGTGTATGTATGTGTTTGTGTACATGTGCGTGTACATGTGCGTGTACATGTGTGTGTACATGTGTGTACATGTGTGTGTGTGTGTGTGTAGGTGTGTGTACATGTGTGTGTGTGTGTGTGTACGTGTGTACATGTGTGTGTGTGTGTGTGTGTGTACATGTGTGTGTGTGTGTGTATACGTGTGTGTACGTATGTGTGTGTGTGTGTGTACGTGTGTGTGTGTGTGTGTACGTGTGTGTGTGTGTGTGTACGTGTGTGTGTGTACGTGTGTGTGTGTACGTGTGTGTGTGTGTGTGTACGTGTGTGTGTGTACGTGTGTGTGTGTACGTGTGTGTGTGTACGTGTGTGTGTGTACGTGTGTGTGTGTACGTGTGTGTACGTGTACGTATGTGTGTACGTGTACGTGTGTGTGTACGTGTACGTGTACGTGTGTGTGTGTGTGTGTACGTGTGTGTGTGTGTGTGTTCGTGTGTACATGTGTGTGTACGTGTGTGTACATGTGTGTGTGTGTACGTGTGTGTACATGTGTGTGTGTGTACGTGTGTGTACATGTGTGTACATGTGTGTACATGTGTGTGTGTGTGTATGTATGTGTGTGTATGTATATGTGTGTGCGTGTGTATGTGTGTGTGTGCGTGTGTGTGCGTGTGTGTGTGTGTGTATGTATATGTGTGTGTATGTATATGTGTGTGTGTGTGTATATGTGTGTGCGTGCGCGCGTGCTTCCTGTGCTTGGTGGCTTTTCTCCGGGTGCTTCAGTTTTCTCCCACAGTCCGAATATCTGCAGATTAGCTTAATTAATGTTTTAAAATTGCACTTTGTCTCCAAGTGAGTATGTGTGTTTTCATGCCTTGCATGCTAATGCCTTGTAATAAACATACTGCATACAAACTTTCTGCAACCCTGCAAAGGATAAGTGGTACAGTATAAGAGATTAGAAGAAATTTAATGGTGTTTTTCCATATACTGTACCTTGCAGTGCAGTATTCACCTTACAGAATGTACAGCAAGAGAGACAAGGCACAGCCTAGTGGTGAACCAGTGAGTAGTACTCTCACAAGGTATTTTCTCCCATACTATTTAGAAGTACCATGAACATCCCTGAATATACATGATATACACTAGAGCTCCAGGATGCCTGTTTTGATTCTGAGCTCAGGTTATGGTCTGTGTACTGTATGGTTTCTGTGTTTCTGTGGACTTCCTCTCAACATGCTTAGTGAATATGAGTAAGTTATGGATAACTATGTGGGTATGTGTACTGTGAAGCAGTGGCATCCTATTCAGTGTTTATTCCTAAATATGATAGATAATAAATGTAAAGGTCATTAATCATTATTTTAATCATAAAACAAGTTATTTTTAGTTGATGCTCAATGTAGTGTCTGTATGTAGTTTTCTGTATGTAGCTTTTTCTACAACTATACTGTCCTTGGAATAGACATTGATGCGCGCAAATATATTTAAAATGTTAAGTTAATTAGTTAATTATTCAATATTAATGCAGTATTTCCAGTATTTTTTTTTGCTATAAATATGCTGGATGCTTTCTGTCATGCTACTGTAGGAGATTGTGAAATCAAATTTGCCTGACATCAATGAACACATAGAGAGTTCAAAAGTCAAATGCAATGTCCATGCAACGTGTACTGAGCTTCTTATTTAAAAAAAAAAAAAAAAGAATACAAAATCCATACACATTCACTCTAACACAAGCCCAGAGCGCAGCTAGAGACTTTAAATGTCATCAAGCATCATACTGTGATCTGTACTATTTAGCCTGTGTGATGTTATTTATGGATGGCACCAAGTGAGGGCCAGGCTGGATGGCACCGACATGCATTGTCAAGCTATTGAAGCGTCAATATGTGGGAATTATCTTGAAATAAAATGCACACACATTTTTATACTCTGAGTACTTAAAGTGTGTTTGGAGGACCCTTAGGTTTTAGCGGGACAAAAATCCACTTGGTAGTGTTCTTGCTTATGAGTATATTGAGAAGTGTGCTTAGCTCGAGAGGAGGTGCTTTAGTGGTGTTCGAGTAGTTCAGAACTTGCCAATCTCGTGGAATTTTTACACATGCGTACCTGTTTCTAGAGGTTACACGGAATGGTGTGAAAAACAAAACCATCCAGTGAATGCTCATTTCGCAGGTGCAAATGCCTTGTTATTGGGAGAGGTCAAATGAGAATGGCAAAAGTAGTTTCTGGCACTTTAACAGAAAGCCTGTGTTAATTTAGATAACTGTCTTTACAACTCTGGTGAGCAGAAATGATGGCAGAATGCACAAGATGACAAACACTGAGGTAGGTACTGTAGATGGAATACAAAACAAGAAGGCCACTTTAGGAGTCAACCAAGAACTGGGATTTGGGCACAAAAACCTGCACAGGTGAAGATGTTCTAATCTTTTTCTATCTCTTTTAGATGTCTTAAAAAAATATATAAAAAATCTGCCCTACAAATCACTGTGCAATTCTTTCTACCGTATAGTGTCCTTAATGTAATCTGTTTTTGCTTCTGATTTCATAATTATAGTTTATGTCCAACAACTTTTTTTTTTTTTTTTTTAAGTTAAAAGCAAAAGCAGGCAAGCCTAGTTCTTTTGCTCAATCAGTCTGCCACTGGACTCTCAATAATTGTCCATGGTATTGTATTAACAATAGCAAAACTGTGAAAAATTACAAAGCATTTCAATTCTTCCCAATCCATTTTTAATGAAATCATTTTTGCTTTGCTCTACATTTTTTACATTAGGACCCAAGGGTCCCCGGTTCCATCCTGGCCTTAAGTTATCATCAACTATATGTGTCTATTTGTCTATCTATCTACAGATATTGTACTGTGCAAAAGTCTTGAGCCTCATTTCTTCCTATTTTGCCTCAAAGGGTCAGGACTTTTTATGTAGTCCCGAATAGTTCTCCAGGATACCTGAATGAATTTTTAAACTAATTTTTGGCAAGTTTCGGCTCTCATCATTAGTGCCTGTACCTGAATAATTTCCAAGAACTTGTTTTTTTGGGTTTTAAGCTTCACAGTGGTCTATGAATCATTCAAGCATTGAAAAAACATCTAAGTTAAGGCATGAACCGGTGAAAAACAGATGCAGATGATCAGGATAGGGATTTGTATACTGGTGCTGAATGCTGAGTGGTTGGAACAGACAAGAGGGAAAATGAGGTTGCTGTTGAAGTCGTTACATAAACAATAAATTTTTTAATCTTTAGGCACTTTTCAGTCTGTTTCCAAACATTTGTTTACATTTCTTTATTTTATTCTTTTCATTTTATTTAAATTAATATTAAGGAATTTATATAACAGTACATACTGTGTTACGGATGTACAGTATATATGAATTTGTACTTTGTAATTATGATTTTATTAATTTATATGTATGCATATTTAAATCTTCTATTTAAATATCAGTGAATTATTTATTATTATTATTTACAGAATCATTTATTAAGGAAAAGGGCACCCATCTTTAGCTAACAAATGCCTCTACAGCGTGATTAAGCAAAATGGCAGCACTTAGCAAAAGATTAAAATGTTTCCTTAGTCATATAAAATAAATATATCCTTATAACTAAGTAAGGAATTTAACTTTGTTTATTCCGAATGCTGTTCCACAGCCATGTTGATTTGGCTTCACACGATTACGCATGAAAGAACTCCAAAGAAGATTAAAGAACAATTGTCCATGTCAACCACTTTCCAAATGTTGTGATAGACATGATCTCCATTTAAATAGAATAATGGCATTTATTAGAATAGTGGCTTGTGCTATTACTATTCACAGCATAGTACACCTAGACACATAAGCGCAGTTCTCTTTTATTTTAAAGAAAGAAAGGTGTGTGCCTTAAAGGGATAGCTTGTATTTTTTTTTTTTATGTCAGTCCTAAATCAAACTAAATTGTTTACAAGTACAATTACCTTAGGCCTTGGTTATTATAAATGTTCCTACCCCACACACTGCCTGTGAAATTCGTCGCTGAGTACAATGTAAGTAATCTGGATCAAATTCCACAGCCCTTGTTCCATGCAAGAATGCATTCCAAAGTTCAGCTGAGACTCGTATGAGAATTCATACATAAATCAAAGAGGTTTCTTTTTCAAAAGTTCCAATGTATTTATTCTAATGTAACTCTTTTCTTTGACCGGAAAATACTTTTGTGGTATTGTGTCAAAAAAGTCAATGGCTGCCAAAATCTGATTGGACTCTCTGGGAATACAATACGATTGCACTCCCTGATTTGCAAGTATCACCTGCACATCACTAATTTATTTCTTATACTAATTTCTAGCTTTTTACAGTACTACACACAAAAGTGAAAAAAAAAAAATCTCCCTCCATGTTCAGTAAACACTTTAGTCCTTGTCGGGGCAGATAAGAAGCCTATCAGTGGAACACTGAGCACAAAGTGGGAATAAAACAAAGATGTCAACACCCTTTTTTTTCACCTAGGGGGATTTCATGGTCACCAAAACACCTTAGACAGCTTAAAGATAACCTTCATGGACACATACAGTAACATGCGAAACTAGCATGCACTAATCTAAGCTTAGGATCAAGCTGTGACATGACAGTACTACCCACAGAGTCTCTGTGCGTGTGCAAAAGTGATCTTCTGACAGAAATTGGGTGACCTGATCCAGATATGCTACACACTGCACATGGATGTGTGAATGTTTCTGATAAGGATTGGCATTACATAAACATTTGCTCTCTAAGGATACTTGTTAATTGATTTCCTTTGAATTCTCTAAATCCTGGCATCCTGTTTGGTCTACTTCTAAAGCTATCAATTAACATTTTGACCTTGTCCTCTAGTCTTTTTTGTTCCTTGCTTTCACTGGTAAAGCTGTGTATGTCAGTAGTAAAGTGAACATGGATAATTTGCATCTAAACTGATACAGATGAGCAAGTGTGTGCATGTGTCAGAGAGCCACTCTTGGCTCTTAAACAGTTCTAATTAAACCCTGCATGTTGTCTACAATTTTAGAAAAAAAAAAAAAAAACATAAAATGAATTCCCCAAGTGATGTCCAATTTTCCAGAATTTGTGCACAAGTCAGCACTCATAAATAATTTTTGACACTTCAGGGCCCGTAACCCACGAGAGATGACCATGTGCTGATGCATTACGCATGGTCTAGTGCCACTTATTAAAGAAAAAGTACAGACTTTTGACCTTCAAAGCATGCTGCATCCCTGTGATTGAGAATTACATGGTACCAAGGGAAGTTTTTTCTGATCAATTGCTTTAGAAGCTTGGAGACATCTCCGGTTATTGTGAGATGTTCCACATGTACAAGCATATAAAGTCAGATAGACTGTGGACTCACAGGAATTCTGCTCTCGCGGAAACACATCCAATGTTTTAATACATCAAAGTGATACTGAATATATAGACATAGATGAGACAGAAGGAGATTCCAAGGGTCATAGAAGAGAGGTTCACTGGAATATTTTTATTTTCTCTGGCACTTTTAATGGCTTTTGCACTTCCAGAATAATGCCATGTGGATCTGGCTGTGCTGTTTTTATTTGACGTTTATTGTTCAGGATGATCACCACTTAGCCATGATGTTGCTTCTTTGAATTGGAGCGCTGAACCACTTGGAGTCCAAATGCAACAAATAGTTACTCAACATGTCAAAGTGGAAACCTAAACCAAACTAAAATGATACAGCTAAGATCAACCGCCACATATTTTATGTATTAGTCAAGACCATGGAGCCAAATGCTTTTGATATTTCCTCTTTATTAGTGAAAGAAGGGCCTCAGGCTAACAGGATATGACATCAATTTTAAACATATGTTAACACTGCTGGCCTCTTCAAATGGGCAGTAAATCTGCTAACTCTTAAAGAGTGGTGGTTCTAAGCAATAAAGGCTTTCGATTAGCGGTTAGAAACTTGGAAAATGTCACCAAGATTATGTTCTGTGGGTAAGTTAGTTAAAAAAAAAAAAAAAAAAGACAGCCTTACCAGTGCTTTACCGGCTCTTCCAGTGCTTTACTCCAATCCTTGGTGTGCTCCCTTTTCATATTCACAATTTTGCCCATCCTTTCATTATTCTTCATCTTTCTTCATCCACTGATACTCTTGCAATGTCTGCCATCTGTCCCTGTCCTTTCAGCTGAATAGACATAATGGGGCTACTGAACAGCACTAAAGTTACATGAATATGGCACAAAAGCCTGTCAGGCTTGGCACAAATCTATACTTGACAATGCTCTTTCTTTACTCTCTTTCTGCAGAGACTGAATGTTAAATGTGACTAAAGCCAAGCTAGTGGAAGAAATAAACCACATACAGGTGTCAAACTGATTTTAGGTAAAGATCCCATGGTACGCTTATTCCAATATCAAGAGAGGCAGACCAAATAAATCAGTTTAGTAACCCAATAAAACAACAACAGGTCCCTTTGTTTTACGCTTTTCTCTGAAAGGGACACTCTGATTGCATACAAGCTGAAACTGCACCTACAAAACAGATAAACAGACTTACAGTTTATTACCTTACAGGGAAAGAAAAAAAAAAGTGGTTTATCACACAGTGTCATGTACAAGAATTCACCTCTATTGAACAGTCTGGAAATTAATTGTATTTAATTGGAACCTGACTCCATCCTGGATTATCAGGGTTAGCAGGGTTAGGAAGAATTACATATTATACAACAGTTAGTTCTGAGCAAACAATCTAATTGGATGAGAGGCATTCCACGAGCATGGGTGAAAGTAGGCTGGTACTGAGAAGAGAGCAACTGCCTGACAAAACCCACATTTAAAACCTGTCATGGTAGCACCTTTAGCAAAAAGATAAATAATAATAATAATAATAATTAAAAAATCATTTTAACACTTGGTCTTCTTCTATGTCATTCCAAATTGCCTCTAAACCATCCATGTCACTTTCCATGTTCACAGCTACAAACGAAACACAAACAAATTATATTATATTTTAATTATAGTATAATTGTATATACTACTGTTGTAGTAAATTGTGTTTGTGGAACTGTTATATAAAAGCAATAGCTCACTAAGACTCCCTTTTGTGTGATATCTTGTCAGTAGCTAAGTTTATGGTTCTGAGTTTATAGCTCGATTTTGCCCCTTAGTTAAAAGTCTGTCTCATTTAAAAAATTGTAATTCAATTACTGTTTACAAAAAATTGTACTTTGGACTTTGACCATGCATACATTGGTATTTTTATACTGGCAGATCTTCTATGCATTGAACCCACATGTAAATTCATGTAGACAATGAACCTTTTGGAGACTTCCTCCCAAGGTAAAAACATTAAAAAATTCTGTTTTCAAAAATTCAGTATGATGCCATACTCACACTTAAAAATAACAACCATCCCAGCCTCCTGAGTAGCACCATGGAAGTGTTTTCCCCCAAAAGATCTTGAGTCCAATTTCCACATGATGCTGCAGCCATGATTAGCTACTGTACAGTACGCTCTCTTGGGGTAAAAGATGGCATACTTTCACATCAATCACAGATTTATTGAAACTAGCCAGTCATAAAGTGAAAGAGGCAGTGCTTTAGACTGAATGTTATACCATACCCTAATGTTAAATGTTCAAATCCATCCCTATTCTAAATCTGCCCACATTTTTGTTGGATTCTTTTTTTCCCCATTGGTTGTTGGTTGGTTATATGATTGGTTGATTATTTGCTTGATTGCTTTATGTTGATTATTTTATGTATCGTCTTTGCCTAGGTGGTTAGTTGGTTAGTAATTTGACTGGTTGAATGTTTTTGTCTTTGTTTCTTGGCTAGTTTCATGGCTAAACCCACTTAAATTATTCTTGTGTATTGTTTACTTTACTTGCAATTCACTTCATTCTGTACAGTCCCACTTTTATAAAATGTTTAGTAAATAACTATGGCAAATAATTCTTTTGTCTTGGTTCCCATATTCAGCCTCATAATGGCCTGTTTTCCTCTCATTAACCACTCTTTCCTCTTCACAATAAGAGATAATGGCAACGGACTCCAGATGCACATGCCAACTCTCCTTTGTATAAAGGAAACCCTCACAGCTTGCCAAGAACGAGAACTGCTAATTGACCACTTACTTATTTCTATATCAATCATCTGATGTACAGGCAAACATCTTCAATTTCAAGTTAACATTCTTCATTCTTAGCCCATGCACATTGTGGGAGATCAAATGTGATTTGCCTCAAATGTAAGTTTAAAGACAAACTGACTTAATTTTGGTTGAAAAGCATGCAGTTAAGTGATTCCCCCTGTAGTCTGTGGGTGATAGAGAGTATTTGAAGCATATTGTTTTATCACAGGGTGCAATTAGTAGCTAATTATGGTGGAGTGATTACATGCGAGAAGACGACCATCATGGCTGCACAGTGGGAGGTTCTCCTCAGGAGAACTCCGGCTGCTTCCAACCTGCCATCGGTGACTCTTCCTCAGCACCTCCCCATCCACCTCTAGCGCATACATACAAAGATTATAATTTTCATTTAAGGTCTGCGCTGCATATCCGTGAGTGCCTAGTGCAGAAGTAAACTTGCAGAAGTACATTATACACATGTAAAGGAACCATGCGCCAGTGCACATCTGCAGGCTGAACATACACACGCTAACATTTCGCCTATTTTTACCCTGCGGTTTTAACCCAGCAAAACTTTTGATTTACACGCTAATTTAACACCCCTCCCCTTCAAAACGTATGGCAATTTAATACTTTTAACACCCTCTCACATGTTAAACTCATCAGGGCACAGTATTTTTCTAAGCCCAGTAATCCCCCATCAAGCACATCTGTTATGCACCTTTTCATTTCCTGGAAATATGATCTCAACTGTGTCACGAAACCACAGAACAAAGACTCATGGGAAGTGGGAAGATTCTGGACCACAGTTTGCACTTTCTAATAGGAAGCTTAATTTATGAACAGCTAATTTGTTGAGAATGTGTGTGTGTGTGTTCCCCATATGTTAAAATTTGACCTTGCATGTCTAGTTTAAAGAAATATTTCAGCGTTTCCATGTACTAAAAAAAAGAACAGGAATGATATTTATAAAAAAAAATATTCACAGTTAAAGCCTAAAGGCATTTATGGGCTGTCAATTTATAAAATAATAACTAGAGGCGTTCAAGTCAAACTTTAATTGTACAGAATAACAGGACACAGGTATGAGATTTAAAAACTCCCTTTATTTCTCTATATAATCCCCAGCTACACTAAAGCACTTAGCCCAGCATTTCACCAGTGCTTGGATACCACCAAGGTACAGTAGAAAGCTTTCTCAGTACGCCGGAGGCATGATCAGACTGCTTGCTTCACATCTGAAATGGTGGCCTCCCAGGAAGATATGGAAATAGCCTGAAGCAAGGTCAGAACTTTACATTGGATGTGCCGATAACTCCTAGACAAGTTTCTGTAATGTGCAAGTGGTGTTGATGAATGATGATGCTTTTAGTTCCTTACAATGTATCTGTCAATTTTTAATGATCATGCCTCCCACTGCAGTGGGCTTCAAGCAGTGGATGACTAAGTGTCTCATCACGCCATATTGTACTTTAAGTCTTTTGTAAATATTATTAATTTTACACCTTCATTTATGGGAAATTTTATCACAAGTCCCGGGTTTGACTTGAATGCAGTAAATATCTTTATATGAGACAAAGAACAATCTTTTGATTTTATTTAATCTTCTGGTAAAAGTATTGTTGTTCATTAAAAATTAATTTCAGGAACTTTAGAGAATAAATTAAAAGCTGGCCTTTTATTATCCATCTGGGACTAGGACTCTAATGTTGTATACATTTTAATTTCTTCTTCTCAGTTTATTAACACCTGATAACTACAGTATGACCTTACTCTGATGTTTTCAAAGAAAAGCAATTTTGGCAAAATAATTATACTCAATAAATTAAATTTAATAATAAACAGCCCTTTTATGAGGATTAAACAAGGATGTAGAGACAGTGTACTGTACTTGGGGACATTTTTCAGGTCTTAGGAGGTTAAAGAGTTAGTGATATTTTTATGTTTATAAAAAGTTGTTACAAAAAAAAAGAAAATGTTGCGTCTATGGTCAACATACAGTGTACTAACGTTTTAACTAAACATTTTTCTGCCAATAAAACATTTGCATAAATTAATATATTTGCTTTAAGAAGTATAAATATGATGGTATTTGAGATGGTAATAGAAAGAAACCTTGAGAGGAACCAGACTCAACAGGAAACCCATCCTCATCTGGGTGAAAACAGATAGCAGGGATTGATGTGCATAGTATTATGCGAGACTGGAAGTTTAGTATAAGAGGAGATGTGTAAGATTAAAATCCAGTTTGTTCCTGGAGGCTCGGATAGACTGTAAGAAATTCCAGTCCTGAACTATTGAGCGACTGAAGTCACAGGTCCTTAGAGAACAACTGTGTGCATCAGTCGAGGACAGGACCACCTTCATGGAAAAGTGGAACCATCCCCAGTCACCACACGCATCCCAGGCAGACCACACGGGGCATCCATGTGATGAGATCTCCAACCAGAAGCAGGACTCCAGGACAAGTTAGACAGGTCCAAAGGGCAGAGGAGGTCTGGATCACTGGCAACTCAGGAGCGACATGTATAGCTCGACAGAGATGGGTAGAAAAAATACGAGAGAGGGAGAAAGAGAGGAGAGGGCAAAAGAGATGGAGAGATGACAGTTACTGTAGGTATGGTCAAAGTCGAATAATGTATAAGGTGAATGTATATTTAGTGCGGAGTGCAAGCAGAGACTCCGGCAGTACTGACTATAATAGCATAACTAAAAGAGAGAGCCAATAAACACAGACATGAGGGCTTCCTGAAATGTAAAGCAATCAATCACCTCACCATCAACAAACCTGAGTGATCAATAAGAGTGGGGAGGACAGCATTTAAACATACCAGTTCACCATAATACTCTAGGTCCCTGAGTCCCCTAGATCTGCCCCTTAACCTAAGGCTAATCTATTTACAAAAATGCTTGGCTAAATAAATAGGTTTTTATCCTAGACTTAAACACTGAGGGCTTTGGGGCTTTGTGTCCGAACATTTAATTGGAAGAATATTCCATAACTTTGGGGCTTTGTAAGAAAAAGCTCTGCCCTCCGCTGTAGTTTTAGTAATACGTGGTACTAACAAGTAGCCTGCATCCTTTGATCGAAGTAGGCGTGGCGGATTGTAAGACACTAGCAGTTCACTCAGATACTGGGGCGCAAGACCATTTAATGATTTATATATCAAGAGTAGTATTTTAAAATCGATGCGAAATTTCACAGGAAGCCAATGCAACGTGGATAAGATAGGAGTGATGTGCTCGTATCTTCTGGTTCGAGTGAGGACTCTCGCTGCTGCATTCTGGACTAATTGAAGCTTGTTTAAGCACCTTGTTGAACAACCAGACAGTAAGGCATTACAATAATCCAACCTACAGTAGACGTGATAAAAGCATGAACGAGTTTTTCTGCATCATTTGGTGACAATATATTTCTTATCTTGGCAATATTTTTGAGATAAAAGAATGCTGTCCTGGTAATATTATCTACATGAGCTTCAAATGAAAGGCTGGAATCTATAATCACACCGAGGTCTTTTACTGTTGCACTTGATGGAACAGAAAGGCCATTTAAAATCAGTGTTTTTAGAAAGCTTACTTTTAGCTGATTGTGGTCCTATGACTAAAACGACTGTCTTATCAGGATTAAGCAGAAGGAAATTAATTAACATCCAATCTCTTATGTCCTGCACACATTGCTCAACTTTAGTAAACTGTTTTTTCTCATCTGGTTTTGCTGAAACGTATATTAATGTGTCATCAGCATAACAATGAAACTAATACCATTTTGTTGCCCAGAGGAAGCATGTAAAGGGAAAAAAACAGTGGGCCTAAAACAGAACCCTGTGGAACACCAAACTCAACTTGAGAACATAAGGAGTGGTCACCATCTAAATCTACAAACTGATAATGATCAGTCAAATAGGATCTAAGCCATAAGAGGGCCGTTCCCTTAATTCCTATTACATTTTCCAATCTGTGAAGGAGAATACTATGATCAATAGTGTCAAAAGCTTCACTGAGGTCGAGTAACACTAGTATAGTGACGCAACCCTGATCAGAAGCCACTAGGAGGTCATTTACTACTTTAACAAGTGCTGTCTCTGTGCTGTGATGAGGCCTAAATCCTGACTGATACAGTTTGTTTATGCTATTTCTATGAGGTTTGATATCGGCCTGTAATTGGAAAGCTGACGGGGTCACGGTCTGACTGATAACGGTGGACATCTTTAAAAAGTTTAAAATGCAAAACAAAAGACTTTAGTAACAAGAAAATTTAAAATAAAAGATCAGACTTATTTTTAAAAATGTTTTTGAATATATAGATTAGGTTAGAATTGATGATGTATTTAAAAAAAACATAATTGAGTTTTGCAAATAAGCCGAATGAACAGAGCCTGGCTTTTGATTACATTGAACATGCTCATTTAAACTAACTCATTTAAAATAAGCTAGGTAGCTTAGCTAAAATGCTAACATAACTAACATTAATTTATGTTTAAACATTACTTTTTGCATTTGACTGAACTTCCTCATCCATACACTACAAGTTGTCCTGTGCCAGCTTCTTCATTTTTTATAACAATTCTTATACAACAATTCCAGTTAGCTGGTTAGCCAAAATGATGCAGAGCAGACAGTTAACGGTTTGTCACCTGCAATGTCACCCCAAATTATGCATAATGTTATGCCTTAATATCATTTTAACTGATAAGTCACATAAAAATTCACCCTCTTACAGCTGTCACGAAAGGGAAATCTAGCTACTGTATGGAGACCAAGTCTGTTTTTTTGTATCAGGTTGTTTTTTCTGTTGTAAAATTGGGTATTTTACAATGTGGCTTTATGGGGATTGGCTTACTTTTGAAGCCAGCCTCCAGTGGATAATTGAGGAACTGCATGTGTCTGCTCTTTTTAAAAGTGAGAAGTGCAAACGGGAGCCGCATGATTTTAAAGGTGCAAACAGATTGAGCGTGAGAAACACAAATTCTTCTAAGAGTAAGTGAAAATTGTATGAGGATAAAAGTAAAAGTAGATGAAATCACAGATGAAACTAGGTTCTAGGTAAAACAAAAAATAATAAATAACATAAGATTACTGTTTTAAGTCTTACTTTCTTAACACTTTCTGCACCTTTCTAAAATAAATCACATTTTTCACATCCTGTAAAATGACGGTACTAGGGACGGGTCTCACTGGGGAACACTTCATATTATCACAATACCTAGGTGCCAATACAATCTGTATTGTGATTTCATAATTATAACAAGGTATTAAATATACTAGATTACCTCACACCGCCAGGGTCAGGGTTCGATTTTTCTGGGTAGTCTGGTTTCTTCCCACAGTCCAAAGACATGCAGGTTGGGATAATTGGCATCCAAATTGTCAAGTGTGTGTGTGTGTACCCCCTGTGATTGATTGCCACCCTGTTCAGGGTGTACTCCACTTTAAACCCTAATCGTTCTGGGATAGGCTCTAGGCCCCCATAACCCTGTACAATGAAGTTGTTGTTGTTGGCATTTCGGCTGCTCCCCGCAAGGTCGTCACAGCGGATCATCCAGATTATACAAGCTTGGCACAGGTTTTACGCCAGATGGCCTTCCTGATGCAACCCTCCCATTTTAACCGGGTTCGGGACTGGCACTGCATCCAGTGGCTGGGTTTTGGGCACTGGATGAGAATCGAACCGGGGACTTCCGCATGTCAGGCGAAACACCAGTGCCCTACAGTATATATACAAACCTGACAAACAATCCACTGGTACTACAGTACACATGATGCTGTGAAATCTCCAGTACAGTACCAATGTTTAACAACTTTAGACCTGTAGGATTATAGAAGAACTTCAGCACATTACAACCTTAAATGGTACTGTGTACGAACCAAACAAAAATTGTAATTGATTTTGGAGTCAGTATGGTGATACATAAATTGCCACACAAAAGAATCACAATACATTTCTGAATTAGTTTTTTTTTTTTTTTTTTTTGCCCCCGTCTTTATACGGTACCTGATTGGACTGCTGTATTTCTTTTCATGAGTATGATTACAGACCTCAATTAAGCACAAATGCAAACACTAATGTGTGGGTCTAACAAAATATAACATCACATACTTCATTAATTATACTTGCATAAATGTATGAAAGCTCCAACAATGTAAAAGGAGTGCATGCAGGCCAGTGGACTGTGGTTTATTCTGAACATGTCTACATTACCCTGCTATAAATATGATTTCTTTTGTTCTTGCCTCATTCCCCAGTGAACATTCTTCTCTCTCTTTCTCTCTCTCACACACTTTTACTCTCTTCCTTGTTCTGCTGATTAACTGGACTGACGCTGTACATATCCATGGCTCGAACACAAAGGCCAGAGTTGCTCTGTACAATAGCCATATTGTGCACTGCCCTGCTTCTCACTGTGCTGATGTGACACAGTCCAGGTGCTTTAGAATTGAGCACGCACTTCAGATCTAAAGCTGTGATCTGTTATTTTAGAGAGTACATGCTGCTGTTTTGACACAATGACTACCTTCTTTCTGAACTCTCTCTTAGTAACTTGGACCTGGTCTAAATCGGTGTGTGCACACCCGCACACACACACACACACACACGCATGCACACACGTCCACACTTCCACACACAGTCTTCATGGATAAGCACGAGGATGAGTGTAGTGTGCAGCTGCAGAGAGCCTAGACCACGACAACACACACGTCCGTGCGTCAGGTTCCACTTACTTTCCTTCTTTTACTCTGGGAAATACACATACACACCAGGGCTTGCATGTAATCTCACAAGCCATATTATTCATACTAGATGCTTGAGATATCTGGATATTCTCCATCTCTCTTTCTCTCTCTGTGCATGTGTGCGTGTGCACTCTGCACTATGTCTCGCAGACAGGATCAAATACACACAGTCTAAGTTCTAAAGGGCTGTACTGTAAAGAAGCAGAACTGACTGTTTGTTTTCACAGCTGAGGTGGAAGGCGTATAGGGTCAGTTATTCAGCATATGCCGTGACTCGGTTTCTTTTTTGTTCCATTATCTCTTCGCACTTGTGACTGAATACTTTGCTGAGGCTTGTCCTGCGTTTCACTGACAATCCTGACGATCTGCAGATGTGAGCGCTGTTTGATTTTAAGCGCACCCGAGTCCTGCGAGGCAGCCAGAAAGGGGCTTTGGCTGTTTCCGCTCCACACAAGCATGACGGGGCATAACAACTGTCACCCATCAACAACATCTGCGGCGAACAGCTTGTGTTTGCTGACTGATTGTCTTCGGCCGTACCTGCTAGCCCTGTATCAGAGCCGGGTGTCAGATTCGCTTCTGCGCCTCGTTCGGGGTTTGTCAGGTTGTTTAGGTAGTTCTGCTTCTCGGGTCTTTCATCAGGCAAGTTATGGGTGTGCGTAAACTGATTTATTTCTATTACAATTCATTGAACCCTGCACAATCGCTTTGCTTTGGTTAACATATACTGTATAACTGCACTCGCATCCTGTTTTTCGCTTCCTGATGCAGACGTGTCTCTTCTGCTTGGTGTCGCTGCCAAATGTTTACTCGAAAGCAAAAAAAACCAAAAAGAACTGTAGTGTAGTGTCTGGCAGCCCACTAACATGACGGGATTTTAGAAACAAGCTGATTTTCTCCCGGAGGAGGAACCGAGCTTGTAGCTAACGAAGGTCTGGACCACTGAGCCGAAACATCACAGCCTGCAAGTTTCCCCACACACTGTGTGTGTGACAAGTTAATCCCAGCAGAGTGAATACGGCAAGGTGCTGTATATATCATGCAGCACAGTCATGCTGTCTCTGCGTGTACATGTACGTGTGCATGTTTTTAAGTATGCTTACCTACTAGATTAGGTAGAACCATTAGGGCCCTGCCATCAATTCTGCTAATGAGTGTGCATAGGTAATGTCTGAAAGAGAGAGAGAGAGAGAGAGGGGGGGGGGTGCACAGCATTATTGGGGTGTCGATTCAGTTCAGGAGTACACAACTGACTGAAAACAGATGGAGGTAACTGATGGGAGCTGTCAAGATCTGCAATAAATGAACAGTAGAAAACAAACTTATGTAATGGATGAAAGTTGAAATGTAATAAAGTACACAAAAAGAAAAAGACATTTTGGACAAAACTCGTTGATCTGCTGTGCAAGTGAAGTGCTTTAGAAGCTGCAGATTAAACTCTATAGCAATTGTGTTTTTCCTTACAATCTACATTTACGTTTCTGTAAAGGTTATTTCATTTAAGGTATGGTATGATTAAACTGATTTGAAGAGCGTTCAAGTCAAACCAGGACTTTTGATTTTGCTTAGTATAACAAAACACGATTATGAGGAAAAACTCTCGAAATAATCTCCTGCTACACTACTGCACTTATCCCACTACTTTTGCCATATATGTGGGAAGTTTTCTCACATTATGCACGAGTCATGATCAGACTACTTGCTTCACATCTTCACAACGCTGGCCTCCCAGGAACTCATTTAACAGCCCAAACATGTGGAAATGGCTTGAAGTGAAGTCAGGACTGTACAGTACAGGGGTTGTGGCAACAACACCCAGCTGAGTTCCTGTAATGTGCAAGTGGTGTTGGTGAAATATTGTGTGTACAGTTCCCACAGCATTCAGCACGTCACCTCGACTTAAAATGGCCACTCACTCATTATGAATAGTCGTGCTGGGTTTTACCACCTAGTGTTGTGTTATTATCTTAGCTTAATCTAAGTAATTTTACCTAAATAGGTTAAGTGTGAAACGACCAACAACAATTGAATTAAGTAATTTGCAAAAGCTGTACTTAAGAAGTAAATGAATTGTTTCATTAAAGTTAACTTCTTGGTAACTAAACATGTTTTTGTGAGGGTTTCCATAATTTCATGCACATTAAAGATTAGAACGCGATGAGCTTATAAATGAGATCATCCCAAATTTGGACTTTCCTCTTCCTGGTTTTAAATCCAACATTAAAATGTAAATCTTTGAGCTTTCGATAAAGAAATGGTCTTCAACCACCTTTATTTGACACTGGTGCAGTCCCACAAAGGGTACATCCACTGGGTCTTTAATATTTATAATTCCCCTCATATTAGATTACTGTTCTTACTTTCTTAACACTGTCTGCACCTTTCTAGCTCAGTCTTCACACACACTGAAGATATCAACCCAGTGATAAGCGAAGGGAGACTTTATTACCTGTTTTTTAAGAGTGCATTGTCTTTATCCTTCTGTGTTTAACAATGTCTCCTGTGCTTCTTTCTGCTCCATATAGTTACCAATTCAGACCTGTTCACCCCTCCGCCATTTGGATCATGACCTGCCGTTCTTGATTTGCCGTTTGTGGGGAGAGGCTGACTCTTCTAAGAGCACACTGAAAGGGACCAGAGCACTTTACTCCCCCTTTCAGAGCTTGGAAACTATTCATCAAGGCTGCCAGTTTGCCACGTCAAAGCAAAAGTTACTCACGGTGAGTGGGTGTTTCACAGATCTATTGGGTACGGGTACCTTTTTATAATGGAAGCAAAGATGCTTTCCAAAATCTGGAGTAGGTAAATGGGACACAGTGACTCTGCAGTTCTTGATGTAAAATGATGGATTATGTTCCCTGTTGGTGGCTTATTATTTTTAAGTGGCTGTGACTCATCTCCATGGATTCTTTTTTTTTCTTCCTACATGCCCAACTGCAACTCTTTGAAAACTTCAGAAATTTTTGTTAATGGCTTTCAACAAAAAGAAATATATTATAAAATTAGGTAGTATTCCTGGCCTACAAGGTTATCCAGCCACATTATTAGGAACATTGCTATTAATGCAGCTCTAATCATCTGATCATGTTGTAACCATAAGATGCGTACACCAACGTTAAAAACACCTAGGTTTTGGATGCCACTTGTGCCAATGGGGTGGCTCTGACCCCCCTGGGGTGTGGCTCTGGAGGGCTTAGTGGATATGCTTCGGTGTGCTGTGTGTTACAGGATGGAGGCTCCATGAATTAGACTTGTTTGTCCGGTGCATTCCAGGGAGCTGAATTGGACTGAGATTTGTGGAGTTTTAGGGTCAGTTCAGTAAGGTCAACATTGGGCTTTTTGCCTGCTGGGTCCTGTGCACAGTGGGCACAGATGTGCTGGGTGTTCTGGTGCCTTTCCATCACAGCCAGCATCAACTTTTTTTTTTGTTAAATGCCTGGTCTTTTGCAAATACTGTCAAGTTTGTGTAAACATGTGCCTCTGTGGTTGCACAGATTGGCTAAGTTTCTGTAGACATCCTGTGACGTCATAGCAGTCTGGCCATTCTTTTGCTGCTCTCTTATCCTTAAGGTGTTTCCACCCAAAGCACTGCCCCTTACTGGATGATTTATTTTTGTTTTTTTGTAAAGAGACAGCTGTGCCTGAAAATTCTAGGAGATCAACAGTATCTGGAAAACCCAAACCAGCACATCTGTCACAGTTAAAGCAACTGAGATCAGATTTTACTCATGATGATTGAGTCTCTTGGACAATATCTGCATGATTACACAATCTGTCCAACACTGCAGCAACACAACTGGCTGCATAAATGAGCAAGTGTTAATAAAGTGGCTGGCAAGTGTAAATCTCAGCATTATCTTAAATAAGACCTCTGGCCTCGTCTCGATGGTACCACAGATGTCACTCCTCTATTTAATTATTTCCTCCGTGTCTCACAGCACACGTATGATGACATCTCATGTTCTCGCATTACCGCAGAGTCCCTGCACTGTTGTAGCGGAGAGGGAGCACGCTCAAGCATGCGTTAACTCTCCCTGAGCTGGAGATCTGGGGTTTTATGAGCTGCCAGGAGGCTTAATGAATAGCGTGTCCCCGTAGTGTGCTCTGCATAGAGCGAGAACCCATAGGTAACGGATGAGTGAAGGATATTTATAGCTTGTGTAAATGCTGAGAAAGAACGAGTAGCAGAGGCTAAGTTAAGGTTTACAGAAATAGATCAATCACTTCGTTTGGTTTTTTTTGCTTGCTGTCTTTTAATCTATACGGATGTCTGTCCTTGGGATTGTTCTCTAGGCCATTTACTTTGCTCAACCGCTTCCCTTCTGCAGCAAACATGCTCAACTTCAACCAACACAACTGCCACAGAGGTTTTCCATCTCGTCCCAGATGAAAGCCTTTTCACTTCAAACTCTCTTAGCAAGACAGATGCCACGGCTCAAACATAACACGTTTATTTATATACAATTTCGCACAAAGAGGAAGACGATGCAAACATGGTTGTATTTGTAGCGTAACGCTTTGTAGCCAGTCACGCTGTTTATAACCCAAGCACTTTAGAAAGCTAATATGAAAACGACTTGATTAAACGAAATGATTAAGGATTTTTTTTTTTTTCAAAGGATAAAAAAAATGAGTTGCTCCAGAAAGTTGAAAGGTTGCTGGATTAGAGAGGTGCTTTGCCAGACAGACATGATTTGTCTGGTAGAGACCAGGCCTATGTGACTTCATCCAGAAGGTCCCTTGCCATACGCTGACATTTACCCTATTCAGCCAGACAGTCCTTGTGGACCCGCTTTATAATATTGACACACATGTGCTGGAATGCTAGTGAGCTTTATTTATAACCCGAGCAGAGTCGGAAAGAGTAGGACAGGGTGACATTTTGCCGAATAATTGGTTATTTGTTGGTCTAGTGTTAAATAATTCAGCCTTTTTCTAGTCAGTCGGATTTTGACCTGTGCTAGGGGCCGTTAAGTAACGTGTCACAGTCTGGAACTAGGACCAAACTGAGTCCTAGAAATAGAAATACTGGAGCATATTATATGTTATAATCTTATAAGCTATGGTATGTCTATAGTTCTAACCATTTGGCGTTCATATCTTTGAAAGTTCATAACTCGAATGACTGTATCTAGGGAACTTATTGTAATGGAACATAATAATATGACAGTATTACTCAATATGAAGCTTATTTATAAACTGCATAATATGTTTAAACATGTTTAATCAGTTAAAGTTAACCTTTGCCACCATTTTGTCATGTACCTTGCTTATTTGTTCTTTCATAAATAAAGAGTTATAAAGTAATTGGATCTTTGAAAGAAAAAAATCAATACTTCTGGTCTATGTCAGAATTAGTATTTATAATTTTTAATATTCAGATTAGTTTTATTTTTTAGCGGTCTTGAAGAACAAAGGCAGCTGTGCAACAATGAGACCGACAAAGTTCACGTTTTCTGGAGCGAACGGTACCTGAAACATTCGAATGGACAATCAGAAAAGCTGTTATTTTTCTGACACTAAGTTCTAAGGAAGTATTTTACTTAAAATGATACATTTGCGAGTGTGTGATGTGCATATGTGTGATTGTTGGATCTGGGAAAAAAAAAGATGTGAGTCAGATAAAGAGAGCGAGAGAGAGAGAGAGGGAGAAAGCGACAGAGTGACAGGCTTTGTTGTTTTCCAGTCTGGATCCTGACAGATAAATGACTGTGGTAATGTTTGTCTTGTGGCTCACACACATCTGCTGGCTGAGGTACTGCAGAGTATCTAACCATCTTTCTTTCTCACTCTTATTTTCCCTATGGCACACACACTAGCCCACACACACTCACGCAAGTGTTTGGTAAGACAGATCAGCGACATCTGCTCGGCACCCGTCGCCCAGGCCAGGGCCTTTCTCTTTGGACCTGGTGGCACATGTGCATCTCTGACAAGCTTCTCTCCCAAACGTACAGCGCTTGCAGCTAGGTGAAATCGATCTGTCACTGCTGATGGCTCATAAGCTCTAATTGAATCTATAAACATTATGAAAATCTCGCAAATATTTTCCCAATGGTGTGCTTGTTGGCACATGCTGTTATAATTAAATTCGAAAGTAAAGAGTTGAGAAGGGGGAAGGCATAGCTACAAGTTGTCAGTGACGGTTAACTAACATTTCCACTGAAACCTAATTAGCAAAATTTATCAGTGCAGAGAGGCACGGCACAAAGTGGCAGACTCGCCCTAAGTGCGAAGTTATTTAAAAGTGTTGAAAAAAAGTAAAAAAAAAAACAAAAAAAACACACCACTAGCTGTTAGCCAATGTGAGACGCAGGTGAACTAGAGAACTGTTCTCAGATGCTAACTCTCTCTGGATCTATACGCCCACATATCTGTACACCGCCAGAGATTAGTTCACACGTCAAGGGGCGCAGAAAAAAACCTCATTAAAACTCTTACACCTTTCACAGTGTCGGCGTAATTCTCATGTGTTGCTAGCTAGCTCGCGCCTCACCTTCCCGTCCTGGGAGAGAAAAGCTGCCTCAGAGCTACGTTTCTTACTCCAGTCTTGAAAACTTTAGCATTCGTTGACACCGTCTGTTTAGTGGCCTCGTCTGTCGCGTTCGGTTCTCCAGGCGCTGCCACGGGTAGCGTGCTATCAGAAAGTAGCACATAATGCTAAGATTTCTTTGTACTCCGTAGACACAGGTGTGAACACCAATTTCTGTGATAGCCTGATCTTTGCCCCAAGTGTTTTGCGAGACACTCCCATTTTGGGCTCGTGTAGTTACAGAGAGGTGTCACTGGCACTCGAGGCACTCTCACCTGACAGAGTGATGCTAGCAAAGTGCTCACGTTTATCCTCTGTCTTCAGGAGGAGTGCGTCAGAGAGAAGATGAACTCAGTCACTTGGGGAAACAAGTGAGTCATCTCACTGTGCCAGACGAAAAAAAAAAAAAAGAGTACGAAATCAAAAGGGAAAACTTTCTGGCTGCTCATGCACTATGTACTGGTTGATATTTAAATTAGGTAAAGTAATCTTATTCCCAAAGAGACTCAATGATGTTATGTTTGTTTCTCTAAAGAGAACGTGTCTGAGACAGATAGAGACGCCCACTGAGCACTTTGTTTAGGAAGACCTGTGCACTTAGATACTCCTATTATCTAATCAGCCAATCATGTGTCAGCAGCACAGTGCATAAAATCTTACAGCTTTGGGTAATGTGTCTATTATCTATAACTGCTGGGGAATTTGTAACTGCTGATCTGCTTGTTTTTGTCTCACACACGACAGTCTGTAGTGCTCATAATGGTGCAATAAAGAATAGGGGAAAAAAAAAAAAAACATCCAGTCAGCATCCGTTCTTAGATCAGATAACCACTTTGTACAACTGCAGTGAGCAGAAAAGCATTTCAGGATGCGCACACAACACATCAAACCTTGACATGGATGGGATACAACAGTAAAGCTTGCAACATGATCACCAAAACTGGACAGAAAAAAAATAGTCTAATCTAATGTATATTGGGTAAGGTAGCTGTCAGAAAAGATGTGCATGTACTAATAAACATTCACACATATTGACCTAATGTTGTGCAAAAATGTGTTTTTGTAAACTCTTGTATAAGTCAAATCATACATAAAATATGTAGTGCGTGTTCTTATATAAGACTATGATTTAAAAAAAACAATTATAATAATAATAATAATAATAATAATGTGAAGTGCGATTTTATGCTTGGGGTTTTCCTATTATGAATACAAATTGATAACCGTGACTCCACTGTTAAAAATACATCACAGGCTCACAGGCATTATGTATGATACATCGATTTCACAAACTGCTTATAAGTTCATAATACAGTAAGAAAATTATATTACAACACAATGTGATATATATATATATATATATATATATATATATATATATATATATATATATATATATATATATATATAAGCTATTTTTCTGATTTCATCCTGTCTCTGTTGCACTCTCCTCATCTGCCATCTTGCCACCTCCAAGTCAAACACAGTACAAAAGCATGCGCAGTTTGTGAAACCGATGTATCTTCTGCTCGAACCATAATCCATGCGAGTCTTGGACAGATCTTTGACAGTAGAGTCATAGTTATCAATTCGTATTCATAATAGACAAACCCCAAGCGTAAAATCGCACTTCGCATTATTATTATTATTATTATTATTATTATTATTATTATTTTGTTTTTTGGAATCTTTTTCTTACATTAAAACACACACTTTATATTTTATGTATGATTTGGAAAAAAAAAAAAAAACAAGATATTGAATGCCATAGCATGCTTGAGAATTGTTATTTAATTCCAAAAGACTTGTGGGTACCAATGCAAGTGGCAGCCCATTCAGTAGCTATGCATCCATCCATCTATCCATCTAACTATCCATCTGTCTGTATATGCATCTAACCATTGATCAACCAATCTATCTATCTATCTTGATTAATCCATGACATAAAGAACTGTTCGGAAAGAGAGACTCTTTCCAGTATTACTGCAGTGTTCCTCATAAGGCATTTGTATATAGCTAAACCTTTTAAAGTCAACCAGTAACACGCCCACACCATTCACACTTCATCTGCCTTGTATCTGCTTTGTATCCTGATAAGGTTTTAACCACATCTGTTGTAATGAAATGCATCTCAAGTGAATAATATAGTTGTATTGCACGAGCGTGATACTCAGTACCCATGAAACGACCGAGTGTAAATGTGGTCATCGAATGGTTGTATGGGTGCTTCTTGGAATGTAAAAGCACCTTTGGTAGCAATAAGCAATGCATTTCACAGTTCCCGTTGGTTTTAGTGAGAGGAAATAAAATTGACCTAACATATCAGCTTTTTGGTTCGAAGAGCCTGCAAAATAAAAATGAAATCTTGCTCATCTTATATGCATTTATTCCATATAACATCATACACATGGCTATACAGTACAGTACATCCACAGTCTACAGCTTTAGGCAAGACTTGGTCGTGGGAAGTGAATCGTCTACCTTCTGCCCTTGAGGCGGTGCAGGGATGTGATGTGGAGTTGTACCACAGGGCCAGAGCTGAGCTTTAACTGATTCAACATGATGTTCCGTTTGATCTTTTCCAGACCTCTGCTTTAACCACCCTGAAACTGCTACTAACTGTGCATATTGAACACACACAGACACGCACACACTTAAGTGCACGCAGTCTTTAGTGCAGGGCTCAGGACACCAGCACCTACTTTTCCAGCTTGTATTGTTTGCTATTTTGCAAACGTATAGCCCAGAGCATGTGTGTATGCGCGAAAAAAAGAGAATTGAAATTGCTGCAGACATTAGTATGAATATGGGTACTGTTATAACAAATAATTTTCTTTCTTTCTGTCTTTCATGCCTGCCTGCTTGTTTTCTTTCCTTCCTTCTATTTCTTTTCTTTTCCTGCCTATGTACACACGGTATACACCAATTAGCCATGAGATTATCTAGGATGCCCTACCCATAGATCAGCTGCTCTTGTAAATAAAATATCTTAGAGTCTACTGTACATTTTCATTGATTTAATTTTCCAATTCTATTTTCAAAACTGACCTGTACTGTAGGTACATATACTAGCTCGCTCACTCATACACTGACTCACGTCAAGCAAAGGTCCTTCATCAGGGGGAAAAGTGCTTACCAGTACAACTAAAAGCTTGTACACTCCATAGCCAATTTTAGACCCTTATAAATTTGAACTTATTAAACCTTAAAACAAGGAGTCCTCAAGAACTTTTTCTGCCACTCTGGTTCAGGAGTCAGAAGTATGGGAGATTGAAATTGCATAGCAGTTTAACTTTGTTACTTATGGATTAAAAGCACATGTAAAGTAAATTGTAAGCAAGTGATTTTACAGTGCCAGTGCGCTCTAAGGGACTGTTGAGGCCAGTGGTGACTAGTATTTTCATACTCACATTTACACACTACGGGCAACTAAAAAACGCCAAATTAGCCTAAGCTGTATGTCTTTGGACTTTAGAGAAAACTGTAGCACCCAGAGGTAACCCACCAAGCATAGGGAGAACATGCAAACTCAAACATGCAAACTGATCGAACGAGAATCAAACCCGGGCCCTGAAGACAGCACCTCAAGCTCTATGCCACTGTGCCACCTACTTTAATATTAAGTTGCTAGATAGTGCTTTCTGCCACTGTCAGTGCTTAGATACAATTGGGTGTTAAGCTGGCAACCCAACCCTATAGGTACTGTACCCACCACAGAAAGACGGCTCTATCTCCATGGTAGGGCATATCTGTTTCTCATTGTGCCGGATGTCACGTAGACAGACCCTTTCACATGATAGATACCATAACCAACTGGTTTGCAAGATTTTGTTCTTTTGTTGATATCCTACTTGAGCTCACATCTTTTCGTCTTTACAAACGCATCTAAATATAAGCCAAACTTGAAGTAAACACTAAAAAATGAGAATATCTTGTCAATAGGCTAGGACTCTCGAAAAATATACTGTATGTAGTTATCTAAATCAGCAAAGCTGATGCCTATAAAAGGCATTATTATTCTGATAGAATTTGGCTCTTTGCAAAATTTACTGTAGAGCAATAGACGGTAAATAAAATGACTGGAACAAACCCAGACTTTTTTTATTATTTTTTTTTTTCATTTTTCTATAGATTTTTGTTTAAAAAAAATAATAAAATCAGATGATAGAACTAAGGTCAAAACCACCTGCCCAATATACAGCTGAAAAAATGTTAATAAATCAAATTTCAATTGCATGGATACATTTTATTAACTATAAGTTCTGCATTCAGTTGTTTGCACAAAGAGAGGAAGAGTAAGAGAGAGAGAGAGAGAGAGAGAGAGAGAGACCAGACTGGGGACAGCACAAAGCGAGAAAGAGAACAAAAAAAATCAGATGTAAAGACCACATAGTTATAGGCCTAGTGCCCAGCGTGTTTTCTTTTCTTTTAAATATGTCTACAATCCACCAAATATGTTTAAAACTGATAAAATAATTAGAATATTAAATAATAATTACTGCTAATAGCAAGGTTTTAAAGGCATGACCAGGTGGCATGGTGGTTAGCACTATAGCGTCACACCACCAGTGTTAAATGTTGAAACTTTTCATTAAAACTGAGGCCCCCTAAAGGTCTTATCCTAGAATTGCCCATTACACACCCTTTCTATTTGACATTTTACTTTATGTATAAGAACATTTTCTACACTATTATATTATTTTTATATTATAATACAGATCTTGTTTGTAATAAATTGAATGCACAAACATTATTTTTAATATTATAATTCAATGCACAAGCTACAGTAGGAATTCTTTCCTTCTGTCTTCCTTTTTATTAAGTAGGACCACTTGGTGTGACCGAATATATCAGTTCTTTTTCCTGCAAAAAGTAAGTGATTTAATTTCCGAATCCTTCTTTTGTGTCTGGATGTACAATCAGGTAGGAGAAGCAGATTATACTATATGCATGTAGTATGTTATACACACGCCTTTGTGAATTTCTGCTTGTTTTTCATGTCTAACCGTGCATGTGTGTGTAAATTCATGTTTTTACCAAAAGAGGCAGGAGTCTCTAAAGTACTAAAATCACCTGTGTATTATTTACCCATTATAATGCATTAGGTTAGCAATTTGTGTGTGTGTGTGTGTGTGAATGTGTGTGCTCATGAACACGTGTGCGTTTTACAAGCCCTCACATCCTGCCTGATTCACAGCACACCTGGCGACACATTTTCCCCTCATTTGTTCCTCTGCTCAATCGTTTCTTATGCAGACATCTCCGCTCCATCCATCCCTGCTCTCTGTGCCACCTGAAATTACACAGGCCACAGGAGGAGGAGATGAGAGACAGCCAGTGCCATAAATACTGAAGAGGAAGGATTGTGAGATGTGAAGGTGTGTGTGTGTGTGTGTGTGTGCGTGTACGCGCACATTTCTCAGTGGGTATGTGTGTAAGGAGAGAGAGGTAGACGCTTGGTAAGGTTTGAATTACCGAATGTCTCGGTCTGAAGGATATAGACCTGCCAATGTTAGCTTGAATCACACTCGCTCATCAGCAGCAGTGGATCATGGTGAAATCTCCGAACAAATCCATCATCCGTCTTCTGCACGATCATCCATCTTTGTTTTTGCCTACGGAGGGTTCCTCGAGTTACGATCAGCCTTGAGTATGTTTTAAACCTCGTTTTCTCTTTTTTTGGCCATGTCTTCGAACATAAGTTCGCTCGCAGTAATTAAAACCAGCGTTTAATTACTTCACCGGTCGATTCTCAGCAAGACTTTGACAGGGAGTTAAAAAGCTTTAATCTTCTGAACAATGACCTGTGTTTTGCATTTTTTTTCTCCGTATCAGCGCATAACAAGGAGCAAGTTAAACAATATGCTGATATCAGTTTCAGTTGGAAAGGAAGCGGCCTGTGTTTACCTTCCTTAGTAATGCCCTTTTCCTGCTTTTATGCCACCGGGCCACTTCTGGCACCATTGTTTAGCCACAATGACATGGGACAGCTGATGGTGTGGTCTCTGAGACTGTCAGACTTCAAGCTGGACATGAAAGTGAGCAATCGTTTAACAGATTGATCTCTAGAATACGACAGCTGTGGAAACAATCACCATGCAACACTCAATCCCTAATTCAAAACACTCAGTCCCCAATTAGACTATTGAGAACTTCCTTATTCTAATAGTACCAGAAAAAAAACAACAATGCAATAGGTATTATAGTGAGGAGCGGCAGGAAGCTATCCAGAATGCCCAGTGCGTTATGCCCTTTCTGCAATGCTAACATTCTGATAAAACTGTAGAATAAAGGCATGCCTATAATCTGTTCTCTCTCGCCGTCTCTCTCTTCCTGTCTCTAATTTTATAGAGATGGTAATAAAGTGGTATAGGTGGGTAAATCAATGCAAGCTTGTCAATGCAATCAATGACAGCTAATTGTGGTGGCTCAGTGGTTAGGGTTTTGATTTACTAATCAGGTGGTTGCATTTTCGAATCCCAGCAGTGTCAAACTGCTACGGTTGAGCCTTTAAGCAAGACAGTTAACATTTAGCTGTGTTTTATTCAGCCTTAATTAATTGCACTGGTTTGCATGTTTATATAAGATATTACAATATTGTTAACATTTGTTTTCTTTATTTTCTTATTTTTTCTAAGGTAGTTTACAATATACCAACAAATCTTAATCCACTGTTTTGGATTGTAATGTTTGGATGGTTTTAGAATGGTCTTCGCATCCCAGGGAGCTTAGCCCCCATAACCTCTAGTCTGCTTATTACGGATGTAAATCAACATTTCTATTAAGCTGCTTCACCAAAGCACTGCTAGCGTAAAGCAAATACTTTAACAAAAAATGTTCAGTTTAAGACGCATAGGCATTTTACAGATTTAAATGCTTCCCCAATTCACCCCATCATCAGATGGCAAATATCATGGCTCATCAGCGCTATATCTATTTAAAGCTTCATCCATGTTTGAATTACAACGAGAGCTGAAGTTTTTTTTTTGTGTGTGTGTTTTGATTATCTGGTTGTAATTAAAGTGAAGTGTCTTTGGGGATAGCACTGTTTTTTTTTTTTTTCCATTCTCTCTTTTTCTTCAAATCTCTAAGGCTGGGGCTAATGTACTGTAAAACCACATGGAGGTGAAGCCCAGGGCTCATTGGCTCCCTCCAAAAATTCTCCCTTTTATCTCTTTATCTTTTGATTCAGCTCCTTTTTTTTTTTCAATTCTCAAGCCGATTATTGTCTTCTTTCGCACCACTTCAAGCACTGTTATCCTTGACACTCATTCATTCCCACCTATGGCAGAAACAGTGTTCTGATTAGTGTAACTCCATCTGATCGCAGCAGACTGGTGACCCCGCCATCAAAATACTTTATCAAGCAAATCGATAAAACACTGGGATAATGTTAAGCATCTTGAGAACGGCTGTGTCCCTGCATTATTAAATGCCTCCTATCTTAAAAATGGAATGAAAAGAAAGGGAAGAAAATGAGGAGGAAAGTGTCGTTCTGAGAGAGAATGAGGAAGAGGGAGCATAATTGGAGCTTGATTACGGGCCCTTGGGAGGTTACAGTTTATTAATATGTCACTTCCAATAAAGACGCTCAAGCGTTCGGATTTGCCGTCGCCTTGGAAACCATGTTCTTGTTTTTTTTTATTTCCCTTTCCTTCCTCCCTCCGGTGGAGGGAGAGGTTAGCGACACAGAGGTTCCTCTGCCGAGGCTGATCTTTTATACTGCCCCATCTTTTTTCCTCTCATGTGAGGAATCGATGCAGCCCTTCTCCCGTTCCTTCCTCGCTGTTCCCCAAGTGCCTGAGGAGGAGAAGTGCTTTGTGTTCATCTTTCATTATGGAAATGGATTTGGCACTGCTGCATCTTCTGCAAAATGGATTTGACAAGGAGCAGAGGTGCGGTTAAATATTTAGCATCAACACAACCACATGAATGCTTATGGGTCCTGATGTCATCACGCCCCAAAAAACTCTTTAGGTTTGCTTTAAAATAATGTATTCTACTAGAGAAAAAAAAAAGTGACATTCCAGTAAGATGTATGTTTTTGATTGCATGTTCACATTAGAAGAAGTACTTTCCCATTTTGAAGTTATTTCCCATTTTGTTCTTGTAAGAAGGCTTCATTTCTCCCTCGTTTTATTTCCTACTGATGGATCTTCCTATTTATATGGTACTTATTATTTTCCTTTCCTTATTTTTACTTCCTTGTATATTATACGCAATCCATCATAACTATCTTTTGTTACATGCTACACCTTAATTACAGTTCTTACAAACAAGCACTGGAAACCTAATAGTCTGAGTGTATTTTTTTTCCCCTATGGTTACCTGCAGAATAGTTTTAATACTTTATTCTAAAAAACATATTTTTTTGTTATCTACTCGTGTTTTCACATCCCTGACTGTAGCAACTGTAAGTAATAAATCTCACTTCTAATTCAATTGCACCTTCTCTTTTCCATGCTCATACTCATATCAGAAATGGCACTTCTAACCTATCTGACTAACTGCATTTGCATGCAGACTAATAATTAATTTGTAATGAATTGAAGGCTCAATCAAAAAGAAAAAAAATAAGGATTAACCTGTTGAAGGCTACAGAAATTTCCACTTAACTGAATAAGGTGGATAATATGTTAAATAGACCATTAGATAGGAGAATAATTACCATGTAAACCTTAGAGTCCTTAAAGGCATGGGTGTCCAAATAATATTTAAAACTCAAATCATGTGACTATTATTATTATTAATAGTAGTAGTAGTAGTAGTAGAAGTCGTAGTATATTTTGGCTTACCTGTTCAGTAAGAACATTTGAGATAGAGTCGCTAAGGCTAAAATTATAGGCGGAACAGTTAAAAGCTCTGTAAAGGCTGAATTACACTATGGACCAAAGTATGTTTTTGAAATGATGGCAGATAAATCTTGGTCAAATTTAGCTTTAGTTAAACACTTACAGTAAGATTCTCTGAAAAATATAAAGTAGTGGTTCATCCAAATTGAATCTAATCTAATCTAATCTAATCCATCCCAAGGATGTTGTTGATCTTTAAAAAGTCCTCATTCCCAGCATTGAGATGTATATATATATACAGTGGAACCTTGGATTACGAAAAACGCGGTTTACAAGTGTTCCGAAAGACGAGCAACGAGTTTTATTTAATTTTTTATTTAAAAAACAAGCATTGTCTTAGTTTACGAGCACCGAGTATCATGTTTTACGCATGCGCTTCTTGTTTTGACACAGAGCGTCACGTCATCGCAAGTGAGTCAACGGTTTTTCTCTCTCTTGCAGGGGAATTGTAGGTAATCGTCACTCCTGCTGGGTGAATATACACACGCTGTGTGTGTGTGTAATGTGCGCGCACGCACACATTAATGGAAAGATCATTTTTAAAACCGTTTAAAAATTAGCAAGGAACATCGCTAGTCACACTCGCGTGAGCGCATACTAACGGGATCACTACTGTAAAGTAGTACAAGTAGTACGGGCACGTACATGACACACACACACCCTGCGTGCACAAATGGAAACACTTATCTGTCGTGATTTATTTTTACATTTTTTTAAGATAAAGTACAGGTTAATCTGTTTTATTTTTACTTTATATATTTTGTATTAATTATTTTTATGTATGTGTTTTTTTGGGCTGTAGAACGAATTATTTAAGTTTCAATTATTTCCTATAGGAAAATTTAATTTGGTTTACGAGTGGAATACGAGCCCACTTCCGAAACGAATTATGCTCGTAATCCAAGGTTCCACTGTGTGTGTGTGTGTGTGTGTGTGTGTGTATATATATATATATATATATATATATATATATATATATATGTATGTATGTATGTATACATATATATATATATATATATATATATATATATATAAAAAATATTTATTTTTATATTTATATATTTATATTTCTTCATGTTTGAAATGCACCAAGCATTAATAGAGGGGGATCAAACATTACAACTTTAAATCACATTTCGTGCCCTCATGTCAGTCATATAGTAGCACCACTAGCCAATCATGTACGTCTGCTCTTTTTTCTCGCTACAAGGGTGCCGATACAGCAGTTCGGTAAACTTGCGTCTTAAGCATGTGATAGCCTTCACCATCCCTCAGACCAGTAACCTGGAGGAAATCCTGTAACCTTGTGTAGTTTAGGAGAAAATGTAAAGGTTATTGAATGCTCTACGTTTTCATTAGACATTTAATAAAACAATTTATTAAATGTTTTTGTATCCTGTCAAGTATAGTTCTTATGAAAAAAAATAATATCAGAAACAATTTAATCAGATACAGTCAAAATCAATATTGGCAGGTCGGACTTGCAGACCTTGCAATCAATGCAGCACTACTTCTAGACTGTATGCTAGATCATTTTTTGCTATTGAGTTTTAGCTGTGTTACTTAAAAAAATTGGATAGTATTCTGCCGCATTAAGGATGAAGTTTGTGGCATGTTGGTTGTACTAAAATGGATGCCGGTGGACATTTTATAATAATTTACCTGAGATTTAAAATAACAACCAAGAAATTCTATAAAAGTATAAAAACCTTAAAAGTAGGTTATACACAGTATAAATGTATAAAAGTATGCAAACTCATTTCACAATTTCTCAAGCTTTTATTATTGCTAATGTCAATTCCTCATTGCAGTTTGTGTGTGCTCATGCATATATGCCACTGCAGATATAAGCAGTTTATATAAAATCTGCAATCGGAATGTTTTCATTTGATTAAATGAAGGCAATGCCAAAGCTTTTGTTGGGGTTCACACTCAAGACTGCACCATCAGTGTGAAGAGGGAATTACTTTGGCCAAAGTGCAGCTCTATCTTTCTTCTTGAGTGTACTTCTCCAGCCACCTCCCTTTTATTCTCCTTCATGGGGTCAGTGTCAGTTCCAGGCCAGCATAATAGATCCCTGAAGAGCACCTTTTCAGGCTCGAGCAGTCAATCCACACACCGTTAACCTCTGTAAAATTGCCCTCGCAGCAGAACAGAGAACTGACGAGATGTTTTATTGCTTTCTTCTTTTTCTTCTTCTTCTTCTTTTGATTTGTGTACTGTAGTGTAAACATGGACCTTTGCATTGACTCCAGAATTACGTTTGAATAAGGATACGTGACATTAAGATGAGAATCCATTAATAACGCATTGCCACCTGGGTCCATGTTGCTGATTTACTATTTTATCTTGGTAAAATTTAAATCTATTAAAACACAACCTGCTGTATAACACACATTATGTGTGTGTATACAGTATATATGTGTGCGTTCATTCTCAGAATAAAAATAATTGTCATGTAATGTGAGAATCTCTAGCCTGTTAAAACATCTGCTTTGACTCAGAACAGGCAATATGTTTACTCTGGATTGTTGTAGCATACTCAGTTGCCAGATGTCTTACTTGCATCTTCTTTACAGCAGATCTACTGGAATGTTTTAGAGGTGAGTTTCAAGTTTGACATTCCCATGATGTTTATAGACACAACACTCATTGCAGCCTTGGGGTGGCAACTTTCAAGTCAAGTTAGTTTCTATAATCATTACCTTATGCACACCAGCATATTAAAAGAACTTGGATTCAGCAAAAAAATAAGAAATAAAATGATGCTACTGTATAACTATTTATTAAGAAGATTGCTAAAATTGCTAGAACTGGGTTAAGAACTTTCCAACACATTATTAAAACCTGGAAGGATTTCACAGAAGTAGTGTGTTCATCATATGATCGAAGATCACTTAAAGACTGCGTGAGGTTACATGTCTGATGAGTCCAGATTGACCCTATTTCTACTGATGAGTATGCCAGTATAAGAAGGGAAGAACATTAAGCAATCCACTCATCATGTACAACGTCCAGCGTACAAGCCTCCAGAGGCAGTGTTATAATCTACGTCCATGAGTCCCCTAAGGCAAATTTATTTATACAGTATGACTGAAGATCAATTCCTGCTATCCGTTATCACCCAAATGAGGATGGGTTCCCTGTTGAGTTTGTTTCCTCTCAAGGTTTCTTCCTACTGACATCTCAGGGAGTTTTTCCTTGCCACTGTCGCCGCCCCCCTTTGGCTTGCTCATCACGGACAATCTTATCATTTTGATGTATACACATTCACATCTCATACAAATTTTAATAGTTATTTTGACTGTGTAAAGCTGCTTTGTGACGATGTCGATTGTTAAAAGCGCTATACAAATTAATTTAATCTTATTTAAATATAATCTGATCTGGGGTGTTTCAGCTGGTCAGCTCTAGGCTCAGCAAAAGTTTATGGTAGTAAAATGAAGTGAGATGATGACCTGGATGTACTGATTGACCAGGTTATCACTTCTATGGGCACTGATCTTCCCAGAAGCATAGACATTTTTCAGGACTGTTCTAGGAGCATTTGGAAACAAACATGTTCATAAATGAAATAGCTAATAGACATGGATTAAAAGCTGTTCATTTGGAAAGATAAATTATATTAAAACTGTCCTCCTTATACACACCATATTGACAAAAGTACTGTATTTGGCCAAATCTGCAGTGACATTGTTTTCAAATACATAAACTTCAAAATGGGGTTAGTCCCCCTTTTGTGGCTATAACAGCTTCTAATCTTCTACGTTTCTATGGGAATTCGTGCCCATTCATTCCACATCATGGAGATGTTGGACTTATGTTGGAGGAGGCCTGGCTGGCCATCTCAATTCTAGTTCATCCCAAAAGTGCCCAATGGGGTTAATGTCAGGGGACTGTGTAGGCCAGTCAAGTTCTTTCACACCGAACTCATTACATGTAAATCATGTCTTCATAGTCCTTCCTTTGTGCACTGGTGTACTAATGTTAATAAAACCAATATGGTTTTGATTTATCCATTGGCAAAACTGTGTGAGGTGGTATTATAGCTTTTTCCATAATGACAAAATTTATATTGATATAACCAAAATAATTTTTTACAACTGTTTTGCTATTTGTGCTTATTAACGCTATTGTGAAAATATAAACATGTGCTTCATCAAAAATAGTAAAAACTGCAAAAAGGGAGTTAACCCATTTTTCTGTCAAACTGTTTTTGCTGTAGCAACCAACAAAATGTAAATGAACAACAAAGAATAACTGCAAAATTGATGAAACATCAAAATGGAAACATACAAGGGAGGCTGCCAAGAGACCTATAACACTGTCTGGATGTGACAGCAGTCCCTTGTGACTTTGACATGTCTGGGCTGTGGGATAGGGCGGCTAGATGGAAGCTCTTTCTCATGGCAGACTCCTACACAAAAAATCTAAGTGCTGTTTTAAGGAGTAGGGAGTGTGCACACTAATGAAAATATATTTTCCCTTTGAAACATTTCTATTTGTGTTCACTTGCTCTTCACTTATGAATAATGTATGAATTTATGGATATTAACCATTTGGAATGATAATATGGAAAGTAATCTGACATGATTTATTTAGGTTTGATTTTTAACATCACAAAACCCAATTTTACCAAGGATGTGTAGACATTTAATAGCCACTCTATTGGATGAAAGAAACCAGGGCAGACACTTCCCTGGAACATGCACCTTTAAAGTACCATGCAGTTGGGTAAAAAAAAAAAATAAAAAAATAAAAATATATATATATATATATATATATATATATATATATATATATATATATATATATATACACAGTGGAACCTCGGATAGCGAGTAACGCAGTTTGCGACTGTTCCGCAAGATCAGCAAAGCTTTTTAATAAATTTTGACTTGAAAAATGAACAAGTCTTGCTTTACGAGCACCGAGTATCATGTATTACGCATGCTCTTCTTGTTTTGACACTGAGCGTCACATGATCACAACTGAGCCAATGTTTTTTTCTCTCTTACGCTGCGGAATTGTGGAAAAAAGAAAAGTATCTATATATACATGGATGGATGTATTTAAAAATACATACAGTATATGTATACATGTGTGTGTGGCTGTGGTCATCATTCGTGTGTTAATCGCCGTGTGTGTCTAATAATATTTAACATTCTATCCCCCGAATGCATCTACTGTACATAAGTGGAGGTAATTTTCTCATCTCCAGGGATGCCCTCCACAATCGGTCTGTTACTATTGAAACCAAGGGCACGCTCTTCTGCTGGGGTTTAGGAAGAGGATGCCGGCTTTTGTGCTAAAATGCCCCCCTGCCATGGATTGCTTGGTTGGACGAAACAAATTTTATTATAAAATAAACAATATAAAGGTATACATGTTGTATTTGAAAAAAATATTTTTTACATTTTTTCATATACAACATAACATATATATTTTCATATTTTATTTGTCTCATGTAATTTGTAAACCATTAACCTATGAATTAATGTTCTAATATAATATTGGGGGGAGTGGGGTAATCCATGGCAGGAGGGCATTTCAGCGCATAACACGTGTTACAAAAAGCTCTTTTGCCATTTCGTAAACCAATCCGAAGGGGGTGGGATCAGTGTTCCTTTTTTTCGATGCATATCGCCTTTTAAACCATGCACGAAAGCGCAATAGTCCTACACAACTCAATCCAGCCATACTAATTATTAACAACAGGTGTGATCAAAGAACCAAATTAGTACGATGATCTCATCTTAGATGTGTCAATTCATCTGGGATGTGTCAAGCAACATACGAAGAACGGACCCCAGCAGTAATTCCGTTAGTATGCTAATTCTTCTGACAAAACAGCCTTTCCATTAAAGTGTGTGTGTTTGTGTGAAACTTAAATAAGAGAGGAGAAAGGTTTACCGTGTAAGATAAAAAGCGTGAGGCTGATCTCTCCTCTTACTTCACACACATACACAAACAAACACACACACAGCGCCTGCGCGCATAAACGAAAACACTTTTTTGTCTGAATTTATTTTTACTTTTTTTAAAGGTAAAATGCAGGTTAATTTGTTTTATTTTTACTCTATATTTTGTATTAAGTATTTTTATGTATTTATTTTCTTGGCCTGTGAAACGAGTAATTTAAGTTTCCATTATTTCTTATGGGAAAATTCACTTTGGTTTACAAGTGTTTTAAAAAACAAGTTTGCTTCTGGAACTAATTATGCTCGTAATCCAAGGTTCCACAGTAAATAGGATAGAGAAATGTGTGGAGCACAGTATGTCTAGACCCCAAGTGGCAACTGCATGCTACCACACCATCAGCCCGGATTTAGGTAATTTTTAAAGTTTACCATTACTATAGGACTTTGTTTGATGTCTCAGGAGATTTATACTTGTGGTTTATGAAGACATTGACTTTGTCACAAATGTGTTTCATAAAAAACTTAATCAAAATTTATAATCCAGAATTCTG
The DNA here is from genome assembly GCF_024256425.1 of Clarias gariepinus. NCBI lineage: Eukaryota > Metazoa > Chordata > Actinopteri > Siluriformes > Clariidae > Clarias > Clarias gariepinus. The sequence goes on from NC_071104.1 coordinate 10,499,813, forward strand.
CAAACCTAAAAGTGATTTATAAACACAACTGAATTGAAAGGTAGTTGTATTTGACACTTTGGGTAAAAAGCTACACACAAAAAAAATTATGTAAAGGGATATTTTAATAGAATTAAATTAAAACTTCTTCCTCAAATGCAAGTAAAGTTTAATATAAATTTGTTAGTGCCGAGTATCTCCATAAATAAAAGAAAGGTTTCATCGGTACATTGGTCAGGACTCACTCTCTATGTTTCATATTTTACATCGAAAGACCCAAAACATGTTTTAAAACAAAACAAAAAAAAAAAAATCCTGTCTGTATGTCTGTCCAGCCAAATTTTGTCAAAGCATCATACAACACTCATCATGCAATTTAATAAAACTTTTCCAGTTTTTCTGTATTTGCCTGTAGTTTAACTTTTACCAATAAATCTGCAAGTTTTCGACTTCTGTGAGTACTGTGCAAGTGTCGAACTGTGGGCTCGTCCCAAATTAACCGCTGGACGTAAATTATAATTAAACGTTTGCATCATTTCGATACCTGAGGTTTAACCTGCACTGTAATGTAAATTAAAATCAAAATGTAAAAAAGAGTAAAAGCCATGTTATAAACAGTTATGTGGCAGATTGCATTATCTACTTTAAATTGGGTTAAGAATAAGCTACTTGCTCAAAGTAGATAAACACCTGCACCAATGGATGTTTCAAACGAATATGAAAAATCAAAATGAATATTTTTATTGGGATTGGTTTATATTTTCACTGCTGAAATAGCAGCGCTGAAGTTGTATACGTACAAATTTTAATGCACTGGAGTCATTTTAAGACAAAACTCACTCTTTATCCCATCTACTTTGCTAATGTGTATTTAGTGTAAACATAGCGTTAAATACTCAACCTTATAATAAAATTGTATTTCTTTGTATTAATAAATTTAGCAGAAAGACAGACAGACCAGTATGTGGGCTTCAACCTAAAATAATAATACCACTGGTGACACTACAGCCGATCAGTTTATTTTTAACTTTAACCTTTTAACTCTTTCTACAAACACTTTTCCCGTCAATGATTGGTATTTTCGCTAGTTTAATTATAAGGACCAAGACAGGGGACTCAAGCAGACACGTCTCTTTAATTTCCATCTGATTTTGTTGCACTTTATCTATTTTTTATTTATTATGGGTTTTGGTTATTCCACTTGTCAATGTTTCTTCCATACACAGATTAGTCACTACACCAGGTGACACCAGCCTATCAGATTAAAGACCTTCGCTTATCACTTCATAGTTCACTCCATCTGTAGTCATTTAGTCAAGCCCTTTTGTTCTGTGTTACACCCAGATATCTGGAATTTAAATTTTCCGCTGTGCGCTCATCACCGAGATTGCTTGTTGCGCTAGAATGACTGCTAATGGCATTTTTTTTCCCCCTAAAGTGCGTGCCCCAGAAGTGTTTTGTTAGTGGCGTGTAATCTTTTAGTAAGCGAGAGCACTATTTCACTTTCCTGAAATAAAAAGCACTGTGGTCTTTATACTGCATATAGCAAGTGAGACAATTAGTGTTTGTGGGACGCTAAAATGCGTTTGGATGGGTGGGAGAGCTGGAAGAGCTGGATGCCAAAGCTGTGTGTGGCTTGGGTAGGGTTAATGTGTGCTTGAGGTGGCGATGATGGCTGGGGAAATGTATTGATGGGGATCAAGTGTCATGGGGGGGTTTGGGTGGTTGGAGGGTGCTTTTTTTAGTGCGAGCCTACAGTATGAACAGATTGGTCCATATGCATTTAATATAATGTATTACAATACATAGTAAAGTATATAAATATAGAAAATATCCTTTGTCTTGAGTATGTGTGTGTGTGTGTGTGTGTGTGTGTGTGTGTGTGTGTATGTTTGTGTTGCATGCTTTTATCTAGGTGCACTGGGCACTTTGGAAGTGCCTTATTACTGCTTGCTACTGGCACTGAGATCACTTCCTGTGTCGGGGCTGCAGTCCCTGTATACGGTTCCTTTGGGAATTTCTCCAGCAGGAAGTCTCACAATGGCTATTCCATTAGCTCCCATTAAGCCGCACCTGTCTGCCAAAGCAAGCAACCGGCAGCATTTCCTCTCTCAGTCTATATGAGAACAGTCGGTGCATGGGGAATTCACAGGGGAAGCATCCAGACCCATATTAGTAGCCGAAGTTCAGGGCCTTTGAGGCCCTTCATCAGGAGGAGTGATTAGTGTAAAATCACCTGCATATGTGAGTGTGTGTGTGTGTAAGGTGTGAGAGTTAATGCTGTCTCAGCAGGAACAGGAAGGAAGTGTAGGCTTGGGGGAGTAAATCGTTATAGATTGTGCTGACCGATGAAAATGCTTTAAGACTAGTGTTTCCACCAACTGAGAATTCGAGGCTGCAAATGACAGGTCGACTACACACGCGCACACACACAGAATCACAGCAACAGCATTAGTCATTCTCACCACCTCCGGAGCTGCCAAACACTAATGGTCAGAATGAAAGAAAAATAAAAAATAAAAGTTTAATTTCCAGTTTTTATTGGCAAGTTTTACAGTTGCGTGTGTGTGTGTCTGCGAGGATGTGTGTGAGCGCGAGCATGCGCTTGTTTGAACATACCTCATTAGTTCTACTTAAAATCTATCAGAGTGGTATCTATTCAGTAGGCTGTATCAGTAGGAGTACGTCCAGACTGGATGGAGCTGCATATGCGCAACAGGTGCTGGATTAACACGTCAGGAAGAATGGAGCATATGCGCTTGTTGCCATGGCGAAGGCAGCCCTCGCACAGCACAGTGGAATTAGTGATTACTAAAATACAGATTTTTGCCGTTACTCATTAAAAGCAACAGATTCACAGTTTGAATAAGTAGAAATTGAAATGATTTAATAACCTTTAAAAGCAAATGTTCCTTGCCTTAAGTAATCATAGCGCTTCACTTTTTAAAGTCCACTTGACGAAATCTTACAGCATTCATCATTAACTGTTAATGTTTAATTAAAGTAGCATAGAAAGTGTTTAAGTGTCATTGAAATAACACATCAATGTTTGTTTAATGCATGGCTGAAAATAGATTTACATAAATGTACATGAATATTAATAAATGTTACTAATCAATGACTCATCATCTACTCGTTAAGATAGTGATATCACAACCCAATGAATTTTGTTATCTTACACTTGTTCTTAGGGCTAAATTATTCAGTCCTTCATTCATCTTCCATACTGCTTATCTTGTCAAAAAGAACGTAGGGGGCCTAAAGACTATCCCAGTAAACTTAGGGCGTGGTATGGGTTGCCAATCCATCACGCACATACGCACACTAATTGGTGCATAGTTGATTTGGACAATATCCTTGAACTGTGGGAGGAAACTGGAGTACCCAGAGAAAACCCACCAAGCACAGGAAAAACATGCAACATGCACACAGACATCAAACCCGGACTAACCATTAAGTGCAAAAGTTGTTGTTATTATTATTATTATTATTATTATTATTATTGATTACTGATTTAAAAAAGCAAAACATTTATAAAAACTGTTCAGTCAGTAGTTTAAACTTAAATATTAAATAAATACTGTATTAGCCATGTAAAAACTTGAGCTAATAATTTTCCTCTCTCAGAGGAACCCAAATAGGGTTAACATTAGATAACGTAAATTTCTGAGAAAAAAAAAATTGCCTCCATTCCTAAGGAGTAGACTCTGTGAAAGCAATTCTTTGCCACCTATTTTTACATTCATCCACTGGGTCTTTGGCTGAGGGTGGGGGCCCTGCTTGGTTTACATGTCACATGTTGTATAACATCTAATGAATAATAGATCAAATCTAATTATTGTAACCAATCATAACAAAGAAGGCAGGGTTTATCAGGTTCCTCTTTTTCTTTAATTGGTGGGTGTCCATAAACCTGGATTGGCCAGTCTAAAAGGTCTCATCTTATTGTGGCAGGAATCTGGCCAACAATCAACATGTTTGTGTGTGTGTGTGTGTGTGTGTGTTCATTACTGTGCAAAAGTCTTACGCATCCTGTTTGGCTGTAGGCTATTATGTTTTCATATCACACATGCTATTAATATAATTTCATTTATTAAATCTTCATTTAAATGCAAATTGAAACAACTGCTCAGTAAAAGTTGTTGGAGGCAAATCGATGTGTTGGTATCTTTCAGTGAAATCAGAATTGAAATTTATGAAGGTTTTTTTTTTTTCTTTAAAAGTAAGAAGATTTTAAAATGCAATCTTATGTGAATGAGATGCAAGAGGCCAGTATTTATTTTGAACATTGCGTACTGGGTCTGGAGGAGAAGAGATCCCAGTAGAATGTAGGTTTCTGCTTAAGAGCCAGTACAGTAACTACAGTATCATAGGTCAAGTCACTTAATAAACAGACTTTGTTTGATTCCAATTTGCACCAGTATGTTTATAGACGTTTCAAAATCATGTTATTGCCAAGCTAAGCACTTCATGTCCAATTAAAGCTCTTCTGTTTAAAATCCAAAATGCGTTCTGTAATCTTCGCTCCAGACATCAATAATACACTCAGTGCTCCGAGTGACAGGTTAATGAACTATCACTTGCAAGTTTCAGGACAGAGAGGCTCCTGAATCAAAGGTTTTGACACATCGCTGAGGCTTAGTCATGACAAGCTGTCAGTGTTGTGCTATCTAATACTCATACCTGCATCTAAAAACAGAGCTTGTAAAAAATAAATTGTGGATTAAAAAACTAATATCCTAATATTTGTCACATGTGCCATTTCTGTATCATTTAAGTGGAAAACCTGTCATTGTGTTTGGCTTGTTTGTGCCCCTTAAATGATAATAGAACATAGAAATTAAAAAAAAAAGTGGCATAAGAGGAAAAATACATAAATATAAAAAGAAATAAAAAAAAAGAAAATTCACAAAATTCAAACAAAAAAATGACTGAAAAACTGTTTGCAAGCGCCTGTGTGAGTTTGAGAAATCCAGCTTCCTGCATTATGATTTGTTCCAAAAATTTCGTATTGCCTATGATTTTTTTTTATTATTATTATTTAAAAAAAAACATAGAGCACAAAGTTGAGACTTAAACAGTCGTGTTTTTTTTATCTAAATTTGGGAAGATTTCTTCATTATAAAATACTATGCTCAGTCTAAACCATACTTGTGTATAATTAAATGATGTATAATGATATATTAATATGAAAAGTAATAATGATTAATATGATATATTAAACATGAAAAAATAATGATTGCTAAATGTAACCACCTTCTTTAAGCAAGCCTGTGCCAAGTTAAAACATCCAACCTTCCGCGTTATGAGCGATTACGAGAATTCTGTCTTGTCTTTGTGATTGTTTAAAAACCCAGCACATGAAGGCGGAACTCAAACCATGATTTTAAATGAAAGGAAGTATAGGAGTCACTCAGGATATTTTTCAAGAGCCCTCAGTGAAGCTGCATTCCATTGCACAGTGTACTTTAGTAAGTGTGCTCCTGGGTCCCTTCTCCCTGTGCAGGGAATGCCAGTTAAGGGAACAAAATTCCACCACATCACCAACACAAACATCACTTACTTTCTTTTACTTCGGTAACATAAGCACCTCAGATGTATTGCTGGTACTGAGAAAATTTCACACTACTCCAATACTGAAACATTGAATAATTACTGATGTTTACAACATGTCTTACTTTGCATGTGTATTTACCATCTGTTTGTTTAGTTGAGCTAGGCTATCTAATATTATATGCAAAGATCTTATTCATATAATTTAAAACACACAAGGTGTAGGCTGTTAATGGATAAACTGCAGAAGAAGCATTTTTAACCATTTATTAAAAAATTAAAAGCAGATAATACAGGAGATCAATAAATGTTCATTTATGTACAGTATGTATCTACTCAGGTTATGCAGTGCTCGCTTGTCTGTTTTTCACCATTATAATGTATACAGTCGTGTGAAGTACTACTCCACTTTGACTTATCATAATTATGTATACAAATAAAATTAAATATAAATAATAATATTAGAATACAGAACAAATAAGCTAAGTGTTCTTGGTTGAAAGTGCAAATTAAGTATAGATTTACTACATCAAAACTATACATCCAACATGGAGAATTTTACAGAAAGCACTGCTACATGACATGACAATGCCCAAGCACTATAAAGGGGCTGTTTTTTTCCTCATTCATTATCTTATAATATATATATTTTTTAGGTTTTTTTTTTTTTCCTTTTTTTTTTTTTCTTTTACGTCTATTTAGGGACACTGTACCCTGGTCAATTAAAGATAGAATGTGATGCATACTATTTTACCATCCCCTTTTTTACAATATTTGAATAGGTTTAGAAATATGTGCCATTCCTTGCATATTTGAATCAGAAATAGTCAACATTATTATAATGAATTGAAGTGTTTTAAATGATCACACTCTCAACCATAGTGACAAGCAATAAAGTTACCACCTGGGCCCTGTCTGTGGTTAATGAAAATGCATCAAACGTTCATCATCCTGATTCAACCTGTTTGCCAATGCATCTAAACAAATGGCATCATGCATGGTGTGAATGTTACCAGACTTGGCAAGGAAAAAAAATATTTTTGCTTGCTGCTGTCACTATTTCTCATTTAATCGACGTATGAATTTGTTTGGGGACGGATCCAGGTTAGCTTGAGGTTTCTAAAAATATTGCTGAAATATTGCTGTCTTCATGCTAATGATCAGAAAGCATAGCTTTTGCTGCTGTCTCGTTTGTGACACGGGGTATGTTAGCAAGTTTTAAAACATCATTTTACTCATGTCATAATGTCAGAATGGCAATGTGGTGCTTCAAAAAAAAAGATATTGCATTGCTACGAAAATGAGTACAAAATTTTGTGGCTTCTCACGAAGGCTGCCATTCACCCTGACAGCCGATGTTAGCGTGGCAGTTTAATAAGCAAATATAACGACTGGAAAATGCCAGATACGGATAATCATTTGTGCAGCATTCACAAACAAGACTAGAGCACCTGGTGCAGTGTGCAACCACAAGATAGTCCTTAAGCTTGTTGTGGCTATTTATGGTGTATGCGCTTGAATAGAAAGTGCTTGTATTGTGTTTTCTGACTGCACTTGTCTCAAGTTTCTGCGTGCTCTTTTCGGAGGGGCTTTCCGCTGTGAGATGGGTTTAAGTTATGTGTGTGTGGGTGAGGTAACGCGATTTAGACTGAAGCAAAGCTTAAACGGGAAAAAATAATATTTGGACCAGACATAAGATGCTTAGCATTGACATCAGTGCCCATACACGCTTGTGCATACACAGAGCTTTGTGTAATTAAAGATAAATGATGCTATACTCTTTCTTTCCAGTATAGGGAAGGGAAGCATGCCTGCTGCTAAAGCTTTGCACATAGAACATTCTATGCTAATGTTCAGCGTTATTACAGCTCCCAATAAAACCAGCATGAATCACAAGGAGTGCCACTTGTTGTAGCTAGAAAGCTAAAGTTATTTCTGGTTTTGTCATTTGAATGCACCAGTTGTGATCTATGGATTTTTATGTGACAGACTTCAATGCAGCAATTTTATTATGAGCTCCGATGCCATCAATCCGAGTTTTATTGACATTTGCAGAATAAAAAAGTCTGTGGTTCTGTGAGTCTTAAAAATAATTTGGCGTCTTGAGAAATATCCTTTATATCTCCTTAGACAAACTCCAAACTTCAACTAATCTGAAAAAAAAAAAGTTTACTTTACTGCTTCAAATGCCAAGAGAAATGTTGATAAATTGCCAGCTAATAGGTTAAGATATAACTAGCACTACAGTATGTCTCACTTGCAGACATCCAACCTCTCCCGGAGATTCCAGGAGCCTACCGCATATTGATAACAGCTCCCTGATACCCACAAATTATATACAATATCCCAAAAATCTAACCTTTGAAAGTAAAAGAAAGAGATTTATTCTGATTTTGTCTCTCCTTGTAATAAGTGAACCTACTTAACTTACATTTAACTTTTTATGTTAAAACCCCCCTCTATCAAACCAGTTGTGTGTCCTGAGTCACACCCCAAAGTACAGTAAAGTGTTTATTTCCCTATAATAGCAGTTAAAATAATGTCAGTTTTGCTTGCTACATTTTTGCTACACTGTCAAGGTGAGTTTAAGGTTCAAAGTGAGATCAATTTTGTTTGATCATTTGCAATTGATAACTGCTATTACTTTCACTAACTAACTAGCTGCTACTCTGTACCATGCCCCTATATGATGAGGTTAGACATCCTATTTATTTGGCTAAAATTTTAATATAATATGAAAAAACCTCCATGACTTGAATAATGCATTTAATATAGCACTGTACAGGGTAGAATAATACAGTACAAGACAACATACTGTATATAATATATGATATATGCGATATGAGATATAATATGATATGATATATGAAATATGATATGATGTAACATTTGTAATACTACCATTTCAGCATCTACCCAATTTGGTTTACAAATTACAATCATTAAACAAGACTGCCTTATGAGGATGATATGAGCATACATTATTTTTTTAGGGATCACAACATCCAGACTATAAGCAGAAAACATTTATTTGTTTGTTTTTTGTTTGTTTAAATAAGCAGGGTGAACACAATATGCCAATACCACACTATAGATTATTTCTAAATTGAGAATACAACAGCACCATTTAAATAGTATTTCAATGAATTAAACCATTTACAGTATATACATCACATTGTTATATTATGTTTTGTTGTGCTCTGTTATATATTGTTTTATGTTATGTTATCTCATATTGTATAGCTTTTTACTCCCAACTCCCGAAGTTCAAGGTTGCACAGCATTCTACTGCACATATCTGAATCACACCGCTGTAAAAAAAAAAAAAAAAAGTACAATTTTTACAAAAATGTGGCAATGTACTTTACACTGTACAGTATATGGTTGTGGCCAGTAAATTTGTAATTAGAGTTTATAAAATTATTATTCTGATTAGAGTTAATAAAATCCACATGGTATTAAAAGCAATACAGTATTGTCTAACTCGCAAAGAACTGTATCTACAACCACCATAATAATTCATGAATATGAGTTTCTTAGAAAGTGATACCATATGAATGCTTCAAAATAGCGGCCACTCAGAAGTGTTCGAGTAAGTGGGATTAGTGAACAGTGAATGGGAGCATGTATAGGAGCATATATTTTTAAATATATAATAATAACAAAAATGAAAACAGTCATGCACACATCTCAGATACTATATGACATGGAATAGAATAACGGTGGCTAACCTCCTGCACCCGCTAATATAAAAATGTGATAGAAGGCATCATTCTCCTGCCATTCCCTGCTCGTTATGTCATCAATACCCATCTCTCTTCATCATCACACCATTACCCTGTTCATGACCTCTCGATGTGTCGCCATAACCTGTCATTTTGAACGCTCTTCAGTGTCATTTTAAAATGATTTTAAGGGTAGAGATAGCAGTTGCTTTCCGAATCAGAGCACATCTGAGAGAATCCTCATTTCTCTTTAATTCTCATTCAGTCTCTGACTCCATGCATTAAGGCATAGACTTGTACAGATGAATGAGGGGAGTGAATAGCATATTACAGTCAATCAAATCCTAAATCACCTCAAATATGTTTTACTGAGGACTTCCTGTAGGATTAGTTATTCTATATGCACTCTTTCTGTCCTATCTCCTTCTCTTCATCTCTTTTTATCTCGATCCTGCAATCAGATTTACTGGTTATAGTATTGCATTTTCCCTGCCTAATGCGCATTTCAGATTCTTTGATTCTGTGTGTGTGTCTGTGTCTGTGTGTTCACGTGTGGGTGTGTGCACACGTGTGTATCCAAATACTCATAAATCTTGGCTGAGAAAAACTTTTTCTTTGCCTGTCCCTCCAAGGCGTTTGACCTTTGAGTCCTTTCCCTTTTATTTCTTAAGGAAGGAAAACAAGAAAGGAATAAATAAATGAAATAAAATAGAACGACTTTTTCCTGTGATGGTTTAATAAAAGAATACCTCTCTGCCCTCCCTGCATCAATATTTTAGCTTCTGCAAGCATTAAGGAAAACCGAATCGTATTAGCATCCTCATTTACAAAGCAGGCATCAGAGCTTCAAGGCTTTTCCTAAGGGGGAAAAAAAAAACATTGTAAATACAAACCCTGTCTAAGATGTTATGTACATAATTTCAAATGCAAAGCTGCTTTAAATGTATAAGGAAGAGATTACCAACAGCACAGGACATTTAAGTGAGCGCTTTTAGTTCTGGATATATCAGTTTGCATTAAATAAATGCAAACATGCACGATTGTATAATTTTTTTGGTTAGTTTACAGTTGATCTTCTCATTAGGACAATATTTTAAAGTGTTTCAGACTAATCTCTGTGTTAACACTTGAAATCCTAACCCACTTGCTTTCAGTTACTAAAACCTGCCCCAGACAGAATTTGCTGTCATGGATGGCTTGGCCTCTGAAGCTCCTTGTTGATCCAGCCCTGAGGGGGTCCTTGGCCTGGCCGGTCCTGTCCTAATTCCCCCTTGAGGAGCTCTAGGGGAGTTGCAAGGCTCTTTTTCAGTTGGTAGAACTATGGGAATAATCCCTTTTGGCCTAAGCAGGGATGGAAAAAAAAATCATCAACCTAGAAACAGGACAGATGAAAAGAGGCTGACGTGGTGGTCCACACACACAAACGCAGTGGGAATGCATGGATCTATAGGTCGCACTGCAGGAGTAGGTTGAAATCGCACCATGACCATGAGAATGCCCTATACCTCATCCTTTTTTTTCAGTCCTCAGACCATATGCTTTGGCTATAAATCCAAGCATACCCAATTGCTAAAGGCAACACACAGGATAATACAATAATCTACTTAATGTGAAAAAAAGGGAAAGAAAATAGATACTCTACATTGACCAAGTTCACTCTAATTAACTTTACTTTCAACCCCAAATACCACACGAATACAAATAAGCTGCAACATCCTTCAAACAGGCTTTTTCGGTCTGTCTTCAATAAAGATGCAGAATTAAACCTGATATTAATAGTCTTCTCCTTAGACAATAATACACCAGGATCTCAAATGTCGACTTGAGAAAAACAAACGTATCAGTGTCGAAGTTGATTTCATGCTCCATGTTCAGGTGGTATTAAAAACCCACATGCTGACTTAGACTATTTCCCTCGCTCTTTTTTTCTGCATTTGGCTTCGAGTAAGCCGTGAAGAACGTCGGCCGATAGGGTGCGGGTGGCACGGGGAGTGTGATGATCTCCAAGAGGAGGAATGAGGAGAAAAGGGGACATAAATATGAAGGCTTAGTCACTCCTGAGCTAAACTGGGGAAGATGAGGTGACGTAGTGAAACCTGCGGTGCATTGGAAGGCTGTGCTTTTGTGCGTAGTCACCTGGCAGGGAGGAATGGAGGGAGCTAAGCAGTAAGGAGATTAAAAAAAAAAACAGTAGGAGAGGGGATATGGAGTAGAAGAATGAAGCTCTGGAGGGGAGCGGGGCCTTAAATGGGGGGCTTTTAGCTTCCTACTGGTTTGGGGTGGATAAGGCTGTTTAGTGCCGTGATGGGATCCTGTAAGTGTTAATCTGTGAACTTGACCTAAACCTTTCTTGAATCTTTGTGTGTTTATGTCTGAGAGTGGATGAACATCTAAATGAATAAAAAAATTATAGTAACCTTGGAAAATAAAGCTAATTCACTGCTGATTTAAATTTCTAATAAACCAAACAGATCACTTAGCTCTATTTTTTTTCCTCATTCCTACTCACCAGACTTCAGCATGACACCCAGTAAATTCCACCGTAGCTCATTTATCATGTCTGCACAGAGGAGAAAAATGTCTGGGAAAAGATAGGAACGCCGAGAGATTTGGCAAATTTTTAAAAGGCGATGATGATCTACAGTAGAAACTCTTGTGTTTGTAACCCTGACACAGACCTCACAGTGGAAGCTTATTAGATTGCTATCCAATCCTATCATGTACGTTGCTATCCCACAATGCCCTGGGCTGGGGACGGCGCCGAGGTGAATCAAAACCAATGTAATTTGTGTGCTGTTCCGGAAGATTAAAACCAGCAGAGAGACTAGAGTAAAGTAGATATTGAGCAGGACTGGGGGAAATGTGTGTGATTATAGCAGACATTCTAATACAGTCAAAGCCAATGTAATTTAATGAATGCGGTATCAAAACAGTAAAGTAGACTCTTGGGGGGGGGGGGGGGGGTTCAATCTTACACAAAGCGTTCTTTAATTTGTCCCACTGGGAAATAGTTTAAAGGTTTTCATGTACAGCCTGACAACTGAGGATTTTCCTTCTTTCAGAAAAAGAATTTTACGTTAGAGAATGTAACTGTTATAAAGGCTTTGCATTTTTTTAAAAACATTTTCCCCCGTACTTGCAACAACAATATGTAGTAAATAGCGCAATCTCAGTATTGATCTCTCATCATTTCATGTATAACCTCACAACAGGCGTTGTAAGGTTTTTTTTTTCTTACACAGAAGGTTTGAAGTAGAACCTTTAGAACTGCTAACTATCCAAAGAACACTTGTTGATGTTTTTCTCTTGTCTTAAGTGTATACACTTTTACATAAAAGAACGAACAGGTCACTGAATAGTGTGGAAAGAGATAATTATTTATCTGTACTATCTTTTTTATAGTCTGGCACTACGAAGCATTACAACCGTACAGCTCCGGGGTTTCTGGTTTAGTTCTCACCATGGGTTTCCTTCAGATTCTTATTTCCCCCTATTGTCCAAAAATATGTGTTAAATTGCCCCCACGGTGTGACTTTTGTGGTGGCATGTTTTCATGTAAAAACCTTTGATTGTTTTGAACTTGTACCCAGTACTGTATTCCTGGGATGTGCTCGATAACCAACCCTGACCAGGATGAAGCATGGGGATAAATAAAATATTTTTTGAATAGCCAAAGTTACTTGTAAACCTTTGTAAAATAAAAATAAAAACTTTAGGGCGCTTTATATAGCTTGTAATAGTTTGAGGGTTAACCCTCAAATCATTACCTGCTAGATGCCCCCAAATAAGGTTTTACCTTTTGAATAGCTTTTATCTTCCTTAGAAACTTTAATTCCGTTTTACTGTAAGCTTGAAAACTTAGCTTACCTGCACTAGGGATTGGGAGTTAAATCCCGAGTGATGCTGTAGCGACGAGCGCCTGCGAGCCTGCGGATAGTGCTGTTCTCAGGGTGTGTTGCTCTAAGCACTTGTCACTGCTCTAGTTATTGCATATGTCTATATCTGAAATGTTCTTCAACATCAATAAATGATCTATCTATCTGATCTCTATCTATCTGATCTCTATCTATCTATCTATCTATCTATCTATCTATCTATATATATATATATATAGTATATGACTGTTTTTGATAGTTTCTGGTTCTTATTGAGATATTAATTGCAACTGTATGTTTTTAGAATTCAAATCACCAGCTAAAGTAGGAGAACTGTTATGTATTTGCTATAAGTTTGCTCTGGGGTTAGAGAGAGAGAGAGAGAGAGAAAAAGGGGAGGGGGGTATCGCTAATGAGTAACGCATCAATATAAGAGTCCAAGGACACTTTAGCTCCCATTTTTAAGTGCTACTGGTATAGAAACCTTTTGGGGGGTTTTCCCCATCAAACACATTACATGTATCATTTTTCCCACAAGTTATATTTTCAAGCCTTTCTAAAGTGGTAGCGATGTGTTTCGGGTGGTTGCCGTGACAGCCAGTCTCCGTGGAGACTGGGCACATTTTGAGTGTGCTGCCTTTGATTACCTATTCGCAGAAATGCCAATCTCTAATAAAGCGGCTATATTCCGCCATCACAGTTCTCTTTGTGACATGGCTGGTTTAGCATGCTAGTGCACGTAAAACCCAATATCAAATGTGTACTGTAGCTTTGTCTTTGGAGCTATACCAGTAACTGGGTCAAATGAGTTCAACACATGGCCTAGCATAAAGGTTTATTCTGTGAATGTTTCTATATATAGTATATGTAGGTATACAGGTTCAAGAGCAAGTGAAAATTGTCATTCAGTAGGGGACACATGTTTGCCAACAGCACAGCTTGTTTTGTTCGTACTCCTCAAGTTAAAGTGCTTTCCTTAACATATGCCGGTCAAACTCTTTTAAGGTCTTCTCAAAAAGAAGACACAAAGAGATGGCATTTTGAGCCAATGCTTTGATCATCACTCCAGTTCAGTAAAACAGCCTTTACTATCCCTAAGAAAGACAGCCTTAAATGAACAAAAAGCCCCCAGGGTTCTTGGGAAGCTCATATTAGGACCACACAATCAAGAAAGTAGGATTGCAGCATAGATGCCATGGCAACTGTACACGGTGGGCAGTGCTATTTAGTGTGGAAAACCTGCACCAATGATACACTGACCTTTAGCTATGACTAATAACCATTTGAAACCATCAGTGTTCGAAAAGGAACACTCAAAGATGAAGAGATTTGTTTTAAATAAAATAAAAGAGCCCAAGTTTTTTTTTTTAAACATGTATACATGTATGCCCTCACCCCTACATTTTTTTTTCCTGTGGCGTCTTTAGCATCACCTTTGGCACGCTGTGCTTTAGAAGCTCATTTCTCTCTTTTTGCCTTTCTTAAAGGCAGAACCCATGCTAGCTTTGTCACAGGTGAACTATTGCTGGTTTAAAAAAAATAAATAAAAAAAGAAAGAAAAGTAGAATAAGAACTGTGAGAGAGAGGGACAAAGCAATGCTCATAAGAAAGCAAGGGTCTCGCACAGCATGAAGCTGAGGTAGCCTATTATTTGCCCCCTGAAAAATGGAGAAACTCTTACGGATGGCAAAGAGGGAGCACTTAGGACCAAAATGGGCCCTCACACTGTACTATAAAGTGTACCCAATCCCCTGCTGAGTCTCTCGCTCTCTCTCTCTCTCTCTCTCTCTCTCTCTCTATCCCACATGGAGTCATACTTAAGCTGGACAGAAATTTTGAAGCTCTCCATATTAAAGGAATTTTAATATAGATTTAAGGGGTGCATCCTACCGTTCTTTGTTAATGTTTTATTAATTAATTGAGATGGGACATTTCGCACAGTGTATTGTTTCTTGCCCAAGTGTAAAATGAACACAAATGAGGACCATAACACCCTGACATCAGATTTTATTTTATAGATTATAGATGTAGATATGTATGTATGTTTGTATGTATGTGTGTGTGTGTGTGTTCGTATAAAACCCTTTAATTGTAACTCAGACTATTGTTAAACTCTACTTAATGTAAATGACAGACTATGCATATATTGTGCATGCATAGTCATATGTTTTTTAAATTGGGGATGTAAATTGCAGCCTTTATTGTAAACTGTGATTCATTGTTTAGCAGTATTTAATTAAATTAAATGTTAAATTTATTTTTATAATTAAATGCTAAATTTAATTACATTAAATGTTAACAATTGCACTTTAAGGAAGATTACTTTTACATATTGAAGATGGCTGTATTTTAAGGTGAAGTGGAGGTAGACTTTAAGCTACCATAGGTTAAAGATGTCATGGTGAGGCTATCTGGAGTTGGTGATTGATTTTATTTATTTATTTTAACCCTGAAGACTGGGCAAGGATGTGCCAGTGGTCCTCTCAGCACTCCTCAGTCTGTGGAACCATTATTTTGGCTTAACCAAACCAGACAGCTATTGACGTGCACAGATCAGACTTACAGGTTGTTAGGTTGAACTGCCAGGAGATTTCTGAACTACTCAACCTTGTATGTCTGATAACTATAATCAGGCTTCAACTTCAACCACTGAAAAACTGTAATGGACATGGATTTGTAAATAGGTGTATTGTCAAACTGAAACTGATTTTTAGTTCAGTGAATGGAGCATCTTAATGCGACAGCACGCAACAACATTATATTCTATAGTGACCTTTAAACTTTTGGTTACTTGGTCTATTACAAATAAATAAATTTTATATACAGTATACTACTCTTTAAGCCATCTTTATTTTATCATCACGAATCTCCACATGAACTCTGGGAACAGAGAGCACAAGTAGTGCAAAATGGTGTCAGTTAAGAACAATATGAAAACACGTTGATGCCAAAATGCAGATTTCTAGAAATGCACGTCTGACATCACACTGTGTTAAATGCATCCATCTCTATCATAATCAGCACCTCCTAATTAAAGCAATTATTTGGAGGGCTGTAACATTTCGAAATCAGTCGGATTAATAACAGTGCAGCTGATATTAATGAACTCCATCACAGTCACATGGAGAATAAGGAAATGCACCATCTTCATTCTCCTGTGGCTGACGGGGCTCTTTTGTAGATTACATTAGGTTATGGTATGTTTCACAAATCATTTAATTTGCCAAGGATATTGACATAAACTAAACTCTTTTTTACTGCTTGTGTGTGGTGAGAAACAGCATAAAAAAAAGTTATTACTTAGAGTAATATAGTAATATTTTAATCATATTTGTAATGCATATTTCTGCCCGTTATGATATTAGTATAATCCCTAACCTTAAAAAAAATGAATGTACTGTATATTGTTATTTAATAATATATTGGTCAAGTTGAGCATCAACACGTCTTCCACCCTAAGATCAATCCACTAATGTTGTTTAAGTTGAAACGATCATCAGCTGTATTTATTATAGCCAGAAAACAAATGTGTATTTGTATTGTCTGACTTTAAGATGCTGTAAAATTAGTCAAAGAAACCATATATGCTTAAATAAATAAATAAATAAATAAATAAATGCCATTTTGCCTGTGGGATTGTGCGAAACCAGACACACAGGTAGCTGATGAAACAGTTGGTTTTTCTACTTTATGTCAAAGAAGTTTTGCACAGACACTTAGAAATTGTCTTACAGAAGGCCATTTCTCTGCTCGATGTCATTAAGGCATTTAGTTTTGTGGTTTGTTTAAGCAGTTTAAGAGTGGGCGAAAGTTTGCATATGACGGCCAGTTCTATACATGATGACAGAAGAATCCCAATTTGTATCCCAAAATGTATTGGCCGAATGATGCTATTGTTATTTTTTGTTTTGGCAAAAGAAACTATATTCCATAGACTTTGAACCACAGAAGTACCATGATAAGATTGTGCGGTCCATTATGGCACTATTTATCCTCTGCCCTCAGCTTTACTTTTAGCAGGGACAAACGTACGATGGGTGTTTAAGTCAAAACGGGACTTGTCATCTCTTGAGCAGAGGAATTAACAAAATTGATCGGCTTTTACAGAACACTTCAAGCACAATACGATGATGAGACTCTTTGCCGCAATAATACTTTTGAATGGTGTAAATGCTTTAAAGATCCTTAAAAATCGATAGATTACTTATCGCCAACTTGCGGAGGCGACACGTCAGTCTGTGGGAACTGTACACACAATCATGGATAAACACCACTCGCACATTACAGAAACTTAGCTGGGAGTTATTGTCACATCCTCCAAGCAGCCCTGACATCGCTGCAAGCCATCTCCACATATTTGGGCCATTAAAGGAGTTCCTTAGAGGCCAGTGTTTTAAACATTCTGATCTTAATATTACTATGACCAATTCTGTTTTATAATTGCTTGAAACTTTGGATTCATGATTTTTTCTATTTTTTGATATTTAATAAATATAGATAATAAATATACATAATAAATATACGGTATATTAGTCTATAGATTAATAATAGTATCCTTTGCTGCTTCCAGGAATTATTCTATCCAAATAAAGTGTTATTGATGGACCCAAATTCATGTCCCCTTATCTTCAGCCTTTTTAATTTCTACTTTTGGTCTTCCTGAAAATGGTGAACATGTGGACATTGAACCAGATCGTGTTTGTTGTTGGTGTGGTTGCAGTTTGCTGAGTCTTCAGGAAGCAAACCAATTAGGTCTCTCAGGAATACACACATGTTCATACACAGTGGCAGGTGAACAGCAAACAAACCCTATCCATTTCTGACGCAATGGCATAAATCGTTCTTGCCACGTTGCATCATCAATCTCCTGAGCCATCATATACCGAGCCAGAGCCACAACGAAAAATAAGAATGTGGACTTGTTTGTCTGTTTTGTATCTAAGCCTCAAGACAATGCAAAACCATGGTCGTGAGCAGTGGGCTCAGCTTTCCTGTTAACTCTTTATTTTTGCAAAGCTATTAAAGCTGTGTTATAATGAAGAGGAAAAAGCAGCATGCGTATTTTGGTTCAATATAACACATTGTAACAAGAAGCATAAAATATTAAGATAAATGCAAGATGTACAGTACCATTAAATAATGGTAAAGCAAACAACGTGCCTCAGTATGATTGAGAATATTTCACATTTTGATATAATTTTTTCTTGCTTTTTCATCACTTCATATTCCACATGTCTTTCCCTCACCTGCGATGCCTGCTTTCTGATCAATTCTGTGAGTCTTTGCTCCTGACCTACCACCTCTTTGAAATTACAGTCCCTTATTTCGATTTCCCCAGCCTGTATCATTAGCCCTCCCGGCGAGGCCGTGGTAGCATGCCGGGGCTTTTCTGATTGCATTTGATTGTCTTATGAATTGATTTGTGTGTATGCATGAGTGCAGCTGTAATCTTCCGCTTCATATTGGCCTGCCATCAGAAGTCTGTCAGCTGACAATCAATCCACAACATCAAATAAGAGCTGGGAAAGTGTGGTTGGAAATGTGGATGGGATGCAAGAGGGAAGCAAATTGTGTATGTGTGTTTGTTTAGGCTACAGGAATGAAGAAAATAAGTAAGTTTAATATAGAAAATGGAAAGCAAAGGTTTCATTTTTTTTCGATATGAACCTTGGTTCACACTATTTGTCTCGTATCAATACAGTAGATGTGTGATAGCTGTCTGGATGCCAGAATGCCAAATTACCAAAGGGTTGGTAATTTATGAGTTTCAAGAGTGTTTATTGACTTTAGACTTCTACTTTTTAATCATATTTCATAAATTATAAAATAATAATTTTAGGGGATGTGGGATAAGTACAGTAATAGAACACATTAGGATGTTTTTGTATTTTTTGTCTGTCAGTTTGCTTGTGCACGCATCATGAAAACACTACTGAACAAATTTCAATAGGGTTTTCACAGGTGTATTTGGCCAAGCATAAGGCAACATATACAGTCCTTCGGCCTTATTTCTTTGCAATTGGCCCACGAGAATGCAATTTAAATGGAAAGCGCCCTTATATCATAAAAAAATCTAACTTGGGAAAATTATAAATTCTTCTTAAAATTCAACAGATGGTGCTGTACATTTTTAATATGCGTTTATGAGTAAGTAATTACAATCCACTTGATAAATGCCATCTCACACCTTCATTCCAAGCACTTCACAATAACGCACAAAAGTGTTAGTATATTTCAAACTTCACAGATGCCGTTGTACTGTTTTTCAACGCACATACACTACCGTTCAAAAGTTTGGGGTCACTTTCTAACTCCATGATCGTTCCTAATTTTTTTTTTCTTTCTACATTGTAAAGGAATGCTGAAGGCATTAATCTCCTTTGAACAGTTAATGGTGAGATGTTTCTGCTACTTCTGCACTGTAAAGACTTCATAACACCTCTAATCTGAGGTGCTGTTAATTGGTCATTTTTCAGGCTGATAACTCTAAATGAACTTCTCGTCTGCGGCAGAGGTAGGTTTTGGTCTCGCCCTCCTGGGATGGCCTTCATGAGAGCCAGTTTCATTATGGTGCTTGACGGATTTTGCAAATGCACTTGACAATACTGTTCTTGCAAGAACTATTACAGAAAGGCTGACCTCTGTGTCTTAAAATAACAACTAACTGTTGTTTTTGTTGCTGTTACGTAATTCCATATGTGTTATTTTATAGTTTTGAAATCCCCAGTATTGTTGTAGAATGTAGAAAATAAATCACTAAACAAAAACAAAGAAATTTGCGAGTGACTCCAAACTTTTGAACGGTAGTGTACGTACATGAACAAAGCCCCGCAGGAGCTTATTCACACACTAATTATATATATATATATATATATATATATATATATATATATATATAATATGTTAATTATATGATAATTATGTATATTTAGTTACCTTGATGCATGTAGAAATTAAAAAAATAAGCATAATGCAAGGTTACATTTTCAGGGACATCATAGATAAAGTAACAAAAACTTGATTTGTTGCTTTACCACAACCAAATTTTTTTATGGCAAAATATCAGTTAAATGCTTACTATTGTGTTTACTGTATCTCTGTTGCTAAAATCTCTGCTGTTAAATAATGTTGATGAAATCACATGCTGTAGGGTGAGCACAATAATCTGTGTTCTACCCTAATAGTGAATAATATAAAAATATTTAATTATGTATTCAACAGAATCAGGCTTACAACAGACTCAAACTTGCATTCGTATACTTGTCAGAAAACATGATGTAATAGTTTGTTTCAGTGTTCTTACCCCATCACTCACACTGCTCAAGTTGGACAAAAGTGATGTTGCAATATTGTAAGAATCATTTAGAGTACAACACCCAGAAATGTGAACAGATCATACAGTACAGTATGTTGCAGTCTAAGAATCATATTTAAAATATTTAAATATGCTATTGCTATGTTGTTAGCCACTTTTAAAAGTTATACAGAGATGATGTGTCCTACTGAAACAAATGTTACTTTGCATATAGAGCATATAGAGTTACTATGCATATACCCTGAGATACAGTATTTTAACTATTCCAGCTCTATACCACAGACCAGTATGCTGGCATTCCAGCAGTAATAAATGCTCATACAGCCAGCTTTATATTTCCATTGTTTTCTATGGAAAGAGACCTGTTATGGAGCCGCTACACAAATATCATTCTTCACATGCTTGCTCTGGTTAATAATTTCCCACATCCACCCTCCCTCACATTCCTCTCCAATCGCTCTATCTCTGTTTTAGGTAAAATATGTATTTTATAATGTTTTTTTTTTTAGTGAGGCTTTGGGCTTGTGTGATGCTTGTGTGCAGACACTTGTATAGATACATATTCTAATTTTCTGCCCATACAATATCTCTGTCAATTTTTTTTTCATTTCATGGTATTTTTGGGTTCACACGGGTACATTAATGGGGCACTTGCTGCCATGTAGCTCTTGGCCTGGGTAGCAAAAATGACAAAGTAGAGAGTAGAGGAGGTATAGTAAATTTCTCCCTCTCTCTCTCTTTCTCTCTCTATTTATGTATTAATATATATAATTTTTTTATTCTATATTCTACAACTATGCTAGATTTTTTTTCTCAAAACTAAGAAATATGGATTTAGGCAAAAACCCATAACCCATCAAGCATGTTTTTTTTCTACACTGTAATATGATACAGCTAATAGCTCATATTAAGAAAAGATATCATACTAAGCTAAAGAAGATGAAGTCCATTAGCCTACACATAATTCGCATGCCTTATCCTATCATATATATATATATATATATATATATATATATATATATATATATATATATATATATATATATATATTTATTTTTTTTTTTATTTTTTATTTTTTGTAAATCTTTTATTATGTATTAAATTGTATTAAGCAAATTTTCTTTCCTAACATCTGACCTTATCAGAAGATCCAGAGGCATTTTGATAAAAAGAAATTTCAGGCATGCTGTAATACTGTACACTCAAGTCAATTTCATTTAAATGTCAATGCCACCGGCTGTCAAGGCCTTGCTCTTGACATATACACTTGTCGTACCTATTGAGAATATGTAAAGCAACATTAGTAGTGATTGTTTTCAGAAAGCAAATGGCTCAGTGTACAATTCCAGTCATTGTATGATAACCATTGGTGCCGGCTTTACACTAGCTGAATCCAACACAAAAGTTGCAGGGGTGTTTAAACTGGGTTCTAACCAAGTCAGCATGTGGCACTGCTGAATGTAATGAAAAACTCTTATTTTGCGGAAACCAGTGCATGCTTCTCACACAAGTCAGCAGTAACCCCTTAAATGAGTTGACCACAGTGGTATGGCTAGATGAGTATTAGATTTACATTTTACTTATCTGCCAAGCACTTTTTCCCCAAAAAAATTCTCTACAAGTAAGGCAGAATCTAATCTAAGCACTGAACCACTAGAGGTGCTGAGAGTTTCCTTTTAACTGACCAGAAACAAGTATTATGTAGTGCTAGA
This sequence comes from Clarias gariepinus, assembly GCF_024256425.1. Classification (NCBI taxonomy): domain Eukaryota; kingdom Metazoa; phylum Chordata; class Actinopteri; order Siluriformes; family Clariidae; genus Clarias; species Clarias gariepinus. Next base: position 10,521,972 of record NC_071104.1, read on the forward strand.
AATTCTTGTACAATTCTAAGCACAATGGTTAGAACCACAAGAGGTGTTAAAATCTTGCACTTACAACAAAATAAAGAATAAAAATAATTTAAGGTTAAAGGTTTGAGGAAATTGAGTAAAGCCACATCAGCACTGGTTAATGTAAAAGAAAAGTGAAGACAAGCTCTAGGACTTGCATTTGAAAGAAATAAAAATTCCAGCATGACTGAATGTACTGTAATGCTAGATTACGTCCTGTTGACATTTAGATTGCTAAAATTTCTCAAAAATTTAAAACATCCATCAGCATGGTACAAGGAAGATTGCTTTCAGTATGAGCTTGCAGATGTCTGCGGATGGTTAGGGTCTTTGTTACAGCCATGTCCAAGCAGAGAGCACACAAATAGGATGGCTGTAGAATCTGAAGCTAAATCAAAAGAAAATCCCAGAAAGTAGAAAATCCTGGCATGACAGAATGGTGATTAAAATTATGAATATGAATAGAAATGCTTTCGTTTCTTATGAATTTAAAATAAAAAATTTTAAGTTAAGATAATTGATAGATAGATAGTTAAAGTAATTTAACAATTATACATTATAGTAGTGCAGTAGGGTGTTAACATTATAGATACTGTATGAGCATCAGGCTTCAAAAGAATTAATGTAGCAATACAGTGGAAACATTGTAAAAAGTGTGAAGGCACTGCAAGTGTTCCAGTGTGATCCCTCTTTCTAAAGCTGACCTGAATTTGTCTTCGACAAAACAAGCTACAGTGTTTCACCAGGAGGTCATAGAGGGGACACTGTTTTTTTTTTTTTTTTTTTTTTGTCCAGCATTTCTGAAAGTTTATTGAGTGTTTTCTTCCACCACAACTTTAAAGAGGTACAGTGAGCAGCCCAAGACTGAGTAGCCCTTCTTGATTTTTATTCCCCATAATCCAAGCTTTAATGCTCTCTGCTGTAAAGAGAACTACACTGACTAACACAAACTGCTACAAGCTCTCTAACATCTTGGTGTGTATGTTTATACATTAGTTTGGGTTCAAGCCCGAGCACAACCAAGGCCAAGGACTTTGCACTGTGACTTCTTATAAACGTCCCACCAAGTTTCCAACAAACTGGTTTATCTTTTGGGATTACTGTAGTGCACTGACAAATAAAAGCTTTACTTCTTTTCTCTTTTGCTATCATCTCTAAATGTATCACTAAGGGCACTGTGTATTTTTGACCGCAAAACAAAAAGAACTGTTTGATATCTGACATGTGGCATCACATGTGACATGTCAAGGAACTAATTTAAGATTATTAAATTAGGTAATTTGTAAAGAAAAAAATATATGTTTAGTTAAAATGCTAGGTATGAAACCCCCTCAAAACTGGCAGATAGAATTGGATGTCCTATGCCAAGAAATATCAACAAGTCAGCCAGCAAATGCAATAAATATTACGATCATACAGCCATCCCGCCCTTGAAAGGTCTACAGTTCTCACTAAGACAGCACTGATTTTGAATGACAAGTAAAACTGTTTTTTCATCCTGTGTTCAACAAACCAGTCATTCAAATATTTTTAAAATGCTGTAGCTTAATCAAGACTAAAGGAATTACTGTCATTATTTCTAGCATCCTCAATAGAAGTCAATAGTACACATGCTTTTTTTAGTGAATATGATTGGCAGTATTATGGTGTCTGTCATTTATGGTGACAGACACCATCAGAAAATCTATGCTTATGCTGATGGAGTTTGTGGCAAAAGTTCAGTGTAAACATTACTGAGTTGAAGTGTTGTAATGTAGACGTATGCCAAAAGGCCTGCTCCTTGGAGGTCCAAGTCCAACAGGATAATGATGCCACTGGGCATCAGGGCACACAGGGCTGCTGTATGCATCTCAGGGTAAGGATGAAAAGAAGAACTTTAAATTGGAATTCCCGCTCTTGAAATGTTAAGAAAGTGTTCTGGACCAATAAAAAACTTAAAAAAATAAGGTCCACTGAAAAGAACCAGTGAAAGTACATTTGACAAGAAAAAAAACTATTCTAACTCTTTCAAATAAAATGCTCCAAAGCATGGGTTTACAGTGTTCATTAAGATTTATTCACCAATTCATTCATCATATGGGTGGGTTGTATATATTTATATTTTTTACTTTAAGTTATCAATGGAGAGCACTGGTGGCTCAGTGGTAGGTGTTTCTCCTGCCATGCAGGAGGCCCAGGTTCGATTTCCAGCCAGTGCCCAAACCCCCCAGTCACTGGACGCAGTGCCGGTCCCAAACTCGGATAAAATGGGAGGGTTGCGTCAGGAAGGTCATCCGGCGTAAAACCTGTGCCAAGTTGTTGTGCGGACCAGATATTCCGCTGTTGCGACCCCTTGGCAGGAGCAGCCAAAAGACCAACAACAACTTTAAGTTATCAATGGGTGCATTCCAATGGACCCCATTATTCCACTAATAACTGTACAAATAGCTGTGAAAAAAAATCAGAGTGAAAAATAGGACAGTCTGACCTGAGTTGGCCTGATCGGAATGAATTTTCTGTTGGATTTTCTGTGGTCCTTTAAACCTATGATAATCCATTCAATAGGTAAATATTAGCCATGCAAACACTATCTGATCATTTTTCTCCTGTGGAAATTAATCCATCTTTTTCGTGCATGTTCCCTCACATGGGTGATGTTATGAGTTATCTAGAAGGAAATGTTGTTTTCATGTCGAGTTGGTTAATTCCTTAGGGACAATTATCTTTCACCTGTGCTTACTTTTATTCACTGGTCTCTGGCTGAGGAAAGGGTACTAAATGTCTTTGCATTTAATTCATAGTAAATCAACTAAACAATTATAGATGATGCTGTATTCTTGCAAATGTTCATAAAGATGGGATTAAACAGAAAACAGAGGAACCCTAACCTAAGCGTAACCTTGGAGAATATACTTTGTCCATGTCAAAAATAGCTAGATTTGAATCAGATGCTCTACTGTAAGCACATATAAACGCATCCCATCGGATCAGTGTCCATGTTAGCAGTGTCTAATGAAAGTATTTCCCTTTAGAAAGAAATATTGTCCCTGTAAAGGTAGACTGAAACACTGACTCTCACTAAACACGGAAGACTCAAATCTCAATCTTGAATAAAAAGTTCCAGACAAAAAAATAATGATTCGGCAATGATCTACACAATTAAAGAGAAGGCAATCTTGCGTATGAACTGAAGAGTGAGATGCATGCAGCTTTAAATACGCCTTGTCTAATTAATGGATAAATAAATAAATGAATAAAATAAATAAACCTTAAACCTGGACCACATGTTCACACTAATTTATAACTTAAAAATCCAATGCAGTGACATCATTGCCAATCTGTCCTTCTAATTTATGGTTAGAATTCATAGCAGACCCACATATCCAAAATTTTGTGGGTAACATGCCATCACATCCATATTTGCTTCTTCTTTAAACTCTTGCTGAAAAGTTGGAATCGCACAATTGTCTTTGGATGCTGTTGGACTTCACTTCGAACCAGCCAAATACGTCTCAGGATGACTATTCGCCTACAAAGCAAGCTCCATGAAGACATGGTTAATGTAGACGAACTTAAAAATCCTGCACAAGGGCCTGAACTCAATCCAACTGAATGCATTTGGAATGACAACTGCACCCAATGCTCTCTTGCCTAAATTAAGTCCTGGTCTGTAGTGGAATAAAAAAGGCCCTAGTCATTTACAAAAAAGAAAAAACAAAGTGGTGGTAAGCCTTCCCAGAGGAATGGAGTTATTACATGTTTAAAAAGCACATGTGTGTGTGTAATGATCAGGTTCATCTTTGTTTTTTCATATAGGCTAAAATGGAAAGTTATCAGTGACTGATCACATTTTATGACATCATTATTAAGAACATCATACAATAACAGATAAAATGACGAATGCTATTATTGTTACCACAAAGAAGTAGTGCTTAGGTGGAACATGAATGAACAAAATGAACACACACACAGAGGGACTTGTGCTGAGAGCTTGCTGTACTCCACATCCAAGTGGTCTTGAAAGATCTTCTCATTTTTTTCCAGTATTTGCACAGAAAACATTTAGTTGTTCTTTGAATTTGTACCCAGTCCAGATGTTCTTGAAGTCCTACAGAACCCAACAACGGTGCTATTTATACTAGCAGAGCATTAACAAATTAGTCACATGCTGTTGTGCATGCTGTTGCACTGCTGGTGTTTTTTATCTAAAGAAAATGCCAGGGCATGCCAGACAATACTAATTTATGTATGTTAAAGCAATGCATTATTGAAGACTCATGTGCTTAATCAAGTAATTACTTTATTTACTTTATAAAGGAAGAAATTGAAAATTATCTGGGATTCTTTCCTAAATTATCCACTCATCTACTTCAATTATGCCCCATTAGTCTGTTCTGTTCTATATCTACCCTTTTTCCTGTCTATCTTCCCACCCTGTGCGTGTCTCCATTTCTCTCCAGCGTTATCATTGGAGTCCGACAGGCTTGTTTATATGAGTTAAAGAATCAGATGGAATTTTGGCAGCGTTTCACTCTAAACATACTGTGCATGTACTGATGTAATTGATCCTGCACAAACAGCACTGAGAAAAGAGAGGGGGGAACAAGACACTGGCAGAAAAGGTGGACAGGAGGTTAGTACCCAGATGGTAGCCTATCCTTTCTTTCATGGTTTCCTGCTTTTATTTTGGAAGATCCTTTTTGTCCTGACAGTCCATGGACAGAATGGTTCACTGAGGTGTTTTGCTTTATGCTCCTGCTGGTAAAACTGACCTTGAAACCTAGAGCTTCGGAGGGAATCTTCCAGATGTTCGGTGTCAGAAGTTTGTGCTTGTATAGCAGTCTAAACCACTGCTTGTGTTTGAGCACACATCAAAGCATCTTTATTTATAGGCAGTGGAATAGATAGCGGGTGCTGTCAAGGGAATGAATATAAATTGTAGGATGAGACTAAAAGGAAAGAAAAATAAGGCTTCTGTAGATGGATATAGAACAATAATTGTGTGTGCATTTTTCTGCCTTGTTTTTATGCAATTCGTTATTTATAATAATTATAGGTACAGGTAGTGTAGGCTGGGGCCAAACACTGTCTAAATTCTGCGACATGAAGATGGATCTCTTGGTTATAATTTGTAATTTTCCATGGTGTTGTATGAAATGTTTAACTATTACACTAAATAATATAATATGCACCTTTACTATGTACACCGGGATAAGTTACAGATTGAGAGGTGTGTGTCTTGTGGCCTCTATTATAAAGCAAATGTTAACATCTCCGTCTTGACAGGCAGTTTGTCTCATCTAGTTTCTAGCAGATCGAATAATGACCACCAGAAGACTCGTATTTCACATACTGTAGCACACAATATGGCAATCTTAAAGGTTGGACTTGACCTTTAGAGCTAGCGTCTGGCATGTTTGACATTTGGCAGTGGTCACTTCCACACCTCAGACAACTTAGCTGCTCAGCTGATGATGGACAATGTCCTGCTTCTCAAGGCCATGTGAACATTCCCAATGTTCATATAGTATGATTATTTTTTATACGCATGTAACAGGGGCAGCATGATGACTTAGTGGTTAGCACTGTTGCCTTTTACCTCCAGGGTCCGGGTTTGATTCCTGCCTCTGTGTGCATAGAGTTTGCATGTTCTCCCCATGCTTGGTGGGGTTCCTCCTGGTGTTCCCAAATTGCCCGTAGTGTGTGAACACCCTGTCCAGTGTGTACCTTGTGCCTTGTGCCCTACGTTTACTGGGATAGGTTCCAGGCCCCCACAACTCTGATAACAGGATAAATTACCTTTTGAGGTTTAATATACTGTACTTATTCATAGTTGGCAACATACAGTAGGTAATGTGTATTCTACAAATGTCTTAAAGAAATTTAAATGGTGTAGGAAAAATATATTAAAATCTAAGAAAAAAAATAGGCTTTGTAAACTTGTGCCTGGTTTATTGTAATCTTATAATCAGAAATGGTAAACAGGACTAGTTTTTACAAGCTAGTGACCTTTATTTTAATTGCACTGCACCCTTTCCCTGACTTAGGTAAGAGATAAGAATACATATAATTAAAAAAAAAAATCATAAACACTTAAATAATATAGTAAGTCAGTATAAATATCAGGAAATGAGACTGCCTAGTATCGTCCAGGAACAGTGAATTTTAGTTTTGAAATGTTCTGACCATTTTCATTGGCTTCAGTGTGCCTCTGGTTTACTTGCTATAAGATAATATTTCATATCAAATGTAACCCCTTTAAAAATACATTAGTTAATATGTTAATATGGATAAAAATTGTTTTCTAGTGGACATGCTTTTGGAAAGAAGTAAAAAAAAATCTTAAAGCAAACTATTTCATCAGAGAGAGAAACACAACTGAGGAACGATTCACTTTCATGAGTGAGTTTAACAGTTGCATTGGCCTTTTAACTGATATCAAAAACACTGGATGGAAAAAAAGACTCGATCCTTCAGTGAACTTTCCTTCATGTTGGAGATTTCTGGCAAGGGATTTTTTTGGCTCATCTGCTCCCCATGGATTTTTACACTCAACTGGAAGTTCTGAGGTCTTTGGTCAGTAAAAACGTGAGCTCAGTGTTTTTAGAAACCACCATCACATTCCTAGTATTTCAACCACTTCCCATGTTTTGCACAAATTCATATTTTTTTTTTTACATAAAATGAAAATAGACACATGGTAGATATTATAAAATTGAACTCATGACTATCAGTCTATTAAGAATTAAAGCAAAAAAGGTGGGTTGCTACTGTAGGTTTAATTAAAAATTGTGCAGCTTCTAGTTTAAGATATTTTTTTTCCTTTGAGAAGATGTTTTATAGAGGAATATGTTGAAATGTTTAATTCTGCATTTAGTCTACATTTGCAACAAATAATAAAAACGATCACTATTGATCACTGTGTCACACTGGGGGTTGGGGGGGGGGCACTTTTGAAAAATAAAAAAAAGCACTTTCAAGGCCTTTTCATCATAAAGTACTAGCACAATTGTTCTGATGTTATTCATTCCAAGCAGAATAATTGTTTTCAATTAATTGTTTTTAGTAGAAACCTTACAGAACTTTATTCTCAAAATGACAATCACGCACTGAACCTGGGAAAACCATAGTGAACAAAGAAGAGGTAAACATTGCATCATGGCTGAGAAGAAACTAGAAAAGCATGTCTTGGTAATTGAGTGGGCCAAAGGAAACAGGCACAGAGGCATGTTTGTGAAACACAATCCACAAAATATACCAGGGAGTTGCAGCTCCAGAGGGCCAGGAAGCTAGATTTTTGATTGCACGGACATATAAACAACCAACTAACTAAATACAATCAGTTGTTTCAGATATTTTCGGAGTAAAATTAGCTGATTTACTGATTTGTCCCTGTGCCAATTAAGGCTTCAGTTGGTTAGACAGTAAGGACACATATACAGTAATGACTGTAAAATAAATAAAATATATAAATATATAAACACTTCTGTATGTATATATTTCAACCTTATCAATTAAAAACCAATGAAAGACTCTGTACTATTATTTCTAATACGAATAAACTACAACCAAAACTAAAAAGAGAATAAAGGATCCTATTGACATTAAGGTGAAACACCAGGACAGCATGTAACATTGTTGTCTCGCAAATTTGGGCCCCGATTTCAATCTATATCTCAAGTTATGTAACTCAGATAGCATTTTCCTGTAATGTCATTGTGGAGTGTCCTGTGGGTTGATGTTTTTTTTTTTCCTAATGACCACAGAGGTAGGCAAATTGCTATGATAAATAGACTTTAAATGTGAACCCAGTGTTAAATACTGTTCCCCCAAATCACTGACTAAAATGTAGCAGTTACTGAGGATTGCATGACTGCATAACTGGATAATGAGTATTGACATTTCAAGTCATATCTGGCTAAGCAGACAAACTCACTGTCCATTGCACAATCAAAGTTATGAACAGGGTTTTCTTCAGCTTTCCTCGATGATGGTTTCTTGCAGTTCATTTTCCTTTTATTTCTAACAAGGAAATAAGGTGCTGTTACATTAATGAGCAGAGATTCATCATCATAGAGTTGCCAGGTAAAAGGAAGAATAGTAGGCAGGGGGCCTTAGTACCCATTTGCTTCAGGCCCATAAGTGGTTCACATATAATTAAAATCCAAGATGGAGAGAGTGTTCTTTTTGGCATTTTTTTTTTTATTATTATTAATGCAGATGTATGAATGTGTCTTGAAATCTGAACTTTTGGCCTAAACATGGCGATGCATGGGTAGCTATTACGTACACTATGTGACATTCGTTTTAATTTAGAACGTCATTATCTAAATTGCCCTAATTTGTCAGTGTCTTAATTATTACAAAATGAGAAATTGACAATTGCGTAGAATAGCCAGTTAGAGGAAGAAGCTAGGGTGAGAAATGTTTTCTGATCTGGCTGGCCCTGTGCCACTGTGAATCACGTTATCTTTCATGAGAATGGAAATGTGTCATCGGTGTTAAAATAATCAATTGAGACCCTTCCCTGTATTATGAGATGTAATTGAATAATTACTTTTTTCATTCTTACTTTCAGCCAATTGACCCCCATTAACATTGACTCTTGAGACAAAGCGAGTCGCGTCTATCTTCCTGACAATAGGCTGGGTTAATCCTGCACTCACGCTAGTGGTGAGAATGTGGACACTCGTACGTATGTCCACACGCACCTTCGGCGGATGATTGAAATCTGCAGTCTTTTAGCGCTTGACATTTACACAAAATTCACCAGACGAACCCATTTTAATATTCAGACAACCACATGAACACACATTTCCAAAACAAAGCTGCTAAACCTGTGTGGGTGGTGCATAGCGTGTTCAAATGCATAATCCTCGTTCCCTCAGCCTCATACTTTATCTCTCCTGTTCTCAAGTGCACACAACCAGACAGAAACACATACGCCCACACAGACCTTGGTTTTCATGCTTAAGGGAGAGGGTTAAGCGCTGTCTCAATTAGTTTTGGAGAGGCTGAAAGAATGGAAATGAGGAGAGGCACTGCTTATGCGAGAGATATCTTTATTCATTCAGGTCCTGCTGGTGATTGGCATGGCCTCCAGACGTGCTTTCCCTCTGCTCAGGAAGTCAGCCAGATGTTATTGATATTCACAAATGTCTGCGATTTGCATTTGAACGCTTGCTGTCACCCCCCACATATCATACAGAACCTACCTGTGGCACACAGTTCAAACAGCAGGCGGATGCAGGCCGAATGTCATCTCTCAGGATGTGATTGTTGAGGAGGAAGTTGGTTTTGTTTTGTCTGCTTGTCTGTGCCCTTATTCGAGGGTGGAATTTATAATGATTATTTTTAGTGTGGGACAGTATTTTTGTGTGTTTTATGTTTTTAACCTATATCCCTTTTGTTTGCATACATAATAACTATATTACTTGTTCTCTGTGTAAGTAAAGGAAATATGTAAAAAACAGCCAGGAGTCACAGATACAAAGAATTCATAATGGTGAGATTTGTTGTTGAGCTGAATGATTAACACCAATGTAATGTGGGAAAACATTTGGGAAAATTTTGCTGAGGAGAAAAAAAAAAAACTCTGACTCACTGGATCACCTCGGACACCAACAGAGAAAGATGGGCACTAAACAAGATAAGAAAAAAAAAAACTGCAGGTTTGAAACTTTTCACAGAATTGAACATGTCTGTGAACAGGTTTTGACAACAGCTATATGTTGTAGAAAAAAAAATCCCATTTCTTACATTGGAAAGCACTTATATCAGTTAACAGTTTTCATGCTGATGCTTATTAATGCTTTTTTTTCCTGCCACAAGTAAGAAAAAAAAAAAAGAAAGTCTCAGACTCTAATATCTCCGTTTATCACATTTAGCTTAGTTCATGATGCACATGGCCGTGGCATCGTTTCAACAACCTTATGCAGCATCATAACATTTATTCCAGCTTTCTTTCAGATTTACAATTTTTTGGCTGAGATCTTGTATTGATGACAGGAGAGTCAAATCATTCCATAAAGTCTCCTCTAGCACATGTCTCCCAAAGACTTTTAGTGGTGGGCAATTTATGTCTGAAAATGGATCCTTCCACTCCCTGAGCCACTCTATTCCAGATTGAGCCTGATAAATCTTGGCATTGTCTTCCTGGAATAAACTCGTGCCACCAGAAGAAAAAAAAATCCATAGATGGTGTGGCCATGCGGTAACAAATTCTGACAATAATAAGGGAAAAGAAGCACACTCCAGCCACCTGGGGACTTTCACCCCAGGGCCTACATAAAATTGAAAGAGTTAAAAAGACTCACCGGTAAATGTTTAATAAATACAGAGATGCAGTCTTTCCAGTTCACAACTATGTTTTTATTGATAGTTCAGGACTAAAAAAAATCTATACAAATCTTGAATTAGAAATACAAAGTAAAATGTAAAACTCTGCAAAACAAGCTCCCAATGGATTAAACAAGAACCCAATGGATTGTTGAAGACAGGATACCATTCAAGTCTTAATAAGTTATAAAAAAAAAGAAAGAAAGAAATAATACAAATGGGCATTGTACAATTGTAGAGGAAATCACATTTCCTGGGCCGAAGGACTAAAACACCCTTGTGTTGCCTAAATGCCTCTCACAAACACACAATCTCATGCCCACTTCACAAAGCTGCAACGAATAGTGAGGTGTGATTTACTACCACCAGTACCATGTATTGTGCCAATATACAGTACAAGGGAAAACAAAAGAGAAATTTTTTAAGGCCCAAACTATAAATTGGGCTCTCTTTACCCAGTACGGTAAAAATGGAAACACGGCACTCTACACAAGTCAAAAATTAAATCAGTAAATTATACAGTAACAGAGAAGAGAAGAAATAACCAAAAAACATTGAGAAAACAGAAATAATACTTTGTTGTAGCCAACCAACTAAATTAAGAAAAATCAATAATTAAACTACTGTACAGTAATGCACACAATAATAGAATAAACCAAAAAAATTGTCCTATGAATGGCAAAGCAAAAAAAGCAAAAAAAAAAAAGCTAGCATGAAAGAAAAGGAAAATAGAAGAAGAGGCAAAGTAGGACAAAAACAAACCAGAAATAGTAAAGTAAAAAAGTAAAAACAAGACAAAAGAAGGATGGGTCAAAACTAAAGGCAAAAAAAGCCAGCAGTTAAAGCAAAGCATACCGTACATACTGTAAAGGCAAGTAACGGTGGCCATGAATGAAAAAACAGCCAAGCAGCACCAGTTAGTCCGTGTGTATCCCTCAATGCTGACCTCTATTAAAACAATCGCATTAAGACCACAAGTAATTACAACTTATATCGATAAATCTGCTCGCATTTACCTTAGTATCCTCTGAATATTTCCCTGATCAAGTATAGTGTCAACTCAATATTGCTTGATACTGACTTAGATTGAACCAGTCCGGTCATTAAATACCCACATCACAATATCTTTCAATTATGCTATTTCTAAATGAAAAACTATAAGAGCAAGAAACAATGGGCAACTTCAAATTAACTGGTTATATTCTGAGCAGTGTTTACATTTGAAAAAAAAAAAAAAACACTCCCTCTGCACTGAACAACCCAAGCCTTAAGTACAATATTGACAACATCTATGCACATTTAACATAGAAAAAATAAATCAAAACAAAAATCACGCCTGCTACAAAAAAACAAAAAAACATGAAATAAAAAAAAATACCTACAGGAGAAAATTACACAACCAAGCACTTTAGAACTTGAGTCCACATATTACCTAACATTTCACATCAGACACAAAGGCGATAACGAGCAAGAGGGGAGAACTATGGTGGCTGCAAGGGGGAGCAATTATGACAATGGGCCATCTCTGCGAGTTATAATGGTCATTCAATACATTCTTGTAGTGAGCTAACTTCATTTTATTGCCACATACAGTAACATTCCTAAGCCTAAACCTGTCCAACTGAAGCAACCCCAGATCATAACACTGCCACCAGAGGCTTGTACACTGGCCACTATGCATGATGGGTAAATTGCTTCATGAGGTTCTCTCCTTATCCTGATGCACCCATCAGTTTAAAATAGACTCAATCTGGACTCATCAGACCAAGACGTTGAAAAAAAGAAAAGAAAAGCTTCTCGCTGCATCACTTCGGGTTAAAAGAATTATTGCTAGCTGAAACAAATTAATCACTGCAGTAATTATCCTACAGTATCAAGGACTCAGTGTATTATACTCTCTAAGAATTCACACCCATGTTTTGTAGTTTGTAAGTCTCTTTTTTTCCCCCATGGTAATCTAATAATCATTTTTTTTTTTATGTAAACCCTAAGAACTCATTCTCATAGCTTTCTTTGCTACACATATTTACCCCGACAGTGATGTGGCTTGGTTACATCATGCTTATTTCAGCTTTGCCCATAGCACTTATGAGTGTTTAAATCTGCAGTACTGAATACTTATGTTTCTCATAAGTATGCAACTCTCAATCTACAGTATAATGGCACACTAGTCTAACATTTTGTTTTCTCTCAAATCTAAAAATGAAAGTTTTGTCAGTAATGTATCCACAGACTCTGTAAAATTTTGAAAAAAGTTAAAATTTTAAAATGTATGCCAAGATGTTCATATTTCCTTGAAGTTTTTGGACAAGTATACAAAGTGTATTAGAACATCTGACTGTTGGCAGATGATAAGTTAATACACACATGCAGAAGTGCATGATGTTTTTAAAGGCCCCTGGGCTTATATTTACACTTCTTTATATACGCCGTAGCAGATGTTCTTTTGTACAAGTTGTACATAACTTCTTTCTTTTGACATCTACTAAAAGATGTCCTTATGGCAGAGGCGTTTTACCTGGCAGCCCGTGGGAACATTCTTGTTGTCGTAAAGCTACTTTAATGTATGATTTTAATCCCTGGAAAGTTTGAATGTTCATGAGCACCCTGAAACATGAAAATGATTGAGTCAGCAAATATAGGGTTTCCGAACACTATGTCCCAGCATAAATTAACTTAATTAAATTACCGTACAAGTCAGCATAATTGCAGAGCATGTACAACAATATAGGATACGTCAATACCTAGGTGTATATATATATATATATAGGGTTAAAAAAAGTAATGTTCTCACTCACTCACTCATCTTCTATACCGCTTTATCCTGTATTTAGGGTCACAGGGATCTGGAGCCTATTCCAGGAGACTTAGGGCACAAGGCAGGGTACACCCTGGACAAGATGCCAATCTATCGCAGGGCACATACACATACACACACACACACACACACACACACACATTCACCCACTATGGGCAATTTGGGAACGCCAGTTAGTCTAACCTGCATATCTTTGGACTGTGGAAGGAAACCGGTGTACCCAGAGGAAACCCACCAAGCACGGGAAGAACATGCAAACTCCATGCACACAGAGATGGGAATCTAGCCTGATCCGGAATCAAACCCAGACCCTAGATGTGCAAGGTGAAAGTGCTAACCACTACACCACCGTGCCGCCATAAAAAGTAATGTTACTACTCAAAAAGAATTACTGTTTATTTATTTATTTATTTATTTTAATAAAAGTACTTTTGTGCTACTTTTACATAAGTATAGTTTGTCAAGTGTCATATTGAGATTTACTCACATAGGTAAGGACTGGAAAAGAAAGCTTGCAGACACTGGTCTCTGCTTTTGGCACTGTTTAATGCCAATAAAAGCCCTATGCAGTTGATTATTCTTGCTTTTATGCTCGTTGAAATGTAACACCTTAGAGGGTTAAATGTTTTGCTTTCCGTAGATGGCATAAAAAAATGCCATACACCTTGGGTAAAAAAAGTAATAATTTTATTAAAAATGAAATGCTATTTAACACATGAAAAAACAGGTAAAAATGTCTGATCAGAAAATCAAAATGCAAAGTGAACGCTTGTTGTCCTTTTTTTTTTATCTCAAAATTAGAAAATAAAGAGTTATCCTTTTTTTTTTTACTTAGGTTTTAGAAATAATGTGTATGCAGAGTGCCGAGTGCAGAACAGTTTGACGCACAATTCAGGCAAAAAAAAGTACATTTGTTAATAAAAACAGCACTGTGTGTATGTGTATATATATATATCTTAAAAGAGAAGACACAAAGCTGACAGCCGCTGAATATACCGGTGAACTTTGGGGGCGGGGCCAAGCAAACTTCAACCCAGCAGCTGGGTTACACAAAAACTACCCAACTCTCTGTAAATAACCCAGAAAAATGACCCAACAGAGGCAACCCAGCTTTTGGGTAGAAAAAACAACCCAGCGTTTTTTATTGTGTATGGTAACATTTAATCATGTATTAATTACAAAACTGACTAGGTGCTACATTTATGTGCGTCCTTGCCATTTACCTTTAATTAATTAAAAAGAAAAACAACCATAAGTTATCAATATGCAATAATGTAAGCATCTGTGATTTTTGTAAGTAATGTAAATGTTGTTATACAATATATATTATGTAGTTTTAATATATATAATCATATAGCACAACTTAGTGCAGACGTTTTTTGCAAAAACACACACTGCGCACACAACATGGGGTGCACCAACCCGGTTCCACTGATGACCCCGCGCCTACTGAGCTTTAAACCACAAAACCGCATCATTCAATGAGTGTGCTTTTACTGAGCGTAACCTAACCAAATAACTGGATACTTCTGTTTGCTTAAAAAGTGTTAATTTAAAAGAACTGTTATTGAAACATTGACCTCTGCATCCCTTGTGTTCGGTCCACGTGCCAGACCCACTACATTGGTGGAGAAAGCAGGCACTTAGAACTTAGAACCAGGTTGTGACTGGCCCAGCTTGCACCCTGAATCGAAGAACCACAAGGAAACACAAAGCATGCCACTCATGATGCAGAAAGGCAGCAGCGCCACAGCCAACATGGTTGGTGCAACCGCCTACTGAGTGTGGCAACGCTAAAAGGGAATGAGAGGGAAATTATACTTCCAACCCAGAAGGTAGGTCAAAAAAGATGGCAGAAGGTCATTCTCAAAAACTGCTGCAAACAAATGGTAACAATAGAGGGTGAAGCCAAAGCAGGCTTGCAGCCCCGTCGCAGTTATTTGCCCGCCGTTATGCCATTAATGCTAAGATGGACAGCATGTTGTGCCCTAGCTACTTTCCAGTGGCTAATGGACATCGCCCTTATACCGCCGCCTATTTGGACTATGCTGTGATCCACTAAAGTAGCTGGGAGAATCATTTGCATCACCTGAAACAGGTATTAAGTGAACTGCGGAAGGTGGGCCTCACCTCTTAACCCTGGAAATGCCATCTGGGGATGACTGAGGCACAGCAACTTGGATATCAGATTGGACGCAGCATGTTAAAGTGACAGAGGCCGTCTGATCATACCCGAGGCCAACAATGACGAAACGGGCACCCCTCTCTGACCTCCTGAAAAAAGAACATCTGAAAAATGTTTTTAGGACAAGCTTTCAATAGCCTAAAAGCCCACCTCACCAGATCCCTCATCCTTCAGGACCCCGATGGCGACCGTTCCTTCTTCAGGACACCAGGCTTAAGGCATTACTTTCTCAGTAAAGCAATGCCTTTGCTTTATTAGTAAGGCATTGCTTTTTCAGTAAAGCAATGCTTTCTCATTTCCTTGCCCTTAGTTTAATAATTATATAATGATGATTAATAAATCAGTGTTTGGTGGAATACTCCAAATATGCAATTACGCTTTCATGTGTTTTGGCATTGTCTTCACCAGTTTTTCGCACTGCTGTTGGATTACTTTATACTACCCAAACAGTTTAACTTTGATGGTGTATGACCACCCATTTTACTCTTGATGACATTCCAGAAGTTTTCTGGAGTAAATTGCAGTATTTCATATACATAAAACTTACACACCTTGTCCACCTTGTGTGTGTCTCTCTCTCTTTCTCTCTGTGACAAAACAAAAAAATCTAATTTACAAGGAATTATCTAAAATAGGTCACTTTTTAGCTCTCCCATGATACTATTCCTTTCTCCTACATTGACCATTACAATGCTAGCAAATTGACAATTATTCAAATTAGACAATGATGTCATTATACAACTTCAAGGGTCCTTTAGGAGAGCCAATAGTTACTTTCCTTACTGAAGTTGGCAACACTGCATCTCAGTGCTGTTATGCTCTATATCACCACTCGTGAAATGCCTCTCATCCAATCATATTACTCAGTCAGAACTAAATGTTGTATAATATATATTATAATTATTAGGGGAAAATTTATAGTTGATTATTAGAGCTTTTCACCAACCTAATAATGGACCTAAATGCACAGTGATGCTATGAGTTGCACTAGAAAGTAGAACATGCACTAAAAAGTGACATCTATAAATCACACATTATTATAACACTCCATCGACCAGACTATTAGACAGTGGCTTAGATGGTGGAGTGTATTAGTGATATGCCATATCAGTATTCGGTATAATAACCATGACAGGAGTCCATCCACTCCATAATACAGGAAGTAGGAATAATTCAAGCCTTGGCCAATCAGGGGCAATCATGCAAATTGAAGATGAACTGATTGGAGACAGGAGCTGCATTCCAGAGTCAAGAGCATGCTCTCTGTGTGAGTGAGACAACCTTAGCTGATCAAATGATTCTTGATTAAGATGCAACACTCGAAAGACAAATTCTTATAATCCTGCTGTCCAGGTGCTCTATGTACCAGAGTTATCAGAGTGAGAATGATCATCTCGAAATAGATTGCCATATCCTGCTGATCATAATTATTATTTTAAGAGGGGAACTCGCTCTTTAAGATATTGCATTTCCTGTAGGACTAGATCTTGCCTTTTGGAATCAATTCTGGGAGACTAAAAACTGGCTATTGATGCCTTTGATATTATTAGTCAGTCTTTGAATATACAGTAGTGCTGAGGAAATTCTATGTTATCTGATTTGGGTGTTGTGGGGATCACGAAGCCGTGTATAGATTTGTAGACTGTCGAGAGAGAACCTCGCAGGTAAAAGATTTATTCGTTTTTTATATTTGATGTGAAGAAGTTTAATTAGGATCGAAATAAGCTTGAACATTTTTTTTTTTTTTTACATTTCATAGTCTTATAGCCTGAAACTGAAATGCACTGAACTGAAATTATACACACACAAGCCATTTTAACAGGAGTCTCCCATTGTAAGATAGGATCCTGTTTCTTGTGAATATCTTTTTAATTTAGCATGACCTTAAGATTTTTTTATTATTATTATTGTTTTTTGGTGTTAATAATTAGTATTCTGCGGTGGTTTCATTCATCCTTATGTTGTTAACAAAGGTCAGAACTTCTGGTGGTACTTCATATGGCAAAATGTGTGGGCACACACCCATATGCACTTCCGGAATATTTCCACTCCAGATTTTATTCCACATTGCTGTTAAACTAACCTGAATTTTTCTGTTATGGCTTTCGACTAGATTTTTAAGTTTGACTATGGGGATTTGTGTTTATTAAGCATAAGTGAAATCGATGTTGGGGTACAGTTGGTATTTCAGTTCATCCCCAAAATATCCAATGCGGTCTAAATCAGGGCTCTAATGTTAAAAAAAAAAACATTTAAAAAGTGAAATTCTCATATATTCTAGATTTGCAAAATATTTAGAATATATAAAATTAACAAATACATACATTGCATTTATTTCTTTGTTCGTTCTTTTTTTTTGAGGATCACGGCTTACAGCTCATGAAAAATCAAAAGTCCCGTATCTGAAAAATATTAGAATATTTTATTTAGAATTTGTGTTAAATTACTATTCATACAGTATATATACAGTTTATCTCTGTCTAGTTCAGTACATGTATTGTACATGTACAACAGTTGTCTATTGTGTAATTATTGACACACTACACAGATGAGGTGACACCCCAAATCATGAAAACTTCACACAGGACTCCAAGCAAAGTGGATTCGAAGTGCCTCTCCACTTTCCTTCCAGACAGGACCAATGGGTTACGGTTTGTTATTTTCAGGTAAGATGAAAAATTTACTTTCATCTGAAAAGCAGACTTTGGACCAGTAAGAAATGGTCGAGGTATTTTTCTCCTTAGAGTAATTCCTGAAAATTTTCGGTGTATGGTCTCTCTTAAGCCTTGCTCCACTTCTTATAGAGATCTCCCAAGTTCTTAAATTAGCTTGTAAACCATATTTAACCACAATTTTTGATTTTATAAACATGCTTTAGTGCAGCACCTTCTGTGGCTTACCCTCCTTGTTTTCCCCCATGCCCCGTATGTGTATACAGTGGAACCATGG
The DNA here is from genome assembly GCF_024256425.1 of Clarias gariepinus. Classification (NCBI taxonomy): domain Eukaryota; kingdom Metazoa; phylum Chordata; class Actinopteri; order Siluriformes; family Clariidae; genus Clarias; species Clarias gariepinus. The sequence goes on from NC_071104.1 coordinate 10,540,259, forward strand.
ATTACGAGCATAATTCCTTCCGGAAGCGGGCTCGTAAACCAAATTTAATTTTCCCATAATGAATAATGGAAACTCAAATTATTCGTTTCCCAGCCTAGAAAAAGAAATACTTAAAATAATTAAAACAAAATCTTCCCTTAAAAAAATATATAAAAAATAAATCCAGACAGATAAGTGTTTTCGTTTGTGCGCGCAGCCGCTGTGTATGTGTGTGTGTGTGTGTGTGTGTGTGTGTGTGTGTGTGTGTGTGAGAAGCTAAAGTAAGCTCTTCTCTTCCCCTACTCGTCCTCCACTCTTTTCACACGCACGCGTGCAGACAACAAAAACACTGATTCATCGGAAAATAAACAAGAAATCTTTCTAATGACACTCGATTGAGCAACACACTAATGCAATCACTGGTGTAAAGTAAAAATTAGACAAATTAACCTGCACTTTGCGACAGAAAGTAGGAGGGGTCTGTGTGTGTGTGTGTGTGTGTGTGTGTGTGTGTCTGTGTCCAATGGCGTCCGTGCACACAGACACAAAGAGCTGACTGAGTCTTGAGCAGAGAGAGAAAATGGATTTTTAACCTCTCTAATGAGACGTGCTATTTATCACGCGTACTGTACACACACGCATACAGACACAAAATAATATATGTTTTACGTGCATGCACGTGGTCACAGTGTTATAGTAAACAGTACAGGCGTGCACGGATGTTAATTATACCAGTGAGAGATGCGCAGCACAAGAGAGAGAAAAACCCTTGGCTCAGTTGTGATCACGTGACGCTCGGCATCTAAACAAGAAGCGCATGTGTGATACATGATACTCGGTTCTCGTAAACCAAGACTTGTTCGTTTTCCAAGTCAAAATTTATTACAAATCTTTGCTCATCTTGCAGAACACTCGCAAACCATGTTACTCGCAATCCGAGGTTTCACTGTATATACAGTATATATACATATAGTAGAAGAGCATATGTGCTAACTGGGCATGTGCTTATTAGTATGCATAAAGTACATATTAGTTAATACTAAAGTTCTGCAATCCATACACATATCAAGTAAAGTTAAAAAGCTTGTCAAACATATGGGCTTGATTAGCATAAGGCAGGGATTCACCAATCCATTTATAAAACCAAAATGGGTGACTTAACACCCTTTTCACCAATGCCAACCCAAAGGTTCAACCCAAAACAAGCTCAAAACCTTTCATCCTCTTTGGATGAGTGGAATCCCATCACCAAAAATCTAGGCTGCACATAGAAAATTCACTTAAGCTCATATTTTCCAACCAAACCACTCCATTTGCTGTGACCAAACCTACTAATCATTGGTCTCAATAGGGATAAAGACTTCATAACCAAATGCATGTGTGAGCAGTTTAAGTGTCATGGCAAGACAAGCGTAACAGTGCATCAGTTGGTATCATTCAGCTCAGTAATCATTTTGGTTTGAAGAGAATTAAGGCAGTCAATAAGAGCAGTGAAAAAAAAGGACATTTGTGTTAGGATTCCCACGGTGACATCTGGATTGGCACAGATTCACCGCGGAAGAAAATGGGGGTAAATCCTGTTACACAAATCACCCAGGGAGGAGAACAAGGCTTGACATTAGTAATTACAACATTTTGGCTAGGCATGTTCTCTGGTTCTTTCAAAGAGAATTATGGCAGCCTGCAAAACACATTAACTAACCAATATTGTAAGAGTCAATCATGTATCATAAAACCAACAACAGCACAGCAAATGTGAAAACATGATGCCAACACCAGTGCTGATTGGTTAGTTAGTTAACCCTTTATTTCTAACATATCATTATGCATATATATATATATATATATATATATATATATATATATATATATATATATATTGTGGCGTGGGCGGGGCGGCGGCTGACGACCAGCATGCTTTGCGGGAATGTCGGTGTGTTCACCATGATGGGGAAAGGTGTTTGGGCTAGTGGCTTAGGCCCTGTTGTGTGTGAAGGGTGTGTGACGTGTGAAATGTGCTCTAGTTCAGGCTAACGCTGAATTAGATGTAGGCTCCTGAGTGAAGGTGCTGCTCATGCCTTCCATGCTGTGTGCTAAATAAAGTACTCCCAGCCATTGCATTGGGCAGCAAATAAGCTCACTCGTCTCTCCAGCATTCTTCAGGCGTAAAAACGCTACATTGGTGTCAGAAGTGGGATAAACGTGAACATAGTCCTGAGGCGGTCCGGCCTCCACAGAGTTCGATGTTTCATCGGCGTGCGGCTGGTAAGGCGCAAGACGGTCCCGGTGGAGCAAAACTCGTACCCGCCCCGCCAACCGCACCCGGTAGATGACATCGGAGAGCCGAGCTATTACCGTGCCGGGGCCCACCCCGTGAGACACCCGCCCGGCCGAGAGCCCCCTCTTCCTTCTGGAGGAACACACCCACACCTGCTCGCCAGCAGCAAAATCTCGCCCCTGGCTGTGAGTGTCCACGCCCATTCGCCCCATAGGTGCCCCCACCCGAAAGTCTCCCAGAGCGTCGCCCGCAGTCGCACCGCCGGTCTCGCCGGTCCCCCAGCTGAACTGGGAACCGCTCATCGCCAGGAAGAAGGGCCCCACACAGCGCTCGCGGGCACCGCTGCAAGACTTTCGGGTGGGGGCACCTATGGGGCGAATGGGCGTGGACACTCACAGCCAGGGGCGAGATTTTGCTGCTGGCGAGCAGGTGTGGGTGTGTTCCTCCAGAAGGAAGAGGGGGCTCTCGGCCGGGCGGGTGTCTCACGGGGTGGGCCCCGGCACGGTAATAGCTCGGCTCTCCGATGTCATCTACCGGGTGCGGTTGGCGGGGCGGGTACGAGTTTTGCTCCACCGGGACCGTCTTGCGCCTTACCAGCCGCACGCCGATGAAACATCGAACTCTGTGGAGGCCGGACCGCCTCAGGACTATGTTCACGTTTATCCCTCACCTGCCAAAGGACGCCGGCGTTTCCACCGCCAGCGCCGACCGCCTCCACGCCTTCGAAACCAAGTTCGTCATGGTGACCAGGGACGGTCACAGCTCGGGTGGGGGCAGTGTGGCGTGGGCGGGGCGGCGGCTGACGACCAGCATGCTTTGCGGGAATGTCGGTGTGTTCACCATGATGGGGAAAGGTGTTTGGGCTAGTGGCTTAGGCCCTGTTGTGTGTGAAGGGTGTGTGACGTGTGAAATGTGCTCTAGTTCAGGCTAACGCTGAATTAGATGTAGGCTCCTGAGTGAAGGTGCTGCTCATGCCTTCCATGCTGTGTGCTAAATAAAGTACTCCCAGCCATTGCATTGGGCAGCAAATAAGCTCACTCGTCTCTCCAGCATTCTTCAGGCGTAAAAACGCTACAATATATATATATATATATATATTACTGCATAATGATATTCTTTCTTTGCACGTCCCAGCTTGGGGTCATGGATCAAACAGGGTTAAGGTTCTTGCTCAACAGCCCAACAGTGGCAGCTTGGTGGATCTGGGGCTTGAACCGCTGAGCAGCAACCCAGAGACTTAATCCACTGACCTACCACTGTATTGTTGTGCTTTCTGGTTTACTGTTTTTGGTTTAGTAATGTGTTTTCCACTTATTGTAACCTCAACATGACAAATGTAAACTCTGCTCAGTAATGCGGCAATTCCAGGTTAAATTGTGCTCTAAGGTCAGCATCCCACTTCATCGCTGAGCTTATAGAGAAATAACCATAGAATACTGTTAGGAACTTGCAGGGAACATTTGTCAAAAGACTTGGACTTTCATATTATTTATGAGTCTATAATTTATTGTTTGACAGCAGATAATTTAGATAAAGCCTTTCTGAAGTGAAATTATTTTTCTGTAAAATCTGGAAACTACTATATATCGTAAAAATGTTCAACCCTTTTGCTGGTTTACTGACAGTTTTCCACCCAACACTGTATTTTTCCCATCTACCAGCTACCCAAATATTTACAAAGTATGCTGCAGTTGACTGTAATGCACTTTCTTACAGTGGGGTTAAGAATGTTCTACTTGGCAGCTGATTTGTGCCAAAGCCTCCCTTCGACTTCTACATGGCTGGCTTTGATTGGCAGCCGTTACTAGGGTCATGTGATCCTGCGTTTTGTTCGGATTTGCGGTTGGCTGCTTAAGTGCTGTGAAGTGTTTACAGTGTGGCTAGCTGAATTGATGTCACGTGTGTGCTCACAGCAGCATGTGCCAATGTTAACATGAGTCCTGATTAATCCCCATTACCTAAACACAGTCGCTCCTATGGAGCCACGTGTCAAAATGTTCCGCACCCAATTCTCGCTTTTACCTTTTGGGCCTGACCTTCAGCAACTCATCAGTAAATAAGCAGAAGGTATTTTTATACAGAATAAAAAAAGGTTTGAAATAAAGAAGTCAAGTAAACAAAATAAAGCTATTTGTTTTGGGGTTCATTCTTCTTACATCACAATAGCATTTTTGTATGTTAAGGAAACAGACTGAGGTCTGGGAGGAGCTGCAATGGGACAGAAGCTGTAAAGTTGTTCTCCAAAAGCTGCTTTGCTGGAATTCAGCTTGTTGAAGACAGGGAATGCCTCCCTCCTTATCCTCTTCCTACTGTAACTCCTATTTTTTCATTTTTCCACTTGACTAAAATTAATATAAAGCCATCTGAGTTTCAGGGGGTGTTTAAACAGAACGCTACCATAGTCTACTCCAGACCATATGCTGCTGTTTCAACTGTATATCATGGAAGAAGAAAACCACTGAATTAAGAGTGATGGAAAAAGGCTGTGTGTATGCAGGGTCTATGGACTAGTCCGATTTATATTTGTGTTCAGATTGATTGGAGACCTGTAGGAGTGTTGTGGAGACCATGGAGTGTTGTTTTTCAAAATTAGTTATGAGTTGTACTAAAGGAAGCAAAAAAAAAAGGGGAAAGAAATTCAATAATAAGACCCGTATGAAGGTCCAGAGATCTATAACTTTTCTCTCAGCTGCCTGTGGTCTGTTGCTTTTTCCCCAACAAGGCAGAATAACCATATTGGAACAAATGATTGGAGTACTATGCACTGTGCCAAAGTAAGTACCTCGTTCTGGACTAAATTGATATGTTGTCTTGTACCCCATACAGGGAAGGTCCAGGAATCTCCTCAGAGTGAACTCATACAGGAAGCCAAGCAGTTGCTATGAAAAGGGAACCATTTACAGATCTCAGTCTCAGTCAGATTCAAAAACATAGGCCAAGAGGAACAAAGTGGAGCTTTGTAATACAAAGTGGAGACCTGAGATGGCTGTGTTCGCAGTGGATGGGTTTCCTTGTCCATCCTGAAGTTTAGTCTCAAAACCCTGAGTGGTGCAACTTACTAAAGCATTTGCCCTATGGCCAGAATACCCTGATGAAAAAAGTCCTGATGATGTTACAGCCATATGTGGCCATGAACCATTGAAGCAAAAATCAGCCATTTTCTCTCAATCCTAGGGAGGGTATACTCTTCATCAAATAACCAGTCATGCCTGTCTATGAGCTCATGTATGATAAAGAGAGAATAATAATTTCCTCCATATGTGTTATCCTGATGGATGCAGTATGAGGGTTTATGATGTCCTAAAAAAAAAAAGCATATGTTCACGGTTGGTACAGCTGATAAGGAAAAACTGAGTGATCAAACTAAGCTGATGTGGCAAAATGGGTCAGACACTAGAAAACACCAGACATGCCTGAAGCTCACTGGACCAGCAGACAATCAATGCTTTAACCATGTACAATACCCCCATTTACTAACAACAGCTTTACGGGAATTTGGATGTAGATAGTGATCCCTAATGAGCAAACTAGAAACAAGAAGAAAAACCTCCCTGAGATTCTCTTTTTAATTTTTCACTGCTGAGAACAGGTTCACATTGGTGCATCGCAAACTAGTTGCTAAGTTACTCTTCCTCTTTCTGTACAGAAGCGATAACCCCTGACCCCTCAGGCAAGATAAGATCAGAGGGTCCTTCCTACCCTTTCACTCATTATTATGGTTCCACCATCTCTCTCTTTCTCTGTACTTCCTCTCTTTTTTTTTAACTATCTCCTACCGTATGCCATTGTGGCTTTTAAACGCCAAAAAAAAACCTTAAATATATTGTATCTGTTTATTGCACCTTTACTTTACAACCTATACTGTTTTTTCTATAAATGTTGTGACGGCATTTCATGATGAGAGCTGGAGACATTTCTTTACAATACATTTTGCAATGAATTTAGGAAGAAAAAAATGATGACACATTGATTTTGTTTGCCTCTCTAGAAGTGCTGTGTCAGCACAGTGCCAATAACCTTTGGCCTACAGTAGAATTTGGCATCTTGCATTTTGTCTTCCTTTTACATTTCTAGCACCGTCCAGTCTTCTTTGCCAGGTTACTGTCATTTCATATTTATTTATCCTGGGAGTAGGCCTGGAAAACATGATCAAACATGTTAGTAACTGATGATACAGTATAGCACAGCTGAAAATTCAAAACAACAAATATACAAGCCTGAAATAATACAGTAAAAGCTTGTCTATCCTTCAAGTATTATTTTAATGAATAATCCTATTGTTCTTGTTCTAGATATTTGTGTAAAGTTCTACATACTGTATATACAGCTTCATGCAAAAGTCTGCATTCCCCATGGTTTCTGAATATGAGAACAAAATAAAACAAAACAAACAAACAAAAAATATTGGTCTTTGCAGTAGTTTAGTTATTTGTAATAGCTAAGAATTTCATGCATAGTGCCAAATTGATGTAAAAATACTCTTTTTTAAAATCTTTTTTTTTTTTACAAAAATTGCAAATCAACTTAAAATTGTTAGACATTGCTGTAGCTCTTTCTAAATAATTTGCCTTTCTCAAGTATCACCAAAATTTATACATAATTAAAAAAGAAAGTTATAGTAAATGTTATCATGCTAGACTTTAATAAAAAGGTGCAGGAACCAATCACAAAGCATTTTTTATAAATATTGTTGTCTGTTGGCATATTTGTAGACCTAAAATTTAAAAGTTCTTACACTAACAAACAAACAAACAAACAAAAAAGGCTACAATAACAAGACCAAAATAGTAATCTTTTTGTATGTTTTAAAAAGTATAAACAATTTATTATTAAAATTTTGTTAAAATTCAATCTTAATTTTAAACACAAGCAAATGTACAGTAATAATCTTGGATCGTTTTAAAAATAATTTATGCATCAAAGGATGAAGAAACATCCCTTACACCCACTGTAAAACACACAATATCTTTTGGTGTTAAATAAACATCTTTGTGCTTTTCATTTCGTCCCCTGCAAACTCTTGCCCTAGACTAGACCAAATAATGAAAGATCAGGGTTAAAATATCTTACATCTGCTCAGCTCCGTGAATAGACACAAATGTTTCGTCAAGTTTCTAAACTTCAGTAGTAGTACTTTAAATTGAATAAGCTTGTTGAGTGAAGGTCTCTGTGAAAAGGTTCTATCTATTTTTAAATCTCTCCTTTGCTTTGAGAAATGACTGTATTGTTAATTAAACAGATTACAAGGGTTATGCTGGCCACATGTCACACTCTATTTTGCTTCAGTCTGGTAACTAAGCCACATCTTCCTCGCTCTCGCGCTTCATAAATAAACTCCGTCTGCTGGTCTCTGTTCGTCCCTCATGCCACTGCTCTGTGGTTTTTAGAGAATCAACCACACACAATTTCCCTCAGCTCGCCCTATGGCCAAGAACTTCTGCCCGTCTTCTCTTTCAGCATTAATCTATCTATTTTTACGCCCCTTGCTCGGCCTGTTGTGTGCGTCGCCGGATCTGTCTTTAAAACGCTCAGTGCTGTTTCTTCTCCACTTATTTATTATTATATCTCCTTGGCTGTGGCCATGCTTACAGATTTGCTTTTTGAAGACAGATGGTAGGGGCTGAGGTTCGCTAACTGTTCTGCGCAAATAGAAACGTCTGGGATTCCTACGAAAAAAAAAAAAGAGCTGCAAAGGAAAATCCCAGCAACCAATATGTTTTGTGAATTTTATTTTGTCTCAAGAGAAACCCTGGAAGCAGCTGTCAGAATGCCATCAAAACGCACGTGCACGTCGAAAACAATCAGGGGAGCTCCGATGCAATCGCGATGAAGAGTTAACACTGTCCCGCATTCTTGGAACGATAGCTGGTTCTTGTGTGACTTACTGGCGCTTTCTCTAATAAACTCCAAAAAGGATGGACAGCCTCGCCTCACCGCTCTGATGTGGACTTTTTACTCCAAGCACAATCTGGTCGGCTTGGCAAATGCGAATGTGCAGCTGGCATCCCGCAATCCCTTGTAAAAAATGGACACTTTTCGTATGGAATTAACTCCATTTTTACCATATTAGGGAGCACATCTCCATCCAATGAATTTACAGTTAAAAAAAAAAGGGACATATTGGAATTCATACAGATATTTGAGACAGATTGTGTGTGTGTGGAGGTCATTCATAATTTGTGTTCACTAGTTACACAGAGAACTAATTATGAATATGGAAATGATTCATCCAATAAGAGTTTCTATTACTTATATTTAACATTTTTACCAATAAATATAGCAACCCTTTGGGCTCAGTGGAAGTGAGTAAGATTTGTTAGTAATTTGCACTTATCCACTGGATGCAATATTGTAAATCTGTATAATATTTATTATATCTTTTTTTTTTTTGTATTTATTCTATCATGTATTAGTTAGGCACAATTAAAGATAAATGCTTTAGACTTTTATGGAAGAACAGGGTTAAAGAAACAAAAGAAGTAGTAGTAGTAAAGAAAAAGGGAATAAGGAAGAAAAACCGGGAAGCTACAGACAGAATTAATTGCAGTGATTGAGTGGGTTAAAATAGACCCCTGGAAGTCGACCACAGGGTGCGGCAGCATAGCCATATATGTGTGTATGAGTGTTTGTGTGGGTGTGCATGCGGTGTACATACCATTGATCATGTCATATATGTGGGTTCATTGGGCAAAGAAAGAAAGAAGGAGATGGTTTTGGCAGATGATTCTGAAAATGCGGCTTCGGTTTCGAGCAACATATTTCAAGCCACCCCACAATGCCATATATTCATATAGTCTTCTCCTCCTCCCTCTCTCTCTCTTTCTCACTTACCCACTCTCTCTAATTCCCTTTCTCTCATTTTTACTCTTATAATTTTTCATTTTTCCCCTGATTTATGGGTTTCCCCTGTTCTAGTTCTATTCATAAATGGAGATTTCTGTCACAGTAAACAATTGTGGCGCCAAAACCTGAGAAGTAAACCTCCTGTACAAATGGTGTCACTTCTGCCGGCTGTCCTGGTTTTAAACTGCAAAATTATCTTTTTGTTTCGATTTGTCTAAGACTAAAACCTTTCAGGGAAATATCAGAAAAAAAAAGGAATTTACATTTCAACAACAACAAAAAAAAACAACAACACTAATGCAGCCTAGGTGAAGGGATTATAGATCTTTTTGCTATATTAATGCTGTTAGTTATTTTATTAAAACATTAATTTTAAAATGTTTCAATTTTTATTCGTATTTTTTAAACGATTGCTTGAAATACAGCAGGAAATTCTTCATATCCACATTATAAAGGGCAGCATGAGACAGAATCCCTCTTCCAACCTTTTTGTTCTCAGCAAAATTAGAGCTGTAATCAAAAATGATGCTCTTAGGAGAACAAAACAAATCCACTGTGTGTATGTTTCTAGTTTTAATAAAGGAGGTTCTCTGGCCGTATTTCCAGTTTGTAACCATAAAACAGGCTACACAATGAGCCAGGAATCGGGAAAGTATGAGTCTGTGCATAACTGATAACAGTGGAGAGAGCGAGGGCACCATGATTTAGAGAAAATAGTGCTGCTGTGATACCAGTTTAGCAGAAAGAGGGTGTCGTAGTTAAGTATTGTAGCTTGAGGGAGTGAGTTAGGGAATATCTGTAACCAAAATGAGGAAACAGCACAAATGCAGCAAGAAGAGCAACATAATAAATTAGAACAACAAACTGTTTATTTCTGATTTCCAAATCTTTTGAAGACAAAGATGTACTCATGCAAAACAGGTATGTGCATCCTTAAAGGGGTTCAGATATATATCATTTATTTGTAAATAAAAAATCGCCCAAATAGGTTGTTTCACATTAATTTTAAGAGGGAGAGACATACTAAAACATGATGCGCTACAAATCTCAACTAGTGTAGTTCGATAGCATTAATTTTTCCTTTTTGTATAAAAGCAGGAAAATTGTAAAATATTAATTTGCTGTTCCAGTATAAGTAAATACCATACCTCCTGTTGGAGGAGATATTTTTTTGTTTGTTTGTTTTTTCTTTTGACCAACCAATAACATAATTGTTGGTTGGTCTTTTCCTCATCTTTTTATCATGTACGCCTTTTTATATATAAATTTCACCACATGGGACGTAGCGACTGTAGCAGTATATGGACCAAATTCTTATTGTACCCAATCCTCCCATATGTAGCATTAGACTTCATTATTACGAATGCTCAGTCATATTTTAAATATTATTATGACTGACTATCCACCAATGCAAAAAAGACACTACTAAACTGGAAAAACAGAAGCAAAGCCCTTTGTAGCTTACTTCACCCTGGGATGTTCTTGCAAAATATATATATATATATAGTTTTTGGTTTCTTTTACTCTTTTTCTCAGTTTCAACCCATTGTCTTCTCTCTTTTTACAAGGTGCCACTTTGAAGTACAGTATGACCACCTATAAAAAAAAAAGAGGGCTTACTTTTGCTCATTACAAAAGGTGAAGAGTGAGTCCAGGGGTCTACAGTACTAAAACTCTTATTTCTATCACTATTGAGAAATTATGGAAAACCAGAGTGCTTGAATGTACTGCTTCTAAGCAGATCAGCAGTGTAGGGAAAAGTGAGAGTTCAGTATGGAATAAGACATTCATGTCAATTTGATTTGGAAAGGCCCTAAGGGAAGCTACAGTACAGTCGCAGTGATTACTTAGGAAAAAAGCGATGAGTGTGCATGTAAATGTAATTAAATAATATACAAAAAGTGCAATTTAAATGTGGATGTAGGATGTACTGTAATCACAGGTTTAGTATCCCACCTTTCCTTCTTTTTGATGGAAGGCTGGAGATTACTAATGTGTTTTAATCCATGCTATTATTAGCAAACACTGTATGCTTGTTGTGCTAGCTTGCCTTACTAATTGATGGATTGAAAGAGACAGAGAAGGGAAAAAAAGAGGGCAAACAATTGGTCAGGTCACACAGGAGACTAGAGCAATGGCTGAAACATCTGAAATGAATGATTGCTCACATGCACAAGCACACACAATCCTCTTATCTCCCCAACATCTAATTCAAAATTACTTGAGGTGACACTTTGAATGGGCTCAGAGCCCTCACTCACAGCCACTGGTAGTGTCTCCTGAGATTATAAAGGCCTCGTTGGTGAGGCTCTTTGAAAACAGAGAAGAATCAATATCATATCAGTGGCCTATGGAACACCTGACAGTTCAATTTCACAACCACTGCCATGAATCAATAGCACAGGAATGGTTTCGGTTTCTTTCGATAGGCCAGCAGTTAATTAGTGCTGGCTGCTACTGTATGCTTGTTAAAGTCATAACTTGTAACACTTGATCTTATATAAATTTTAGAGTGTCTGTAATGTAAACTAATTCAGAACATCAGTCAATAATGTTATGAATAGATTTTACTTTATGCTGTTATCAGTGAACTACTCAATTTACAGGTGCTGTACATTACTTGGTTTCTTAGAGGAGTAATCAAACAGCTTCTCGCAGACGATTGCCTGGAGCTTCGCAGTTACTCTAACTTAATTAAAAAGTATAATTTACACTAATTGGACAAAAAGGCACTAATAAATTAAGTCAAGGCAATTCAATTTACCAAAACACTCCAGTTCTTTTAAACATTGGGTAAAATCAACATCTTATATTTTACAGTGTGTGTTTAGGGGTGGCTACTGATAAAAGTGCATCCAGGTAAAAAGGAAGTAAATGAGTGCTTTCATGAAGTCTTGCAATTTTTAAGCTTTTATGATGTTGACTCAAGTAGAAAAGACAGGCAAGGACTTTAATCAACTGGTTAAGGTGAAAGCATAATAGGACAGAATGATGTAGTGAAAAACACAGCCTATGGGTGAGAATAAAAAGTAATAAAAAAAAAAAAAAAAAAAAAGATCCAAGGCATCAGTCCTTTCCATTCTCCTTTAATAAACCTAAAAATAAACTTGGCACTGTAAGTAGGGGAAAATGACACAAGAATTGCTTTGGGCTTGAGAGGGACTGTGGGATTGGCATGTGCCCACTAAAAATGGGCATTGCTCCTTCCCAAACATGAGTCAGCAAGCTAGTGCCAAACAGGAAATGACATCAAACTTCAGTCGCTAAGCTTCATAGGTAACGAAAGAGTCACTAAAAAGCAATTTCCCTTCTAACTATTTTTTAGGCAACCATAAATGGACAGTGAGTAGTACTATTGTACAAGCCAGTGAATAAAACTGGTTGTGTTTTTATTTTAAATGTGATGTTATGGGGCAAAAGAAAAACAGATGGACAGATGGACTCACATTTGCCTCTAATAGACAGAGGAGTTCATGGTCAACTCAATGACTGCAAGGTCCCTAGTCCAAATAATCTCTCCACCTTTGTGCTTGAGAGTGTGTATGATCTGTTTCTGCTGATTTGATGTTTGCACAAACCTGGCACTGTGAATTAAAAGTAAATAATTCTACTTTGGTCTCATCTGTCCATGCAAGTCTTTTGGTTTCTTCAGACACAGTTTTAAAAGGTTTCTCCTGGCTACCCTTGTTCATGCTTGTTCAGTCATTTTCTAATTGTGCGATCAATGACTTTTACATTTATCATGCTTAGTAAGGCCTGTAGGGTCTTTTTTTTTTTTTTTTGCATTTCTCTGAGCATTGCATAGTCTGCCTTTGGAAGAGTGGCAGATGTCTTGAATTCTTGGAACCTCATTAATAATATTTCTCACTGTAAAATGTTTGATAAAGTTTAGTAACGGTTTTAAAACCCTTTCCAGGTTGAGGTGCAGCAACATTTACTTCTCTGAGACCATCACTTATGCCTTTCCCTCTTGGTATTGTGTTAACACACACCTGAATGCTTTAGACCAGCAAACTGCCAAACCATCTGTTTTTATAGAGGTCTGCACAACTCTTTTCTTGTTTTGTTTTGTTACATGAACAATGGCACGGTTATAAAAAGTTATATTTTGTTGTTTGTCTGAGGTTGTATTTTCCTTTTTTTTTTACTACTCAAAGGAACTCTAAAAATCAAAGGTTTTTTATTATTTTTTTGCACAAAAACAAAACTTCTAATTATAAAAAAAGGTCACTAACTTTTACACGTCACTGAACAACAATAAAGTGCACAAAGTTTCCAGAGAAACCGGATGCTTTGGACATTTCCTTCCTTCCCAAAGCAGTAGATATTTTTAATGTTGGATGCATTGAATATATTTAACCATTTTAAACTTTACTTGCTGCCTGAAGTCTTCCTGGGGTAATAATGTTTTATTATTTTTATTATTATTATTATTATTATTATTATTATTATTATTATTATTATTATTAATGATAATAATAATTTGTTTAATGACGAGCAATCCACCCAGAGATTTAAAATGAAGAGATTATTAGTAAATAAGATGCAGGTGAGTCAAATCAGTATGCTGAGAGGAAAAGTGGGGAGCATCGTAGTTGCCGTACTGTTCTACAGTTTCCTCAAGATGTTACAGTTCACAGTTTATACATACAATGCTCAATTTTATATAAAAAAATAAACTTTAATACTTTAAATGTATTTAAAATTAATTTAAAACAATTTTGCTTTTTCCCTTACAAAATATTTGGGCGGAGGGAATTTTTGCACCCAGTGGTCTATCCGGCAGGCGGTAAACATATTTGATCATTTAGATCTTGGCTGCTGTGGGTATACAGAAAAGTTTTCCTTTATTAATTTTTTTTTTTTAGCTTTTTAAAGGATTTTATTTATTATTTTTTTTATTGGACAGCAGTCCTAAGACATCCTGTGCCTTGGCTGATGGACTGCGTACAGTGGGTATAGAAAGTATTCAGACCCCTTAAATTTTTCACTATTTGTTATATTGCAGCCATTTGATAAAATCATTTAAGTTAATTTTTTCTCATTAATGTACATACAGCATAGCTTGGTGCTTTTCCTTTTCCATGTCACCTGCGATGTTATAATTCCACTTGTGCTTCCACCAGAGAATAACATTACATCATTAAACCGCAAAGAAGTTGCCGTTTTAATGACGTACAGAACACAATGCCCCAGAAAATCCGATCTGTCTGTTTACACGACAGTCACATTAGCACATATCTGATTTATATCTGATTTATTTCCACATATGATGGAGGCCTAAAACCGATCTTGAAAAGAGTGGCTCGACAGAAGCCTCTCCTCAGTGCAAGACACATTAAAAAAACACCTGAAGGACTTCAAGATGGTGAGAAATAAGATTCTCTGGTCTGATGAGACCAAGATAGAACTTTTTAGCCTTAATACTAAGCGGTATGTGTGGAGAAAACCAGGCACAGCTTATCACCTGTACAGTACAATCACAACAGTAAAGGATGGTGGTGGCAGCATCACGTTGTGGGGGTGTTTTTCAGCTGCAGGGACAGGACGACTGGTTGCAATCGAGAGAAAGATGAATGCGGCCAAGTGACCCTAAGCACACAGCTAAAATAATGAAGGAGTGACTTCACAACAACTCTGTGTCTGTTCTTAAATGGCCCTGCCAGAGCCCTGACTTAAACCCAGTTGGGGATCTCTGGAGCGACCTAAAAATGGCTGTCCACCAATGTTTAACATCCAACCTGACAGAACTGTTGAGGATCTGCAAGTAGGAATGGCAGAGGATCCCTAAATCCAGGTGTGAAAAACTTGTTGCAGCTTCCCCAAAAAGACTCAGTGCTGTATTAGATCAAAAGGGTGCTTCTACTAAATACTGAGCAAAGGGTCTGAATACTTAGGACCATGTGATATTTAAGTTTTTCTTTTTTTTTAATAAATCTGCAAAAATGTCAAAAATTCTTTTTTTTTTTGTCAATATGGGGTTCCTGTGTGTACAATAATAAGGGGAAAAATATGTACTTAAATGATTTTAGCAAATGGCTGCAATGATACTTTCTATACCCACTGTATATGGTAATAGATTGTTTAAACTTATTTCCCATGAATGTCTTCAATTGTCAGTATAGTCACATACTTGGTAGTCTTGCTTCACTTTGCAGCTGCGTACATTCAATACAGCTCAGTTTTAAACACATTAACATTTCATCATTTCATTCAACTGAAATTGAATTAGAGTGTAATTAAATTAAACATGCTAAGCATAATTTGTGTTTTAACGGTAGTTATGATTGAAGGTTGTCTTTCATGGGTTACTTTAGTAAGACATATATGTATTTTCAGATTATAAAGGCTTTTTTCTAAGTGTTCCACTCATATGCTGACACGCACATGTTCTCCACACAATCACACACTTAAAAGGAGTGTTGCTGCAAGCTGAGACCTGGTGGTATGAATGTCATCACTCCAGGACCCAACTCAGCGGGAGATGATTCCTCTATAAAGGATGTCCAGCTGAAGGCAGTAAAAGATGCCGTGAATGTAAACGCCAAGTTTGCGGAGAAAACTTCAATGATGGAATATTTTTTACAAGTAGAATGGGTAGGAAGCTAGAGTTTAGTGAGAACTTTTTTTTATCATTTTTGTTTGTCATCCACCTTCAGAATTGGATTTCAGTCAAAAAAGTGACAGCTATCCCGGAACAACAGTCCATAATTTATGTCAGGGCAGGTTTTTAAATACAGTCAACATGGACTTATTTCCAGGTGATGGGTTAAAAGTGGTGGGGTCTCTCGTCTATTGTAAACACCTACACACCTGCATCTAGAGTCCTCTGGAGTCAATATAACCAATCATTAGATCGCGGGCAAGACTCACAGGCAAGTATGAAAGAGCATTCTAAGGTTATTTATTTATTAATGAATGTTGGACACAGATCCATTTTTATGCCAGTGTACGCTCTGAATGAACATCCTCCATTCAAAAGAGTGTTTTAGACCAAATATGCAATAATGAATCAGTTTGTATTAAGCAAATGGGATCACTGGCTTTTGTTCATTACCCATTTGCTATTCATGGTTGTGTTCAGCTCTTTGTACAGTAGCTTGCAATTCCAAACTATTCAGTGAGCTATTCGACTTGAGATACTGAAAGACAAGGTGACAGCTAACGCTCACATCAAGTAAATGCTGGCACGTGTGTAGAGGTCTTCTGGAGATGTCACTTTCAGCTGTGCTGGTAAAGTGGGGCTGTTGATGTCATCTCCATGCAACCTGTGGTTAAAAAGTGATTGCTTTTCTCCTACACAAGCCTAGTGGATAATTGCTGATCTTTGGTGTGTAATTAACACATCTGTGTTCGTGACGCCCAGAGCCAAAGGACAGAAAGAGAGAAATAATAGCCTTGCACATTGTGATCCTGTAGACTTCATGCTAGTTTTAATCAACCATCTGTGGCTTTTGTGTATGACTTTGTGTGTGTTTGTGTGTGTGTCTCAGTGTGTGTGTGTGTGTCTCAGTGTGTGGGTATGTGAGGAATACTAGCCAAAAGCACTGCTGTGAATGAATTTGAATTTTGGAAGGTGCAATGGAACGGTAAGGGTTAGAAGTGTGTTTTGCTTGTGTGTCCTTTGGGGCTCTTTATCATTCTAATAAGGCTAAACCGGGCTAAATCAAAGTTATACCTCTGAGTCCCTGTGTTTATTACTTTGCGACTCTCTCTCTCTCTCTCTCTCTCTCTCTCTCTCTCTCTCTCTCTATTTTTCTCTATACCAGCTTTCATATTTAACAAAATCCCTATTATATTAATGTCTTAATCCTAAGGTTAATGTGACAATATCACCACACTGACTGTCCCCAAATTTCGCCCATTTCCAAAGCACTGTTATCTTTTAAACCACAGGGCTGTTGAATACTTAAATCTGATTGGTCAGAAGGTATTGATTCATTTTCTATAGCTGATAGCTGATCTTCCAGTAATGCTGAAATGACAGGTGTATATTAATGTGCTAGTTCTAATGTTATCAATTCTATAATAAAAAATTGATTGATTGCGGCTTACAGTATATGGTGGATGATCTACATAATTACCAGGTTGTAATACCTAGATTATTTAAACAGCATCACACACGAGGCAGTGCTGTCATGCTGGATGCTGTTGTAGACACCACAGCTATGCTAATATCCAGCACAACAGCATGACCTTGAGTGTGATTATTGCTTTTATACACAAGTTCCACAAACACCATTTAACATCAACAGATTATGATTTGTTTCTTTATTTAACCAGTTATTTTGTTCTGACAACACTAATCCATCCGCGACTGGTGGAACTAACTGTGACTTTTGGAGCTGACGGTTAGCGACTGACACTTGATGTAATTAACTGGGGTGAAAGTAGGTATAAATTCTTCCCGTTACTAACTATGTAACCAAGACAAACAAGAAGTGGTACAGTAGCTTAGGTGGCTAAGACTCTAGGTTGTTGGTCTGAGTATCTGAGGATCCGTGTTCGAGCCACATCCTATACTACCCAGCCGTTGTATTTAGTGCCGGTCCCGAGCCCGGATATAAATGGGAGGGTTGCGTCAGGAAGCGTATCCAGTATAAAACCAGTGCCAAGTTGTTGTGTGGATTGAGGGTCCGCTTTGGGAACCCCTTGATGGAAGCAGATGAAAGACTAACAACAACAACTATGTAGCCAAAACATAAGGAGAATAAACCATGGAGGTGGTCGACAGTCCTGTAAATCTTGTTTTTTGTAAAGTATCTCTTTATATTTCCACTTATTCTGCATTAGGAACCAGCTACGTTAACTTCTAGGTTTCAGGGTTAAATCCCAAATAGTGTTAAACAGAAAGCTAGTGCACTAGGGTGTACAATCCCTTGTTCCGCATTCCTTGTGCCCTTAATTAAGTGTTAGAGTGAGTAGAAATTCAGACTTCCAGTTAGCTTTCTAGCCTAAATAAATGAACACAGACAGTTTAGATGCAATACAGAATGACTAAGAAAACAATTATTAAGGCGAGTTAATAATAATAAGATTTTTTTTGGGGGGGTGGGGGGTGTTTGGGGGGAGCGCAATGACGTTATAGTGCTGTTTCTGATCTATCATCACCATTTGTGAAATGCTTCTTGTCCTAGGTTTGTTTCCTTGGTTGGAATCCGGTTAACTGATGTATAATAAATATTTATTGAAGAAAAGCCTTTTATATGAAGTGACATGTATGGAAGAAGTCTTTAATGTAAGTTACGACTTAAACTACCTTGACTTTCAGACATTTAATGTACTGTAACTACAAAAAGGTAAAAAGGACAGTTTTAAATTATTAAAGAGAAATTATTATTTGAAGAAGAGCATTGAGTAGGCATTGACGAATTGCTCTCGTATAAAAGGAATGAAACACTACGAGATACTTTAATGTGCTGTTATAGGTACATATTTCACTTAGGCCCTGACATTACATCATCCCGTAATTGATTATTATCCCATATCACCATGCCTACTGTTTTTATTTCTCATTCACGATATACTTCACTGCCTTGTTTGGCAGACATTTTTCAGAAAGAGAGAAAGTTTGCAATTTGCAGAAGTGAGAATGTGTATCAGATCATCTGTTATGGGACATAGTGTTATAGATGGAGCTCTGTTCTCCTGCATCACTTTGGCCTCCTGAGTATATGTGTGAGGCAGCTGATTACTAAACATCATGCCACCAATAACTCAGAATAATGAGCCCTCTCTTACAGTCTCTCTCTCTCTCTCTCTCTCTCTCACACACACGTATTCAGACACACAGCCTTGTCCTCCCCTTTCGGTAATGGTGCATCTAAAAAACAAAAGTTGCAGAAGACTCTTTTCCCCGAGCACAAAAAAGTATCGGGTACAGTGCCACAGAGATGGGAAAGGTGATTGGATTGTGCCATGGCACAGCATGTACCAATTTCCTCGACTTAATGGGATATTTCTTCTCCCCCTCCCTCTCCTTCTGTGCTTTCTTTTCTCATCTCCTTGTCTGTAGATGAATTTGGCCACTCTTCCTAAGGAAGACTGAGACTTGGTCAAGTCAGAGGGCACAGAGGGCAGCAGGGTCTCTGAAGAGGGTGACAGATGTGTCACTGCTTTTCCTTTATTTTTTTCAGTGTAAACTTTTTTTTTATTTTTTTTACTAGCGATCTAGGGATGTTCTTGGGATCAGATTGAGAATTGAAATCTGCTTATGTCTCTTTAACTACTCAGTATAATAAAGTATCCTATGTACAGTATAAACACTGAGTGTTCTTTGTTCTACATGGTCATAAACATGGTCCATATCTATTAAATATGTGAACAGTCAAATCATGCATTCAAGTCATGATCAAACTTGTGACTTCTGCGTTATAACAAAAATGCATTGTTTAATCATTTTGACTTGGAAAATGGAAACAAACTACATTCTCTGTGAAAAAAATGAAAAGGTTTGCACCCTATCTGTTTATGGATTGGCATTAGGAATTGTGATCAGAGCATAATAAATTTTTGACTCCTCAAACTTTGAACTAACGCTCAACAGAGTTGACGCTCAATAGGCACAGGGTCCTCTACTGTACAGTATGCAGCTGACTAGGCACCAGTAAATGAAGAATGTATATACTGTACAGGAGAAAGGCTATAAAAAGATATAAAAGTGCTTCTAGCTCATAATTTTCACTGTCTGAAATGTCATTAATAAATGACAGTTAAGAAGAACTCTGGAAGTTCCTTGGAAACCAAGAAAACTTTCAAATAGCACTGGGCAGAAAGCTAAGCAATGGATGGTGGTGCACAGTTCTACCCTACTCAGGGTGGTGGTGGACCTTTTGTGTTTCTGGATTGTGAGGCATCCACAAAAAAATGAATTCATTCTGAAAACAACTGTGACACTAATAAATCAGTCAAGGAACCGAAGCTGAGAAGAACCTTCTTCAACAGTAATATGATGTGCAAAGCACGCCCAAAAATGTATCATGAACTACAAGAAATGCAAGGTGAAGCATTTGGGATGGTTTCAGAATCTTCCATGCATTGTAAAAATGCACTGTATGCAATGCAAACCAAAAGTATCTTAAATGAAAAGGTCAGCCCGTGTAGTCTGATCCTACAGAAAAGGCAATAAAAAAGTAAATTCTGGCTTACCACACATGGGACCCATCAGGCAAAGAGCTCAGGCCTGCCAACCCAGCTTTCAAATTCCCCTGATGCCAATCTGCCTAAGCATTCACTTGATACACTGGACAAACAAGACATGGAGGCCCCAGCCCACAACCTGCACCACCCAAAGGCTAACACCCTGGAGCCAAACTCTACAGAACACCCCCATAGGTTTCGTAGAACCACACCTCAAGGGGCCAGATGCACCCCAGTGGCACAAGGAAAACCCAAAATCTAGGTGGAGTTAATGGTTTTAATATTCCACTGATAAGTGTATAAACTTCTAGTTGGCTACAAAAACATGTTTACACATTGTAAATTCTTCTAAGAATAAGAAACATCTACTGTATACAAATCCATCTGAAATGCTTTATTGTGTAAAAAAAAATAATAAATTAAATAACTGTGTTGCATCATGGAATGCAGTACACCACAAAACCTGTCTCTGATTGTATGCTTAAAAATTTAGATCATGTACTGGAAATATTTGTTCTTAACATACTGTAATACTCTTGGGTGGAGTAGGCTTAAATTTGAGAAGTGAACACTCTATGCCTGAGTCAGAACCTATTTCTCAGTACGTTTTAAGTGAATACAGGGTGGTCTTGTCTGATCTCATTGAACCGCACTAAAGCATTACTTTCAATAGTAAACTGTTTAACATCAGTCTTGTGTCAATCGATCCCTTCGTCTATCTTTCTTAGAGTGCTGACCTTTCTACATTTTTTAAATGAAACCTTGATGGCATGAATGATAAGAAAGAAAGGAGCAGCAGCTGGCTGGAATTAGCAGACAAGTGCTCTGCTGGATGTGTCAACGAGCAATCTGTTGGATCGATAATACTCGGTGATGAATCGTGGACTAATGCGAGGAGGACCTAAAGTTACAGGCAGCTCCTCGCTCACTTCCCTGAGGATGCTGACAGATTAATAGTCCATCACAGGCACAAACAAGTAGATGTATACACTGAGACACACACTGACATACTAATGATTTAAGGGATTTTATTTAAATTCAGCCTGGTAAAAAAAAAACAAATAAAACAATAATAGTAAATTCATTTGTCAGCTAATTATTAATGGAAGATCTCTTGTGAAAGGAAATGAACCTGAATAAGATCTTTATCTTCGCTATAGTGAAGCACTTCCATTTTTTTTTTCATTTTACTTGCCTTTATTCATCTTGAAATGACCAGAATAAAAAACTAAGACATTTAATATAATATTTATTGCCTTTCACTCCGTGCATAGCAAATATTTTCATGTAAATTATTTGACTGATATTTCTTTTTGCTATTCCTCTGGAAAGCTTCATGACGGATCTCTAAATTAATGACTTTTGCAATCTGAAACTGTTGCACAATAAACACCCACTTCTTGTATTTAATTACTTTTTTTTCCCAGGGAGGAGTTAAGCTTTGCTTTTCTCAATTAAATTGTTTATTATGTATTCCTAAGTTGAAGAAGTCGTACATCAGCTATGTTTCTCAGTTTATCTTTAGATGGGAAATACATTTGTGTATTAATATAGTATTTATGAAACGGATCTCTTGTGCAGGACTTCTTGAACAAGTAAACTTTTTCAATTTAAATTCAATTAAATAATGCTGTGCAACATAACACATGTACATTAGGCTACCATGCTGCTTGATCCGAAAAAAGAAAAAAAAAATACTAAGATTTTAATTACCAGCCTTTAATAATGGAACTCAATGTGGTGGCCTGGTTAAAAATTATTCTTTATGGTCCCAGAACCACTCTTTTACTATTTAAGTCTTGGAATATGGGCGTGTCATCTGGTAACAAAAACTTCATAATTGTGATAACCTGGTCATTTATGACGTAGCTGAATTTGAAGTAACCCCAGATCATAACACTGGCTCTAGAGGCTTGTCCAGTAGCCACTATGCATGGTACTGTATGTGCACGTCTTCTTGTGATTTCCTTCTTACCCTGATGCAGCCATTGCTCTGAAATAGAATCCAGGGTGAATAAAGTCCAATATTCAGTATTCACTTTTAAATATAGCTGCGATTTCCATAGGCATTTTATGATGGTGCAATGTCATCAACTGTTGAGGTGAACTTTAATCACACTGTTTTTCTCCTGCAAAATCGTCCCAGGTTTTAATAATGCACTGGACAGTTATTTACCCAATTCGAGGCACTTTAACAATCTTCCTACCTTCTTACCGTTCAGGATTTCTGAGGTACCGGGTGAGAGTATTAGAGTTGGTGAGATGGAGAGGATGCACTGTGTGTCTGTCTGAGTGAAGCAATAGAGCCTGTACGAAAGGTAACAGCAAGGTCACAGAAGTCAGCCCAAGCAATCAGTGCTATAATAGGAGATTTGATCAGAGCTTTCTACAACTTTTGAAGATATTGTGTGACTCTTGACTATCTGTGTGTGTGTGTGTTTGTGTGTGTGTGTGCGTGTGCGCGTGTGAACTTGAAATGTCACAGTAGAACGAATGTCATAAGTGCACCTCAGCTATGACATTTACCGACATGTAGCAACAACATTGAAACGGCGAAGCCCCATGGCAACAACACAATCGCTTGACTCTTTCGCCTATGATTCTGATATCCTTCAAGAGGTGAAGTGAAGTGGGAGAGAGGTGTAGGATGAAGGTCAGGCCCTGTTTTTCAATTTAGCTCTGAACTTTCCGTGCCAAAATTGAAAAGGTATGAGCTGAGCGCAGTTGCATTATGATGGACTGGACAGATTCCTGCCATCCACCTCTGAAGTTAATCATAGGCCTGGTCTTATTGTCTTTATTGTCCCCTAACCCTAACCCTTTCACTGTACTAACTCCCATTCTATTCCTTTTGACAGTTGTAATGTTGCTTTCTCTTACAGAAAATTGACACTTTCCACCTTTTTTCCAACATCTAAAAAAAAATTGGCAGCAATTTCATATTCATTTCCTCGGTTATTTCTGGTTAAGCATTTAATAAGGCTCAGTTTGAATCTTCAGAGTGTACTTGCTCTCTTGCAGATTTAATCAAAATCTTATTCACTATAAAACTACTAACTGAGCAAAATACCTTTTCATTCTACACATTTGGCACTTCTTATTGTTACCCCAAATTCCCTTGTTTAATACAATATCTAAAGTCAAACCTCCAAACAATATTGTCCCTCAAAAAGGCCTCTAAAGAACTGACTTCATCTGACAGAAAAATATCCAAGTGGTATTGGTCGAAAATTTATAGAATTAAAAAAAAATAAAAAATCCTAGTGTCTGGTTTATATTTAACTACATTGTAAATTCCTCCTTTATTTCCAAATCCTGACTAAAATACACTGTGCCTGGCATGAGTTAAGTACAAAGGAATTTGAACTAATATTAAATAATATTACAAAACAATACAGTGTAACTATGCAAGCTTTCCCCCAATTTCTACATTTTGTCTTATACCACTAACCCGAAATGAATTAACTAAAATTGTATGCTGTAAACCTAAATACAATAGCCGAAAATATTGAAGATTAAAAATTAAGCTCAAGAAGCAAATATTAAGACAAGTAAAATAAATAAAACCCTTAAGCACCATTAAATCCATCTGTTATCTATAGTGCATAACTTCAGTCCCATTAAAAATGCCAATGAACTTAAACCACATGTTTTTCGAGTGTGGGAAGAACACGCAAACTTCACACATACATAGTGAATGAGCGACTCCAACCTGCTAACCCAGAGGTCTGAGGTGACGGTGCTTACCACTAAGCTACTGTGCCACCTATTATTAAATTATTATTTAAAGATTAAAGATGTGTCTCAAACCTCTAGAGAAGGCCATCCACCAAATGTCAGTGAGTCGGTAGGGAGTTCAATAGTCAAAGAAAAGAAACCAAAAACCCCAAGGGTAACCCTGAAAGAGCTGGATATACAGTAGGCACAGCTCTAATGGGAAAAGCTGTACACAGGAGAATCTCACTGTAGCTTGGACACTCCACAATCCTGAGTTTTAGGAAAGAATGCTGCAAAGAAAGTAATGTGTTATTTGCAGTTCAGGAATTCAGTTTGAATGTTGAAGCTTTTCAGGTTTGGGTTTAAGACCAGAACTGATATTTTATTCATTTTTTTTTTTTAAAGCTTTGGTGGAAACCCAAGACACCATTACAATTAAAACTCCACCAGAGCAAAGCATGGTGGTGGTAGCAATTGTATTGTTAAGTATATTTCATCAACAGGAACCTGAAAACTGGTTAGGATTGAGCACAGGATGGATGAAGCCACATCCTAAAAGAAGGTAATCCTAAAAACCTGAACCTGTCTGCAAGAGATTTTCAACCAATTAATGGCTGCTTTTTTGTGTCATTTGTTTCTTGATGTAACATTTTATGCAATCAAATGAGTAACTCTCTTCCTGTTGGCCTGTGTATGGTCTAGTTATTGATTTACGTTTTTCCTTAGATCATTATCAGGGAAACGTTTGTTGACTTGGAACAGCTATATTTGGTTTTTGTTCGGTTTTGAGATTTTACTTTTGAATATATTACTAATAAACTTAATAAACCTTTTTTTTTATCCTTTGTGCGAAGTAACGATTGGGAGATAGCACACTGTTATTGATGCCAACGTTTCACTAATAGGCCGGTAGATAACCCAAAAAGCATCAATCCAATTGCAATGTACTATGGGATTCAAATGCCCCTTAATGTCCTGAAAGGTATTTATCAGTTTTTTTAGCCAAGTGTGCAAAGTATAGTCAGAGTTTTTTCCCATTTGGTGTGTCCTCGCTGATCGTGTCCTCCGTGTCTATCAGACTGTATAAGTACCTGCTGTCCTTTTTCGACCGCCTGTCCAGAAGAACCAGCTGTCTCCCAGACTGGCTCACTGAAAATAGAAAATCTCTGCTGTGACATCTTTCGCGAGTTGCTGACCGAAGCGTTCACTGTTATAATTCCACCTGTCTCACTCTGTTGCATGTCAACTGCAAATCGTATTTGTCCAGCATATTGCAACTTTTTTGATACTATAATAGCAAAAAACTAACAAAATCAAATACAAAAAAACATGACATGATCTCATAGTGTACTTTTTTTAATTTAACACATTTATGTGAGATTAGTTTCAATTCGGTGCTGAAGATCATAGATTTCAGCGGTGAATAAATGAAGAGTTCAGAAACTATCCCCTGCTGCACTTCTTTCTGCCTGAAGAATCAGATGAAGAATAAATAAGCTGATTGCTTATGCAAACCACAGCTAAGCTGGAACAAGCATGAAAAATGGCTACTGTAAGTTTAATCACTCTATAGACAGAGAAGCGCAATTGATGCTGACAGCTGCACCTACCGCAGTGTCTCAAAAACCATTTAACCTGTAGAGGCAATGATAAAACATAGGACTGACAAGTTCTAATCAGTGTGTGTGTGTGTGTTGAGGGGGGCGAGGCGGGTGTTATGCGCACTCTATATGGATGTATTCACTGTCAGACCCTGTTATCTCTTGCTCGATGTATTGCAATCAGCAACCTGACCAGCTGCATTAAGGTTAGGAAAGATTCCCTTATGCATGTAACAAAAGATCAGTATATGATGCCAATGATATCGAAGGTGTCACTAAACAAGTTTAAACGATGGAAGAATCCAAATCGATAGTGATATAACTTGTCACCACCAGATGAGAGGAAGCAAAATAGGTTTATTATTTTTTCTTTCCTCTCCAGGTCAAGCTCCTTTCTCGCTCTCACTCATGGACGCACATCAGTGGTTACAACACTGTATATAAGTCACTGGCCATATCCTCAAGCTATAGCTGTTTTCTTTGACATCTCTCTCAGACAAGCAATTTGGACTTGTCACTCACAGGAAGGAGAGGAGTACGGGGGGGGAAGCAGTGAAAACAAACAGTGCTGAAAAATCCATCTGGCTGAAGAAATGAGACAATGAGAGAATCAGTGACAACAGCTGCCAGAGACTTCCTCGGTCAGGTTGTGGGATCTAATCCGCAATCGCTGAGTGAAAAAGTACCTTCAAAAATAGTCACAAAATGGCCACTTCTTCACATGTCTTGATACTGAAAAGGGGTTTTGTATATATAATATGAAATATCTACCTCATGGCTGGACTTTGACGCAAGTTCTGTGTTTAACATCATCTTTTCCGACATCATCTTTTTCCTTGACCAGAAACCAAATTCGTGAATAAGGCCACCTACGATTGAAAGTGAGATTTCAATGGAGTCACTTGTAAAGGTATAGCGTGCTTGCATGACCCAAAGATGTGTAACTGGTTTAACATACAGTAAGCGAAACCTCACCATGTGTTCATGTACATTAG
Source organism: Clarias gariepinus (assembly GCF_024256425.1). Classification (NCBI taxonomy): domain Eukaryota; kingdom Metazoa; phylum Chordata; class Actinopteri; order Siluriformes; family Clariidae; genus Clarias; species Clarias gariepinus. Next base: position 10,566,811 of record NC_071104.1, read on the forward strand.
TGAACATTGCTTTCTGTATAGAAAAGGGAAAAAAAAAATAAACCACCTTTTATGCAGTGTACTGTAATTCATTTCTTGCACTGGTGCCTTGGCGTCGTTTCTCATAGGGTTTTTTTTCTATTGTAGTTTCTCTCCAGGTATTGGACATGTGGACAAATTGATAGAGCAAACATTTACTTGCTTCTCCTTTATCCTGGTCCACATTCAGGTACGATAATACAGTGAAAAAAAGACCTCACTATGGACCATTCTAATTTAACACAGGACAGTAAATATTTCCAACAGAACTGAGATAAGCACCAGTGGTAGTAAATATTCTGCATTTCTACTCTGTATTTTTTGAATGAAGAAAAAAAAAATTACATTTTTCTCCTCACACTCCTGCTGAGTCCTGAAAGCTGGTTGAGCAAAGGGAAGAAAGATAAGACGAAGAGAAAGAGTATGTGAGGAAAGGAAAAAAAAAATCATCCTCCCCAAAAAAATCTTCCAAGGTCGGTCAAAGTACTCAGCTCTGCTTAAACCAATTAATCTTTTGGCTGCTGGGCTGGAGGGAGGGTGCATTTATCAGTGTGTAATGTGATAAAATGCCCAAAGATACAGGGGTAGAGAGAAAAAGAGAAATAAATACGCAGGGGATAAAGGTTTGATTAGGTGGACAAACAAGAATTCATTTCCTTGTGTGCCCAGGCCTCCGCATTATATTGCCTCCTGTGCGAAGGAATCTGATTTTTTTTGTATCCTGTCAAGGTACATCCTACCAAAATACTATTTTGATAAAGTTGTTATCTATGTTAAAGTTACTTTGCAAAACTGCAGGAGCAACTGTTTTTTCACAGATTATTTATCTAAATTATTATTTGGGTACGGTGGTGGCTCAGAGAGCTAAGGCACCGAGTGGCTGATCAGAAGATCGGCGGTTCGATCCACAGATCCCCCAGGTTGCCACTGTTGGACACTTAACTTAAAATGGTGTGGTCAAGTCAAACCGGGATGGTGGTGAGATGGTGATGACAATCTTTGATTGGTATTTTGAAGAAGACCGACAATCACGGCCAAGCCCACTGCAATCATTCCCGTGAACATTCAACAAGTTAAACATCCGATTCTCATCCGAGAATCAACAGATAACTTGTCACCAGACACATCTGTCCGTGAGAAGTGTACACACCATCATTCACAAACACCACTTGCACGTTACAGGGACTTTTCTGGGAGTTATTGCCACCATTTTTACATGTTTGGGTTATTAAAGGAGTTCCTGGGAGGCCAGCATTTCAGGCATAAAGCAGGCAGTCCGGTCATTACTCTGCCATACTGAGAAAACTTTCCACCTTGATGGTATCCAACCACTAGTGTAACATTGAGATAAGTGCATTAATGTAACGGGGGATTATATAGAGAAATAAAAGGGGGTTTTACTCTCATGACTGTGTTGTCTTATACTGCACAATTAAAAGTCCTGGTTTGACTTAAACACCCCTTCTATTAAAAAATGACTAGTACTACTTAACTGTAAAACATCATGATACCGGGAGGAACAGATAAAGAGAGGGCTCACTCCACTACTCTTGAATCAGTTAATTTCTGGAAACCCTTTAATAGATAATGGTAATGGGCATATGGTAATTCATGTAACATTGAATTAAAAGTTGCATTTGGGTCTTTGTTGTGATATTAATAATGCATGTCATTATTGCTTGTTATTTCATATTGGCTGACATTATAAATGCTTAGAGTTAGCAGTCATGCTCAGTTAAAACAGTTGCCTCTTTTGATATTCATTGCTTAATCAGATGAATAAAACAAAAAAATAAACCATTTCTGATTACCCTCATACCTTAACCAGTGTAATAATTAATACCGATAAGAAAAAAAGCCAGCTCCCCACCTTTACTTGTGTCCTTAAATTGATATTTTATATTAAAAGTGTGCCACTAGTAAATTGTCAACATAAGAGAACTTCTTGAATGATCTATTGGATTATCATAAACTGACATGGCGTGCAAAATCATCATAGATCACACACATACACAAAAACTAAATCACACACCACATGCAGTTTGGGAACACTCCGGGTAGCCCAGTTTCCTCCTGCGGTCTAAAAACACGCAGATTAGGCTAATTGGTGTTCCCATAGTGTGTGAGTGTGTGTGTGTGATCAACCATGTGTTAATCTCATGTTGTTCTCAGTCTGCCCCCGAGTTTCACATGCTGTCTCATATACAGTACGTCCTTTTGTCCCACTATCCCACATAAGCATTCACTTTTAATCACTGCTCTTATTCATTTTTTTCTGGTTTCCTCATAATACCAATTTCTGGACTGTACTGCTTTAACCAGCATACAGTGACTAGTGTAGGCAAAGACCCTCATCTGCAAAGCTTTAATATTTGAGCTGCATCTCCGGAATCAAGCCAGATAGAATCATCAGCCCTCTTTAGAGGAAAAAGTAGAAGAAAGGGAGAATTAGGAGGAGAATAACTTCACTGGCCCTGCTCACACAGCTGTTCCCCGACAGAAATCAAAGACGTAATAACTGGAGGATACACTGATTGCAAATAAAGCTGTCTGTCATCACCTATTCCTCACTGCACACCAACAATTATTTTTTATGCATTCCTCCTCCTTTACCAGAAAGAGGGATGGAAAAGGTAAATTGAAGTTGTCATGTACTGTAGGAAACGGTGTGCTCAAATGATTCTGTGTGCCAGATCCTGAAGAGGTAAAAAAAAAAAACACTTCTTTCTTCTAAAAACTGATGCTGAAAGCTAATATTAAGTAATGCAAATAGAATGCATGCCAGGTCATTATAACTGTGTTATCCATCCATTTATCCCATCCATCCATCCTTCAGAATTGTATATTGCTCTAGCATATTAACCAGTTACATGTACACTGGTGTCAAGCAATAAATAGGGTTGAAATCTGGTCCCAACCTGAGTTGTTTACTAATAAAGGGATGAAATTGAGCTGCACTATGGGTATTCCTTCAGGCAAACATTCAAGTATGAAGTGCCAGGAATAAATTAGTGCACAGGTTCTGGTCCTTGCCTTGACTTACTGTCTGGATACACCCACTTCAGCTCCGGTAGGATCATTACTGAGCTGATTAATTGAATGAAAACATTAAAATATGCAGGGCAAGAAGTATTCAAGAACTAAAGTTGAGACCCTGTGCATTAGAGACTTGTTAGATCACAGATTCCTTGCTGATGACCAGGGAACTTTGCAGTAAGGATCAATAACATGTTTCCTTAAAAAAAAAAAAGGTCTGGTTTATTTTCGGCACTATACCGACCATCAGAAAGACAGAAGACAGAGGATTAAGTTCACATCTGGTCTTTTTCTGACGGTCTGAAGGGAAGACATTATATTGGGTATAGAACAAAGCATTTTGGTGTGAAGTAGACCGACAGATTGTGGGTTAGATGTTGATTTATATCAGATGGTGGGGAAATGCCTTGAACAAAAGTTTGATTTGTAGTGATCAACAGGGTCAGACTATACCACTCAGAGAACATTCTGACTATTAAAAATCCTGCTTTAAAATAACACAAGGATGAAATCATTATCTAGCAGGGCGAGTGGGTAGGTAAGTGGTTGGCCGGATAAAGAGCAGACACAGCAGCCATTTTAAAAGTGTTAAGACCTGTCACTAAAGCTTAGTCTGTTATAAGCCAAGCAGGCCAGGGTTTCTAACTTAAGCATTACGGATTTAAATAGTAATGAACCTGCTAACTTGTACCTACTTCTTTGTTAGATTGACGCTTATAATGATGCATTTAGAGCTAATGGCAGGCCAGCATGCCATCTATTCTTTAGTCATGCTAAAGTAAGAGCTGTGAATCATGGGTAGACTGTCTGTTTGAACAATTTCTGGGTATTGTGATTTTCAAATTCAATTTTCTGCTCCACACTCCAGTCCAGTAGGTGGCAGTTATGCTTCAATCGCCCATAAGCTTAAAAGAAGACATATTTTATGAGTATTTTGCAATGCCCATCCAATGCCCACCCAATGCAAAGTTGTATCAAAATGGATGGTCAGCTGTGACAACCCCTCGATGGGAGCAGCTGAAAGACCAGCAACCATTTTTTTCATTTTCTATAATACTTATGTCCAAGGAATTCATCAACTTTAAAACCATTTTTGTAAGTTTACCTAAATAATTAAAAAAGTGTGAATCGATTCTAAATCGAGAGCTGGCCTATGGATTCAGTAAATTGATCTACAAATAATCAATTAAATTGCATAATTGATTTAAGCACACAGCTCCAGTTGCAATGATTTAATCGGAATTAGCTCAATGATACTTTATTGTTGTTGCTGCTTCACAACTGAGGTAAGTCACAATGATTTTACGTTTATGGGTGATTTATGGATTCAATTACGGCCGGCTGGGAGGGTCACTGACCCAATGTTGACTGTTTTCCGATATTTTCCTGTAGATTTTCTGCATTGCACTCTGTATCATTCGATGCTTTTTTGCCATTATGGTGGAAGTTTAATGTAACCTTTGTTTGCAGCTTAACGAGACAAACTGCTGTATGTGGTGTAGGATGGAACAATTCAATTTGTATCAGCATGCAGCAAAATTGATTTTCATAAAGAATGAAGTACAATTTTCATATCAATAAGGTCAGCGTCTCTTCTATTTTCAATTCTGTGGTGGTAGAAGAATGAATGGATGAAAAAAATGTATAGATAAATCAGTACTACAGATTACTATAGTTATCTCCTTACTATGATTGAGTTTAAATTTGCTTGTACTTTCATGCATTTTATTTATAATATTTACTCTTTTTTATTTTAAAAATATGTGCATAGAGTTTCTAGTTCAAACATGAGCATTTAGCTGTAATTCACACCATATCACGACTGAGCTGCACCCCATGTGGAAGGGAGATGAACAAAACAATTCCATCAATCCAACTTATGGAAATGCAGATTAGTTACCTGGGCAACAGATTCCACTAGATCGTGGTTCATGGCAATAACTATTCATGCTCATGTTTTTTTATTACAATACTTTAACCTTATTGTATTTTGTATGCTTGCGATATGCCCATGGTAGCAACTAGTTAGCTAAGCTATTAAATTAAAGAAAGAGGCTACCAATGCTACCTGTCTTACACTTAATTAATGTAATTTCTTGGTGTTATCAATCTCTACTAGAATGTACATTAATTTTATCAACAGCGTCGATTTCATTTATGTTTAAAATACTTTAAAATACCCTTTATCATCAACTAAGTCATAAAGATATTCAGAAAAATCAGTTTCTTTGCGGAGTACTTTTAAATTTTATTTTAGATCATGTACTTAGTACTTCAACTTACTAAAATGTACTTGCTTAAATTTAGGCAAGTAATTTTACCTGAGTTTTTATTCTTCTGTTAGCTATGGCTATTACTTACTGCACAAACCAGTCCTGTTGTTGTTTTGGCACTAAATTAATTCTATATTAATTAAACGATGTGTAAATTGTACAGGAGCCAATTACAGTGCAATAATATTGTGCAAGTCTGTGCTCCTCTTTCCTCATCACACATCTACACTATGAATTAACACCTAAACCTAATGAAATAGCAATATACACTGTGAAACTCTCTGTCCGCAGAGAATGTCATTTATTACCGACTGGCCTTAATTTGTGTCTAGACCTCCCACGTTTCAACTTCACACCTGTATAATCAGAATTGTGCTGATTACCCAGGATTCCTGTACAATTAACTTGAAACTAGTGTTAAAGAGAACAAATGAATTAATCATACGCTGTGCTTCACTGCCTTCCTGATCTAAGGAGATAAACTGGCATTAATTCAACTCCTCGGTATATTTCCTTTTTTAATTAGCACTACATTAGCAATGATAAAGCATCCTCAGCATCCTCAGCATCCTCTACGTGCAGGTGCGATACCCCCTCGGTTGACACACCGTTTAATTAACACCACAACAACTGGGTGTCGGAGAGGAAGCCACCGCTCTGTGAACATTTTAAGTTTAATGTATTCAGTTCTTTGTTTGTAACGTGATTTTTAGTTTCTTTTTTATCACCTGTTGTGTTTAAGTGTGTACTTTGAAGGATGTTGCGTTACTTTGTTCATTCATTCATTTATTCATTTATGATTTTTTTTTTTACACAGCTTCTTTTAGTTTTTCCTTAATGATAATTTGTTTCTATTCATTTCCATTGAAATATTTATTTTGAGGCTTTGTTTTCTTCATTTTTTTATTCCCTTTCTGCCTGAGACTGGCAAGTTGATATCTTTGAGATGAACTGGTTGCAAGTTTAAACATCTGCATGTGCGCAAGCATACACACACACACACACACCACGTCCAAATAAACCGGATCTCTCACATATGGTTTTAATTCCTCATTAAAAAATCTGAAGATATATACTGAGTGATTCGGACTGGTCTCATCATGAGAATAGGAATATCTCCCAAATGGATTTGTGTTCAAACACACCTGCACACTGTTGTCTCTTACTGTCATGGCATTCATCTATGATGCCTTTATGATGGAATACAGGACCTGAGAGTCCAGATGTGGAAACATACACACTGATCCAACAAGACACTTTGATATAGAAGAGATGAAGTCTTATTCCATGTGTATATGCCACAGAACAGATGGCTAGATTGCTTTATTATGGAAGCAAAGCCTTTTTGGCTCTTACAGAACAATGCAGATGATATATGCATAGCTAAATGTGTTGCTCTTATGTAGGCGCTGCACCATATATGTAAATATCTTTCGGGCCAAGTCCATTTTTCTGACATAATGAGAGGATATTTGTGACTGCTACCTGCTGCCATCTCTCTGCTCAATTCATCACACATCTCTTTAATTTACTCCTTTTTCTTACCACTCGTTTGCTTATCAGTGCTGGGAATGAAGAAGCAGTCTTCGCCAACTGTTGCCATTGGAAACTGGGCGAACTGGGAGTATGGAGTTTAATGAGCAAAATGAAGATGGAGGGCAAGAGAAAGGGAGAGACATGGAAGATGCTGTTCAACTTCGTCTGCTATCATTTTATATATTCAGTTTCAGGAAATGACAGTAATTTTCACCTAACATACTGCTAATTGTCTTATTGCTAATTACAGCTGAGGACAGCTTCCATGTCTGTCTCTCTTCACATACTGTATTAAAATAGAAAGGAAAAAGAAAAGAAAAAGAAAATATTTTTGCCATAATTCACCAGCTTTAGATGGTGTGCATGTCGGATCGTGATATTCAAGAGGTCTTTTTTATTGGTTTTATTAAATGCCCAGGACACTTTTTTTTTTTTTTTCATTTTGATTTATATGTGATTTAACACTCATCTACCCCCTTGTGTAGATATTATCAGTAATTCACATGTGTCTACACCAGACACGTCCATCTCAGTCAGTAGTGTTTGTTAAAAGGGAGTGGAGGTTTTTCTTTTTTGTCCCATGATAGTATGAAGGATGCAATCATGGTGGGGTTAAAAGCAGAAATCAGAGGCATGTTTAAAAGCATGCATGATCAGCAACAGAGCTATTGAAACCCATCCGCATTAAAATTCGATGTGTTGCCTTGAATGGCTTACTAGAATGGCTCGAACCAGTCTAGCCGTTCTCCTCTGACCTCTGGCATCAACAAGGCATTCTCACCAAGAGAACTGGGACCACTCTCTGTAGAACCTTGAGTAGGTTGTATGTGAAAATCCCAGTAGACCAGTTTTAAAAATATTTCAACCATGCCACAGTTCAAGTTACTTAAATCGTTGTTTATCTTCATCATGTCTGTGTGTAAATACATGAAGTTGCTGACATGTGACTGGCTTATCCTCTATTTGTGTTAACAAGCAGCTGAACAAGTGTACCTAATGAAGTGTACCGAACACATACGGCATAAGGTAATTGAGTAGCAACAACAACAGTCAGTTGTTATTTTAAGACATGAAGGTCAGCTGTTCTGGAATAGTTCCTGCAAGAAAATTGTTGTCAAGTGCATTTGTAAAACCCATCAAGCACCATGATGAAACTGGCTCTCATGAAGACCTTCCCAGGAAAGCAAGACCAAAACTTACATCTGCTGCAGAGGAGAAGTTTATTTAGAGTCACCAGCCTCAGAGATCCTCAGATTAGAGCCGTTATGAAGAATTTACAAAACATAAAATAGCAGACACATCTCAGTATTAACTTTTTAAAGGGGGTTATAGCTTATTTTGGAGGCCTCCAGCATTGTTTATATATTAAACAGATAAGACGATTTAATTGGAAGGTGTGTCCAAATTTTTGACTGGTATACAACTATATTTAAAAAAAAAACAACTAGTACTGTATGTATAATATATATATACAGTATATATATATATAGTATGTGTGTATTGTATACATAGTTCATGTGTAGTAGATGATTTTATTGTTGTATGGACGGACCCTGTTTTTCTTTTCTTTTTTTTTCTTTTTTTTTTACTTGAGCCTTGCTGCTTGCTCACATAAATTTTTTTTTTGTTTGTTTTTTACTATTTACTATATATTTGTGACACTTCACACTCCTATTTTTCTCTTTTTCTCACTCTTCTTTCTCTTTCTTACATTCTCTCTCTCTCTCTCTCTCTCACTCTCTCTCTCTCACTCTTTGGTTCTCGATAAAGCTTCAGCTCTGACAGAGACGGATGCCCAACATGCCTTACTCTGATTGGATGCTAAGCGCACAGTGAGAGAAAACCAGCACACACACACAGATACACACGCACGTCACTGGGGCGGAAGATATTCTCCGGGGGATCTACAGGCCCATTTGTTACTGACAAGCCCTGTCTTGGTCAAGACTGTGTGTGTGTTGAACAGACTCATAGCATGCAGGTCACATTGAGAACAAGAAGAGTACATCACTCCTTCAAAGCCTGTGTGTGTACTGTATGAAGCTGTAACACCAAGGTAGCGGGGCCATCACTCAAAACGTCCATTATAATAGCTCCAGTGTTGCATTTAAAATTTCCATTTAGAGCTTGCTAGCAGCACAAATGATGTCCCCTATAAATCAACTACAGACTTGCATTCATGCCAACTATTAGTATAATATCAAATTATTACTTTAAATACCGCAGAGAAAAAAAAACTCATGTAGATGTTAATTAATGTTGTGTAGTAATGCAGCAAAACAGTCATACTGCTGATAATATTAAAGTCCCTGAAAGAACTTATAGGGCACTCTTATGTAGTTATCATGAGGTTGAAAATGTGTGACGGATTAATTCAGTGTTCTTAACTCCCACTGGAGAACTGCTTCATGACATGGATCACTAGGCAGCTCAGGGTTTTTTTTTTTTTTTACTTCCTTCCCATGCTAACACACCTGATTCAGCTCAGCAGCTAATTATCGAGCCTTTCATCAGTTGAATCGGGTGCACTGGAGCACAAAAAGCATAGAACGAGTTATTGTGCTGCTAGCAGTACTACACTGATTCTATGCAAGATATACTGATACTATCAGAACACTTGTAGTGTTGTAGTCTACACTGTTTCCTGCCATAAAGACTGAAATCGAGGTGAATATAATTAAACATTGGGTGCTCTATGATGAATAGAAGTGACAGGCGTCACAATTACCCAATTTACAATTAATATCAATACTGTCATGTACTCCAGTGGCTTAGTGGCTGGCACCATGATGGTCGCCTTGCACCTTTGTGTCCTAGGTTCAATTCCCACATTGGGTCTGTGTGTATGGAGTTTGCATGTTCTCCCCTTGCATGGTGGGTTTCCTCCAGATACTCCGGTTTCCTCCGCAGAAGACTTTGGCTAACTGTTGTTTCCAAATTGTCTGTAGTGTGTGAATGTGCTTTTAAATGTTGACCGGAGGTCCTACCATTGTGAAAGAAATTGGGAATAAATACAATGGTCACCACTGGCGTACATGGTCCCTAGTTGGACTTGAGATGTTCCTAGATAGATGGATGGACTGCTACACAAAATCTTACAAGGAGATCAGGTATGGACTTAAGTCAGATTGTGACCAAAATAAAGTTTTTGTGCTGATATTATACTGACCTTAAGAAAGCGAACATTTCTGAAAATATGGAAAAACCTAGTAGATTTAGGTTATTTTATAACCTTGCGAAGAAAACACTCTATAAGAACCTAGTTTACCAAGGACAGTGTAAAAATAGCCAGCTTACCCAAAGGATAACTGTATTATTTCCTTGGGTTTATACAAGGGGTGTTAAAGTCAAATTGGCACTTGTGGTGATATTTCTCATGAATAAACCCATAAAAGTGATTGACTTTTACAGGAGATTTTAAAAACAATATGGTGATGAGACTCTTAGCCGCAGTAAAATCTTCAAATGCTGCAATTTTTTAAAGATGGCCGTATGAATGATAATTCCGGCCGAGAAGGTTTGGAACTCACTGCAGTCGTTCCCTTAAACATTCAGTGAGTGGAACAGCTGATCCTTAAAAAAATATGGATAAAGTCTTGGCAACTTGCAAATGAGATGCATTTGTCTGTGGGAACAGCAACACCACTTGCACTTTGCAGAAACTTGGTTATTGTCACATCCCCGAACAGTCCTGACCTCGCTCCAAGCCATTTCCACATGTTTGACCCATTAAAGGGGAGTACCCAGGAGACCAGCATTTCAGATGTTATCATGGCTCCATCATCCTAAACAAAACTTTCTACCTTGATTTCTACCTGGATCCAAGCACTCGTAAAACACTGGGATAAGTGCATTATTGAAGCAGGGGATTATACAGAAATCTAAAGAGAGTTTCTACTCTTTCATCTGTTCTGTTATTCTGCACAATCAAAAGTCCTGGTTCGACCTGAACACCCCTCATACATGTACTTTTCACAATTACAATAAAATGAAATCTAATCTAGTCTAATCTAAAGTATCTAAAACATGACCAGCAAAGTTTGATTTTCTTATGATTTGATCAATTCTTTGGATGGTTGTGTACCTTATTGTAAGTGACAAGCATAATCGATTTAGTTAACCAGATTTAAAATGACAAAATGTCTGTGTTGTTCACGTAATCTTCAAATCAGAGAAGAGTGTTTTAGACTCAGTACAGTTGAAAGCAGATAATACTGTGCTTGATGCTTCGATGACAATTAAATGACATATTATTTAGCGCTGATGTTAAATTAAGTGATGACAAGGATCAAGAGTGCTACCTCAGCTGGAACCTATATATATATATATATATATATATATATATATATATATAGTATGTAGGTTTTTTTGTCAGTAATATGTATTGTATATATTTTCATAAGTATAGTAGGTTATAAATGTACAGAGTAGAGGGCACATTTTTAAATGCAATGTTCTCCTTATTCTTTTTTTAGGGTAACCAAGCTTACAAAATAGCTATGACAATGAGTTCTTAGTGTTCACTTTAACAAAATTATAATAATCATTTATAATATATAGGAAAAAAAGAGATGCAAACCACAAGCACAGTGTGATTCCCCCAAGAGTATAATACACTGAGTCTTTGATAGGATAATTACTGCAGTGATTAATATGTTTCAGCTGGCGACCTTTTTTTTTTTACCCTAACTGCCGCTGACGCAGTAAATATCTTCTCAGTTTTTAAACAACAATGTTAGAAGTGGGGAAAATACGCATGAAACTTAGGAGACCTTGGTCCAGGTTTGATTCCTGCCTCTGTGTGCATGGAGTTTGCATGTTCTTCCCATGGTTGGTGGTTTCCTCCGGGTACTCCAGTTTCCTCCCACAGTCCAAAGACATGCAGATTAGGCAGATTGCTGTTACGAAATTGGCCATAGTGTGTGATTGAATGAGTGTGTATGTGTGTGTGTGTGTGTGCGTGTGTGCGTGCGTGCCCTGCAATGGATTTCTACCCTGTCTAGGGAGTACTTCACCTTGTGCCCTAAGTCTTTAGTATAGGCTCCAAGCACTTCGTGACCCTGTATACAAGATAAAGTGCTATAGATGATGAGTGAAAATGTGGAGATTACTGAAATTACTGGAATTGGTTTAAGAACTGTCAATGCATTATTAAAAGCTGTGTGGTCATAAAAAAACCACTTGTTAGTAAGACTCATCATAAAACAGGATTCAGTTTGAGATGGAAGTCAAGATTAAACTTAAAAGCAATGGAAAGAGGTCATGTGGTCTAATGAAATCATACTGACCCTATCCCAGGGTGACTGGTTCCCTTTAGGGTAAGAAGAGAAGCATCATAGCATCATGGGCCCATCATACATATTGCATACTGTCCAAGCCTTTGGAGGCAGTGTTGTGATCGGGGGTTAGTTCAATTGATAAGTTGTAGACTATGCCATGCATGCATTTTTCTTCCTTGATCACACCAGAATATTCACATCATATTCACATCAGGATTCACTAGGCTCAGCTTGTGAAAGAGAGGTTTATACAGTATGGAGTCATTTTCACACAGCAGTTGCCCACATTTGAAAGACTTTAGGAGGCATCGGAAAAGGAGTGGTTTGACGCTCCTCTCAACAATACAAGATCTTGGGACATAATTAAGGCAACTCTGGAAGGAAATCAATGTAACAAGAAAGAAAAAGATTGTTGAAACAATAATATGGCAGATGCACGCCATAATCAAATCTAAAATCAGTACACTGTTCCATGAAAAGGTTTATTTTTTTATCTTGATGATGCCATCTGTGGTCATCTAAGAGAACATTACTGAATGGTATTCACCTTTTCTCCTGTCTGTCTATAAGCATATGTTGAGGAGTTCTTATTGCTTACAGTACGCCTAACTATTTTCAGCCATATTTTAAGGCTGCTTTACTGACCGTTTTAAAGAATGGAGTTTTTTTCACCAACCCTACTCCCCTTTCCTGATGTGAGATGTTGTATGGTATGCAGGAATGGACACAAGTAAAGTACATAAACTTGAGTCTTGTACTTGAGCACAGTAAACCATATCACAATGTACAGTACAAACACTCACTGCCTAAACATTTAATTCAACATAAAAGCTTAAAATATAAAATGTCTGTGCTTGAGGTTGCTGTATAAATTATGATTGGTCAAATTACTTGTTATGGTTTTGCCTGCCTAGTTGCCACAGCCTTGTGCCACTGTCCACCTACTGTAGTATGCGAACACTACCATGCTGATTTCATGGAAGTGGGTAGGAGTTTTAAATCGGGAAAACCCATTTTGTGAATTTGGTTACTTTATTACTATAGGTAACATTCTAAAAAAGCTGCATTCTACAGGTTCTACAAATTAGTCTGTGTATTTAGTAGGTTGCTTCAGAGGCATAACGTATTGTAAGTGTTAGAACAATGCAAAAATGATACAACAATGAGTTGACATAAAGAAAATATATGGTTGATACCTAAGTATTTTTAAAAGCAAGTACGTACTTTAAGACAAAGTCTGACTGTGCAACTTTCATATATAATTATATTAACCTCCTGGAACCTGGACCCCATTGTTTATGAACTTTATCTATGCAAGTTAAGGGTACCATCATTTTTATCCATGCCAGCTTCTATTTGCTTTTTTAAGATGCTTTTTTTAAACCACAATTTACAAGCAATGTACAAACATTTTTATTACATATTATTACTTTTGTCAGTTTGTTTAGAGCATTGGTGGCTCAGGGGTATGCAGTGGTATGTTTTTTGCCTGTCATGCGCAAGGCCTGGGTTCGATTCCCATCCGATGCTCAGACCCAGCCACTGGCTGCAGTGCCGGTTCCAAGCTCGGATCAAATTGGAATGTTGCATCAGGAAGGGCATCCAGAGTAAAACCTGTGCCAAGCTTGTATGCGAATCAGATAATCCGCTGTGGTAGCAGCTGAAAATCCAAGAACATTTTTACGTTATTACTTTTGTCACTTTCAAGTTATTTCAGTTATCTCAAAAGATTAAAATGTAATTAATTGGGGTAAAAAATGTATATAAAGTATTGCCCTCACATATTCATAGCACAAGTGATAAGAAACAAAGGAATCAAATCATCTGAAATATTTAAATTTTAACACGGAAAGCTTCCAGATTTTATCCTTCTTTCCCCAGCTCTCAAGGTTGCCAAGTAAGCGCAAAAGTTGCAGTGCAATACCGAAAGAGGCTTCCATTGCACAGTGCTGGATGCTGTCCAGACAGTCTATCAGGATCCACACACTGCGATGTGGTAGTGTCCTGTCCCTCTTGCAGAGTCACACGTCCTGTTTCTGCCGCTGTGACATGATTAATGGTCCCAGTGGAAAGAGGAGGTGTGGAACACTTTGACATTTGCTCTTGCTGCATCCTCTGAGCTGAAATCGCCTGGCAGGGTCACAATGACAATGAAGTGTGTATGTGTGTGGGCTGCAGGTGTTTTTTGCTTCATGTGTAAGGGGAAAAGGGATTGGCCATGTGAGCATTTGCTTATGTGCATAAAAAAAAATTGTGATTGAGCTACAGCAGGCCTAGTCAGGATTTTAATCAGTATGATCATCTATTTGTTTAAAATATACATTTGCTTTACAGTAAGATGTCACCTTTGTCATGGGGTCAAATTGCCTTTTTTTAGTTGTATTACCACTACTCATTGAAAAGACAGAAAAGTAAAAGCAAAAGTAAAACCAACAGAAGAAGGAAAAAGGATTACTCGAAAACAACAACAAAAAGCTCATACTGTATGTGCATGGCTGATGTTCGTTATACAGAGTCCAGCATCAGGGAGAAAAAGTATTAATATTACATTCCCTGTATACAATGATTACTAGTTTTATACTGGCAGTGACGGCATTTACAAAACCTATGGCAAAAAAAATCATAGTATCTATATTGTAGTCATTATTTTATTATTGTAGTCATTATTTTATTATTAAAGACTACAGTATAGATAAGGTGATTATTTTTTTTTTTGCCATACGGTACAAATCACCACCCCATGTTTTATAGGATAAGCTGACGAAGCACTCATTAGATATGTACCTCTTACTTATAATTTATATATAATTTATATACACATTACTATATATGATATTATTTTCCATTAAGGACATTCTGGGGTCTATACATGTATTTACATAGGGTGTTCAAGTCAAACTGGGACTTTTGATTGTGAAGAATAGGAGAACACAGTTATGGAATTTAAAAACTCCCTTTATTTCCCTATATAGTCCTCTGCTACAATAATACACTTATCCCAGAGTTTCACTAGTGTTTGGATGCCGTCAAGGTAGAAAGTTTTTTTGTCAGTACACTGAAACCTTGATTACCTGCTTCATGTCCAAAACAATGACCTCACAGGAAATTCTTTAACTTCTTAAAGAATGCCTCCTCCTGCATCGTCTTGAAATGCATCTTCAGCCACTAGTGTGCATGAACATGTTGTTTTCCAGACACAGCTGTGCTTCATTATTTAAGCTGTACAATTTGCCCAAAGTGGTAAATTCAAGCAATGCAATGAACAACCACCAGGGCAACCTGCGTAGGTTAACCTCCATCATAAAATTGTCTCTCCCATATCACAGGAGCATGAAGTCATACAGTGCAGACCACAACACACAATTTTCTTCACATCTGACCAATAAGCCGATTCTCGTTTGGTTTTAAAGTGAAGTATTTTGGTATATTTCTCTAACTTTATAAACTCCTCAATGGATTCAGACCAGAACTAACATACTAAGGTGTGAATGCACCCTAAGAGTCTTATCACCTTATTGTGCTTGAAGTCTTCTGTAAAAGTTAATTGGTTTTACACCTTTAGTCACAAAAAAAATCTCAGTTTGACCTTAACACCCCCTATATATGCTGAAAACATGAATTACAAAGTGATGATGATACATCAAACTGTCAGACTGTAGGCAGTAGCACTGGACTTAATATTATTCTTTGCTTTGTGCAACATTGCTCAAGAAAAGTTAACTTGTATCCAAGGGCAGGGTTGTATGTAACTGAGGCATGCCTCTTCTTTCCCACAGGCTCCATGTACTTTAACGGCTAAAGAAATAAAGTATATTTTAAATA
Source organism: Clarias gariepinus (assembly GCF_024256425.1). Classification (NCBI taxonomy): domain Eukaryota; kingdom Metazoa; phylum Chordata; class Actinopteri; order Siluriformes; family Clariidae; genus Clarias; species Clarias gariepinus. The sequence goes on from NC_071104.1 coordinate 10,582,775, forward strand.
TTGATGTTGAAAGTGTGACTTCCTTATAGAAAAGTTCAGTGTTGACTTTCAATGTTAGTTAAAGCATCCTTAAGAGGTTCTTTATAAAACACATGTAAGCAGAGGTAGGTAGAGTAGCCAAAAATTGTACTCAAGTAAGAGTACTGTAGCTCTACTTCAAAATCATAACAATCAAGTATACAGTAAGTAAAAGGTAGTCTTCCAAAATGTTACTCAAGTGAAAGTAAAAAAAGGTATTTGATGGAAAGCTCAGTTTATTTATTTTTAGAAATTAGGTAAGCAGCTGAACAAAATGAAATAACGTACAAATTCTGACATTTCCAAATAACAAAATCAATGTAATAGAATAAATAAATAAAACTAAATATATTTACAAAATAGCAAATTAAGGAACAAGAAACAAATTTACTAATCTCACTTTTTATACAACATAAAGCTTTTGAAATGAACACCTACTGTAGGTAACATATGTATGTCTGAACAGTGTAAACTATTTCCAGTGTAAGATATACTGTACAGTTGCCCTCCAAATGACTCAGCAGATAGAAAATAACATTAAAACATGTGTACAAGAGCTCTCACTTTACCATAAACTGTGTCCAGCAGGCCAAATGTAAGAAACTTATATTTTTTTGTCTGTAGCTTATTTGCTAATTATATACGCTAACATCGGAACATTAAATAAAACAGCTAAACTAACCGCAACATGTTTTCTTCGCTGTCTATCACGGCATTTTTCTTTCCTGCTATGCAGCAAGTTTGTGTGTCATCATGTGACTACATATGGTTATTTTTATTGCGGCGGGTTGGTCAAACGGAGTCATGTGATTTTTGTTGCTACATCTGATGTACAAATCTGTGAAATGGCAAAAATAAAAATAAAAAACTAATGTGTGAAATAAATGGTTAGAAAAGTAACGAGTCGAGTGTAGCCAAGTGTAGCAGAGTAAGAGTACCGTTTCTACTGTATAAAGGTTTACCACCCCCACCTCGTCCCCCACCCCCTTTGGTCAGTGTATCTGTCATTATTTTATATTTTTTTCCTTTTTAAGCTTTAGTTTATTTATTTATTTATTTTTCCCCATATAAGGCTACGATCATTCTTTTGATGCTGACAGGTAACTATGTTCCATCACACTCAGTAAAGATTAGTAAAGTTGCATGACATCATTTCTTACTGTCTATGATGAGTATTAAATAGGTAAATGCAAGCTTTCCAGCTGGCTAAGTGTACACAGGCTCTGATAATATGTCTTATTAAGCTATGAATGGGATTTCAGAATTCAGGCGTTTGGCTTGTATACAGTACCATGTGTTTAAATAAGGCTGTGAGTGTATCGTTTAAAAAAGATGAGAAGCAGGGTGAGAATTTGGATGATCTAATGAGTATCCCTTTATAGAATGATGGCAAATCGGATAATATTGGCTCCATATGTTTTACGTCATGCATGTCTTTGTCTTTATTGCCTCTTCCTCTCTCTTTTGTCTTTTAAAATATGATCTGGATTCCAGCTTGCACAGATGTAATACTCCTGCCTATGAAGATGATCACATGGAAGGTGTATAAAGTTTAAAATTAAAATATTAAAATATTTTATATTATAGGTTAATGGCTACTGAGCAGTATAAAGTAAAATGTACAGAATATTGCAGAATATAATATCTAATGCATTTTTTTAAAACTGCATTTTGATTCAAAGCTAATTAGTTTACATTCTCCCTCTGGTTCTCTCTCTCTCTCTGTCTCTCCCCTTTTTACACACACACACACACACTGACACATGCACGCACACACAAATATGAACTTTCGCACTTCAGATGCAAATGGTTGGTGCCACTGATTTCTCGGCATTGTTCACAGTCTTCATAACCAGCCCCCCCACCCGCCGTTGCCATGCCAACTAATTATTATTTCTACTGCACAGTTGAACTTGGCAGTGAAGTCTTTATAGCAGCCAGCCTTAAGAAGCAGCCACTGACGATCTGTACGAGGAGCTCTTTTACTAATTACAGTTGTTCATTATATTTCCAAAGGAGAATGTATGCATAATGCTTTTCTCTTAGTCTGTTAACTTGTTTGCCTTATTCTTCTGTATGGTCATAACTTTCTCTGTGCATGCAAATCATCCATAATCATCTCTTCTTTTCACTAAAACCACACTAATGAAGATTCTGTTTCATAGTGTGTGTTCACTCACCTTCTTTAGGAGTCATTTTTATAATAACCTAGATGACATTTACAAATCCTTCTGTTAAAACAATATAAGTAATATTCAGGTCAAACTGGGACTTGCGATGACATTTCTTTTAAATGAAGGCATAATATTGGCTTAAAAAAAAAAAAAAAAGCCATATGTTCATGAATGAAGATCCCAGATGAGGTGGCTCGGAGCCCACTGTAATAATTTCCGTGACCATTTATCTAATGGAAAATTTGACCAATAACTTGTTGCCAACTTGTGGAAGAGACACATTTGTCTGTGGAAACTCATTTACTCACACCACTTGCACATTACAGGAACTCAGCTGAGGGCGATGGCCACATGTAGAGTCCCGACCTTGCCCCGAGCAATTTCTACATGTTCGGGCCACTGAGAAAGCTCCTGGGAGGCCAGCATTTTAGACGTAAAGCAGGCAGTCAGATCATGGTTCTGGCATCTTTCTCTCTTGATGGTACCCAAGCACTAGTGAAACGCTGAGATAATCGCCTTAGTGTAGCTGGGGTTCATACAGAGAAATAAAGGATGTTTTAGCCCTCATCACAGTGTTCTCTTATCCTGCGCAAACAAAAGTCTCGGTTTAACTCGAACACACTTCATACTGTATTATGTACATATACATTTACATTAATTACTGTAGATTCTGCCTAAATTGTGTACTTGTGCACATGGCTTGATTTCACAGAAGACTTAAATATTACATACACATAATTTTTGAGATTTTATTTGTGATTAAAGCACTTCCTGTATTGACACAAAGATATAAATTTTAGCCATCTACAAACACATTGCTTAGGGGACCAGGCTACCAGGTCTGGTGTGTGTGCGCCTTTGGACAGACCAGGCACATGAGACCTCATAAATCTTAGGTCAAGTTCTCAGGGCTTTGAAAAGAATAACAGCCATGAGGATAAATCCGCCAGCACTGTCTCAGCTTCTGATACTCTGACAGATCGCTTATTTTTCAGGACTGCACTGGCCAAGCCAAGCTTATGCTGACCTCTCTTTACTCAAGCAGTCTATTTGTGGAACATCTGAAGTTTAAACCACACCACAGAGCATACTGTTGCCCACAATGCCCAAGCAAGGCAATGCAGGCAAAGAGAAAAAAAAAAAACTGACTGAAGAACATAGAAAAACAAGAGGGCATGCATATCAGTGAAGCGGGGGTGGCTTTTCTTTACATGAGGCCACTAGGTATTTGTTTAAACTCGCGAATCAGATGGCTGCAATGTGCTTAATGCTTGTCGTTAATATTTGCTTAACATGTAAGGTCGGAAGATATGACCTCAGGGTTCAATGAGGCCTTGTGGGTGGCTACGGCAAAAAAAAAAAAAAAAAAGATTATTCTTTTCTTCTTGTTTTTTTTTTCTTTCCTTTGGCCCATATGTTAAATTGAATCCAGTGTTTAGAATTCCTGTTAAATTATACATACTCTTTATCAAAAATGTGAAAGCAGATGGCCAGTTCCAGATAATTTTTTGTTTAGCATTGATGTTGCTCTTTTCACTGGCCAACATTTTATTGACAAATTGACCACATCCTACATGTAATCACGGTTAGTTCCACACTAGTACTGATCTCACACATGGTTAAATATGCATTGATCTAATGATTATTAAAATGTATTTGCTGTAATAGTGTTCAGTATGTGAATGTGTCACTATCCATTTTAACAGGAAACTAATACATGAGTCAGGCTTACTGTATTTACTAAAGTTTTTTTTTTTCTTCGAATTTGTATTTATGAATCCACATGTTATGTTAACATACAGTACACCTTTTTTACTACAACTTTAGACCACATTACTGTAAATATCCTACATGGCACATCATTGCATTCATACTGTGAGTACCACAAAAGTATGAAGTCCATGATTAGTTCAGTCCACGGCAGCATTTCCTTCTGTGTGTTCCAAATGTTCCAGGTCTCTTTTCTTGTTCTATCTATTATCATTAATATAACCCCATATCCATCAAACAGAATTTAGAATGACAAAGGAACAAAAGAACAAAAATTATTATTCAATTAATCATAACAGCACATTGGTTATTTGAGGACACAAAGAAAAAAAAAGCTGAAAAATCGAAAAAGCAGGTTTTCGATTTTTCTCTTTTTTTTTTTGTTTTGTTCTAGAAGAAGAAAAAATGCTAAAGTGACAAGATTCCAATTATATTTTCAATAAACTAGTTACTTAATAAATATTTAGATTCAAATCCAATTTTGTTTTCAAGTCAGGAATTTTAATTAAAATAAATCAGTTTTAGGGTTTAAAAAAGTCAGCATTTTAAATAAAAGGTTTGTAGTACATTTTTTAGAAATTACAGATTTAGAAGGGTCCAATTATTGGCTTATATTAAGCAAAACGATTCTGGATTTGAGTTAAGAGTTGTCCAATACATTATTACAACCTGGAAGGATAGTGGTCAACAAAAAATGCATTGTGAATTGTCATAAAAAATTGACAGTAAATGCTATGTTTAATAGAAAAAAGTAAGAGCATTTCCACACTTAAAAAGTAACTAGAACTTACTAGCCATAAGAACACCACTTGTTAGTGAAACTAATTTGACTGCTATTTGTAAATAAATAAATAAATGAATAAATAAATCCTGTTCTTTCTCAACAGAACCAATTGCGGTTTAAAAGGGAAAAAATCCTTACAGTAAGTGTACCATATCTACTAGCTGCAAAGCCTAAGCATTAACTTTTTTTTGTTAGTTTTTTTTTTCCATTATGTATGCTACTGGGTAAAATAGTTGACAGTTTCCTTACTTTGAATCATAATTTTCGTGATAGGACTTGCTTGGCTCACCACTTCTCATTTTCATGAACAGTTTAACATTGCATTTGTACAAATTATTTAATTAAAATTATAAAGAATCTGTAAAACATAACAGTATATGTAACAGTTGACAATTAATTAATACACTCAATGACAATAGCTGTTATAAGCAAAATACTTTAAAAAAAAATGAAAGAAGACTACTGTATATGTCACAGAGAAAAATGACATTATGAGATGCTGGTCTCCTGGCATTGGGACTAATTTTTAAGTTACTAAAGTCATTTTATAAACTGATGAATATAACTTGAGCTTAATTTGTCTTAAAAGTTGTTGAATTGAACATTATAACAATTTGTCATAGGATCCATACTAAATATTTATTTATTTCTATATATATATTTTTTTTTTTTGGTAAAGCTAAATATTCCATATAATCAGTGAGAACCTCTGGTTATTATTTTTAAAAATAGCCACGCTTCCCATTCAAATACATTTCTCAGCCAATAAAAAGTCCCCATTTCAGGAGGGTCAAATTATTGGCCTCCATCAAGCCCCGAAAACAATTAAGGAGATTTGGAATTACTGGAATTGGGTTATGAGCTGTCCAACACATTACTAAAACACATAAGAACTCCGCTGAAACTTTAACATTTCGGAAAAAAGTCTGGTCTGAAAAGAAATTCTGAATAGAAATCACTTAAAAGTTTAGTAAATATAAGAGGTAAAAAAAAAGTACAGTCGAAATCACAGCTGTGTTTGCACATGCACAATGTGACAAGAACCCACAGGATTGTTTTTAAACAGCTGTGTAACCATAAGAAAACCACTTGTTAGTTAGCCTAAACCAGAAAAGGACATTAAAAAATCTGCTAGGGATCATAAAACGGACTTTAGAGTCATAAAAAGAGGTCATGTGGTCATATTTTTATCTGTTAATATCCATCACTTATACCCAAATAATTTTGTTAAATATACACACACCTACACTAGCATGTGGATATTTCATGACTTCAAGTTTATTTAGTAAAAAAAAAAAAAAAAATCTAACCTCTGACCAATTTTACTGCACATCAGGGTCATATTTTATCCACTGGATGCAATTTCAGGAAATGGCAATGAAAATTTACTGCTTTAAGGTACTGCATAAAGGTTTCTTTTGGTAGCATTCAATGGCTGGTATGGCTAATAATTTAAACACCTATAGGACATCTAAAATCACTTTTATTAGAAAATAAGTTTATTTTTCGTGTTGAAATTTTAATGTTTAATATTTTAATGCTGAAACTCAATCTTAATTTCTACTAGTGTAAGGTGAGGTAAGGTGTAATGTCATGAGCTGGTATTACAGCATCAGACAGATTGTACTGTGGATAATTAGGTAGGAAAAAGGTACAGAATATTCTTTTAATTTTTTTTTTACTGTCAATGGTATTATTATATCACCTAAGGAGCCCACTTTAAAATTATATCACTGGTATACAAAATGAAAGTAAATCATAAGTAAATGAAAAACTCAACCTAATTACTCAAATAAGAGCAAATTGCATCCAGTGTCAGCAAAAACCCTTGTAAACAACAACAACAAACAAGTTTGGGATTAACACATTTTAATGCATGCTTTCTTAGATTGAATGTTGAATTTTTTATTTTATTATTATTATTTTTTTTACAAAAATTAATTATCCTTTTTATTAGTTACAAGGGAAAATGGCATGTTTTTACTGCCCATGTCTAGAGCCTGAGATAGTGAGGCAGGTTATTGCACTCCATACTACTCTGCCAATGTGCTGCATTGTTCCCTGTTTCTGTGGGGGGAGCTAATTAGGCAGGCTTGATGCTTAAAGTAGACTGAAATAAGTCCACATTCGGTGTTTGCTCTGCCTGTGGCCATCTCCAGAGGCTCTTCATATTGATTATGATGCGTGGCTTATTGTTCCAGTGCACTGTCTAATTGGGCTCTTCATTTGCCATGATAAACAATCAAATCGAGACCAGATGATGAAAAGACTGTCTGCGTCTGTCTGTCCAGTAGTTTTGGTTTGAAATGGAGTGGATATAATTATGTTATGTTTGTCAGGGTTTTGTGCATGCTAATAGTCCTGGCTTAGTTTATATTGGAGATCATAATGCACTGGTACAGATGCATTCATACAAGTACACAGTCTGTGAAGAAAACAGGTTGTTATTGATAAGTTGCTCTTTCTGTTCACAAATAGAATAGTGCAAAGTGGCAGTCCATTACTCTGTGTGTGTGTGTGTGTGTGTGTGTGTGCGTGTGCGCGTGCGCGTGCGTGTGACATTTACTGAAATTGCATTTAAGAGTAAAAAGAAGGTAAAAAATCCATCCCCCCCTCTATATTTTAGTCTTACAAAAATGTCTCATATGCATGTTACTTTCTCTTAAATTACAAGTATTCTGTCTTTCTCGTTTCTGATGAAATCCAATGTAACCCTAGTTTTCAGCAGCCATGGCAGCTGTGGTCATCGGAAAAGTGGAGTGTTCTGTTTCCTCTCGGTTACCAAAGCAGCCTTAATGTCTATCCGGAACACATAATGTGGACGCATTTTACATTAACTGAGGCCATTGCACAGCTTTGGTTTAGAGGTGTAATTATTATTATAACTATTATTGGCAATTTATCAAAACTGTTTTGTGATGTTTTAAAGAGTTACGTTCAAAACACTAAAATATATACGCATCAGCTAATATACAATATCAGAGGCGAGATCTTTTATCTATCACATGCATTAATTTCACGGGCATTACACAATATTGTACCACCAAACAGCACATTCCACAATCACTAAAACAGACATCTAACCCACACACACACAACCTGGCCGAAGCCACTACCCTAAACACCTTTCCCCAACACGGTGAACACATAACAATCCCTCCCGCAAAGCATGACGGTTTCACTGGCGTTGGGCCGATAGGGAGCGAGACGGTCCCGGTGGAGCACGACCACTCGCGACCGCCCCGTCAACCGCACCCGGTAGACTACATCGGAGAGCTAGGCAATGACCGTGCAGGGGCCCACCCAGTGAGACATGAGCTTAGGGGAGAGCCCCCTTTTCCTTCCGGGGGAATACACCCACACCTGCTCCCCAGTAGCAAAGTCTCGCCCCCGGCTGTGAGAGTCATACACGCGGCGCTGCTTAACACCGGCGTCCGCCAAATGTCTACGTGCCAACTCGTGGACACGGAACAGTTTGTCTTTTAATGAAAAAAAATAATCCAAACCCGGCTTCCTGGGTAAATCCACTTGTGGAGGGGACCCAAACACAAGGTCCACGGGTGTGCGCAACTCGCGACCGAACATTAACGCAGCTGGCGTCAGCTGGGAGGACTCCTGCACTGCTGTGCGGTAAGCCCAAAGCACGAGAGGCAAATGTTCGTCCCAATCCTTCTGCCGGTCGCTGGTAAGCACGGCGAGTTGGGTGGTGAGCGTTCGATTGAAGCGTTCCACGAGGCCGTCACTCTGCGGATGAAGGGGTGTGGTGCGGGTCTTTTTCACCCCGAGGCGCTCGCAGACCGCCGCAAACACCTCCGCCTCAAAGTTACGCCCCTGATCGCTGTGCAACTGCTCCGGGGCGCCGAATCGGCTGAACACCTCATCCACCAGCACTCGAGCCGTGGTGGAAGCGCTCTGATCAGGAACAGCAAACGCCTCCGGCCACTTTGTGAAATAATCCATGGCCACCAGCACATACCGGTTCCCGCGATCGGAGATGGGAAACGGCCCAAGAATGTCCACGCCCATACGCTCCATAGGTGCCCCCACCCGAAAGTCTTGCAGGGGTGCTCGCGAGCGCTGGGTAGGGCCCTTCTTTGCCGTGCAGACGTCGCATCTGTGCACAAAGAGTTCACTATCCGTGTGGCAGCCCGGCCAGTAGAAGCGAGCGCGCAACCGCCGCAGCGTTTTAGTGACTCCGAAGTGTCCTGCACCCGCATGCCCGTGCACCATTCCCAACACTAGTGCCCGGAGATTCCGCGGCACCAGCAGGTGAAAAGATTCGCCAGCGCCGCACGGCCGTTCCCAGTGGCGGTAGAGTAAACCTCCCCGCAACGCTAGTCGGTTGAACTGCGAGTGGAGAGCTTTTTCCTCGGGCCCCAGGTGAGCAACAGCGGCATAATCCGGTCTCTGGCCCGCGTTAACCCACCCCAGGACCCGCTGCAGCGCCGGATCTTTCTCCTGTTCGGCAATTAGCTGATCACAGTCCATCTGTGGCACAGGCGAAACGACTACAGGCGATGGTTTATGCGACGCAATAACTCGGCTGCACACCGGATCGGACGGCTGATTACCGACGGGGGCTCCGGAGGACTGCGCAGGGAGAACGTTCTGCTTCAGGGGGGTTGGAGAGCGTTCGATGTCGCAACCACCCACGCGCTCTTCAACCCGCTCGCAATGCCGACAACGCTCTTTGCTGCACGGCCGGCGGGATAAAGCATCGGCGTTAGCATGCAGTTTTCCCGCTCGGTGCTGAACGGTAAAATCATAGTCCTGCAACCGCTCGAGCCATCGCGCTAACTGCCCCTCGGGCTCTTTAAAACTAAGCAGCCACACCAGCGAAGCGTGGTCGGTCCGCAGCAGGAAGGATTGCCCATATAAATACGGCCTAAAATGTTTAAGGGCCGCGACGACCGCTAGCAGCTCGCGCCGGGTGACGCAGTAGTTCCTCTCCGGTCCTGACAACGCGCGGCTGAAGTAAGCTATAGCACGCTCTTTACCCTCGGAAACCTGAGACAGGACGGCCCCCAGCCCTACATCGCTTGCGTCCGTGTCGAGGATAAACATACGAGATGGATCAGGATATCCGAGAACGGGCGACGTGACCAAAGCTTCCCGTAATCCCGTTGTGGCAAAATCCTTCACAAACCGGCGATAGTAAGAGGCTAACCCGAGGAAGGTGCGTAGTTGTGACACATTTAGCGGTTCAGGCCAATTCTGTACCGCCGCAATTTTTGCTGGATCGGTGGCAATACCTCTAGCACTAATTACGTGTCCTAGAAAACCCGTCTCTCGCCGCAACAGCTGGCACTTTTTGGGGTTGAGCCGCAAATTCGCCCGCCGGATAGCCAAAAATACTTCACGTAGGTTAGCTAGCGCGACCTTAAACTCCTTGCCGTGCACCAATAAATCATCCAGGTAAATGACACAACGATTGCGAGGAATATCAGCTAACACTTTCTCCATCAACCGTTCGAACGTCGCTGGAGCGTTACAGAGGCCGAACGGCATGCGCCGAAATTGCCATAGCCCTTGCCCGATCGAGAACGCGGTTTTTGGTCGTGCTTCCGGGGCGAGTTCTACTTGCCAATACCCGCTACGCAAATCCAACGAGCTAAACCACGCCGAGCCCGCAACGTGTTCCAGCGCATCATCTATCCGCGGCAACGGATAAGAATCTTTACGCGTCACCTCGTTTAACCGCCGGTAGTCCACACAAAACCGCCACGATTCGTCCTTTTTGCGCACAAGCACAACGGGCGAAGACCACGGTCCGGACGCTGGCTCTATGACGCCCGAGTCGGCTATCTCACGCAGCTTCTGCTCGGCTATAGCTCGTTTAGCTAATGGGAGGCGTCTCGGATGTAGCCGAACAGGCGCTGCGTTACCCGTATCGATCTTGTGCTGCACTAGATTGGTATGTGTGCACTCGCGCTCATCTACCGCGAAAATATCCGCGAACTCGTGCAAAAGGGACTTCGCGGTGTCGGTCTGTGTCTGACTAAGCCCTACACTGCTACGCTGCATTAGCTCGGCCATTATCCTCGCTCGGTCGGCTACCGGATGTTTACATGGCGCGTCCACCGGAAGTTCCGCCCCCCTGGTGCGTGCTTCTAACACGTCCGGCTGCGCTTTGGGCACTAGCAACCTGGCTAACCCGAAGTTACCACGCAAAGTTCCGTCCGCGAGATTCAGCACCGCACCCCACCGTTCCAAAATGTCTAAACCCAAGATACAGTCATCCTCAATGTCTGCCACAAAGAATGGATGGGAAAGAATGATTGCACCTACTTGTATTAGCACCGTGCGACAGGCCCGTATCTTCAAATAACTCCCCGACACGGTGCGAATGCTCAAAGCCGGTTCCGGCAGCATACAACCGCGCTCGCCTTGTTCTAGTACTCCCCAGCGCAGTAGCGAAACTGTAGAGCCAGTGTCCACGAGCGCCCGTAACGAAACGTTGTCCAGGCCACAGTTTACGTAAACACCCGCGCGATTTCCTAAGCGTCCTGACCGAAAGTTGAACCCGGCAGTTGGGGAAACAAAGACGGCTGTGGGAGGCGGCTTCCCCTCGGCGCCCCCCGCAGCTAGTCTTAACAGCTGCTGGGGTACGTTGTCCTCAGGCCTGAGAGCGTTGCAGCTGTAGTTCGGCGGTCCCTGGCCCCGGCGTGGTCGCGGAATCTCGGAGGCTGAGTCGAGGCCTAGCCGCGACGGGTAGCCCTGTCCCCGGCTAGGTTCACCTACCGAGCGGCTCCGAGCCACGGGAGACCGCTCGGCTCTTTCGCCGTGGTAGTCAGCCATGATGGGCTCGGCACGCTCGGCTTCGCGCAGCGCCGCGAACAGGGAAGCCGGTGCCGCCAACCGGATGTGCTCGCGAAGCCGCGATGGCCGAATCCCCCGCAGGAACGCACGCCGTGCTAGCTCTTCCTGCTGGACGGGCCCGAATTCCGGGTAGCCCCGGCGTGCGAGAGATCTCAGGTCCATGGCGAACGCCCCTAGTGGCTCGGAGGCGCTCCGCACGCGGGTTGCCAGCTCCTCGCACGCGGCCTCGTTACGGTCATTCGCGCCGAACCGGAAGTGAAGCGACTCCCGCAACTTCGCCCAGTCCTTCCGCTCATCCGGCCGGAGGTCTTCCAACGCCCGGAGTGCTTCGCCCTCCAGCGAGAGGGCCACCCGGACGGCTGTTTCCGCCGGGGACCAGCCCGCGAAGTCAGCGGCTAGCTCCACCTGGGCGATGAATGCGTGGGGCTCGACAGCGCCGTTGTAGGACGGCAGGTACAGCTGCAGGTCGCTTCGCCGGTTGACGGCGCACGGAGCTGTAGCTTGCTCCGGGGTTCGCTCTAACCCGTTACTCTCCATCCCACTTCTGACACCAAATGTAGCGTTTTTACCCCTGAAGAATAGTGGAGAGACGAGTGAGCTTCCTGGCTGCCCAATGCAAATGGCTGGGAGGACTTTATTGAGTACCAACACCAAACAGCACATTCCACAATCACTAAAACAGACATCTAACCCACACACACAACCTGGCCGAAGCCACTACCCTAAACACCTTTCCCCAACACGGTGAACACAATATGTATACAAATGGCACAACATGGTACAATGTAATTTGTCAAACAACTAAATATAAGCTATTTTAATTATATAATAATTTTATTCTATTAATGTAGATTTTAGGGTACATTTCACATAAGTAGTGATCAATGTTCTTTCTCCTCAGAACAAATATTAGTTCCAAAAACACAATTTTATTTCATTATTTCATCGTTTCATTTATTAAATTTAAAAATTGTGTTGTTGAAGAAAAAAGTAAAATTCTACCAGTATGTAGAATGATAACGCTAATGATATAGGAATGACTGATTTACAGTAATGACATACAGTAGTTCACAATTCCCTTTTCATTTTCATGAACAGTTTAACACCAGATTTAATTAAATAATTTAATAAATTATAAAATTAAAAATAATCTGTAAATAGTAACCATATACAGTATGTGAGTGACATAGTTGACAGTCAAATAATATACTGTACTTAGTCACAATGAAATGTAAAATATTTATAATATAATCTAAAGAAAAAACAGTATTTTTTTTTTATGTATACCACAGCGCTGGCCATCTGGCACTGGGACAAATTATTAATGAGTTAAAGGACAGAGTTCTGTTAGTAACTTTTGCTAACTTTTACAACATTTTTAATATTTCAATTATTTAAGTGATAAAAATTAGTCTAAATGATTAATTAGTAGTATTTAGACTGATACAAAAATATTTGTTAACTTTAATGGTTTTTATTTATTTTGCTGGGGGGAAAATGGTCAACAATTTTCAAGCTAAGTAGAGCATATATATATATGTCCCCTATCATATGTATATGAATTTTATTCATATGATAGGGAAGGGGATTGAGAGAGATTAACCCAAGTACTGAAGAAACAGATAAGTCTTAACTCGTCATTTAAAGATTGCCAGAGACTCAGCTGTATGGATATCTAGAGGAAGTTCAGTCCACATCTAGGTGCCAAAACAGAAAAGAGTCTAGATGCACATCTTGGTGGGACAAGCCAAGCAGTTCTGGAGGATCAGAAAGAATGTGGCGTGGTGCATAGTGTAAGGGAGTTCAGGGAGTAAAGTGCAGGGAGTAAAGGTGGTGTACAGTAGGAGAATTTGGGAAGGTTGAAAACAAAGTGTTTAGCTGCATACTGGATCAGCTGCAAAGGATGAATTGTGGACAGGGGCAGACCTGCCAGGAGTGAGTTGCAGTATTTCAGTCTTAAAATAACAAGGGACTGAACAAGCACCTGAGTAGACTATAAAATAAAGAAAGAAATGGGCAAATTTTTCTGATGTTGGAAAGGAGAAATCAAGTAAGGTTAGCAACATGTGGGGAAAATGACAGATGATTGTCCAGAGTTAACCCAAGATTGCAGGCAGTGGCTGAAGGAGTGATCTGATTGTTGTCCAGGGAGATTATAAGGTCCTGACCGGGACATGAATCACCAGGGATGATCAGCAGTTTGGGTTTACTCATATTTAGCTTCAGCTGATAAGCTGCCATCCAAGATGAGATGTCTGCCAGACACGCTAAGATCCGGGCAGAAACCTGAGTGTCTGAGGGAGGAAAGGAGAGAATAAGTTGTGTGTCATCTGCATAGCAATGATATGAAAAGCCGTCTGAGAATATGACCTTACCAAGTGACCAGGTGTAGAGGGAAAACAGGAGAGGACCAAGTACTGAGCCCTGTGGGACACGAGTAGAGAGTCTGCATGGGGCAGATGTACAGTAGATCGCCTCCATGTCATCTCCTACGATCTTCAAGGTAGGATGTAAACCAATTTCATGCCGTGTCACAGACTCCAAGTCTTGCAAGAACAGACAAAAGAATCCCATGGTTTACTGTGTTAAATGCAGATGAGAAGTTTAGGAGGATGAGCACACATGACAACACAGCTGATCTGGAAGCATAGAGCTTCTCAGTGACTGACAGAAGTGCAGTCTCTGGGGAATAAGTCACTTTAAACCCAGATTGGTTGGGATTATTGAGGTTGTTCTGCAGGAGTCGAAGGGACATTTGTAAACAGTCATTTCAAGAAAAGAGAGAACCGATACTGGGCGATAGTTGCTGATGTCTTCTGGATCCAGATGGGGTTTCTTAAAGATGGGAATAAACCTTAACTTCTTAAAAGCAGCAGGAACATGACCAGATGACATGAAATGGTTAATGATGGTTGTGATAAAAGGATGGAGGTCTTTTGAGATGGTCTGGAGCATTGTTAAAAGGGTTGGGTCTAATAAACAGGTGGTGGGATTAAAGGACAAGATAATGTACTGAATCTCATTAGTTAGGTTGGAAATCCTGCTATTCTTTTTTTTTGTTTGCCTGAAGTATGTATATATGTATAATATACACTCAACAAAAATATAAACGCAACACCTTTGTTTCTGCTCCGATTTTTCATGAGATGGACTTAAAGATATAAAATTCATTCGAGATACACAATATTACCATTTCTCTCAAACATTGTTCACAAAACAGTCTAAATGTGTGATAGCGAGCACTTCTGCTTTGCTGAGATAATCCATCCCACCTCACAGGTGTGTCATATCAAGATGCTGATCTGACATCATGAGTAGTGCACAGGTGTACCTTATACTGCCCAGAATAATAGGCCACCCTGGAATGTGCAGTTTTTTGCTTTATTGGGGGTCTGGGGACTCAGAACCGGTCAGTATCTGGTGTGACCACCATTTGCCTCATGCAGTGCAACACATCTTCTTCGCATAGAGTTTATCAGATTGTCAATTGTGGCCTGTGGAATGTTGGTCCACTCCTCTTCATAGGCTGTGCGAAGTTGTTGGATATTAGTGGGAACTGGTACACGCTGTCGTATACCCGGGCAAGCACATCCCAAACATGCTCAACGGGTGACATGTCCGATGAGTATGCTGGCCATGCAAGAACTGGGACATTTTCAGCTTCCAAGAACTGTGTACAGATCCTTGCAACATGGGGCCATGCATTATCTTGCTGAAACATGAGGTGATGTTCATGGATGTATGGCACAACAATGGGCCTCAGGATCTCATCACGGTATCTCTGTGCATTCAAAATGCCATCAATAAAATGTACCTGTGTTCTTCGTCCATAACAGATGCCTGCCCATACCATAACCCCACCACCACCATGGGCCACTCGATCCACAACATTGACATCAGCAAAGCGCTCACCCACACGACGCCACACACGCTGTCTGCCATCTGCCCTGAACAATGTAAACCGAGATTCATCCGTGAAGAGAACACCTCTCCAACGTGCCAGACGCCATCGAATGTGAGCATTTTCCCACTCAAGTCTGTTACGGCGACGAGCTGGAGTCAGGTCAAGACCCCGATGAGGACGACGAGCATGCAGTTGAGCAGGTCCTGGGCTGGTGTGGTTACACGTGGTCTGCGGTAGTGAGGCCGGTTGAATGTACTGCCATATTCTCTGAAACGCCTTTGGAGATGGCTTATGGTGGAGAAATGAACATTCAATGCACGAGCAACAGATCTGGTTGACATTCCTGCTGTCAGCATGCCAATTGCACGCTCCCTCAATGCTTGTGGCATTTTGCTGTGAGACAAAACTGCCCATTCCAGGGTGGCCTTTTATTGTGGGCAGTATAAGGTACACCTGTGCACTACTCATGATGTCAGACCAGCATCTTGATGTGGCACACCTGTGAGGTGGGATGGATTATCTCAGCAAAGCAGAAGTGCTCACTATCACACATTAAGACTGATTTGTGAACAATGTTTGAAGTAAATGGTAATATTGTGTATCTGGAATGAATTTTAGATCTTTAAGTCCATCTCATGAAAAATCGGAGCAGAAACAAAGGTGTTGCGTTTATATTTTTGTTGGGTGTGTATATATATATATATATATATATCCCATATCTACCACACACACATAAGAGGGATAGGACATAGCTTTTTTTCTTTATATTGTTTCCTTGAAATAAATCATCATTTAAAAACTGTATCTCTATTTGTATCTCCTACTGCAAAACATGTAAAGAAATCAGAAATACCTTTTCATGGAACTCGGCGTATATATACAAGAGTGTACATGAGCAATAATAATCAATTGATATCAAGGTACGGGTTTACAATAACTGTTGACTGCATATTTGGTGAGGTCATGTCTTGCCACAACACAAGTTAGCCCCGCTACTGCAAAGAATGGAAGATTAATGAATGTTTACACATTGTACTGAAATAATCATACAGTGGTGATTTTATATTTTACAGTTTTTTCCTTTTTTCCCCATGATATTTTCAGCCTGTGCTTTAGCTCCTTCTACATCCAAAAAAATAATTGTTCTGCCTTGTCCCTTCCCCTGAAAAGCAGCTAAGGAAGCACATTAAGTTTCTGCTGAAGT
Source organism: Clarias gariepinus (assembly GCF_024256425.1). Taxonomy (NCBI): domain Eukaryota; kingdom Metazoa; phylum Chordata; class Actinopteri; order Siluriformes; family Clariidae; genus Clarias; species Clarias gariepinus. Next base: position 10,599,448 of record NC_071104.1, read on the forward strand.
AGTAGGTTCAGAAAGATTTGTCAGTGTTTTCATTTCAATTGCAGTTTGACTTGGAGGCAAAATTACAAACTGTTACAAAATGCAAAATGAAAAAGCTGGGCTTGTGCTATTAAATCCTTAAAGGTTCCATGTTTTATTGTTTCTTTAACAAGTTAAGATGGGTCTCAGATCCCCCCACCTCCCTTCAAGTGTATTACTGCTGCAGTTAAAATTCCCCTCAGACAATGTGTTTTTTCATACCTAAAAGTACATTTGTTTCACTCCCCTTTCAAATATGCTATTTCAACCACACCCCACTAGAGAACACCAGAGCTAAGTAACAAGCCTTAGGAAGGGGATCATTTGTGATCGTTTGTGAGGTCACATTAGGTGACAATCCGGATTCTTTGAATCCAGCAAATACAGAAATGGGGGGGAAATGGACAAAACGTAGTAATGTTTTTTTTAATGCTATATGTTTATACAGTATACACACATTGGAATGTATAAAATAAAAACTAAAAAGTGAATTTTGCATAATAGGGTCCCTATTAATGCACAGAAGCAAACATGATGCTTCAAAACTGGTAACAATGAGCTTTAAAGTAAAAAAAAGTTTGGCTTTTTTTTTTAGTAAATGAAGTACCAACAGAAGAGAAACAAGGACCGTGTGTATGTAATATTGAAGAGGGAAATTTGTTTGGGGTAAGAGGTGATATTTGACAAACATCTGTTAGCAGTCATTTCAGAATTGTTTGTATTATGTTCATTTAAATTTCCCTTTGGGGGGTGGGAGTTGAGACAATAATGAAATAAATTGATTAAAAAGAGAGAAATAGGGCCGGAAGAAGGGAGGGAGAGGAGATGATTTATTGCACAAGACAGAAGTCTGAGGAATGGTGTGATTGGTGAAGAGAACCAGAACTCTGCAGCTTTGGATTAGTTAAGCCGTTTTGATCTGCCTGCTGTTCCTAGATCAGGCATGAACCAGCGGTTTTACTCCAACAGCCTTATCCATGAAGAGTACTGGCACATACTTGTACCCAGCAGCACTCTTTAACACTCGGGTGCTTTGTACCACCAGGCTCTTTCCTGATCTCACTTTATCTCTCTCTTTGTTTCCTTCCAATACTCTCATTCTGTGGTTTTCATCTTCTGTCTCTTTTATTGTGTCACCATTTTGCTTCTTCTTTCTTACTGTTTACTCTATGTTTTATTTTCATTTTTCTCACTCTTCATTCTTCACACACATACCTGCAAACAGAACATTTGCACTTTTTCGATGAAGTGCTTTATGCAATACAAAATCATCTCTAGAAAAGTTCTCATTTTTTTGTGTAAAATGTGTGTGTGTGTACATGAATAATGCACTTGGCTCTGGTAAAAGCACACTCAGGCCAGGTGGGTTGTGGGGTTTGAAGTTGCAGTGATTGGTGGTTACCATGGTCACCTTGGAGCACATTTACAGTAGTGTCCCTCAGCAATTATCCTGTCTTTGTGCCGCCATGTTGCTAACTTAAAGCCATAAAGCTTTAAAAGAAAAGGCTAAATATTTCTGATAAACTCTGTATGTCCTGCATGTACAGTATATAATGAAAGCGAATAAGGCTAAAGACAAGTGCATTTACTCGTATGTTTGTATGGGCAAAGCTTCCGTGGGTAGGCGCATAACAGGGCAGTCAGTCATTTGGCAAATTAGCAAAAGTCAAAACGAGTGAGTGCAATCAAAAAATGCATAGATGTTCACCCTATCAGACATAGATCATGATTTTGATTTCTGGGTGAGGTGACAGCCATCTGTAACTGGGAGTATAGACAGCAGATTGACCGTGCTCTCTCGGGTGGGAGGGATGGAATACCTGAACTCTTACATCAGTCATAGTAGCCAATCGAGGGAGTCATCCCCAACGTTGCAACATTTCTGATGTGTTCAGCTGCAAGCACATAAAAATCTTCACCCTCTCTGGTTGGTAATTGTCACTTAATTAGTGTGCACTAACAAAGAAATTGTGAGAATTGGCCACAACTAAATTGGGAGAAAATTTGAAAAAAGACAAACCAAACAAACAAGCAAGAATAAAAAATTAAAAAAAGAATTCTGAAAAAAATATAGCAATAGAAGGACATAGAAAAATGATGGTATAGAGAGAAACTAATCATGAAAAGAGTTTACATCAATTTAATTGATTATACAATTTAATCAGTTTGTTGGTTAATTGAATTGATTAACACATTGTAAATTTAAAAAAAAATGTAAACGGTATAGGTCAACAAATTGTTTAAAAAAAAAAGCTTGCATTTTGCAAAAAAAATAAATAAAAAATAATAACTACGGGCCGTTGATGCAATAATACCACCTATGGGTCATATTTAAACATAAACAGCACAAAGTACACAAAACTTTAAAGTGTGTTTATTTTAAAACTTTTTAATGCCTAAAATATAAAAATATATGGGGACTTGAGACAAGTAATCATTAGTGGTATTAAATTAAATGGAATCAAACCAATAGCAATAAATAAATATATAAATAAAGTAATGACATACTGTAGACTGTCTATTTATGATTCACACGTCTATTTATGGAGTAACAGAGGAGGTTAACGCAACAGATTAACAGACCAGTGACAGAACATGGAATAAAACAAACAGGAGCTGTTGATTATTACGGGAACAGTGATGCAAAAGGAAGGATGCGTACAAGCACAGTAAAATTATCACGTTTGTTTTACGCTGAGCTTGTCCTTAGCGTGATTATATGTGAACATGTCCGTGCTGTTACTGGTGCTAATTTAGAGATACAGACACAAACATGCCTTTGTGAGATTTAGATGTAAAACATATGCACATGACTTCAGTATCTGTAGACTGTTTGAACACTGCACGTTTCCTTATACAATTTATAGCTTTAAACCTTGACTATATCAGTAAGCTGTTTGCTTTGTAGTTTATCAGATTATCAGGTTGTGATAATCTCTGACAGGCCCAACCAAAAGCAGTATAATTTCATGGTCTTTCTCGTCCAAACCAGATCCACATTTGCAGTCAAATGCAGTTCTTGATTACTTTCAGAATGTGTTTTTGATCTGTGTTGCTCTCAGTGTGTCTCCGCATGCTCTGCCGCTGTTTTGTCGATCCTATGGACTTCCCCTGTGCTCTGTTCTCTTAGCTCTCTCTTTGCCTTGATTGGTGTTGTTACTGCCCATTGTACAAGCCTCCTCATAGCTACCTAGATTCACAATGTACCTGTGTTTATTACAAACAATGCTTTATGTGTCTCTGGGGCACTAGAGCCTGGTGTGTTTTGGGCAGCTGGCATTTCGGTTATTAGGCTTGTAGCTCATGTGGTGTGGCAGCTACGGGTAGTAAAATGTCGACAATCAGCAAAATCAAGCTGAAATGTGCATGGCTACTGTTTTTGGTGGATCCCACTGACCTTTTTATGTCTCTTGTTTGTAATTGCTATTATTCCTTTCATTATTTTTTATGTAAGAGACAGCTGCTTTCATAATAAAGTTTGTTATTAGTTGATATAGTTATGTACAGAGTGTTTTAATAACCTCATCAGAGACTGTGTTTGGGACTGGGGACAAGCAGCAACATCTCTACTGTATATCTTGATCTAATCAGTGTGAGATTGGTCTCGACTCAGTAAACATAAAGGAGCAACACACTTCAGTTTGCTGACTCACTCACTGCCTTGCTACTACAGTACACCTGACCCATGTCTTCTTCCTAGGCTTTTTCCTTTAACCTAAATGTGGGAAATAAAGGCACTCAGTTAGTCTGACCACATTTTCTTCTGGCTTATGGCAAAGCCCTCTTTAATGCATCCAAGGAAATGTGCCTAAACTATTGCGTGGTATCCATTCTGGAAGGGATCAGGTGATCTTTAAAGCACATTAGCCATAGTCTAGGACTCGGCGAGGCTAGGCGCGATCACTAATCTGCCACAACATATAAAGTTTTTGTTTTGCTGGGCTCCTGCCAATCACAACGCCCAGCCGCTTATTTTCCTCTGGATTGAGGGTTGGCGTTTTTCCGCTTGGCTGAACTTGCGCCTGGATAGTATTGCGGGCCGCTCTTTTAATCAGTGAGGTAAAGGAGCAATCACTTACATCAGTTGTTTCGGCTAGGGTTGGGCAAGCCCAGCTTGCTGCTTATTTACACAGGTTCCTTGGACTGGTGAGGTTTATTTTAGCAGGCTGAGTGAAAAATGCTGGAGTCAGCATAGAGGAAACTAGGAAAGAGCCCTCATCCCACAGACACTGAGTGCAAGTGAGTGAGAGTGTGTCTGTGAACGAGAGACGCAGTAATAGACACTGTGTCAAAATAGACAGAAACGAGGTCTGGGAGGAAGTTATAGAGCAGAGACAAAAAGGGGGTGTAGAAAAATACAGTATATAAAGGCTACACACTCTGCTAGAAACAAGAACAAAGAGATTGAGAGAGTGTCTGTGGACTAGTGTGTGTGTGCATGTGCGTGTGTGTGTGTGTGTGTGTGTGTGTGTGTGTGTGTGTGTGAGAAAGAGAGAGAGAGATGGATAGGTGGGTTGTGACTAAATAGACTGATGACAGATATGTTTCCATTTGGCAAAGGCGTGCCATGCTTAAAAGAGCCCTCGGATGACTGAATGTGATAGTATTCACGGAAGAGATTTTGGAAATGCTAGGCAACTAAGCTTGCATATGCGTGTAATCACACACTTGTGTGTCAGTTTTTAAGAACATACGCTATTCATCAAGACCATTTCCAAATTAAACTGTAGAGATCAGGTTATAAGCGAGAATAAGTCGGATATTTGATAGCATTTCCTCATAATATAGATTGCAAAAACAGAGCTTTAGATGATGGAAAGAACTCCAGCAGTTATTTTCTTTGTCTAGCTGAATTAGAGTAAATACAGTATACTGTATATTAATGGGAACATGGTCTCAAGCTAATTAGCAAAAAATTTAAATCACATTCTTTAAAATGTAGATTTTATTCTTTAGGGATGTTCATGCCTTTTCTTACATCATTATCTGTATTTTTCACGTCCAGTTCCACTAACATTACGGGAGCCACTTGACCAGTGCACAATCCAGTCCAGCCATTCCGCCTCTGTTACTCATCTGATCTCTATCAACACACCAGTTTCCTGTTTTAATCATTTCTTAGTGTATTCAAGCACTCTTTCTCATGTTCACATGTGCATAGAATTGTTTTCGCTTCTGATTGACAGTTCTAAGAGGTTTCTTTGGTTTAAACCTTTTATATCCAATTTTCCTTATTTTTCCCTTCTATTTTTGCCGTTTTACCATTAACTGTTTTTGACTATCTTTCTGCCTTGTGTTTACCTTTTTTTTTTTTTTTTTAAGTGTATGATTCCTGTATGATTTACAGTCATATCTACCTTGGGTTTGTTAATTTATTTTGCACAAAAGAAGGATTTATCTACAGTATATGTATACATTCAACTCACATTTTTATTTTAGACTTACTTCCTTAATGCACTTATTATGCCTTGCTCTTTGGATTCCTTTGCCGTCTCTCTTTTCCTCTCTCTCTCTCAGGTCTGGATGAAATATTTGTATATGACAGAAGTACACAAGCATGCTTAACTCCCACATAAAAACTCAGGGAGACATATGATGCATTTATTTATCAAGTGCATTCAATCACAATCCAACCAGCAATCCCCTGGAAGGAAAAAAAAAAAAAAACTTACCTTGTGCATCAGCCAATAAATATCAGCTGCCTATCATCTTGCAATCTCTCTCTCTTTTTCCCACTAATTTTTAGGGAAAGGTAATGGTTTGCGCCTTGTCCAGGTTTCTACTCGTGTTTATGTGTTTGTGTTTGTTTGCTTGTTTGTACAGTATGTTTGTGTGTGTGGGTGGTTTTAATCCATATGTGATGTCTTTCTTTAATACCAGCTTCTGATGGTCTGACCTGAGTGATATAGTAGCCTGTGGGAATGCAGTCACTCAGACATACTGTAGAAATTGAACGTGTGTGTGGTGTGTGATGCACACAGAGAGGCGATATGGAAAACCATGGCTAACACAGAATCTGGCATTTAAGTAAAAATCTCTCAGCTGGTGCATTAGATGGCAGTTGAAGGCTCGTGGGATACATAAATACATGGATCAATGGGGGCTGCATTAACCCCAAACGTCAATCTAACAAGCGCCCTGCTTTAAAAAAAGCAAAAAAAAAAAAAGCCATCACCATAATGAAACTATTATGTGTTGCAGTTTTCTCTAATGTTGCTAATGGCAAACGGACCGCAAAGGGCAGAACTGCATTAGAATCCCTTCAAACCTGCTGCTAATTGGTCCATGCTTGCAGTTGCATATTAGTCAATTTAACACCCACTGTTTCAATCCACTGGTGGTCTGCTTCTGTAGTAATAATGTCCCGGGTAATTTATGGATGTCATGACGGAGAAGACTGGATTCATTAAATCTTATGAAATATTGAAATATAATGAAATTGCAATCAAGTTTATACTGCTTTTAAAAATAGACAATGTCACAATCTAGATGTTCAAAGCTCTAAAATTTAACTACTAATGACTGGTGATAATGGCAGTGAAGGACACTTGATATGGAAAACTAGCATGAGTCTAACTGTGAAGGCCATCTCATGCAAATTATGTCGGAATTGCAACAACAACAACTAAAAAAAAGTATATGTATGTTGCACAAACTGCTCAGCCATAACATTACAACACAAATCATTATGCCCAGTAGGTTCCTTTGTGCCACCAGAGTGGGTTTGGCCCCTCAAGGCCTGGATCTGTAGAGCCTCTGGGTTGTGCTGCTTTGTCTAGCACATGATGTTAGTAGAAGAACCTTTGTGGTGAAGCCTCCATGGATTTGATTTGATTTTTTCTGGTGCATCCCATGGGCGCACAATCATGTGGGATCTGTTTTTATTTATTCATTTTTTTTATCTGGTGCTACATCACCAATCCACTATTATTATTATTATTATTATTATTATTATTATTATTATTATTATTATTATTATTATTATTGTAAAGTTTTTCATAATTATGATTGAGGGTTTTTTATACCTACTATATTAGCCTGTTTCATTTATTGCTTGAATTGCATGGGTTTGGTCCAAACCTTAATAATTCAAAAAGCATGCTTGCCTTTAAATAAACCAACATGGGCCTGAGTTTTTTTCCTTGGAAGGTTCAGGAATAAAATAAAATCTCTAGGGCTTAGATAATAGCCCTAATATCATTGTACCTGATTCAATAATGAGCCTAACATTGAAATAGTTGGATTATACTGTATTTGTAAAATAAATATGTCATAAAGAGATCCATGAAATTACATTTACATTTTAAGGGGCTAACTACTGTAGCTGTGATAGGTTTGCGACCCCTTGTGCTACTGTATATGGCTGTGTGATGGAGATTTTGAGTCTATCAGTGTAAAGCAGTGCCAGTTTACATGAGTCTGCCTTGTTAGATGTTTGGCAGTTAGCCAGTGTAATTAGACCATGTTGCTTCAGTGTGTTTAGCTCTGTGTTTGAACACATGTATGAACATATCATTTACATGCCACGGTCAATGCTGCTGATCCAAGTGGATTGGTCTCCTTGACAGTTCAATGTATAATGCTTGATGGGTATATGAAATAAAAATCTTGTTCTCACTTCTGCTCAAAAACTGCAAGAAAAGATTCTGGTATTTCTAGATCATTAATTTGTATTTTCTTTAAAATTGTATTATATTGAATGCCTTCTCTATCACCTCTCACCATTTCTAGCCATTTTTCCTCTTTTATTAATCCAGTAATTGGCTCAACCCATGTGAAAGTCATGCTCTTTTCCTGGGTGATTAAATGATGAGAAAAAGAAGACGTGCTGAGGATGACCTCTTGGTTTACGTGTGTGGTTGGTGCCAGTTCCCTGCTGGGGCATTGATGCCATCTTAAAAAAAAGAGCATAGGATATACACATGGTGAAGGTGTGTGGGAGAAAAGTCAAGAACTTCTCAGAGATCTAGGCTAACACTGGGCCTGCAGGAGTCCTGCATTTTCTTTCTTTTTTTCAAGCCCATTTTCTTTGCACTGTCCTGTCTGTTTGATTCTCTCTGGCCCTCGCTTGTAGGATCAGAGGCAGCGTTTCACTTCTGTCTCAGTGGGGGACTGAGATAGTCCGAAAGCTTAGGCACAGTGAGATATTAAGACTACTAACTGCATTGTGTGTGTGTGTGTGTGCGTGTGTGTGTGTGCGTGTGTGTGTGTGTGTGCGTGTGTGTGTGCGTGTGTGTGTGCGTGTGTGTGTGTGTGTGTGTGTGTGTGTGTGTGTGTGCGCGCGCATGCATGTGAGAGAATTCTACATCTTTGTGCATGTGTGACATCCAAACCAGCACGGTGCTAATCTGCTCTTATTGAAAGCATCTTTTTACGAAGTCCTTCTCTCCCAAGCCAGTAGATGTTTACTCTCTTAGGCTAAAAAACACCCCCATTGTGTCACGATTGTGTCCATTTGTGTTTTGCTGTGCATGCACTGCGTCCTGTGTCCTTTGTTTGCCCCCTAATGGCTGGATGCAATACTGCAGCAGGATTATTCTTAGTCATCCCATTCATATTCACGTACACATACTGTACATAATTGACTTCCAAGATTGCCATGTCACTTAAAATACAAAACAAATTAAGGCAAATAGCATAAGTATAACAAAAGGTGGGCATAACTGCTAGAGTAGCATTACAAGTGCATAACAATAAAAAATAAATACACAGGACTGACTTTGACTATGAGTCACTCACGCATAGAGGTTACCATGTGTGCACCATATGTACTGTATATACATTGTGTGTATTTTAGGCTGTATTCATGGACCAACTGATTACAGTACATCTGGTCTCATTCCTTATGTCCTGGATTAGGATCCTGTCCTAGATTCAGAACTCATGATTTAGTTTTATGACCAGCTACAAAAAAAGAGGAGGAGATTGAAAGAAAAATCATGCCACACTATTACATTTGAATCTACAACCATATATAGTGAGGTCCAAATGAATAGTTTGCCCATTTAATTTAATGCAATAATTGTGATTTATGCACAGTATATACTAGATCACTTTTTTTTTGCTTAAACGACAGCGTCTGCTTAGGCTGGCGTGGATTTCATAAGTTTGTGCGTAACCTTATAATCTATTTTTAGATCAAATCCACTGGAATGTCATCCGAACATAAGAAAAAAATCTGGCCTGTTGTACAAAGCAGTTACTGTCACCATCACAAATCTGGTTAGTTTTAATTAGGGACCTGGAAATAGTGTTGAATCTTGGTTTTTATTTTTTATTTTTTTCCTTTTAATGTTTTTTTTTAAACCTAACATATTTTGTCTATTTTCATTTGTCATTTGTCTTTAAAATTTTATTTATACAATGAAAAAGTAAAATCTAACTAAGTATACATATACAGTACCTTTACATAATAAGGATTCAAATAGTTTAGAACGTTTCCATAAGGACACAACTGACATAGTTCACGGTCTCTGCTTGCATGTACACATTTTCAGTTTCTAGAAAAAAAACATTTAGAAAAAAAACAGAGGAAGCATTTCTCTTTCCCCAAAGCATGGCTGACCTCTGAGCAAGAGGAGCATCCTTCCATTTAGTTATGAGTTGAACCATGAAAATGGACACATGTGCAACATTTCAGCATATAAACTATTCATGCCGAGTTTGTTGCAATGCTCCTATTTCTATCCTTGTATGCTCCACTATAGGAAATGGGGAGAAAAAATGGAAAGAGGAAAGAAAAATGCACAAACATGCCAGGAGTAAACAGACAAGAACAGACTTTTTTGGAATAAAAGTGTTCACCAAAAATTCCTTAACATTAATATAACTTTTATTTGTTTTCTTCCTTCCTAATATACTGTATCTATCTTTTAGTATACCTAGACATGACTATTCTAAAGATATTTCTGATTTTAAAGAGTCTTGATAGTTAGTGGACTGAATCTTAAAATACTTTTTTCCACCTATTACAGAATTTAAGTTCAGTTTAAAGGTAAAACATTAAATTATGACACGGTCAACCTGGTTATTCTGAAAGATTGATCTAGTACTGTTTGAAAGTCTGTTAAGAACACTTTTCATTGTATGCCTAAATAAGTTGTTGCTCTTAAAGCTGCTAAAAGAAAGTTAACATAGTATTAGTAAAGTATTAATAGCTAAAACTTGCTTATTTAAAAATTTCACAGTTTTTGGTAAAAGAAATAAAAATCCCTAACCAATGCATGTTTTTTTTTTTTACATACTTTTGTATGGAGGAAGTAAGAAGACAAGTTTCTCTATAAATTTATTCATTTTTGGTTTGTAAAAGCATGGGCTTGAGGTGAAGGCTATGTTTTTTTTTTTCTCTCCCCGAAATGGAAATGGATTAGTCATTTTCATGTCACTGTGCCCCTTTTAAAAGCTTGGAGCAGCACTTTATTTGCAATGGAGTAAATAACAGGGGAAAATAAAACTGAACTAAAAATACGATTAGGCAGATGAATAAGGAACATTTACAGAAGTATGTAACTGTTGCCATTTTTGTGTTTTTAGCAATGATATTTTATTGAAAGGCACTCTGTTGAGTGAATAATAGATGGATTGTGAACATTCGGCCAGAAGGTTTTCTTTTATTTATGTTTGTGTGCATTTATTTGTTTTTACTGTAACAGCCTTCCAGAATCCATAAACACTCTAAAACTCTTTAAAAAATATATAAAAAAAATAAATAAAAATAATAATAATAATAATAATAATAATAATAAAAGTTATTATTATTAGTAGTAGTAGGATAAGTAGTAGTAGTTTTAAAAAAGAGACTACTTTTATAAATGTGTTATTAAATGTTAAAGGTTAGGTATTAAACATTGTATTTGCATATTAGTATATTTTAAAATAAAAAAAAAATGTATTTAAGCCATAAAAGCTCTTATATGGAAACTTTTAACATATAAAAAACCTTAAAACAATACACAAAGGAACTGTTAAAAATGGCATGCATTATATAAACCCTTACAGGCACTAGTGGGGAAATATATTAGTTTCTCAGAATATCTGTTCCCAAATGTCATCTTCACTAGATCGCTTAAATGTTTACATTTAAACGGGCCCCCTTTACAAACTTGGAGGCTTCCGGTTTTACTAGGTGTTGTGTTAAACTTTTCCTTCCTTCCTTTCTAAGAGTTTGTGTTAATCTAAACCAGCATGATTGACACAGAGTGCATTATTGTTATTATTTATTTATTTATTTTTAGTTAAATTTTTAAAACTGAATGTCTGTGCTATTAAATACTACAACATGGCACTGAGAATTCAGCTAAGGGTCATTGTGTCAGGTTTAATTCTGGGTGAGACAGGAGGGAGGGGCAATATAATTTCTCTTCCTCCCATAGGCCGCACCAGCTGCTGGCCTGTGATAATGTAGGCTAAAGGAAAACAGATCTAAAAATCCTTGGCAGATGATATGTGACATATACACACACACGCATACAAATGGACATGACTGCCACTAGATTCCAGCCAAAAATAAATATAACACTCCTGCAATTGAGGATAAAACTACTCCCCTCATCACTATAGATTTTACTCTACTCTATTAGTAATAATTAACTCCCATGCCCATTCCTTTGATTTAAAAAAAAAAAAAAGAAAACTTTGGGTCAGTCAGTGAAATTTAATAAAGACACCAGGACATATATGGAAGGGGCATATGGCAGCAGGAGGCAAATACTGTATAACGCGAGAGAAAGAGGAATTGGAGGTGAGAGGCCTTTTAAGGATAAAACCACAGTGGGTGGCCACAGCTTTTAGTAACGCAAAGCAGCAATGTGACAGGACAGCCTGAAGTGGAAAAAGAGGTGGGCATTGCATCAATCAGCATCAGCTTCACCCTCATCCTCATGCCCTCTCCATGAACCCTAATAAGATTGTCGCTCACTCGATGAGAGATTGGTTTGCAGGATTTCAAACCAATTGCTTTTGCTTTTTATTGCTTTATATTTATTTATTTATTTATCTGTTTTTTTTTTTTTTGTTTGTTTTTTTACTAATGTCAAATGGCCTTTGAGAGTGAACATACAGTAAGGACAGATTATTCTTGGATCAACATGCTCGATGAGACATCGCATGTCTTAACCCTGCTTTACCGTGAGGGACGTAATGACATTTAAACATTTCAAGTGCATTTAGATTTCCTTAATACAAAAAGCAAACTTTGACAGTTTTCAACTTTTTCTTTACAGCGATCTAGGTGATATTTTTGAATTGAGAGTAATGATGATTGTATAAAGTATCATGATGATTGTATACAGTACAGTATGATGATTGTGTACAGTTTGTATTTTCAAAGAATAATCAGTTGTAAATGTATATACAGTTCATGGAAAAAAAACAGTTTTAATGTGGTTTATTTAATTATTCCAAACAATTTTGATGATATGTTAATAATTAAATGATGTTGAAATTAAGTTTCAGACCCCAAATTCTTGATAACCACATAACTGTACATCAATTACATGTGCTGGTTTACTACAGTATATGTTACCTAAAGCTCATGGCTCATTAATTTGCAGAAAAATCTCGTAATAAATTATTAATGTATGTAAATAAAAGCAGCACTGTTTGAGATATATATATATATATATATATATATATATATATATATATATATATATATTTATTTATTTTTTTAACATTGTAAATGTTAAGGTAATTAAAGACATTTTGATGTTTTAACACGACACGTAAAATACATTACATGGTTCATGGTGGTGTGTGTATGAGAGATAGAGAGAGAGAGAGATGAAAGTGTCACATGAGTGTTTCGCAAACTACGAGCTTAAACTGATCGCTTCATACATCATCCTTATAATAATATAAATATTAGTAGTAATAAATAATTATTATTGTTGTTGTTGATGCCTACAAAAAATAACTATGTTGACACTGATGATAAAACTGAAGCAGTCTATTAGCTCTGTGTTTATTTTCACTGAGCCTTGTCCTAAACTGCAGAACCACTTCTTCCAAATAGCTTCCCATTTGAAATTTCAGCAGCTTCTTAAATGTCTGCCTTTTCCACCAATTTTGCTTTCATTCTACAAGACACAATAAACGAATGCCACTGGACCTCAGAGCGCTTTATTGTCCCAGTCATATAATATACCACATTAGTCCAGCTAATACATACCATCAGTCATCAGCGTGCACTTCAGCATGTAGGATCATAATTCCGGGACTGTTTGCCTGGACTACAAGTGGTTTATTGTCCTAGTGATATTATACCTTTTAATCAGGAAGAGTTTACACATGTTTAATGACCTCCGACCACATCCACAATATGAAAAATAATCTGGCAAGCCACATATGAGCAGTATGAATAATCTAAACTGGTGCTGTGAATCAGCGTGTGACTCATCATAAGTGTCCCTTAACCGACAACAGAAATCAGCTTCTGGTAATTTTTTTAAATTAAGCTTTCATGCATTATTTTTGGAATGAGAACAACAACAATAATAATAATAATAATAATAATAATAATAATAATATATATATATATTTTTATTATTATTATTACAACAACAATCAATCATAATTGATTATTTTTATTACTGAATATTTTTATTTAGATCAGAAAGAGTCACTATGTACGAGTTCCACATTCTTTTCTTCCTCTCATTTACAAGGACTGTAACAAATAACATTTAGAACAAAAACACAGTATTATGCAGTTTTGCAAATACGTAATCTATTTAAAAAAAGCTTTCACTTTTTATAACTCTATTTGAAATTCCATTATTATTATGATGATGATGATTATTTTAATGGTTATTATTATTATTATTATTATTATTATTATTATTAATAATAATAATAATAATAATAATAATAATAATAATGTTTTTTTGGGTGTTGAGGGGTCACCACAGCGGACCATGCGATCTGCAGACAACTTTTGGCAAATGTTTTATGACATATGCCGTTTCTAACTCAACCCATTTTCCTGAGCTTGGGCCTGGCAGTTCATCCAGTGGCTGGGGTTTGGGCATTGGGTGAGAATTGAACCTGGGCCTTTCTGCATGGTAGGCATAATTATTATTATTAGTACTAGTAGCAGTACTGTAGTTGCTGATCATTATTATTAGTTTTATCATTATCATTATTACTATTATTATTGTTATTAGTAATAGTATTGGTAGTGGTATACTGTACAATATTTAATGTATTTTTTCCTTTCATTATTTTACTTTGTTTAAATCATTATTCTAATTGTATATGTAAAGTTAGCACACAATTTAATTCAGACAGCCATGCACACACACACACACACACACACACACACACACACACACACACACACACAATTGAAAGCCACAGACAGTGTAAAAGGGACTGAATTAAATTTAATTGTGAAGCCTGCAATGGATTGCCACCCCATCCAGGGTGTCTACCGCTAGAGCCCCAAGCCTTCGATGACCCTGTACGGGATAAGCGGTGTGGAGAGTAAGTGAGGGTGATTGAGAGATAAAAAAAAAAAAATAGCAGGCTTATTTCTTTATCTAACAATCAAAATATTGTATTTTGTTTATATTAGTTGTCAGAATATTGTCATTGTGTGCAGACTTGTCACTCTTATTAGATCATCTGTGCCAAACAAGAGCCACAGACCCTGTACAAAAAACAAACAGGTCTGGCCCTATGGGAACATCAACTGTGATACAATTGATTTACGCTGGTAACAATAAAAATAAATCGTGCACCACTTGATAAATTACTGACGTACACAAATCACCCAGCGAGAAATCCTGCCCCTATTGTCTTTGTCAGTGTTTGTGTTTATGATATGGAGATAATTTGGTTTTGATTAGGCTGCTGGGTCGTTCAATAAAGCGAGCTATGCATCAGTGACTAAACTAAATACATCTCAATCAGGATGGCTGTGTTATTTCAATAACAATCCTCCTGCCCGCATAGGCTTATGTGAGGCCAGCTGCCTTTCCTTTTCTTCACACACACACACATTTACACACATGCAAAGGCTGCATAACATATTGCTTTCATATTCCTTTTGCTAATATTGACCTTTTTAGTGCAGAAAAGCTGCAGTATGTATGCATAGTAAATCACAATTAGCTTTATGCTATTGACCACTGATACCAATGTCTGGTGTCCCTGATGTCTCTGTGTGTCTGATAACAAACCAAGATGTCGTGTTTATCTTATAAAGGTAATCACAATATCACAGGCCAGTATTCACCCATGGCACCGTGTTAAACATAAAAAATGTGTTTTAATAAATTGCAGAATGTAGTATAAAAAAAAAATCCAATTTACATCAACACACGGAAACAAGAAAATGACATCACCCCATAATATAGGGATCTGGACTGACTCTAACAGCGCTCTCAGATAGCCATGGGGTAAAAACAATGAAGAAGAAGGTTTTTGACAAGACAATGGTGTGTGGGTGTGTGTGTGTGTACAGTATACCAAACAAACAAGAGTGTGTATGCAGGGTCAGTGCTCGGTCAGACTGTGTGTGCATCAAAGGGTTTGTGCAGTGTGTTATGGGCCCTCCTGTCATAAGAGGCAAAGACATACAGTATCATGGGCTGAGTGTGCCGTCTACTGTACGAAATGTGTGTGTGTGTGTCACTTACCTGGGTAAAAGATGTGCACCATGGAAAAAATACAAGTCAGCAGAGGTGGTGTGATGCTTTGAGCAGTGTTTCACATGTACTGTAAAGGTTTAGCGGTCTTTAATCTTCTTCTTTTCCCCTCTCAGTGTAAAAGTGATTCTCATGGCCACATTTTTCTGATTCCCCTTAGGATGGAAATGTGTGTGTGTGTGTGTGTCACAGACCGGCAAAGACACAAGAGGTGCCTGTTATCACCTGTTGATTTAATTCTTTCTCTGCTGTCTCATGCCATGTGAGTGTGAAATTCTTTGTTTAAAAAGACGTTGTGTATAATAATAATAATAATAATAATAATAATAGTAATAATAATGGGAAACCTTACGTAGAACCCACATAAAAAAAGTTTTATTTCTAGCTAGCTGAATGGTTTGAAAAATGATAAAAACAAAATAAAAAGTCACTCATCACTCATTTATATGTTTTTTTATATGTTTTTCATTACTTTTGTAATGTTTTCAGCAGCATGGTAATTTTAATCTTATCTAAATCTAAAATGTTGTTAGTATTATTATTATTGAAAATGCTCATCCAAAAATGTGTTATATGCGTGACTTATAAAAGCCTTTACGCCTTTTAATTACTGAAATTTAAAATATTCGAGTGAAAGTTTTCCAGCAATCAGATCCTGTTCTTTGTTAAAAAATCAAGATCTGGATTTGTGACATCTTGTACTGGAGCAGCTCTTTCATCAATCGCAATCATGGAAAGGAGACATTTTAGAAAATATGAGTAACAGTGTAAGAGAAAAGTAAGCATTCAACCTTTTTTTTTATATATATATATATCTCATGTCTTAAGGAACAGGCCATGTTTGCGTTTATATGCAAGCAGTTTCTGTGCCAGTGCTTGGCATGAAATCTTTCTATTTATCTTTTTAACAAAGTACCTGATTTAAACTCTAATTAGTTACTCCAGTTATGAACTCTTAGCTTGTCTACTAACCTTCTTTAATATTTATCCAAGTGTAGCAGAACATACAGACAATGACTGATAATTATAATGTGCATATACAGTCATTTATAAAAGTAATCATTTATTTATTAATTTAATTTATTTATTTATGTCATACTTTTTATGGAGATTTCTTAAAAGAAATATAGAAATGAGATATTCTTGTCATTGCAAGCAACTCATATTTAACACAAAAATGAACTGTAACACAAATGCATAATTAATGTACTGTAACTATAACTTGTCAAAAACCACCCATATTTAAATGACATTATTAACCTTTGCCAGATACTGTATTTCTAAAGAAAATATATGCTTTTCTGTAGAATAAAAAGAAATCATTTAATGTTTAACCCTAATTAAATACAAACAATGTGGCATACGTGAAAAGATTAACTAACATCAACATTCTCTCAAAATGTTGATATTTAAAATCTTTATAAACTTACACTGTGCTGCAAAAAAACCCCACCAATTTATTTGTAATAAATTAATTGAATCTATGTTAGTTTAAAATATGAAACATGCAGCATTATGAGTGTGTATCACCAACGCATAATGCTGCATGTGTATCAAGTGTGATAATCCAACAAGCAATACATTATTTTCCATTTAATTATTTGGCCTTATTTTTATTTTTTTTTCTTGCATGCACACAATAATATTTTCATGAAAAAATGGTTAAAATAGAGACAACGTAATTTTGGAAATATATATAAAAAAACAAGATTTAAAAGAATTTAATTTTTTATTTATATAATCCAGCAGTGAGCTGTTTTGCTACAGTTATAAAAATTAACATAAAATAATCTTGTTCTAAATTTTATTTCTCTTTTGTAATTTTTTATTTATTTTGGCATTTTATTTTTGTATTTAACATCTTTGTCAAAACATATGAAACTAATCTAAATAATTTATTTTTGAAATCCTGCAACTTATTATTATTATTATTATTATTATTATTATTATTATTATTATTAATAGTAGTCATAATAATAATAATAATAATAATAATAATAATAATAATAATAATATGCTAAATAATCTTTAAGTTTTTTTCATATTTTTAAATGGAAAAAAGCAACTTAAATATCTAAACCTTATTTACTTAAAATGACATAATTGTTCATTTTTTTTTCGGATTTTTTGTGTGCTCGTATTCTAAGTTTTAAGAAATAAAAATTGAAATTAATTAAAAACTATGTAAAAGATCGTTTTAATTTAAAAAAAACTATAGAAGTATGCATTATTGTGAAGCTGAATATAATGCTAAAATTATCATAAATAATCAATAATCAGTCATATTTAAAGCGTTTACATGATGTACATAATCATTTTAACATGTTTATTGATCAGTCATTGAGCCCAATAACAATATAAATAAATTTAATCATAACATTGTTATAGAATAGAATTAATAACATTTTTCATTATTATAATAACTGAACACAGACCAGCTCTGTTGTCCTGGCAAAGACACAGTTGGTGAGGGGACAGCACACACTGATGTGTGAGCGCTCAACTGCACTATTTCCACCTGAGGCGCACACTATCCTGTGTTTCACCCCATTACATAAAGCATCTCACATCAACGTGCCCAAACACTGAAAGAGAAAAAAAAGAGAGAGAGAGAGAGAGATATTGAGGGCAGCTTTGGAGTCATAATAAAGGTCCAATGTTGTACGTTGATCTCATACAACCAGGCACATGCTGACCTACATACTATACAGATTGAACTTACAAAGAAACTCTCATTCTGGTGTGTGTGTGTGTGTGTGTGTGTGTGTGTGTGTGTGTGTGTGTGTGTGTGTGTGTGTGTTTGTCTGAGTTTAATGCTCAAGTGTATATGATACTGAAACAGGCCTGAACAGTAGCGTTAGTATGCAGGCTCTGCGGTTTAAACCTACTGTCCCGCAATCACGAAGGTATGGCAGTAATTTCTGGTGGCCAGGATAATAATTTCTGCCCTGACTCATGGGGATAAACCCAGCAATTTACTAACATCACTTTCCAATTACCTTTCCTTATAAAAAGAATGCATGATCATTTCTTTTGACCCCCCTGATTGAGCGGTTGAGTTATCTATCCTTTGACCCATACTTTTATTACTTTGTGTGTGTGTGTGTGTGTGTGTGTGTGTGTGTGTGTGTGTGTGTGTGTGTGTGTGTGTGTGTGTGTGTGTGTGTATTGTGTGTGAATCTCTTGTTGAAAAAGAAAACCACAATTGAGCACAGTGATTTAGAGTAAATAAAATTCCTTTGATGGGTCAGGAATGATGTGAAAGTTGATTTCTGAGCATATATCCTAATTAGAGTTTATAACTTCCACATTGTCTGGGAGCACCATGTTCTTTACTGAACCTGGGCATACAGTAATGGTACAATTTTAATACAGTAAAAAAGTAAAATTACTTGAATAAAAGTATTTGAGAATGCTTTTTAAGATTTTTTTTTCCATCAATATTTTGTTGTTAACCTAAATTGATCATTTTAATATTTCGAGGTGCATGTTATTTTTATAAAATTTTGCTCATGTGCTTGGATATTCATTTAAAAACAAAACTACTGAAGCAAAAGGACTTGATGAAAGTCTGAATGAAAAAATGGTTCATTATAGGGATTTCATGGGTGTAGTGTACTGAACATGGTGGAGTGATGGCCTGATTTATAGGATCTTGTCCCGGTAAAGTTGAGATGAATGTCCGGCTTACAGCAGGGAAAACAGGTCAACCACTCGTAATGCGCCTGAACTCTTGAACTGAACTGAAGCAGGTCCATTGTTCAAACACTTGGCTCCTGAACCCCACTAGAAGATGCGTTTATCAAAAGTACTCTGATTTATCCTTAGGTTTTCCTTTTCTTTGTACTAAGGGTGCCGAGCTTTACTTTTAATATAGAGTTTATATAGCAGTATATCTTTGTAAACTTAAAATCCTATAGTAGCACTGTAAATATCTATTATATCTATATAAACGAAAAATATCACATACATGTGTGGATTTTCATGAGAAAGATCCATCAAAATTATTAAACATGGCATATAAGTTAATATTCCACTATGTCCCAAAGTGCACATTCTGAACAAAGATATTGTTATCCATCATATAAGAGCATCACTGTACCACAATCCAATCAGAACATGCCGCATTCAGTTGCATCTTCATTTATCATCCAATCACAATTCATTCTCTGACCGGTGCTGGGATTGGGTCATTTTTTTCATGTTTATGTGCGTCACTTGTGCTGCCCGTTGAATGACCCCACAAAGCATGCCCCCATTCAACACGAATAAACAAGTTATGCCTGGATTACCAATGAATAAATGGTGGCCCCATACCTTTTTTTCTTGTGTATTTTTCAGAGTTTATCCATCAGCACAAAGAAAATGCTGATTTTTGAGATATTTCCTGCCATCTTGAAATGAAACCCCCTTGCTGTTGGTGCAAAGTAGTTATTTTATTCAAACCACAGATGTCTTGATTCCTTGGTGACCTGAATTTGTGTAACATCTGCTTAAATCTTTTGTTCCATGTTAAAAATAAATAAATAAATCCTTCTGCACAACCTGCAGCACATCTTAACATCTAACACTATCTGTCACTAAATTTGCCTTCTTTAAAGATCGCTATTTGAGTCCTTTTCTCCTAAAAGTATGAATGAATATGAGTCATAAACGTGTGTGTGTGTGTAGGTGTGGGGTGGTGTGGGGGGGACTCAGGCTCATAATATCGGATTGCACAGCCGGCCCGGCCAAATGTGAATTTTATACTCCAGTGAGCACAGCCTCTAGCTTTCATTAGCTCACATTCTCCTCAGCAATGCAAACGTCATGTCGATGTGTGTCTGCCCGTACACCCTCCCTGCCACAAACACACACACACACACACACTTTGAACGGCCTGGAGAGGTCTGATGGTCAGCAGTAACTCTGGATCACCCTACGGTTTACCCGTGCTACTGCATCCTGTGTGGCTAGATTGAATTTGCTGCTAATGATTATCCAAAATTCTCTGAAGATGGAGAAAATGTGGTAATTTACTGCCTGTCTCTGCCAGCCATGTCACATTTAAACCTTTCATTTCTCACACTAGTTACTTTAACCTAATTTACAGCCTCAGAAAGTGTGTAGGCATTTCGCCAGTAAATAGCTCGAGCTCGAGTTACTAGCCCATGGTTGTTTACACTGGCATACAGTCGTGTTAAACGCAAGAATTTTTAAAGCAGCTCATGATCACCGTTTCAGAGGTTTGGGTTATGATCAAACATTTCTAAGCCTGATTAAGAAGGGAAAAACTCCAGTCTTGACTAATCAACTCATTAAAAGCCCAGGGCCATAACTTTAAAGACATTACAAAGAGTGCTTTGTGAAGACTGAAAAGAGCTTACACTGGATTACTTGTGTACAGGGGTAAGCTTCTTCTTCTTTACATTCTTACTCGTGCTTTTAAACCATGCCGAGGTCTTACCCGACTACTGAATCCCAACAATGAGAACAAATTGAAAAGAGACATGGATATGTATGTAAACCATACACCTAATTTAAAAGAAAAAGAAAGTAAATCGGACGGCAGGTTACGGGAATTGTTTCTGTCAGAGTCTCCCAAGAGAGAAGAAACTAAATGCTGGATCTGTCTCATACTATTAGAGCAGGCAGTACTTCTCAACCTAGCCTCCTTCCCTCTCTCTCACCATCTTTAAAATAAAAGACCTTTTTTTCAACCACTATCCTCTTCACTTTCCACTAATCATATTTGTAGTTTCTTACAGCTACTGAAGGACAATGGTCTGATTTGCATTTTGCTAATAAAGCAGGTCTGTCTTGAGTCCAAGGAGTAAACACTGGAATAAAATATGATGGTCTTCCTTAGTACTCCATGCTAATGCCTACAGTACGATATCTACAGTATTTCCATCGTTCCTACTTCCATGCTGTCTGATGCCCCACTTCTCTGGTCACACAGGCAGACCATCTACTTCAATTTAACCTCTGGCTGTGCTCCGTTGAAAAGGCAGTACATGAGGAAATACGCACCAAAAAAAAAGGAATGTTCATCTTTCTCTCGTTCTCTTTTTAGTTTATTCAGAGTGCACCGCTGATGGCATATGAACAGTAACTAAAATGGACATGGCTTCAGGTGACTTTGATCTGTCATTACTGTCACTCTGCTTAAAGCAGAATACATGACACTAAAGTGATGCTCTGACATTCCTTACTGCCTGCATAATTCCTTTCTCACTGCTTTGGTGCTAAAAGCCTTTGACTAAAATGCCGCTATAGAAAACAGACCTAATGATGACCCCATGGACTGAGAGACAGTCAGAGCAGAAGACAGAGAGCGAGAGGAAGTATGGGTGTTCGCAATTTAAAACTGCAAATCGGGTTTGTTTTGACATCGCATTGTGAAATCACTCAATGTTTCTCCTTGTGAAATACCCACTATTTATTTCATCAGTTTATCTCTAAATGATGTAACCAGTCATGTCAGGCCAAAGATTTAGTGCGGATTGGGGCACTGCAGGACAGCATTTTGTTAGTTTAACCTCCTGGAATAGCAAATATATGAACACATTTCACAAATGACAAGGAAAATATAGGGTGTTCGGTTTCATGGTGCCTGACGTCTGGCATACTTCTTGCATATCAAAATATTTATTTATGTTTTAACTCAACAATATAGTTCTTATTGTGCATGAAACAGCTGATTTCACTAATTAGTTTTAAACTATGAAGAGTTGTGCTAATGAACTGAAAAGCTAATGAAAAAAACAACTGTGGCAGTAATATTTAGCTTCTCAAGCCAAAACTTGGGTCATCTCCAATCCTAAAACTAATAGACAATGGTTGGATGATGGTGAAAGCAGCAGTCAGGAATTCAAGAAACTGCCTTTTGTAGATGATGTTCAAGAAGAAATCAAGCAGCAGGGTTTAAGGGAGTGACGCCAGAGTACTGCAGACATCTTTTGACTCTATGCCCAGCCAGGTTTTTGAAGATTAATAGACTTTCTACTAAATAACAATTAATATATAGCAATTTCACTGCATAAAATCACACAGTATTCCTATTATCCTTATAAGTAGTTTAAACAATTGTCTCAATATTTCTGGGCCGCCACTGCAGAACAAAAACAAATTTAATCAGTGTGGTCAGAAGGTGTTTATTATTATTATTATTATTATTATTATTATTATTATTATTACTATTATTATTATTTACAGCAGTTCATCATTAGTTGTGGCTGCAAGATACAGTAGCACAGGTTTGTTTTAGTGTTTGGTCTAATATGTTCTTGTTACTATAGTAACAACTTACACAGGGACATGCCTGGCTGGCATGCCACATAATCTAAGGCAAATAAAAATTATGTATGTAAGAAATAATCCTGATATGAGGAGAAGGTTGTTTACACTAACTTATTAAATTTCTCAAGTTATTTTATTTTTGCTGTTATTTAAAAATCATTCCTTTCATAATTATAACTTTCCATGTCATATTCATACTATATTTGTGTATATTGTATAAAAAAAAGGCCATTAAATCAAGAAGATAAAATGCTCTACATTTTTGGAGTAAAGAAACTACAAAACAGATTATACGGTACACAATCTGCAAAGAACAAAGAGGGAAAAATTCTAAATGTTTATTAATTCAGTGAATATTGAGTGATTAATAAAAAAAATACTTTGTATCTATTTTGAAAATAATAATTATATTTTAATTTAACCTCATAATATTTTACACAGGATAAATATTTATGTTTATGCAGGTTTTCTCTTTATTTTTACATCCATTTATTTTCCTACCACATTTCTCAAAAATGCTTCAGTACACCATATTTCGCTACATCACCGATCAAATCGTGTATCTCTGTATCTGTGATTATGAATCTCAGCAGGTGGACTTCTCAGGGTCCCAGGGGGTCCTCGCACCACTTCCTCCTGTTGCCATCCACTTTAACACACTTCCTTTCCCCCTCCTTTCTCAGGCACTTGTCCTTCAGTGTTACTTGCATCTGGAATACATGTGGGGTAGTGAACCATTCCAATTAAACAGGTTTTGTTATGGCATTGGCTAAGGCTACAAAAAAGGTGGACAGAGGGAGGATGTCAACAGCATCCCGCTGCTTGACATTTCACTCGGCATAATTTAGAGGCACTTTGTAAATAATTAAACCCCCTTCTGGCTTTTAAGAGCCACTACTGGTTGCTGTCATTCAGATGTCCCTGCAGTGGTTTTAATTTGTATTTTTACTTGAGTGTATTTATGGGCCTTTGTGTGTGTTGTAAGAGAGAGAGAGAGAGAGAGAGTCTGCATGAGTTCTGCATGCATATTGGTCAGTTTAAAATAACTATTTTTGCTTAAAGGTAAAAATGTTGCACTGTGAGTTTTTAAATGTTTCTTTCCAAGCTTTCATAAAACGAATAATAAAAATAGGGTAATAAAATGGGGTCAGAACTACATTTTCATTACTTTATTTTATTACATCATTTTTTCATCAGTTTCTATAATTTATCCTCAACCCAAAAATGTCACCAAACCTGGGTAAGGTTTATAAAACATTAACACGATTCACTACCACATGCTCAAACAGTGAATCCATTTATATTAAAGTAAAATATAATTCTGTACATTTTCCCTTTGATCAAGACATAAGACCAGGAATAATTTAAAGTAACATCTGCCACATCTTATCTTGCCATATTGACTCATCATTTGTTTGAGCACATCTGGGTGTGTGTTTGTACAGTAAACTAAGTGTATTGCCATTGGTATAATGAGTGTTGGAGTGGTCCTCAATAAAATCTTTACAGTACACTTTGTAGATACAGCACAGTAAAACTTCCCATTCCAAGCCTTTTAGCTGAGCACTTGAAATTGGGTTTGGCTTAGGGCCTGTCTGTTTATATCAGTTCATGGGGCACACCCGAGATCAGTTACACTCACCTTATATAACTTCATCTCCACCTTGATAAATAGTAATAAAGAAAGTGATTGCACAGCAGAAAATGTTTTTGTTACTCTGATAAATCAACAAGGTCTCAGTTCTGGTCAAACAATTATGTACTGCAACTCAGTTTGAATGAAAATGTTAACCTGTGAAAAAGGTTGAGGTTTTTTACACTGTAATGAATATGAAATAGAAAAATATTGCATTTCAATAAACCAATAGAAACTTGCTACCAGAAGTTGTATTTGAAGAAAATTAAGTGTTGTATCTATTGATTTTATTCCCACATAAAAATCTTATTCATATTTACTTTGAAGAAAAAAACCTTGGAAATTATATTTACAATACTTGTGATGCTTAGACCTTTTGTATACTGTGCATAATTTATAATAAATTAAAAGGTTATATTATAAAATGATACATGTACAGATGTATACAGATGTATAAACACAGCAATCTTCATTCAATTATACATTAATTTGTACATTTTATGTTTAAATGATAACAGAAGTTTATTGGTATATGCAGTGTCAGACAAAAGTTTAAACAAACTACTGTAGTCAAAAGTTTGGACACAAGTTTGAATTTATTTTCTAAATACATCTGAAACAATACTGGAATTTCTTTTTTTCCAAATCTATAAAATAACACAAAACGGGTAATTAAGTAACAGCCAACAATCAACAACAGTCAGTTATTGTTTTAAGGCATGAAAGTCATCTGCTACCGAGGAGATGTTCATTTAGAGTTACCAGCTTTAGAAATCACCAATTTACAACCAGCATCTCAGATTAGAGCCGTTATGAAAGCTTTACAGAGCATAAGTAGCAGATACATTCAATATCAATTGTTCACAGGAGATGATTGCATATTTTGGACACTTAAGCATTGTTTTACAATGTAGAAAGAAAGAAAATCAGGAAAGACAATGGAATAAGAAGGTTTTGTTATTAGTACTATGTGCGATTTGCTAAAGGCTCCCTATGACATTGGATCATTTTTAAACATAATAATAATAATAAAAAAATCCCTCCCTATATATTTACCCTCCTTTGTGTTCTGCAATATTTAATAAGCAGACCTACAGTATACTTCTGCTTATTTATGCAAAGTATATACTCACCTAATCATATAGCAGCAGCATAATACAGTATGCATAATAATATACAGATACAGGGCAAGGGCTTCAGTTACTGTTCACTTCAAACATTAGAGCTGGGGGGGAATGTAATCTCAGTGACTTTGTTGGTGCCATACAGACAAAAATAATCATATCAGAAACTGCTGATTTCTTGGGATTTTTATGTGCAACATCTGTGCAGTGGGAACTGACAGAAAGGCTACACGTTCTCAAATAACCAAGTTTTGTTTTTTACTGATGACAATTAAAATTATATGTATGTTGTCAAATTCTATAAGTACTGTAGTTTTATTACAGGCATCCATCTATCGCCTTCTAAGTACAGTATACTCACTGGATGCTTGGTGTGGACACAGTTATGGCTGTCCCCATGTGTGCAACAGTGGCTCTTGAGAGAGTTGAATTGTAGGTCATTGTGTTGTCACATTGAATTTGTCAAACGGCTTTCTGCCTGAGCGGTGCAGCACCAAGGGTTATCCAGAAACAGGAGAGAAAGGGCAGGTAGATGGTGCACAAGGCTTTGTAGATAGAGGAATATGAGACGCAGAAAAAGAAAGAATATGCATTGGGTGGGGGTGATGACAAAAGCATTTGCTAAAGTTTTATGGCGTGTTGAGCCTTCTGGAAGCTGACCCCTTAGAACTCTGGGTGTTGGAGTGGAAGAGACAGCTTCGTATTATGACTCAGAATAGGCGCCACATCGAGTCTTCTATTTGTGCTGAAACATCATATAGCAACAAACACTTTTTAAGAGCCATGGCGACCATGCATGTTAAAATTGTTAGTGTCATGAATGTGTGCGCATGTATAAATATTGATGATGATGGGTGGCACGGCATTCTACAGACGACAGATGGGGAAAGGAGTTTGTCATGAAGGGCATTGTGAGGCTTAAACATGATGAAACGAAGCAGAAGTGACAGGTCCCGCAGTACTTGTTTAGTTTATGTGTGCCTCTCTTCTTCTGGAATGTTTGTTTCATCAGCTGATATTTTTTTATTACTTGTTTGCATCTCATGAGTTGCCCTGGCACAGGTTACTTAACAGATAAATCACCAACTCGGAACAAAGTCAGATATGATTCAGCTGGAGGCGGTAGAGCAGACCTGTTCACCATAGGAGACGGAGTTTAGGGGAAGAAAGAAAGAAAAAAAAAAACACTTCCTCAGAATGTTCTTGAAAAGTAGGACAAGACTCTTTTTTCTCTCATCACTTCTATGTAAGATAAACAGGAGACACGATTTTTTTGTACTGTGATTTTTAGTTGACTAAATGTCTTGCCTGGGGAAAATAAACACATTTGGATGCAGGTAAAGGTTTTGTAGATCTTATTTACAAAATTACAATGGTGTATAAGTATACTACAGGGACAGATCAGAGCAAGTAATTGCCACAGGCGACATAGCACTGTCCTTGACAAGCTTTGTTCCTGCAACTAACTTTTATCTCTACTCCAGAGTCAATAATTAGTTATCCTGACAGACATACAAGTGGTGTTTTCCCTCCTCAGGCAAATGTGCATCAATGGTGGCTTTATCTCAGTAATGCCATGCCGCCTGCTAGGCATGTCCTGGGCTTGCATGCAAGATTTCATTCCCCACTGCATTAAAGAAGCATGCTGCCTTTTCAGCACATAAGTGAACAACATCCTCTTCTACTTAAAGAAGTAGTTCATCCACCATATACTGTACATTTTTTCAGAGCCAAGACTGCTCTGTTGTCCATATTTTGTTTGTCATTTCATTCCCAGATTTTTGTGTTTTTTTTTTATGAGATGTAAAATCTGAAGCCAATCGATCACAGATCTTAAACACTTGTAATATTCAAGTATACATACAGTATTGATTATACAACATACCAAATCTGAAGAACATCTTCATTCGTGATTCTTCCCCCATATGTTGCCACAAAGTGTTACCCCAACTTTGACCCCACTGAACACCTTTGAAATGAACTGGAACAATGCTGTTGGGTATGAATGAAAAAATCCCCATAGCCATGCTGGAAAAAAGCAATGAGAAAGCCTTCCAAGAAAAGTGAAGGTAATATAATAGCAACTAAATCTGTCATGGGAAGTTTAACAGGCATAAATGAGTGTCAGATGACCACAAACTTTTTATCGTATATTATATTATTATTGTCCTATAATATGATATAATATAATATAATATAATATAATATAATATAATATAATATAATATAATATAATATAATATAATATATATTGGGTGGGTGGGTGGGGGTGTGTGTGTGTGTGGGGGGGGGGGGGGGGGTGTGGGTGTGGGTGCGTGTCCTGTGGTGGATTGGCACCCAATTCAGGGTGTACCTCGCCTTAAGTCGGCTGGCTCCGGGCCCCTACAACCCTGTACAGGAGAAGCAGTATAGAAGATGAATTAATGAATATAATATAATAGCTATAAATGCTATAATATAATAGCTATATTTTGGAGGTGGTGTTACAATAAATGTGGTGTAAATGTACTAACACTGGTTATTATTATTATTATTATTATTATTATTATTATTATTATTATTATATTGATTATAATAGATAGATCAATATGTTGATAGATTACTTTATTAATCCAAAAGGGAAATTGTATAGTTATATATAATAATTGTATAAATTATTATTATTATTATTATTATTATTAATAATAATAATAATAATAATAATAATAATAATAATGATAATACTTTCATTCATTTCACAAAAACAAATAATTAAATAAATCCTGTTATACAAAACTGTATATTGTATACCAACATATTTTCATCACAGGCAGATCCTGTAGTAATATTAATTATAAAAATAAATTTAATAATGTATAATTTTCAAGCTAACACAGGCTTTTAAAAAACATCGTATGGAAAAGTACTGTAAACTTCATCAGCTTTCTGGTGCAATTCTTCCTTTAAATGCTTGTAAAGAGTGAAATTAAACTTTAAATTACATAAATTTTGGCATAGAATCATACCAAATTAACAAAATCAAGGTGGCAGCCTAACTCTGTTGAGATGTACGGTTATGGTAAGGTCATATTTGTATCCTGTTGTTTGTAATGCTACTGTATGTCATAAGCCTTATTAAATGCATACGCAACATAACTGAAGAACCGGATAAAGAACAAGGCAAGTGTGTGGGTGTATATATATATATATATATATATATATATATATATATATATATATATTATTATTATTATTATTATTATTATTTTTATTTTTTATTTTTTTAATGGGGTGGAACAGACTTCCATTAAAATCATGTAACTCAGCCTTGAGTTAACAGCAGCAGTTTTCACATTTAATTACCATTCAGTACAAAGCTCAGTCTGTTCAGGTGGAGTAAATTAGTTGACAAGCATGCACTGCTAATTACAGACAACATTACACTCAATATTGGGGCAAATTAAGAAACAAGTCAATACATGTTTGAAAATGAAAAGTAGCATTTCTGCCTAAAAGCTACGGAAGTAGAAATTATGCTAATTTGTATGGTTATAAGTGGACTAAAAAAATTATAAGTGGACTAAACCACATTTCTGTTTAAATTCATGTCCGAAGAATAATGTAAGCAAGGATCTGTATAGCATTTTAATTTTTTTTAATGCTGTAGTGCTTAGTATAGTGTTTCTCTTTTATTACTGGCCCAGTGGAGATGTTTCCACATACAGTATAGGGAAAAAATGTGTTTGGTCTTGATGTACAATTTGACTTGACAATAAAGGTACCTTGAAATAAATTTTAAAATTTCAAATTCTTAGTTCTCTACCGGTACCCAGGAAATGTGACTATGTGAGATGAGTGATGTCAACTTTATGTTAAGCTCAATAACACAGTAATATTAAAAGTTTATTTCGGTTGTCAGTAAAATGACTTTCACCTATGGGGTATGAAGGATGGGGTAAAAGCCAACTGCTTTTAATTCCAACCACAGGCCAAAAAAACAATTACACATAGCTCCAGGCTATATTTGACTACTTAATCAAAGTCCTTTCACTGCAACTTCACAAAAGTTGTTTTCTTCTTGATCGGTCCTTACTCCGAGTGAATACAGAATGAATAAGTAGTCACATTTCCCCAGCCTTACAGATCATAGTTTCCATTTTCCATCTATAGGTGGTTCCAAGAAAAACATTCTGTGAACAGATCATTTTATAGTACACATAATATTGCTGAAGAGTTTGGAACTGCATGTACACAGTTAAATCCCTGCTTCTATTTCAGTGTCACGTTTTATAGAGTCATTATGACTTAAAATTTTGTACATAAAAACTGTAAAAATTTAAGCAATTAACTAAAGTAGTTAAGTCTAGCCTAAATACACATATTAAGGAAAGTGGGAACAGTGAATTCTTATTAACCAATATAATCCTTGTATAGATTGTATTGGTCCATAAGAATTCACTTTTCTCACTGCCTTCAATATGTTTATTTAGTGTCATATGTGTAATATGTACAGTAGCGACTGAATGCGGGGTGATGAATTAATTCATTGTCCATAATCCTAAGTTTGACCGTAATTGATTTCAATCACATGCCTTCATCATGGATAAAAAAAGATAAAAACTCCTGATTAGATTGTGTTTATGTGAAAACTGAATAGCAAATTTAACATGTTCACGGTAACTAAAGTATGTGGCAGTTTAGTTACTGCCAATAGCTTCTCAAAGGTTCAGGGAAATTTATTTGCAATTCAGGGCTCGAGAAAAATGTCTAGGCCATTTATGAGATGAGACCAATTGTGGTCAGTCCTTTTCTTTTTCCTTTCCATTTGCCAAAGCCAGAATGTAAATCCAATCAGCCATTTTGCTGTTATGATGGATGGAGAGTCAGTTGATAGCTTTAGATAAGTCTAGTGGCTGTTAAAAGCTTGTGGGATTGATTGGCTCTGTTGTGCAAGACTGAGAAGATTAAATTGAGATAATAGGATAGGGTCATTAAAACCCATGCAGGAGAAATGGAAGAAGGAAAAAAACAAAAAAAACAAGTTTGATTTAACGAGGCTTAGGCCTCTTGTGAATTGTGGTAATGGCTGCGATGTTGATCTTTCATTACCATCTATTTATCCATTTGTTTATCTGCTTCATGCATTGGGCTACTTGGCATTAATGTCATTTGAATTTAATCAGAGAACGAGTCATTTTGCTAGGCAGGCAGAGAAAATAAATACTATATTCTTTCAGTCTATGACATTCTATATAATAGTTGTTGTGGTTTTAAAGTCAGTCACATGATATTTAAAACTAAACAATTAATATTTAGTTCCCCTCTTGCCATAAAAGTCTGCAGATGAATCTGAAGTTGATCAATTTACAGTAGCTTTCACGGCATCCACTACATATAAGTTATTGTGTGTATTTTACAGGGCATTATACTACATGGAAGATTACAGGGAACATAACAAATATGTATAAGCTATTAAGCTTAATCATTCCTTTGAATTATGCCTCACTAGATAAGTGCTGATTATAAGGCAATGTGACATCTACATAATTTATATAGCTCCTATACATCACAGCCTACGTTACATTTTAACAATTTCAACTATAATTTTAATATTGAGTTCAGTCATAACAGAACAGTAAAGTGATTGTGATGTTGCTTCCGTGACATTTTATGACATTTGTGTTTTCTGGCTTGACTTGTTTTAACATCATAGACATCAGTTTTATACCATAGCTGCTTCTGCTACATTAGAATCACATAATATTCAAGATATGACATTTAATTTAGAGTATGAGAAAATCTAAAGAATATACACGTCAGATATAGTTTTATGCTTTGTGGACAGGGGCACTGGACACATAGCTATACTGTATGCTAGTCCAGGTTTAAGTGTAATTTTTTTTCTCTCCAGTTTTAAATTATTCTCTCATTATAAAGACATTGCTCCTTTTTGGTCATCCAAAGACGTAAAAAGTGTACACATACAGAAGAATATTTTACTGTTTAAAACTTGCTATTCTATTCATTGGGAGACAAAGCTCACGTTATTCTCATTTCAGACTCAAGTTAGTTTCTGTTTTGTCTGATGTGTTTCTTCCTAAATTCACTATGAGAATGGGCCCAAACTTGAGACCTTATGATCAATAGTCCAGCACCTTAACCACTGAGGTAACCCTGTCTTGGGGAAAAAAAGTTTAAATTCTAAAGTAAAGTCATTAAAAAAAAAAAAACTACTTATTGGTATTAATGATTGCATAATAGACGTACTGTATGTTTGAAGGTTTTAGATGGTAGCTGGTGTTAAAAATCATACAGAAATCAATTTTAAGTTATGGGAAGCATACAATTTTTACAAATTGAATAAATACAGTAAATAAAAATGGTTTTATTTTTTAAATAGTGCTAAATAGTGTTAGTGCTAAATAATAACTTTATTGCACTACACTAACCAATACAAAGCTTGTTTTTATTTTACAATTTAGACTTTATAGACCTAATAAATAAATAAATAATCAAACATAAACAATCATAATAAAGTTTCATTAACTTGTAAATAATCCATAAAAATTAGTTGTGCAGTCAATAATAAAGTCAGATATTACTGAGAGAAAAAGAAACAATTAAGACAATTAATAATTAAAAAGAAATGTCAAAGACTAAAAATTATTGTAGAGATTTGTAAATTAAAAGGAAGCTTATTTGAGGAATTGTGCATTTTGTTCTTAAGAAAAATATATACACCATAGTCTCATTTTCATTTTAAACAGATCTCATACAGTAGTTGTCTACTTTAACAAAAATGCTATTTTTTTCTTAAATAATTAGATTAATAATTTTATTTTCCTCTCAGCATGACCACAAACGTTTTACAGCACAACTCGATCGGTCACATTAAACATTAGAGGTCATCCTTCCCTCCTGCTTTTCAGGATTTGATCATAATAGGAGATTGTTCTTGATACACCTCGATTTATCTTGCTTTTATTTCTCTCAGTGTGCAGCCTCTCTTTCCCTCTCTCTTATGCACACACACACACACACAAACACACACACACACACACACAAACACGCACACGCACACACACACAATTTGTTGACCTTGTACTTTATAATCTTGATGCAGTGTGCAAACAAATGGTTTTCTAGCTTTAGATTACTTCATTACAAGTGTTTGCCTGTCTCAGGTCAACACCACTCTGATGGATCTGGAGAGTCAATACTGAAGCGAGACTCTGGCAGTTGCCATTACATATCACCTAGCAATATCAAACACTGGTGGAATAAAGATTTTTTTTTTTCTTTCTTTTTTTTTTTTTTTTTTTAAATTTTAATGTCCAGTTATTACAGGTATATATATGTATATAAGTTTGGAATGATAGTTCCGAATAATAATTAAATAAATAATTACTAATTGTTATCAGTTGTAATGATTATAAATCAACTTGAAAATGAAAATGGACAGCCTATTGGAATTTTTTTCTTACCAAAGTGATTTCCCCAAAATTTTAATCATTAAACTGCTTAGTTTTAGTAAATCAACATTTATTAATTACTGGTAGACTACCCCTGATTCTGAACAAAGCTGGATAGCCTAAACAAATGTTGAGGTGTGCCCTGAAGAGGGATACTTCTATAACAATCTATAACAATAACAATCTATAACAATTTTAGGTAGGTTCACATGTCAAGGTAACATCCAGAAATGGCAGCACACAATATTTCTCAGCAGAGCACACTGCCTCTCCATCTTGCCGTCTTCCCACAGTGCATTCTGGTGCCATCTCTTCCCTTAGGTACAGAAGGTGAAGCACACACACCTGTCTATAAGTAAACCTGACTCATCAGACAAGACCATCTTTTTGCTGCTATTTCGGCAGTGGACTCAGATCCATACGGTATGGGTAGTCTGACTGGTGTGCAGCTATATAGGTCAACATACAGCAAGGTGACGCACTGTGTGTACCTATCTATTATAGTCAGCATTAACCTTTTCAACAATTTGTCCTTCAGTAATTCCTCTCTGGAATTGAACTAGATGGGCTAGATTAGCTCTCACGCACATCCATACACCTTGAGTACCCATGACCCCGTCGCCCGTCACCAGTTGTCCTTCCTTGGAGCACTAATCTCCAATATACCTGGGAACATCCCAGTCAACCTGTTATTTTGGAGAAGCTCTGAACCATCTAGCCATTACAAGTAGGCCCTTGTCTTCTGCTCGCAATGCATCAACTTCAAGAAATGACTGCTCCTTTAATGTCTTTGATTCAATGGCAGGTGCCTTTCTAACAAGATAATCAATGATATTAATTTCACTTAAATTTTAATCATGTCTTTGAAAGGTGTATATTTCGTGCTGTTACTCACTATATTAATTGTGACATTTGAGAAAATTTTAAAGAAAACAAGATCTTTACACACTGTGGAAGTGATCATAACCTCATCTCCTCCTTTAAATGCATCTCACAAAGATAAAACATCTTAAGACATCCTAGTTAGGGACAACAGACATGCATCTTTATTGATTCCACTACGGCCCTTAATGATACCTAATCCTTCCTATCGCTCTGTAGTCACGGCAGAATAATCCTGCTTAAAAAAAAAAAATTGAATCCCCTTGATTAGTGGTGAACTAATGAGAAGAAAGTGAGCCAGCAGCTTTTGCCAGATTTGAGCATTTTCTCAATGTCAACTGACACATTAAGTGTAGATGTTGCAGAGTTCAGGACAAAGACAACGGGAAATTGGGGGAACAGGAATACTCAATTGCTGGCAAGGTGACGGGAGACATCTGGAGAAATTAATGAGGTCACGTCGGCACAGGGGTTGACAATATTTCTTGCTGCAGCTGGAGGAAAGCCGTCACTGGCCACATCTCCAAGTGCATGACACTTACCTAATTAACACATGGCTGCTTTGAGCCTGACCTTGAAAATGGCCAAGTAATACTGACCACTCCCAATCTGGTTTGCACTTTGTTAGACGAAATGTCGTTTAATGTGTCCTCTATGGCACGAATGCATGCCTGTTGCTTATACATATCTCTATGAGGGTCAGACTATGACAGATTGTTGATTTCATCTTAAGGCGGATGTCTGCTTGAGGGATGGCAAAGGCAGGAAAAGTGAGTTGGAAATGAGCTGATGAAACATGAGTAAGAGACCATGAGCTATACACCGTAACCATGCATGCATTCTTGGATATGTTTGAGTCAATACATCTTGCCCAGGTATTGGTCATCAATTTTCTATACAGTCATGTTCAAAAGTTAGTACCCATTTTTTTAATTCAACCACTTTTTAGAACATAATAAAAATTCCCCCTAAAAAAGATAAATAAATAAATCATGTGGACCATACTAAGTACACCCTGCACAGGATTTAATAAGGTTGCAGCCAGGTGCTGCCAATCTTTGATAATCTTTTGAATCTTTGATCATTAGCAGGTGTGCAGACCTCTATAAAAGAAGAAGTTTGGTCAGTTTTCCATTCTGGAGCATTCAGGTGTGACTGTCAAGCTGGAATTATGATTTTGACTTGTTTTGCAGCCATGGGACCTGGGCACTTTGCAGTCAGTACGTTCGAGTTATTGCTGCCAAAAGCAGCATACTGTATGTATATGTATATAATGTGTGTATGTGTATATATATATATATATATATATATACCGACGGGCCGGTCTGAGTATTTCACAATCTGCTCAGTTAATGGGATTTTCACGCACAACCATTTCTAGGGTTTACAAAGAATAGTGTGAAAAGGGGAAAACATCCAGTATGCAGCAGTCAGAGGAGAATGGGCCGACTGATTCAAACTGATAGAAGAGCAACTTTGACTGAAATAACCACTTGTTACAACCGAGGTATGCAGCAAAGCATTTGTGAAGCCACAACACACACAACCTTGAGGCGAATGGGCTACAACAGCAGAAGACCCCACCGGGTACCACTCATCTCCACTACAAATAGGAAAAAAAGGCTACAATTTGCACGAGCTCACCAAAATTGGACAGTTGAAGACTGGAAAAATGTTGCCTGGTCTGATGAGTCTCGATTTCTGTTGAGACATTCGAATGGTAGAGTCAGAATTTGGCGTAAACAAAATGAAACATGGATCCATCATGCCTAGTTACTACTGTGCAGGCTGGTGGTGGTGGTGTAATGGTGTGGGGGATGTTTTCTTGGCACACTTTAGGCCCCTTAGTGCCAATTGTGCATTGTTTAAATGCCACGGGCTACCTGAGAAAAAGAAATTGGTTTCTTGAACATGACAATGAGTTCACTGTACTAAAATGGCCCTCACAGTCACCAGATCTCAACCCAATAGAGCATCTTTGGGATGTGGTGGAACGGGAGCTTCGTGCCCTGGATGTGTATCCCACAAATCTCCATCAACTGCAAGGTGCTATCCTATCAATATGGGCCAACATTTCTAAAGAATGCTTTTAGCACCTTGTTGAATCAATGCCAACATAGAATTAAGGCAGTTCTGGCGAAAGGCGAAAGTGGGGCAAACACCGTTTAAGTATGGTGTTCCTAATAAAAGTCTATTAACTAAGAAGAGTTTGTAATGTCATAAATTAAATCACAACACCACTTTCTTACATGATTAGACAGTTGTTAACATAAAAAGTAAAAGGCAAGAGCAAATAGTTAAACTACAGAAGCTACAGTATGAGTTAACCAAATTAAACCAGGTAGGAATTGGTGGCTTGTTGTTTACATACATTTAGACAGAAGTACAATTATATTCTTATTTTTCATCTTTCTTTGACAGAAATTGCAAAAAAAAAGATTTTCAAGCCACTATAGACTTCAGCATTTATGAATACAGCTCTGTACACATGTGCATAAAGGCTGGGTCACTTAGGAAGTGAGCTGTCACCAACAGTGACTGATCACTTCTTCCAACTTTTCTGACATTATTCCATACCCTCAGCCATACACTTTCATGACCACAACTTTGGCTCTCATGTTGGTAGCCTATTAAACACCCCAGCTATGACGCTTTTCATCTGCTATCCTCATCCACCCAAGAGGCAAAAGTCACATATATACTGTAACATTTTCATTTTACATTGTTTTGCTACAACTCACATGGTGGTTTCCCTTTAAACTTTTAGAACAGTTAAAACAGATGAATACTTTGATTGGGAATAATATTTTGAATAATCTATTTAAAGTCTAAGTAATATATTCAATTTAAAGTATTTTGTATTTTATTATTTTTTTTACATGTCATTTAAAACCAGTAGCAAGAAGCAGAATTATTAACACAGCTACATATAGTACAATTACACTGCTGTCCTTAGTCACATTTCTTATCCACACAAGAGTTAGACAAGTAACGCAAAATGTAGTTAAACATAAGCCATATGTGATGCAACAAAGTATCTCATGGACTAGCAAATGATTGCCTCCTCCTTGAGTTGGAAGATCATCTTAAACATTATTGGTCATGAAAAACAAGATGCAGGTGGATAGCCTACGAAAGGTGAATGGGCGGCCGATACAACATCCTCTGTGGATTCTCTAATGTTATCTGCAAAGTCATTAGAAAGCTGCATTAAAATGCCCTAAACAGAGCATATAGGTGAAGTGACAACGTCAGCGCTACACAAACGCAGAAGTATGTCCTTTGTGAAGACAGAGAAGGAAGCTACATCCTCTAAAACATTAAAGAATGATGGAATGATGATAGAACAAATGCTGGGTGATGTATTTACTGAAGCAGAGTGGTGGAACATCCTGAACATGGCAGGACGTGCTTACAGTATATCAGTCATCAGCCTTTACCAAAAGAGGCACCTTCTACAGTACAGTATAATGTCAGTAGTAGGTTTAAATATCTGGGATTTTTTAAATACTTTTTTTTTCTTTTATTATGCAATCATTCTGTTATTATTTTCAGTCTTACAGCAAACAAATAATTATTCTCTTGGTTTGAAGAACTGAAATAAACAAAAAACACAGAGAAGCTTCCCCTTGTGTTATTTCAACTGTAAGCTATTAGCAATCTGCCAAACTCTTCAGTGGAGTGCTTTCGCATTGTGAGGGCAAATACTGTACTTTATTATAGATAAGAAGTTCTCATTATTCTAAGAGAATGCTTTTCTGTGTAGAGTTCTGATATTGCACTCTATTAACAATAAGTCTCATTTAGTTTGAAGTTTTTTTGTTCAGAGTGAAATCACTTGAACTTACGACAGAAGCAACAGTCAGTCAATGAAGTGCGTTACAGTTCTCCATTTTTCATATTTCAGTGCAAGTGGTAACTATACTGCCTTTTGCATGGAAAAGGACACACATTGCCATGATACCCTTTACCCAACTGGCTTAAACCTGGGGTGCTAAAGCTGATACAAGAAAGGACCCTGAACTGATACGTCAGGCCATTATCGAAAATGCACCTTTGGTATCACCAGCAATTTGAATGCCCTATCTCTAAGGGTGCAGTGCCTGGGTATGGAACCTCAGCCTTCCATGATTCAATTATTCAAAACCTATAACTGATACCCCTTAAACTGCATAATTCAGAATTATTTTCACAATTTCAGTGAGGTGGACTTACATCACTGCTCACATCACTTGACTTTGCTATTGCCACTGAGACAGTAAACATTGAAAAACATTAAAGTTTCAAGAAATTCATTTGCATTTGCAGCATTAATGTGGGTGCAGCAGTGCAAGGCGTGTGCCATTTAAAAATGATGGAACAATGGCACATTTTTTTTGTCCTATTTTAGACAAAAAATGTTTTTGCACACTTATCACTGGCAGGCACCCCCTCCTTTTCTTTGTGTAAATCTAGTGACAAAGTGTTATTTTATTTCCTTTAATTAACACTTTTAATTTTTAACATACTAACTA
The DNA here is from genome assembly GCF_024256425.1 of Clarias gariepinus. Taxonomy (NCBI): domain Eukaryota; kingdom Metazoa; phylum Chordata; class Actinopteri; order Siluriformes; family Clariidae; genus Clarias; species Clarias gariepinus. The sequence goes on from NC_071104.1 coordinate 10,638,001, forward strand.
TATACCACTGACTGTTATTATTAACAAATAAGAACATATGAACTAGTTAGTGTGCCATAATGCATTGCGCATTATACAATTAACCCATTAAAAAAACTTCTCTAAATATTATATAAACTATGAATATTATTTTCCAAGGTCTATAAGTTATAACACATAAGTATTATCCTCAACAACATACAAGAAAATATATATTGTATATGGTTTGTTTTATAAGTTATACCAAACCGTTATTTCTACAATTTGGCAATTACTACTTCAGGTTTGTGTTATGACTAAGGTAGGTCCATGGCACATTGTATAAAACCATATTCATCTTCATAAAACGTTATAAGTTCATCTTGTGGTCATTTGGTGCTTATGACATTTATGATGCTGGTGCAGCAGGTTATTGGCACATTTGTCACATAAACCAAATTTAGTATAAATACTACAGTAGATCCATTTCCTAACATTATCACTGCGTGATAAAAGGCTCTGCGTGTATCATAGTATTTATACTAACCTGCACATACAACCCATTGGATGTGGTGAGCACATGATCAAATATCTAATAAAGGAAATGTCTGAAAATCAGTGACAGCATGATGGATGCATTAAGAATCTAACAGGGATGTGGCTAAGTAGTACTATGAGCTTGATAAATGCAGATTTTTTCATTTTGACCCCGTTCCCACTGCATTCTTCCACATTTTTAGGATGGAGTGGGAACTTTATGGTCTTTGTCAAGATGTGACAGGGGCATAAACAAATTAGTGCCTGTTGCCATCACTGTAGGCCAGGGCTATTCAACTATATTGCCAGGGCCTGGGAGCAGGACATTTCCCTAAAATGATATTTTCATTATGCATGTACAGTATGTATGCTTGACACAATGCAACACCACATTTTCATTACTTTTATTTTGCAACAATTCAAATATCGCAGCTATATCTCTGGTAAACATAGCCATATTGTTCTTTTAAATATAAATAGGCTACATCTTAAATCTTAAGCATGTGTCTTATTTAGAACATAAATATGCTTTATCATATTAGCATTATATTTCTTTGCAACAGTTTTCCCTTAGCGGTTTCAGCAAACACAACTTTTCTTAATCTTAACATTGGTTTTTATGTCATTTGTTGCTCCGTGGCGGTGGAAGATCACAAGGACATTATAATAGTCTTCCTTGTCTGCTGCTTCTTCTTTCCATATTGCTACCCACTCTAATAGAGTAGAAACAGCACACAGTATTTATTGCAGAATCTATTGCAAAAAATGTCTAGTAATATTTAGATAATGGTCAGGGGCAGAGTAGAAATCTTTGGTGGACTGGAGTTGGCCAGAGGGGCGTTAGTTGAATAGGCTAGCTATAGGCGTAGTGTCTTGGGTAATGCATTTACCGTAGCAAATTTAATGCATTTAAATTTAACAACTCTGTAAAATGACTATGCAATACTAGAAATTTGTTTAGGCCAGATTAATATGAGTAAATACAATACTTACAAGACCAGATACAATACTACAGACCCGCCAGGATTATAGCTCACTAGGTAACCATTTTATTCAGGCCTTGCAGAAGATTCAGAGCCTATCCTAGAAAGACTAGGCATGAGCTTGGAATACATCCTGGACATGACACCAATCTGTACACACAGTCACACCAAGAAGCAATTTATTTTAGTCAATCCTCCTACTGGCATGTTTAGAAGGTTGGAAAAAAAACGTGTGGAAACCCACATGGGAATGGGGATATGTACAAATCTCTGGGATAGGCTCTAGATCAACTTTAACTCTGACCCGGACAAAGAGTTTACTAAAGCTGCATAAACAAATGAGTGTTTTGTAAGTTCCAAAATTAAAAGCTCTCTTAACATGCCTCAATGTTAATTAGCCCCTCAGTCTTTCCATCTTCAATCTTCTCAGCCCCATTGTCCTCATGCATTTAGTTCTCTGCATTAATCTGATCTTTAAAATTAAAACATGCACACACGCACACACACACACACACACACTTTTTTTTTTATTCTTTAGGGTAAATTATGTGCTTGTTGATACACAAACCTACACAATGATGGACAGAGCTGCATAGATGAAAAGAGCACGGACACACACAAACACATTAAGATTACACCCTTTGCATAGTTTAAAGTAAATCTAATAGCAAAGTAAATTGTCCGTGGAGAAAAAATCAATTTAGAAAATTGCTAGAATTCTTGCAGGCCAGTTTCATAGTCATTAATAGATCAGAGGGAGCTAGAGAGAAAAAGAAGGAGGGTGAAACTGAAGGACAGAGACAGTGAGGTAATTTACAGTGCATATGATATATAAGGAGTTGTGTTTAATGTTCCTTCTTGGCAGCTCTTCACTTTTGATGTTCATACATACTAGCTGTGTAAGGCCTAAGGCAGGAAAATGTTTACTTTAAGCATTTTTAATAGAAGATGGATCGTAATTATTGAACAACATTTATGTCTTTTTGTCGGCCCGTCTTTGTAATCACAAAAATTGAGACAACGTTCTTAATGTTTTGACAAGCCCTACATTAGATTAGATTAAGTTCGATAAGATTGTATTGGATAGACACTAAGATTTTATTGATCCTGGGGAAACATCCAGTACAGAATGGACAGAATCACAATAAACGTGTAAGTGTCAATCTTGGAGAGCAAACAGACAAAGGAGGGATAGTACACATGGCAAAAAACTTAATGCAGCAGGAATGTCATCAAATAAATAACATTAAATAAATAACAGATAATTTAAGAATAAAAGAATAATTTTTATTTTACCACAGTTGTTCCCGTTAACATTCAACGAGTACAGTAGAACACCTGATTCTTGAAAATCAATTTATAACTTATCGTCAACTTGTAGAAAAGAAACATCTGTATGGGAACTATGCACACAACCTGGACATTTAAAAAATCATCGGGGATTTAGTGCCACATCCCCCATACTGTACAGTCCTGACCTTGCTCTAAGAGATTAAAGGGCCATTAAAGGAGCTTGGGGTTGTATAGAAAAATTAAGGTAGATTTTTGGTCTCATAACTGCGTTCTGTTTATCTGCACATATATACTGTATAATATTTTCATCCAGATGTGTTAATCAACTTAGCTCATGGAACTTGTTCAAAGCTAGCAAAAGCTTTTTTACATGTGACAGACAGGTGTTTTTCATTGCCCAGGTGGTTGTTTAAACAATTAATAACTCGGAATGTCTACTCTTGGTTTCAGTCTTCGTTTGCCTCTGTGAAGACTACATTTGTTGTTAAAAAAAATAAACTAACATAAGAAATTAAGGGCTGTCTATAGAACTATAGCAAGCATTTTTACGCTAAAATAAGGAAAAGTCCATCAGAGCCATTATTTAAAAAAAAAAAAAAAAATAGGCATAGATAATAACATTTAATAACACCAGCTCATCTCTCACCAAAAGGCCCCTTTTTACCTATTTACCATATTAGATTCAAACATAAACAACCTACCCCTAAAAGCAACATAAGAAAAAGTACTGTGTGTCCGGAGCGGGTTGCCAAGCCATGGAAAATGTATATGCCAAAATGTCTAGTACTGACATTCATTTGTCAGTTTTAGGCTTTATCCCTTAGTGAAAGCAAAGTTTAGTTTTAATTTTACAGCATACAAAGGCATTTTATAGAACTGCTTGGTTTTAACTTTCTGAAGAAGCTCTAAACTGTTGTAAAAAGACTGCCCGGAAAAGTCAGGGCTGATAACCACAATAGGGTAAATAGACTAATTCCATATTAATTCCTATGGGTTAGGAATGAAATGTCTAACAAACTCATAAAGGTATAATAATCAGGTCCCATATTCACAAAGCTTCGTAGAATTATCCTAGAGATCTTCTATCTTAGCCTAAAAAGTTCTAGCTGCGAGTCTTAGACTAAACCTGATTTAGAAAACTTCTTAGAGTACAGTAACTTTGAGTACGGAAAGTACAAGAAGCTTGGAGGCAGGGTTGACCTAGCGATGAAGCAGCAATTCAAGGACTGTGATTGGTTGATAAAAATAACCTCTGACCTCTGTAACGATCTTGAAATGCACACTTTGTGAAAATAGAATATATGATAATAGAAAAGCCAAATGTTTGGAAATGTGTCTACTTTTAAAGCAACCAAAGTAGTTAAGTTCTTACATTTATTTACCATACTGATTTTATCACTTGTGATCCATTTCAGATTGATGGTAGCAAAATGGCTCACCTTTTTACCAGTTTACATGCTTGTAGGACAGTTAATTTAAGTTGCACTTTTGGATGTTATATAGCCAACACTATTTTGAAAGAAAGTAAAACAAGAAAACCAAATTGGACAGAAGAGCAGTGTTTACCTAAGAGTAGAGAGGAGGACTTTTAAGAGACTTAAGAGTTTCTATAGCAGAAGACAAAATGGCAGAAAGAAGAAATATCCTTCAAACACTGAATATAAAGCTTTATGTCATTTTGTCCTTTTTTATAGAAACTTTACCTAATGAGCTGTTTTAGGGCTAAGAATTTGTGAATAGTAAGGCGTATTTTCCTTAATATCCAACCCTTTTCTTGTAAAATGCTATGTAAAATTTATTTTCCTTATCCCTGGGAATAAAAAAAAAAAATTAATCTAGCAAAATGTGGGGGGGATCTTGCACAGCTAATACGTCCAACTAATTCAAATTCAAATTTTATTTGTCACATACACAGTCATACACAGTACGATATGCAGTGAAATGCTTTTACGAGTGCCAGTGACCTTAAAAAAACTAGACTAGTCTGCAAAGGATTTGGATTTAGACCTGAGCTATGCCTGGGCAATTCCATAATGTTGCTCGTCCTCTTTTAAAGCCATGCCTATACTAACTTAGATTTGTACTTAGAGTTGTTGTTGTATTGGAAAATATACTTCCAATTAAAGTACAATAAATACAGGTTTGGTTCCAAAATGTATTTGTATTTGAAGCTTTCAATGATTCCCTCTACCTTGATTAGAGTCACACTCCTGGCTGAAAACAAGCATCACTGAAGGATGACCATGCTGTACAATGAGTTCTTTGGACTTTAGCACACTTGTTTTTGCAACAAAAGTATTGAAAAAATAATATCCAACATCTTCACATTGATTTTAGAACACATTTTGCTAAACGATTTAGGGTGATTTATGTATGTGGACTTGGATGTACTTATACCTGCTCTCTGCAGTTTTCGACTTAGAGGGATGTCCTGTTCTACTTAATGTTACTGAGGTGACCTACTTTTTTCATTTGTTCACAATGACATTTAAGTTGTTGATGTTTTTTTTTTTCAACCGTCTCCTATCTTTTTAACAATCACACTTTATAGGCTTGTTTGTTTAACTATGGCTTAACCATATCAGGAAAATCTGATTGGTTAATTCTAAGCAGAGTTTTTTGCCCCCATTTATAACACTATTATTATAAATTATCTTTTCAATCCCAAATCAGAGAACTTGAACACAATGTCAGAAAATGTGAATATGTACAATGTTGAAACAGTACTGCTACTAGTTAAACGTTGGTCCTTTAAGCAGGATTTATTGTTATTGGACATAATTTCTGAATGATAAGTTTATTCAATAAATGGATAAGTTACTATTTTTACCCATTATGTAAATGCTTATTCGTTTTAAAAACCTCAGCACAGATATTCAAATTAATGCAATATGTTTTCATAGCTTCCAATAGATTTAATTATTATTTTAATCATTTACATGACTTCTTATTTCATTTAGGGAAAAGTTTGGTGTTCTAAAAGAATGTTTCTTGGGTAACAAAATAGTAAGTGAGATAGAATAACATGTACCGATTGGGCTTTAACTGATAGACCATTTTTCTTATTTCAGATGTTTTCTGCTAAAATGTATGCTATAGATATAAATTTGACATTGGCTAACAAATATCTCAGCGCGAACAATTTTAGAAAAATATTTACTTGAAAATCTAGACCACTTAGTGCCAAGTTTCCAGGCCATCTTGAGAGGTGCTTGTGTGTTTTTAAATCTCTTCTTGTCAGCTTGTTTCTTTGCCCTTGTGCTACACTGACAGCTCAGTGAAATTTATCAAAGCTTCCTGAGGAACGTGTGAAATGACTTCAAATCAGCGTGACATGTTATTTGTTACTTTGACATTTTGAGCTATGGCAAGGATATTAAATTTATCTGCCATGTAGGCTACTTTACACATCCATATGAGCTATTTATGGATTTATAGAAGTTTAGACTAAATTTGTTTTTTGCTTACTTATGCAATGTAATTAGGAATTACTTAATCATAATTAATTACTTTATGATAGACTAAATATATAGTAAGGATACTGAGTATAGCATTGTATACAGTAAGTGTATAGCTAGAATTACTTCTTACACAGATCTCACAGCTTGTAATTGTTTGAGCTTGATCGGGGCTTACTGTGTATAAGAATGTGATCCAAGTTTGGACATGTCTCTTTTATCCTCTGATTAGAAGCCCATTAAAAATAGCTGGTAGAAACTTTGTTCTACCAATATTTTTAGAGCTGCCACTAGAAACCCTTTAATTAAGGAGAGCAAAATCACATGTTGTTCTGTAGACATTAGAATATTACTTCAACAATGATTCTTCTCTTTTGCTTTTTTTGCACAAAAAGACATGCATATACTGTATAAGACTGATAACTGACAAATGCAGTTTTAACAATCAGAAGAAATAAAAGGTCTGCTCTGATGTTATACAAAGAATTATTTTACGGAGTCTCAACATGATGGCTTAACTGAGGCTGAACTGAACTGTTGAGATATTGGAGTAATTTAAGTATACCGTAGTGTTTGTAATGCTTAAAAAAAAGAACACCATATGTGTCTTTTTTTTCACCATATGAAATAAAACACCTTTTTAAAAGACTATTATTTACCAGTTGTGATGCCCAAGTTGGGATTTTAATCAGTGTCAAGACCACTGTTTTTAAGCACTTGCTTTTAATGAAAAAAAAAAGGAATGAGGATAAAACATAGAGTGCAGAAGCAGATATATGCTGTCAACTATAACATTATATAATAAGGAGGCGAGACTTATTCACTCACTTATAATCTATACTGTTCATCCTAGGGGCTTCAAGCTATTTCATGGAACTCAGGGCACTAGACACAAGTGTACACTTTGTACGGGGGTCCTAGTCAATCGCAAGGTACAGTATAGGATGCATGCACGCACACTCACTTAGAGTACACACTACAGACAATTTAAAAACATTATTTAGGTTTGTGTTGATCTGTTGATCTGCATGTCTTTGGGCTCTGGGAGGTCTTTTGGATCAAGCATGGGGTAAAAAAAGGAAACTCCATGCACACACAGACCCAAGGGGGGGAATAAAATCCATGATCCTGGAGGTGCAAGAACAATGCTCACCAATACATAAACATGCCACAAGCAAGAATCAAGTTAAAAATAATACATTAAATGCCTATGATGTTATATGAATGACAAGGTGACAGCCATGCATTTAAAATTTAGTATATTGTTACCATGTTTTATTTCTGTATGAATAAGTAGACATAGTATCACTATAATCACTTTTTACGTGATTATGCTTAAAAAATTATTTGCACACAAATTGTAATTTATGTGGGGGGAATTATTATTTATAAGAAAATGTCATCATGGTTAAATAAGCAATCAGACCACTCTATTATTAGCTATATTTACCAACAATTTTGAATAAGTGCTTTTTTTTATAATTAGGTCATCACCATAAGAATGTTTATCCATAAGATGCTGTATCTACTCTCTTTGTCAACAAAATAAAAGCAAACGCTTGTTATTATTTAATTGTCATGTTCACATATTTATTATCAGCTTTTATACTGTATACAGTGAGGTCAATAAGTATTTGGTCACCCTGTGATTTTGCAAGTTCTCTTACTTAGAAATCATGGAGGAGTCTACAATTTTCAGCATAGGTGCATTTCCACTGTGAGAGACAGAATCTAAAAAAAAAAAATCCGGAAATCACATTGTATGATTTTTTAACAATTTATTTGTGAATTACTGTGTCAAATAAGTATTTGATCACTTGCTTATCAGCCAGATTTCCGAGCCTCAAAGATCTCCTGTTATTTTGCTTATGCTAGTCCAGATGCTTCTTACTGAGCCACTCCTTGGTTTTCCTGGCTGTGTGCTTTGGGTCATTGTCATGTTGGAAGACCCAGCCACGACCCACCTTTAATGCTCTGACCAAGGGAAGGAGGATCAAATACTTATTGATCTCACTGTGTGTATACAAGTGTTGTTCATGGCTACTATTGTGTATAGTTTGCATTTCAATGCAGTGGTGCTCTGCTGTTACAAAGATAAAACAACACAGTGGCAAATAAGGGTTCTCTTCCCAGCATGGTCCATAAAGTCATAAAAGACCGGTAGGTGTCTGATTTCTGATTTGGAAAATAATTGTCTTCATAAAATTACTGTATACAAAGTTTAAGAGGTCAAAACTTACAATACTGTTCAAAAGTCCTGAGCCACCACGCATTTCTTCATACTATGCATCTAAAGAGACAGATTTTTTTTTTTTATGCAGTCTTGAGAAACAGTTCTTCAGAATTCCTGAGGGATGTCTTTGACTCTCATTTTTGGCTCTCATTTTTAGTCCAGTCCCTGTACCTGACAAGTTTTAAATTTAAATTCAGATTTTTATGTCATATACAGTATACAACCATACACAGCACAATGTGCAGTGAAATGCTTACAGCACGTGACTGTCAGTGACCAAAAAAATAAAAAGGAAAGGGTAAATCAAATCTATGCTACAATAAAATAGCTAAACTTGAAACTTGCAAATAAAAATAAAAAAATAAAATGTACAGAAAATAAGAATATTATATAAAAATTTAAATAAAAAGCCAATCAAATTAAAAAAGTGTAAGTTAAAATAAAAAGTATAAATATGTATAGATGTGTGTTTATGTAATGTTATAATGAACAATATACAATGTCTGGCAAAAAAAAAAAAATCATTTCATTCCAATTTCATTATTTCATTCCAGAAGGTAGAGTTAGACTGCTGTGTAAGGCTTTTTCTATGGGTCTAGACTCTTTTGAACCACTCTTTCACAATTTGAGCATGCTGTCAGAGGAGAAAAAAATAATGATGGGAAAAACTGTTTATTCATTTTGGGCACATGAAATTGCTGAACATAGACCTGACCAAAAGAAGCTTCCCTGGATCAGAACACTGCACCCACAAATGGCACTTGAATCAGACCACATGACCTTTTCCCAGTTTTTTTTCCAATTAGCCTCAATGTTAAGCGGGTTTCCTAAATCTACACAGCAGTTTAGTCTCATTTCCCTGAGTTCTCTTCTCATTGTGTGTATGGAAATGCTCTTACTTTAGGATGTTTTTGCCATGACCACATGTTGTTTAAGAAATTAGAATCTACTTACAGCATCAATTAGGGTTAAATAACTTTTTCTATATCTTATTCTTATTCCATTGCCTAATTTATTTCTTATTGATAATTTAGAGGCGGCACTATGGTGTAGTTGTTAGCACTGTCGTCTTGCACCTCCAGGATCCAGGTTCGATTCCCGGGCCAGGCTCGATTCCCGTCTCTACGTGCATAAATTTTGCATGTTCTTGCCGTGCTTGGGGTTTACTCCCACAGTCCAAAGATATGCAAGTTAGGCTAATTTGTCGTTCCCAAATTGCTTTTAGTATGTGAATGGGCGTGTGAGTGTGTGTATGTGTGTGTGCTCTGCAATAATTGGCACCCTGTCCAGGGAGTACCTTGCCTCGTGCCCTAAGCCTCTTGGGATAGGCTCCAGGCCCCCACCAATCCAGGTGGTGACTTTTTTGGTTCAGGCATTGTAACATGTCCATGTGCAAAAAACATTTATGTCAAACAAGAAGTCAGCAGTGCAAACAGGATGTGCATTAACAGCTGAGGAAGTTGTGTTGAAGGGGGTTAAACTTGTGATATGCAAATATGGTATGGGAGTCTGGGGTATTGTCTGTTATCTTTAGTCACTTTAAAGCCTCTCACAGTAAAGTATTTGTTCCTATTTATTTAATGTAATTCACAACATTTTATTTAATATGAAGAAATGAGGGGTAGAGCTCAAGATTTTTAAAGTGTTGTAGGTTTAGGAAAATTTGTCCTGTGCTCCTCAAAACTCGAGCAACTCGAGTTTTAAAAGACACTTAATCAATGCTTTGAGCTGATTTGGTTGAAGCTTCTATTTCAGATTAAACTTTATAATTATCATTTAAGATCTGCCCTTTGGCAAGCCCACTTCCTTCAGTCACATAACCCTATTTAGTCTAATTCAATCTCAATACAGACAATACACCCATTTAACATCTAATTAACATTATTAGAATAGGTGCCATTTAAATTTTTAAAATTACATTTTTAAATAACATATTTTTACATTTACATGTAGTGTGTAATTTTAAATTGTATTATTTCTCTAATCTTTTTCACATTCACACTTTTTTTGTCTTTTGGTTTGTTTGTTTTTTCATTTGAGTGTATACTCAAACTTATTTGCTCCGGGAGGGCTATTCTGGTTTAAACTATTAGAACAAAGCATGACTGGCACTTAGGAAAACATTTCTAAAAATATCCTAATTTCAGAAATTGTTTTTATTTCTTTAGTATCCAAGGATTTAAAATTTAAAATTTTTTTCATTTTCAAACTTTGGCGGAAATGGACAAATTCATAAGGGATGCTATGATTGGCAAATGACATAAGGAACCAAAAATATCTCCAGATGGGGCCTGACTAGAAAGCAGAAGTGTGAGTTTGACACTGATTTGTCCTTGAATAGCACCAATTACTGACCTTGAACTCATTTTGGGACTGGGCAGTGACCAGTGATTTCGGACCTGACTTTCCTTTTCCTTCTGTTTGGACTGATTCGGAGTGAGGATTAAAATAATAAATTAGGTAGAGGAGCCTGCATGAAGCCAATCTAATTGCCTTTGCTGTGCAGGTTAAAGCTTTTCTAAACCTTGTCAGGCTTATTATCTTCATAGATTGCTTGTTGGCTATTACGGTGCCAAGCCACAATTGGGCAAAAGCAATGTGATAATTGTCTGAAATGTACAAGAGAGCATAAGAGATGAGGGAATTTATTATGATAGATGATGAACAAACACAACCTGTGTGTACAGTAAATGTGTTTGCAAATGTGTTCATCCTTGCTTGGTTTGATGATAAATTAGCTAATAATAAATGCCATTATGAGAATGACAAATGTACTGTAAGTACGGACCTGTTGACATGTCCTGGGATTTGATTTGAGTTAAATAATTATGTGAGTCAAAATAATAAAAAGAAAATGTTTTTGTGGATGTGTGTACACAGTCAGAAGAGTAGATTTGTATACCTCATGTGAATATGTCAGTCTCTAAATAATTATTCACACAGATAGCACACCACTGTACAGTATGTATATCATCCTCAATGCAACTGTGTTATTGAGTGCTCTTTTACAATGTCTACTTTTATTTTAAAAAAAAAGCTGTTTTGTCTCTATTTATGATCATAGCCTTCTTGAACACACACACTTCTATTAAAAACCAAAAAAAATTACACCAGTAAAACTCTTCCTGTCACTTCCTTGTGTGTGTGTGTGTGTGTGTGTGTGTGTGTGTGTGTGTGTGTGTGTGTGTGTGTGTGTGTGTTTGCTGGGAGAGTGTGTTGTATATTTTTTTCTTTTAATTCTCTCTGCTGTCATTTTACAGCAATTTTATTTTGCCGTTTGTGCTGCATAAAAGAGCACAAGAATTGTATTTTTTAATATTTATTTATTTATTTATTTATTCATTCATTTTTCCAGACGTGCAGCAGACAACGTGACAGTAGGAATAAGAGAATACAGTAAACCACAAGTCGAAGAACTAAGTGCAAAACAGAATATGAACATACCTTTACAATATGACTGCCAAGCCAAGTATTTCACAGCGTCCTTTCTTCCACGGAAGACCAAAAACCCTGAGTAATTCTTCTATGAGTACTGGGATTATGAGATTATTCTATGAACTTTTGTAAGTAATATTCACTAGAGCACTAGGTTGCTTTCTCAAAGTTGAAAAAAAAAATCCATCAGCTGAGAAAAAAAGAAAGAAACATTATCCAACTACTCCCTGCCCCCACTTTATCCTTTATCCTATTTCTGGTGTAAGTGTGCTCCCTAGTGTCTCTTCTGTTGAGGGGCAGGAAAATGATGTACAGCAGAACACACTCAAATGAAATGTCATCAAATGTTCATCGCAATCTGTGCCAAAACAATTACTACCACTTAAATGTTAAATAGGTGCTGTTCAGAATAGAATGACTACCATGTACTACTACTGTACTACTACTCCTTATAATAATAATAATAAAAAAATACAACTTCTCTCTCTTTCTCTCTCTCTCTCTCTCTCTCTTTCTCTCTCTTTCTCTCTCTTTCTCTCTCTCTCTTGCTCTCTTTCCCACACACAGTCTTGCATTCATCAGCTGTTTGGCATGACTTTAGGAACATTAATGCCTTTCACCCTCTTAAGCTTACACAGCTGCAACCATCATAAAAAAGTGTCCGCTGATCTTGATCAGGATTTGACAGCTGTCTAGGTTGTATTTACTCACCATTTTTTATTGTGTACATGCTCTAGCAATTTGTCTAACATTCATGTTACTCATCTTCTACAGGCCTATCGTGTTCGCAAATTAATCTTCTGACATATCTTTTCTCAGCTTAACCTTGCTCTCTCTCTTACACACACATACACACACACACACACACACACACACACACACAGATTATTTATTTTAAATAAGAAGCAACTATTACCTCCTCTCCTCTAGTTACAGCCTTACTAACCTAATTTAATTTTGAACTTTCTACACATTTGCACTTTTTCCTGGAATCACACAACCAGGAATGGGGATTTTTTTCTTGTTTTTTTTTTTTTTTTTTATTTTTTAAGAAGTTTAAATTGAAAGTTTAAGGAATATAATTGAAAGAGGGTCAGGAGAGAAGCAAACCAATTTAGAATTTATTCATTTTGTTGAGAGAATTCTCATGAGAGAATTATGCAGATGTACAGTAAGGACACTTTGCTGGACTCAAATGACATAAATCATTTCCTTAGTTCATCCTGTACAGTGTCCAACATTTTTTCGTCTTGTTGTTTTTAGGATTTGTCTCTTTATGCTTGTTGTGATTCAACCTAGTGCATAATATAAGAAATTTGCCATATCATTCCCTGTGTTTTTTGTTCTTTGTTAACTTAATATTCATTATGCATTAAGGCTTCTCAACAGTATTTAAGCCCAAACTCAAGTACACATGCACACGCACACACTCACACACACACACACACACACACACACACATATGTCTAAGAGCATGAGCGATTAGGCGATGCATCATTCTTCTTTCGCTCTGCAAGACAGCAAAGGAGAGAGGGCCATGGAGGTTAGTGCCTCCCTCTTTTCATGGGAGAGGGCAAATTTGATTGCCAATTACTCCCAGATTGGATGTGCCAATATGCCTTGTTTGAAGTTGATTGCTTTCCTGTGGTCACTTTCGGAGGCCAGAGGTGTTTGAACTCTAACGACTTGAACGCGACCCTATGACCTTGAGGACATTTGTCATATATTCAGTCTTTCTCAGATAACAGATGCCGCATCCTGGCCGACCTACAGCCACCCACCTTCACACACAAACGCACACATGCGCACACACACACGCAGGCACTCACAGCTGTTTTCAGAGTTAATTTAATAGATAATTTAATAGACTTCCATACTGATGGTGTAGTAATATGATCTATCCCAAGCCCTTGAGATGAGGCCTAATGTAATCCTCGGATTGACAGAGATAACAAAAGTGTGTAAAAGGGGCATATTGGATTATGTAGAGTCAGTAATGTCTGTGTGTGTGTGTATGTGTGTGTGCTGAAAGACGAACAGAAGTGCTCCATTAATTAATGAAATCAGAGGCTTCAATCTGGTGAGCCACACATGTGAAATAAGAAAAACGACAGCTGACAGGAAGTAGACATTCCCTCCCCGGTCTGGCATGCTTTGTGTGAGACAGAAATAAAGAACAGGAATTAAAGGGGAAAAAGCATGTCTTTTAGTCTTTGAATTTTAACGGTAGAGGTGTTGTTTAATGGAATACTGAAGCCTACACTCCGGATATACTCCATTTTCATTATTACTGTACACTAAGTGGTTTATCATTAAGAAATTCCTAGCTAGAAATATATATATATATATATATATATATATATATATATATTGTTTACTGACAGATTTCGCAGTGGTCTAGATTACAACCTGAGGATTGTTTTGCCTTTTACTTGGAATATATCCTTCTGTAAAGCATGAATATAGAACATAGTTAACATTCGAAGGAGCCTTGGTTGAAGAAAACAGCCTTGTTTTTCAATGCCTGAGATGACTCTGGCCATGGCAGAATGATGATGGTAATTATGTGAGGCAATTTAAAGGCTGGATCAGTCCAACATGCTCTCCTGGTGCTGATAGATGACCCAGAACAAAGCTGCTGATTACTGTCTCACATTTATTTCTCTCTCTCTCTCTCTCTCTGTCTGTCTCTCATAACTTACTCAATGATTCTTTCATTATGCACAAGTTTTCCATTTTTTCCTCTGTTTGTTTACACCCCTGATCAAAGCTTAAAGTCCACAAGAGATCAATGGCCTTAGGAAACACTAGCTAGAAGCTAACCTGCAGGCTTTCTTCAGTTTTCCATGCAGCATTTAACAGAGACTTGAAAAAGAGCTGGACCTTCCATGTTATCAAACATGTGGCAGCTTTATGACGCTGAGTAAAGCATGTCTGTAATACAGATTTAGTTGACAATCATCTGCACAAACTGGCTTACCAGAACTGGATTAGGATTCATGGACAAAACATTGTTAAGGTATTATTTTAACAATCATCTACAGAGACTTTATAAAGTTGTGTGTGATGGAGCGATGTTAGTGAATACAAAGGTCAACCACTTACCAGGATGACTGGTTGGAAAAACATATCTGTATCTGCTACCTGTGTAGGTGCTTAAAAAAAGGGTCAGGGGAAGTTTATCAGTTATGCACTAATAAAAAAAAAAGCCAACTTAAACACTAAGGCCAAAAGCTTGACCTTTTGGACTTGGAAGATGCAATTACGACACCATATAGCTTTTTTTTTTACTGTGAAGATGGTTTTATTATTATTATTAGTAGTAGTAATAGTAGTAGTAGTAGTAGTAGTATTCACGGATTTCCTTAAAGAAAGTTTAATTCTAATTCTAGAAAAACTGTGATCTCACCGATCATTTTGCTGAAACGGTAAGGTCAATTCATCATTATCATCATCATTATTATTATTGTCATACATTATTTATGGATTTTTCCATAACTGTTCCGCTAATTATAGAATAACTGAATAATGTGGCTAAATTAATGAAATAAATGTATTATCGTGTGATGTCTGAAGTCATAACAGTGCCAATAAATGTATTTTCATAGCATTTACACAGCGAAAAAAATCGTCTCATTTTGAATATCTTTCAGTGAATCAGAATGCGGGAAAATGGAAATGTTAGTATGTTTCAAACAGAGAGGCGAACCAGATGGTGATGAATTTTCATTTTTGAAGAACAAATTCACAGTACATGGAAGGGGATGTAAAGTAACAGGGATGAATCTGTGGAGTGAGGGTTATTTGCACAGGTAAACATTAGCAAATGAACTATCCGAGAAGTGATGAGGTGGTAATCTGCTGTTCTCTTTGCTGTGATGCCACATGGAACAAAATGGATGTCATAAGTACGATGTTGTCAAATTAATTGGTGGCTGTGCACACATATATACACACACACATATACTGTATGTACAACATCAATTTAATTTCATGGGGCATCACAGCAATATATATATACACTGTAGATGTATATGATAATGGAAACTCTGATTTAAAAATGTAAGTCGCTCTGGATAAGAGCATCTGCCAAATGCCTAAATGTAAATGTATATCTCAAATAAACAAGACAAAATACCCAAGTTGTCTAGATTAACCGAGTGTGTCCAGGATATAAAAGATTGGATGACCAACAACTTTCTTTTACTAAATTCAGATAAGACAGAGATATTTCTTATTGGCCCAAAAAACAGCACACAACAGCTTTCACAATTCAGCCTGCGTTTAAAAGGATGTACTGTTACTACCAGCTTAACAGTAAAAGACCTGGCCGTAATATTAGACAGTAACTTGTCCTTTGAAAATCATATTTCCAATATCACAAAAACAGCCTTTTTCCATCTTAGAAATATCGCCAAACTGGGGAGGATCTTATCTATATCTGATGCAGAAAAGCTAGTTCATGCATTCATGACCTCCAGACTGGACTATTGTAATGCATTACTACAGTAGGTGGTTGTCCTGCATCCTCAATAAACAAGTTTAAGTTAGTCCAAAATGCAGCCGCCAGGGTTCTCACTAGATCCAGAAAATATGATCATATAACCCCAATATTATCATCCCTGCACTGGCTACCTGTTCAGTTGAGAATTAATTTCAAAATAATATTATTTACATAAAAGGCTTTAAATGGTTTAGCTCCCACATACCTAACCAGTCTTCTGATACGCTATAATCCACCACACTCTTTAAGATCACAAAACTCCGGACTTCTTGTAGTTCCCAAAATTTCAAAGTCTACAAAAGGCATTTTCATATTTAGCTCCAAAGCTTTGGAATAGCCTTGCAGACAGTGTTCGGGGCTCAATCTTTCCTGATTGAGTCTAGTTCCTGTCACGTTTTTTTTTCCTATTGCCTCTCAGGGAGTTTTTTCTTGCCAATGTCACCGCCACCCTTGGCTTTTTCATCAGACACATTTCATTCATAATTCATTCATTCTTCTCATTATTATAACACTTCAATAAATTTTCTTTTTTTAAATTTCTTTAATTTTTGTGAAGCTGCTTTCAGACAATGAACATTGTTAAAATCGCTATATAAATAAAATTAAGTTAAATTTCACAGCACAAGAGAGAGAGGAACCAATGGCTCAATAATAATGTGATAATGTGACACTCAGAAGACAAAAAGCATGCATACTACAGTACTTGTATCAGGACCTCGCTTATTTACCAAGTTAAAATTGATTTTTAAATTTTGCTCGTTTTGCAAAACGCTTACAAACCAAGGTACTTACAGTACAAAGGTTCCACTTTTTTCACCATACCATTATTTAACAAAAATGAAGCCAAAAAGTAATTATAATAAAAAATGTGTGAAATACTAAGTACCTCCCCGCTAGCATGTAGATCCACCTTAAAATAACTTGAAGTAACCATTTCCTGTAGGACTTTATCAGTCTCTCATATCATTGTGAAGGAATTTTGGACCACTTTTCTTTACACCATTTCTTCAGGTCATTAAGGTTTTGATGCATTTACATATGCACAGCTCTCTTAAGACCCCATCACAGCAGTATGCTCTGAAGTGTAGATGTTAAAATAGGTCTGTCGCATGAACTCTGGGAAGCATTTATTTGAGCTCTAATCTGTGGTGCTGTAATGCTGCAGTTTCTGGGGTTGCAGCAGACGTAGCTCCTGGTCATCCTTTCCTGGGTAAGTCCATGAGAGCCAGTTTCATCATACCATTTGATGGCTTTGGGAACTGCACTTGGGGACAGATTCGTTGTTCTTGAGATTTTTTTATTTGACTGACCTTCATTTCTTAAAACAATGATGGACTGTCATTGCGAGGCCAAGAAATGTCACAAATTCACTCTTGACAAGGCACACCTGTGAATTATAAGCCATTCTAGGTAGCTACACTGTAAATTTACATGAAAGGCAGTCATGAGTGTGCCAAGCTGTCATCAAAGCTAAATGTAGCTAATTTGAACAATCTAAAATATAAAACACATCCTGCACTGTTTAACACTTTTCTATTTGCTACATAATTTCGAGCATGTTCTTTTATAGTTTGGATATCTTAAGTATTAAAATATAATGTGGTAAATAATAATAAAAAAATAAATAAAGTAAAACCACTAAAGAAGGTGTGTCCAATCCTTTATCAAAATCTCAGTACTATATAGTGAATCAGGCTAGAAGCTTGAATTGTACTATTGATAAAAAAAACTGGGAGACTGTGTCAGCCCATTCATAACCTGTGCATGAGAAAGACTGTTTACATGTTTACAACTGCCGACATGATTTATTAGAGCAGTGCTAGTGTCCCCTATGCATTTGCCATCACTATGGCTGGATTCTCTGCTTAAGGAGCTCATTTATTACATGTAAATGAGCCGTTGTTAAGGGTACTTCATGTACAGTGCTGCCAAAAAGACACCTGGGATGAAGGAAAAAAGGTCTGCCAATAAAATTTCACTTGAAGGAAAGAAAACTGCATGTTAAGTTAAAACTACATAAGGTTGCATTAAAGCAAAGAAAACCTTTTTTTGCACTGAGAATAAGAACCACTTTGTGTAATGAACAAGTAATGCAAATTTTAAAAATTTAAAAGTCTTGAGCCACCCCTTATTTATTCATATTCTTTTTTAAAGACTTAGACCTTTTTTTATGTAGTCTTGAGAAATAATTTTTTTTTTTTTTTTTTTTTGGCTCTTATTTTTGATGTTTCAGAGGATTTTGTTTGTATGTTTGCCCATTGTGTGTGTGTGTGTGTGTGTGTGTGTGTCTGTTTGTGTGTCTGTGTGTGTGTGTGTGTGTGTGTGTGTGTGTGTGCGCGTGTCCGTCCATCCGTCCAGGGTAAACCCTACCTTGTGCCCTAAGCCCCTAAACAACCCTGAATACAGGATAAAGTGGTATAAAGAAGATGAGTGAGTAATTTAATATGAATTTAATAAGAAATGAGCGATGGCTCAAATCTCTACTGTAGCACATTACTGTATTATACAGTATGAATGAATGCTTATAATAAATTAAGACATGGTAATAAATTGTCCCAGTGATACAGAAAATGGTTAGTTTACCAACCATTCATTGCAATAAAAGACAGTTTTAATTTCAGGGAAAAGCAATTACATGATTAAATAACTAAATGAACAACTCTGGAACAGTGGTTCTGGGGTAAGCCAAATGATGATTATGTCAACACCTATTGTATTCTGTCTGCCCAATGTGTTATTGGTGCTACAATGAGCTTAGTTGAATGAAGAAGAAAAAGAAGAAGGAAAGCCAGAAGGTAAGGCTTGTGGTAAGGATTTTGCTTGTAAGTGTACAGCAGAATCATAAATTCAGTATGATTGCTCTGGGCATTTTTGTAAATTGCTAACAAGCTGCGGTGGACTGAGTTCAATCATAGTAGGTTGTTCTGAGTGAGAGTAAGGGCATGTTTTGGGACTAGGATTTTGGGAAGACCTCAGGATTCTATGAGAATTGCAGAGATTGTCAATAAATCTCTCTCTCTCTCTCTCTCTCTCTCTCTCTCTGATCTTTATAGCCAGCTAAATCAGCTTTTTAGTGAACAACTTTCAAATACTGACAATTTAGTTGGCCCTGTTCTTTCTCTCTTCTCTGTCAACCAGTAAATTTAAGCCAACAGTAAGCAATTTGGGAATATGAAAAACAGCAGTTAGTGCTTCCCAAGAAGAATGTTCAGCAGCCCTGGAATGAGCAGCATTTTTTTTTTTTTTTTTTTTTAAGATGTGGTTCAAAAAAGATGTGGCTTGTCTGTATCTCGTAGGAAGCATGTGTTAGCCTTTAGATTTCCAGGGTGCTAGCTGCTGTGCTGTAAGTGAAAATGAGCTAGTGGGTAGGTATTGGCAGTGATAAAGGTGGAAAAGATTGTGGAAACAAGCTAGTTGGTGAAACTTGGCAGCAATAAAGAAAAAATATGGTGATCTTAAAAAATAAACATTAAGAAGAGCAACTCTCACTCACTGATCCATACTGCTTTATCCTGTATACGAGATCTCTGGGGGTGGGTGCGGGATAAGGGGGGGATACGGATCCTATCCCAGGAGTGCGCAAGCAGGGTACACCCAGGACAGGGTGCCAATCCATTGCAGGGCACATAAATATGCACTCTTATTTCCCCAGTGGAAAACAAAACAAAACACTTTAGTGTATTACAAATGTATAAAAATCCTTGATAGTACATTGCAAATATACTAACGAAAAATTGTACCATCAGTTAATATATAAAAAGTATACTAACATAATGCTTTTACCAAATTTTTGGAATTATACTTTAAATATACTTTAAATAAATTGTATTATAATACACTTTTCAAAAATATATTATTGAAAAATATACTTAAAGTAAAAGGTTTGTATGCTACTGCTGCAATAAGAATATACTCAAAGTATATTAATCATGTATTTGTAATACAGTAAAAATAGCTGTAATTTACTTATAATACATTAAAGAAATACTTACATTTCATTAATTACTGTCAGGTATGTACGTTAGTAAACACATGGCCTTATACTTTAAGTATACTAAAAGTACACAAAAGTATACTTAATACACGTAAAATTGTGCTTTTGTACAATTTAATTACAACTTAAATACATTTAGTACAAAATTAGTTGTTTCAAAATAGCAAACTTCAATTATACTAGTCATTAGTCTGGCTGCAAGTACATTTAAATATGCTTTGGCATGCTAGGATTTAATATACTTAGCATACTTTTTTTTTTTTTTACTAGGGTTGCGAACGCTAATTAGCCTAATCTGCATGTCTTGGACTGTGGGAGGAAACCGGTGTGGCCGGAGGAAACCCACCAAGCGTGGAGAGAACATGCAAACTCCTTTTACACAGATCAGAGGTGGGAACCGAACCCAGAACCTGAGGGGTGCAAGGCGACAGTGCCAACCACTCAGCCACAGTGCCACTAGAAAAGTAAATCCAGTACCTATATTCTTGCAATAATGTTGAACATGTAAATGAATTTACTTTAATTCAACAAACAAAGCTAAACAAGATGCTTTAAAGCATCCAATTTTTTTTATATTGGGTAAGTTGCTTTAGACTATGAAAAAGCATAAAAATTTTGCATATTCACTTAACACTTACTGTATGCTATAATTTTATAATGGTTTTACTAAGGATTCATTCATATGGTCAAATTAAACTTGAAAATGCCCATCCCATGCAGTTCCTTATTTCACAGCAGTGTTACTGAGTATCTGATTAAGCAATGCTTGTCAAGCTTTTTGTTTTCTTTGATTAAATAATTAGTTTCCAATTGAAGATGAACAGAAGGTTTCCTCACACTTTTCCATTCACTTGCACAAAGTACTGAAGCACTTTAATTAATTCTACCTTTTATCTCTGTTAAAACATTAACATTCAAGTTTTGTTGAATGTCAAAGCAAATTTATCATTCACTCTGCTGTCTTCAAAATTTTGTATTGCAGTAGGTACCCTTTGTTATTATTCCCTTGTATTTCAGATGATTTGAATTAGTCTTTCATTCCCATAAGAGCTACTTTGTAATAATGCAAGCCCTCAAAAACCTAAAATTAAAAGTGGAATGGAAAATCATTTACATTGCTCTCTAAAACAGGTTAGTATTAACCACCTTTATAAAATGAATCATCTTTGATAAGCATTGTCAAAACATTTGTATTTTAAAACTACCACATTTCATTCTGTTGCCCATATTTTGTAGCATAAATACATTATATTATAGCAACATATTTGTAATCTATCATATATCGTTATTTCCTTCCTATGAACATTTGAGCCATCATAATACTGGTTATATTTTACATTATGCATTTCATTTTGTATTTGATTCTATTCCATTCAAATGATATTGTGTACTTGTAAATTTAAATCCCTGTTGCACAAACCGCAGGTGAAAAGGGAAGGAAAATCCCCTTCCCAGACTTGGGAATTTGGGAAGCCAAATTATTCTAGGATACACCAAATAATAGGATTCTGAATTATTATACTTGTGTACAAGGTGATGTACAGAGCTACAGGGTGAAGCAAAGAAGGAAAGAGTGTTTTGGGCAACCTTTCTAATTTATGTGTTTATACTGTAACAACATTTCTGGCTTAATTATTTTCCAGTGGCTAAATTAAAAGTGTCCATTGGGCTACGGCATATGCCCCTGCTGGATTTGGGTGGATGGAAGTGCCAGCTGCAGCTCAGGTCCTGTAAATCATTTGTTACAATGTGCCAGTGGCAATCAGTGCAGAACAGCAGAATCCTGAATTATTCCTTCACCTAATTTTGACAAATGACTCTTAGATTATAAGGGGAATATAATGGAAGTTTGTGTAAACTGTTTGTCATATGTTTTTGACATTTTTTTTCCCTTCCCTCATCCTTTGCCACAATTTCGAGACATTCATTTGTCGAGTTGGGAATTTGCACATCGGCTTCTGCTTCAACCCCGAACAAAGCCATTATCCAATTACAGGGGACATGAGGATCAACTCTGGAATCACTTTTAATTCTTGAGTCTGACAGCTTTGCAGGTTACACAACAATTGTTTAAAGTAGATTTAACTAAGTGTTCGATAACCTTTACCGGAAAAAAAAACACACACAAAGGTACATCACTATTTCTGATGAGGTCATCGACCAGTTAGTTGAATCTACTTTGAACAATTGTTGTGTTTTATTTATTAGAAGTAAATCATTGATTAGAAGTAAATGTAAATTTAAGTAAATTTTTTAAAAATAATAGTTAAATAAAATGTAAATAAAAACAACAAAATTATTAACTAAGCTTTACACATACTATTACATAAACTGTTTAGCAAACATGTAATACACATCAAATTACATTCCTTGTAAATACATGGAAACACTTAAATAACAATCATAATATAACATAAGTAAATTTTCTCTCTTGTATTGAGCACAATAGCAATTAAATCAAATATCAAGTAACTCAAATTCAAGTGATCAGTCCTTCGATAAGTAAAGCGTAGTATTATCATACCATCAATGTCCCTGACATGACCAGCAGCCAATGCGCTTCCCTGTCTCACATGTTACTGACTGAAGTCTCTTACACGCAGGTTTTTATACACCGACCCTATACTGTTACACCATAGTTACATCATAGTAGAGACTGAGGTGGCGATTCTCTGTTACAGATGGTGCTTGTATGTTGTCTGTACCTTTGCTCCAGTAGTGACTGTGAAGTGATGCATACTGTGATGTCATACTCTGATCGTGTCACAGTTGTTCCTTTTTGAATAAGTTCAGCTCCATCATTTCACTTATTTTAACTTTACACTTCCCACTTGAACTACTGGTTCTTGAACCAGAAAACTATAATGTAAACTATAAATCTGTGATTTCTTCATAGAATTATGAATGTTAAGTAAGGCTAGGCAATCATATACTAGTAGTGATGACACATTTCAAGTGATAAAAGATAAAAATAAATAAGACAACAGGAGCAGACGGTGTGCCATACATCGTCTCTATTTTTATATATAGATTTATATATACACTCTGTATAATTAAAAACAATGTCATGGCCTTAATCCAAAAAAAAAAAAGTGGCTGAGTATGTGTATAAAACTCATACAGTAGGTATATCTGACTTAATTGCTTTCTAAATAATTGCTTTACAAATTAGACCATACTTAGTACAGTACTTCAATGCAGCAACATCATCACCTCTAACTAAACTATGTTGGATTATACTCTTGTCAGGTCCATACTAAGGTAAGATATCCTTTATTCCATTGCCAGCATGGAATAAAACGTACCTATTTCATACATAGCTCTTTTTTTACTGATCATGCACACAGGGTTCCAATTGCAAACACAACTATACCTGAATAGAAAGCAAATGTTTTGTGTCCCATTGCCAGTCCTTATCAACCTTGTTGGTATTGGTATTGTGGTATCTAGAGGTTCTGATCCTGTTCCATTTCCTTATTTTTGCTTTTGCCTTGATGTGTTCATGTTTACTGCTCAGCTGTCATTTGTTTTGGGGTTTTTTTGGCACCTGTGTTTGATTTTTCTGCCAAGTTTAAAAAAGTTTTGTGAAGCTGTACTTGCATCCTCTTGTCCATCTGACACTTCTCTTTTGTTTACACCGTGCTTGATCTTCATAGCATTTCATTGGTTCTTTATACGTATACTGGGGAAGATTGGAAGTAATTGTGCAGGGGGAAGCACATGCAGGATTGTTCATGTGTTAACCTCATGCAGATCTATGTGCAGCGAAAACATCAGCAAAAAACAGTTACTTTAAGGCAGCGCACAATACTATCAATGACTTTATCAATGATTTGTCATATTATATGAGGTTTCATATTGTTTTCTTCATATATTTTATTTTGTCACTCCATATGCTGTTTTATTACTTTATGGATTTTTGTTGCACTTTTTGGAATCTCTGTTTAAATTTCATTTTAACTTTATTAACGCACATGTAGATATTTGTATACAGTATACTGTATATCTGAGTGACTAAATAAATGTCACTCAGATATACAGTCACTCAGATATACTTTATCTCACATAACCATTATGTGAGATAAAGTAACTATTTTATCCATTACTCATGCTTACAGTTATTTAAAATGAATTAGGGGATAAGTAAGGGGTTCATTATTTAGAGAAAATGGGAGCGAGGTCATAATAAGCACAGGGAAACAAACAATCAAAAATAATTCTGAGAGTGAAGGTTCTGCAGGCCAAATCACTTTGTTGATGAAGGAAAACCAAACTAGTTTTTATGTCTACATAAATTGACATAAACTCTTTTTACAACTGTGGTGAGCAGAAAAACATCTCACACTGCACAATGGAATAATATTTCGTCATGGATCCATAGCAAGCTATACATGTCTTGACATAAACACCACTGGGTGTACTGTAGCTTGGGTTAGCTCTTTGAATCTTTGTGACAAATACCTGTTTCTCAAGTATCAACTTCTACCACAAATGGCTTGGATGAGTATGGGTGCATGCGAAATGGGGCTAAGGTAAACACTCCCTATACCCTTGCAATCCCCCAACCTCCCCCAGTTTAAATCTCAACCCACCCACCCACCTCCCCATGTTGAATCCCACAATAAGACAAATTAAAGTATTCTTTAATAGTGTTGTGAATACTAGTCTTTGATAGTGTTGTGATAGCCAGTTCCTAACTGCTGACACCTTGTCTTGGTACCCCAAAAAATTTCCCAGCACATCATATAACAGAACTGGTTTATAACTATTAACTTCAAACCTGTCAGAAGAGTGGACACTGACATGTTATTGACTGCGGGATTAGTAAAACAGCTGCTAACTACTCTCATAATGCATGATTTACTCCAACTGCATAAGCAGAGGCTGAGAGATTTTTTTGGAATTGATATATGACTGATTTGACAGGGCTTTCATGATAACAAGGTGCTGAGATACTGTACAGTATATGGACATATCATCAAGAGATACAAAGTAATTCCTACAAGCTAGTTTGGTGAGAACATAACCAGAGTATTTCTGGAAATGCAACTTTTAGGGCAGACTAATACCATCCATTTCTGGCAGCCATGGTATGGAGATTCAGAGCAAACTCCAGTCTCTCTGCCAGAGGAAGAGTAGACATTTACTGACCTTTTTCACTTTTGTTGAGTGAAAAAACACATTTAAACAAACTCAATAAATACTAGTACAAACTTACATTATTTTCGACCAGTTCCATACTGTGGTAGCTAACTTGTGTTATTCTTCTATCACCATGGTGATGAACTGTGCTTTTGACTCTTGTTTGCATACTTATTCCTGATCTTTACACTTACTAGGGTAACCAGAATATTTATCTAAACAAGCTAACAATGTGGCAGTGGTTGAGGGTAAAGGAGTGTGTTGCAGAGGTGGCAAAGTATTAATGATGTCATGAAAGGTGTAGCTTGGAGCTGACCTAATGTTCGATCAATTGTTTGGTTTGTTGCTGCTCTTCGTAGATCTGCATAAGTTCCATTGGAACTTGAGTGATTTCTTGGCACAGTTTACTAATGACATGGGAATGATTGATATATTTATTAAAACACACAGCATATTCCATAGCATTGTATTATTTCCAAAAGAGCCACTGAATTAGCTAAAACTTATAATAACAAAGCCGACCAAATCCAAAAGGAAGTATGAAGTAATAAAGTTCTGATATCAAATCAAACACCTACAAATGGATATCCTTAATACTATATCTTCTTTATCCATTTTCACACACTCGTTTTTCTTTTAAATAATTCACCCACAAAATAATACATATAAATATACTGTAGCGTTTTTCACCGCCACGCAGGGACTTGGAGAGATGAGTGAGCTTCTTTGCTGCCCAATGCAAATGGCTGGGAGTAATTTATTTCTCTTCAGCATGTAAACACCAAAACAATCACATCCAACCTCCATAAAACACACCTCTCCCCACACACACACCTCTGGCCGAAGCCACTAACTTAAACATCTTTTCCCAACAGGGTGAACACAAAACAATCCCTCCCGCAAAGCATGATGGTAGCCCATCAAAACCCCGCCCACGCCACACTGCCCCCACCCGAGCTGTGACCGTCCCCGGTCATCATGGCAAACTCAGTCTAGGAGGCGTGCCGGTGGTCGGCGCTGACGTTGTGAACGCCAGAGTCTCTTTGCAGAGGATGAAGGGTTGCAACCGTCCTCCTGAGGCGGCCCGGCCTCCACAGAGTTCGATATCTCGCTGGCGTTGGGCTGATAAGGAGCGAGACGGTCCCGGTGGAGCACGACCACTCGCGACCGCCCCGTCAACCGCACCCGGTAGACTACGTCAGAGAGCTGGGCCAGTACCGTGCAGGGCCCCACCCAGTGAGACATAAGCTTAGGGGAAAGCCCCCTTTTCCTTCCAGGGGAATACACCCAAACCTGCTCCCCAGTAGCAAAGTCTCGTCCCCGGCTGTGGGTGTCATACACGCGGCGCTGTTTAACACCAGCGTCCGCCAAGTGTCTACGCGCTAACTCGTGGACACGGAACAGTTTGTCTCTTAGTGAACAAAAATAATCCAACCCCGGCTTCGTAGGTAAATCCACTTGTGGAGGTGGGCCGAACACCAGGTCCACGGGCGTGCGCAATTCGCGGACGAACATTAACGCTGCTGGCGTCAGCTGTGAAGACTCCTGCACTGCGGTGCGATAGGCCCACAGCACGAGGGGCAGATGTTCGTCCCAATCCTTCTGCCGGGCGTGGGTAGTGAGTGTCCGGTTGAAACGCTCCACGAGGCCGTCACTCTGCGGATGAAGGGGCGTGGTGCGGGTCTTTTTCACCCCGAGGCGCTCGCACACCGCCGCAAACACCTCCGCCTCGAAGTTACGCCCCTGATCGCTGTGCAACTGCTCCGGGGCGCCGAACCGGCTGAACACCTCATCCACCAGCACTCGAGCCGTGGTGGAAGCGCTCTGGTCAGGAACGGCAAACGCCTCCGGCCACTTGGTGAAGTAGTCCATGGCCACCAGCACATACCGGTTCCCGCGATCGGAAATGGGAAACGGCCCAAGAATGTCCACGCCCATACGCTCCATAGGTGCCCCCACCCGAAAGTCTTGCAGGGGTGCTCGCGAACGCTGGATAGGGCCCTTCTTTGCCGTGCATACGTCGCATCAGTGTGGCAGCCCGGCCAATAGAAACGAGCGCGCAGCCGTCGTAAAGTTTTTGTTACGCCGAAGTGTCCCGCGCCCGCGTGCCCATGAACCATCCCTAACACCCGTGTCCGCAAAGTCCGCGGCACCAGCAGCTGAAAATATTCGCACGGCCGCTCCCAGTGGCGATAGAGTAGGCCCCCCCGCAACGATAGTCTGTCGAACTGCGAATGAAGCGCTTTTACCTCTAGGCCCAGGTGGACGACCGCGTTATACTCCGGTCTCCGGCCCGCTTTAACCCAACCTAATACCTGCTGCAGCGCCGGGTCCTTCTCCTGCTCGGCGATTAACTGTTCACAGTCCAGCTGCGGCACCGGCGCAACGGCTATAGGCGATGGTTTAGGCACCGCAGTAACTCGGCTGCACGCCGGCTCGGACGGCTGGTTGCCGACGGGGGCTCCGGAGGACTGTGCAGGAAGACTGTTCTGACTCACGAAGTTCGAAAAGTGCTCGACGTCGCAATCACCTGCGCGCGCTTCTAACCTCTCGCAGTGCCGACAGCGCTCGTTGCTACACGGCCGGCGGGACAAAGCATCGGCGTTAGCATGCAGTTTCCCCGCTCGGTGCTGAACGATAAAATCGTAATCTTGCAACCGCTCAAGCCAGCGCGCTAACTGTCCTTCAGGCTCTTTGAAGCTAAGCAGCCACACTAACGAAGCGTGATCGGTCCGCAGCAAGAAAGACTGCCCATATAAATACGGCCTAAAATGCTTAAGAGCCGCGACGACCGCTAACAGCTCGCGCCGCGTGACGCAGTAGTTCCGCTCCGGTCCAGACAACGCGCGGCTGAAGTAGGCGATAGCACGCTTTTTGCCCTCGGACACCTGAGACAGGACGGCCCCCAGGCCTACATCGCTTGCGTCCGTGTCGAGGGTAAACATACGGGACGCGTCCGGATATTCTAGAACAGGCGACGTAACCAGAGCTTCCCGTAACTGGGTGAACGCTCGCGCGTGCACCCAGTCCTAGCGAAACGGCTGGCTCTTTCTCGTGAGCTCGTGTAGCGGGCTGGCGATAGTGGCAAAATTCTTTACGAACCGGCGATAGTACGAGGCTAACCCGAGAAAGGTGCGTAGCTGCGACACATTTACCGGTTCAGGCCAATTCTGTACCGCAGCAATTTTGGCCGGATCCGTGGCAATCCCCTGTGCGCTAATCACGTGTCCCAAAAATACGGTCTCTCGCCGCAACAGCTGACACTTTTTGGGATTAAGCCGCAAGTTCGCCCGCCGGATGGCTAAAAATACCTCCCGTAGGTTAGCTAACGCGACCCCAAATTCCTTGCCGTGCACCAGTAAATCGTCTAAATACACGACACACCGGTTGCGAGGAATATCTGCCAATACTTTCTCCATCAAGCGTTCGAACGTAGCTGGAGCGTTACATAGGCCAAATGGCATGCGTCGAAATTGCCACAGCCCCTGTCCGATCGAGAACGCCGTTTTAGGACATGCTTCCAGGGCGAGTTCTACCTGCCAATACCCGCTACGCAAATCCAGCGAGCTAAACCACGCCGAGCCCGCAACGTGTTCAGGCGCATCATCTATTTGTGGTAACGGATAAGAATCTTTGCGTGTTACCTCGTTTAACCGCCGGTAATCCACACAAAACCGCCACGATTCGTCTTTCTTCCGCACAAGCACAACCGGCGAAGACCACGGCCCGGACGCTGGCTCTATGACGCCCGAGTCGGCCATCTCCCGCAGCGTCTGCTCGGCGATAGCCCGTTTAGCTAATGGGAGCCGTCTCGGATGTAGCCGCACAGGAGCTGCGTTACCCGTATCTATGGTGTGCTGCACCAAGTTGGTATGAGTGCACTCGCGCTCGTCTACCGCGAAAATGTCCGCGAACTCGTGCAAAAGAGACTTCACGGTGTCGGTCTGTGTCGGACTTAGCCCCACACTGCTACGCTCTATCAGCTCGGCCATTATCCTCACTCGGTCGGCTACCGGATGTTTACCTGGCGCGTCCACCAGAAGTTCCGCCCCCCTGGTGCGTGCTACTAACACGTCCGGCTGCGCTTTGGGCACTAGCAGCCTAGCTAACCCAAAGTTACCGCACAGAGTGCCGTCCGCGAGATTCAGTACCGCACCCCACCTTTGCAAAATGTCTAACCCCAAAATACAATCATCCTCTATGTCTGCCTCAAAGAATGGATGAGAAAGAATGACTGCACCTACTTGTATTCGCACTATGCGACAGGCCCGTATCTTCAGGTAACTCCCCGACACGGTGCGAATGTTCAACGCTGGTTCCGGCAGCATACAACCGCGCTCGCCGCGCTCCAATAGGCCCCAGCGCAGCAGCGAAACTGTAGAGCCGGTGTCCACGAGCGCCCGCAGCGAAACGTCGTCCAGGCCACAGTCCACGTACACACCCGCGCGATTCCCTAAACATCCCGACCGGAAGTTACATCCAGCAGTTGGGGAAACAAAAACGGCTGTGGGAGGCGGCTTCCCCTCAGCGCCCCCCGGAGCTAGTTTAACGGCTGCTGGGGTACGCTGTCCTCGGGCCAAAGAACGTTGCAGCTGTAGTCCGACGGTCCCTGGCCTCGGCGTCGTCGCGGAAACTCGGAGGCTGGGTCGAGGCCTAGCCGCGACGGGTAGCCCTGTCCCCGGCTAGGATCACCTACCGCGTGGCCCCGAGCCAAGGGAGATCGCTCCGCTCTTCCGCCGTGGTGTTCAGCCATGATGGGCTCGGCGCGCTCGGCCTCGCGCAGCGCCTCAGAGAGGGAAGCGGGTGCCGCTAACCGGATGTGCTCGCGCAGCCGCAACGGCCGGATTCCCCGAAGGAACGCGCGACGAGCTAGCTCCTCCTGCTGGGCGTGCTCAAATTCTGGGTAGCCCCGGCGCGCGAGAGATCTTAAGTCCATAGCAAACGCCCCCAGTGGCTCGGAGGCGCACCGCTCGCGAGTCGCTAGCTCTTCGCACGCAGCCTCCTTACGGTCACCCGTGCCGAACCGGAAGTGGAGCGACTCCCGCAGCTTCGCCCAGTCCTTCCGCTCATCAGCCCGGAGGTCCTCCAACGCCCGGAGCGCGTCGCCTTCCAGCGAGAGGGCCACCCGGATGGCGGTTTCCGCCGGGGACCAACCCGCGTAGTCGACGACTAGCTCCACTTGGGCGAGGAACGCGTGCGGCTCGACGGCGCAGCTGCATGTCGCCTCGCCGGCTGGCGGCGCTCGAAGCTGTAGCTCGCTTCTGCGCTGTGTCGCTGGAGGAATCCCCTCCGAAATCCAGCGCCGGAACCCGAAGCGCGCCGCTCCGCTCCGGTTGCCGCTCCTTGCTCGCGCTGGCCCCGTCAGGGAGGGTTTTCTTCCTTCTCAGCCGCTCTGCTACTCGGCGACCCTCCTGAATTCTCCGGATTTCCTCCGGGGTGCGCTTCAACCCGCTTCTCTCCATCCCACTTCTGACACCAAATGTAGCGTTTTTCACCGCCACGCAGGGACTTGGAGAGACGAGTGAGCTTCTTTGCTGCCCAATGCAAATGGCTGGGAGTAATTTATTTCTCTTCAGCATGTAAACACCAAAACAATCACATCCAACCTCCATAAAACACACCTCTCCCCACACACACACCTCTGGCCGAAGCCACTAACTTAAACACCTTTTCCCAACAGGGTGAACACAAAACAATCCCTCCCGCAAAGCATGATGGTAGCCCATCAAAATCCCGCCCACGCCACAATACTTAACAAAACAGAAACTAGAAATTGCTTAATTATATCCTTTATATGTGTGACAAAGCATCAAGTAATATTTTGCCAATTTTTATATTTATTTATTTTTGACTGAAATACACCTTGAACATAATTATCAATAAAAAAACATAGTAGGCTAATATTGGTTAATGATACTTCTGCCATCGAACAGAAGTAGCTTATGAGGAACAAATATATGAACAGTATGAAAGACAGATTTACAATATGTTTAATTTAGAAGGTTTAAAGTGTTTGTATTAGCTTTGAATTAAGAACAATACACATTTACACACAGTTTTACAAATATTTAACATTTTCTATTATTATGATTTTTTCCTTTATAATTTATTTACATTCCACAGGAGCTCGTTTTATTGATCGTGAGCAGTGGCGGCTGGTGCCAAATTTTTTTTTTTTTTTTTTGGGGGGGGGGGGGCAAACAAAATTAAAATTTAAATTTTAATCATCACCTGTAAATAGCCAAAAGAAGTGCTGAAAAAGCACAGAGTGTAAGCTCGGCCGTGATCACTTGACTGCTGCCTAATTAGAAGATCAGGTAGATCTGGTCCAAGCCCTTAAACTTTTCTATTTCTTCGTCCGATCGCCTTGCTGGCACGGTGGTGTAGTGGTGTGTGTGCCCTGCGAAGGATTGGCGCCCTGTCCAATCCATCGTGCCCGAAGCCTCCTGGGATACGCTCCAGGTCCCCACGACCCTGAATACAGGATAAAGCGGTATAGATATATATTGCCTTGCAAAGGGGTGTTTTAGCAAAGAAATTACAGAATTTTCTCTCTCTATATTTAGCTGGCTTCCACATCAATCACTATTCAAATCACATGCTTTTCAAAAGTTTACGTGACTATATAGTTTGTCCAGCACCCGGCGTACATGAACACAAATGAACGTTATATAGTTTAGATATTTTTTTAATTGAAAATAAATTATATAAAGAATTCCAGTGGAATATTGTGACTAAATGACTTTATTTCATTATTAAAATAAATAATTATTATGTTAAATAATTACATGTTAAAGAAGCATTCTTCTCTGCCTAACTTTAAGGGGGGGCGCCCCAGCGCCCCTTATTGACCACTGATCATGAGTGGTCTTTTCTCCCCTCTATATATTGTTCTCTTCTTCCCCTTGGTGTTAACATGCAAATCCTCTAAGATGCTTGTCTTTCTACCCTATCCAGCATAATCCCCCTATTCTCATTCTAGCCCTCATTTGGTGGCACTCACATAAAATGCAATGATTGATGATATATCGATCGTGAAGCTTGTTTCCTTCAGCTAGTTGCTGAGTCAACAGCAGTTGGATGCCTTATCTTTGCAAAACACCTTAACAAACAAACCTTATTGTCCCCATCCCTATTTTTTATCTATCCCTAAAAAATCAGCTGTTACATTTGCATACCGTGTCTTGTGTGTGCTTGTTGTCCATGTATTACAGGAAACCTGTAGGTATGTTAACAGTGTGTGTCATGCATGACAAAAGGAACAAAGTTGTATTTTAAAAACTATAAAAGTTTTGGCTGTTATCACTTTTTTATGTTGGTATGTGTTGACATTTGTCTGATGTTTTTGTTTGTTTGCTTTAATGTTTTTCCCCATTTGATTGGTTTTGTCCTTTTTGCTCGTTGGTTGCGAGTTTGGTAATTGGTGAGGCACAGTATGTCCACCCACTCACTAGGGCTATATAGTGTGACAGTTGATTTTATAGTTACTGGCAGACAGTTGGTATAATAAGTTCAAGTTGCTTGGGAAGTGCAATATGTGGAAATATGTCTTTGCTCACTTAGTGAATCTCCAGACAGTGTTGCCCAGGGGCACTTTGCTTACACGAGCTCTGTTGGACATAGGCCTTCAGTAACACTACTGTATGTAATAACACTATAATATTATGACAATAATTATAAGCTTTTTTTAATGTTTTTTTTTTAAGGAAATCACCTCAGACCTACACTTCATTCTTTGAATTCTTTGCCAATCTTCTTTTCATTTACATGTGTCAAATACTTCAGTCTCTGTCCTGCCCACTGCATGTCCTCTTAATCCTTCACTGATCCATTTCTTTTGTCCTGCTTCTGATCTGGTCTAAATGGTGTGACGTGGCTTGATCTGTGCTTATGTTCATCCTCTCCAACTATTTCCTGCCAGGAGCACGCTGTCTGCCTATCAGCAGGCCAATTGTTCACTTCCACTCAAAGGAGCCGATTTGTGTCTTTCCTGAGGTAAGAAAGGGATGATTTGCTCTGAGATAAGAGGCTAAAAGCTTGAGCTCCCAGTTGTGACTGTGCATTTAACATTTTCAGGATCATGAGCCCATTAATAGCTGCACCCTGACAGCAGAGGGAGCTTGTTCAGTATGTGTTGGAGAAAAACATTTCCCCCAGGGGGGAACAGCAGGGGGGAAAGAAGGTGCCAGTCTCTCTCTCTCTCTTTCTCTCTCTCTCTCTCTCTATTTCTTTATCTCTCCTTCCCCCCAATTTTATTCTCATTCTCCAACTCCTTATGTTGCATGGTCCAGTTGAACTGTAGCTGTGAGATACCCGACCACCATTGCAAAATGTCTTATTATGACCTGTCACTAGACTCCTATTCCCTTGTGCTCTCACCCTGATTCTGCCAGAAAAATACCACCACTTCTTAACCAGCAGTGTTCCAAAACTATTTAGGGAGATATAAAATATTTAAAAAAAAAAAAAGAAAAAAAAATGGTAAACTATTAAAAAGATAGCAAAAAAAGATGGATCTGGACAGAGAGGAGTGGTGAGGGGAAGGCCAATAAATAGAATTGTTCTCTAGTGAAGGACCATTAAGAAAAGCAATCCAAATATTATATGAAACACATCTTCCTCTATCATCATGACTTCAGATATCTTCATATTTTCCTTTTAAAGAGCCAGACTTTTTTTTTTTTTTGTAATTTTAATGTTAAGGAATAGTTCTCCAAGCTTCCCGAAGGCTTTTTTTGGCTTGGTTCAGTGACAAAGTGGCTTATGAAACTTAAAACATACAAACATCTAACTTTAGACAAACATCTAACTTTAGACAAACATCTAACTTTTAAACAAGTGAGAAACAAATGTAGTTGCAGGCTGATGATTAATATACTGGTAATGCTGAGTGGTTGAAACAGACAAGAAGAAATGATGTTGCTGTAGAGGAAAGAAAACCGTAGCTGAACAATAGGCTAGCATCGGTCATCTAAAAAAAAAACGTTAAAATAGATAAGGTTATTGGGCACAGGAAAGAAATATATGCATTGAGGTCAATAAGTATTTGATCACTCTGTGATTTAGCAAGTTCTCTTACTTAGAAATCATGGAGGGTCTACCATTTTTTTTGCATAGGTGCATTTCCACTGTGAGAGACAGAATCTAAAAAAAAAAAATCTGGAAATCTTATATGATTTTTTAACAATTTATTTGTGAATTACTGTGTCAAATAAGTATTTGATCACTTGCTTATCAGCCAGATTTCTGAGCCTCAAAGAACTGTTATTTTGCTTTTAAGTAGTCCGTATGCTTCTTACGGAGCCACTCCTTGGTTTTCCTGGCTGTGTGCTTTGGGTCATTGTCATGTTGGAAAACCCAGCCACGACTCTTTTTTAATGCTCTGACTGAGGAAAGGAGGTTTTTGCCCAATATGTCACAATACATGGCCCTGTTCATACTCTCCTTAATACAGTGCAGTCGTCTTGACCCCTGTGCAGAAAAACAACCCAGAGCATGATGCTTCCAGCCCCATGCCTTACTGTAGATATGGTATTATCAGGATGATACTCATCATTCTTCTTCCTCCAAACACGGCAAATTAAGTTAAGATCAAAAAGTTCTACTTTGGTCTCATCTGACACCCATGACTCCTCTGGATCATCCAGATGGTCCCTGGCAAACTTCAGACAGGCCTGAACATGGGCTGACTTAATCTTTGCGATGCAAGATTTTAAAGCATGGCGTCTTAGGCCTTGTTTCACACAGGAGTTAAAATCGAGCTTTTTTCTTGCTTTCGTAGCGTCCGGTGAGCGTGGATCAAGCAGCGGGTGTTTTCTACTTGTAGGAGTCAATGAGAGTGTTCACGCGGGCTTTGGTGACGTGCATTTGTCCGGCTGCACGTTTATACGGCATCAAAAAAACATTGCATGCAGCTTTTTCTTGCTGTTCAAAACCCAACGAACGCAAGGAAACCACTTCTAGTGCGTTTTCTTCACGTATATTTCATGCTTCGGAGGACCGTGCCATACTATCCCATAATCCTACATGCTATACATAGGAAAATGCGGAAAAGGACAAAATAAAAATAAAAAATTGTTGTAAAACTTACGCGGAAATTTTCGCATTCCTTCATAAACCACAAAAAAAAAAGTCCTTTAATTCAACGTTGTGCAGTCAGAGAGTGAACCCGGTAGAGGCGGGCTTTCATATCCAGTTCCCGACACACTGCCCCCACAGGTTAACACACAAACTACAATTTGGGCTGCAGGCTGACGTTAGACAGAGACAAACAAATGCCGGTGTAGAAGTCAATCAAGCGCCACTACAAAACGCAACATAAACGACGTTCAGAGCGCGTTCCTTTATCCAAAAATTTAACACCCGTGTGAACAAGGCCTTAATATATTACTGATGGTAACCTTGGAAACGATGGTACCAGCTCTCTTCACGACATTGACCAGCTCCTCCCGTGTAGTTCGTGGCTAATTCTTCTTTATGACAGCTAACAACCTCAAACAGGTGCTACTAATTTAGAATCATGAGCAGATTTTAGCTGGACTATTTAAAAGCAAAATAACAGGTCTTTAAGGGTCAGAAATCTGGCTGATAAGCAAGTGATCAAATACATATTTGAAACAGTAATTCACAAATAAATTGTTAAAAAAAATCATAGAATGTGATTTTCGAATTTTTCTTTTTAGATTCTGTCTCTCACAGTGGAAATGCACCTATGCTGAAAATTGTGGACTCCTCCATGATTTCTAAGTAATAGAACTTGTAAAATCACAGGGTGATCAAATACTTATTGACCTCACTGTATACAGTATAAAAGCTGATAATAAATATATATAAATATTGACATCACTGTATATATATATATATATATATACACACACACACACAGAGAATGACCACAGACAATGATATGAGGTGAAGAAATTTGTAAGGAAATTTGACTGAAGGCCTTAGAAATTGCGTTGTACAGCCCAGTGCATATTGCAGATTGCAAATCAGTTCAAGTTTTAAACTGCGTGTTCACAAGATGGCTGTGAAAAGTAAATCTGTTCAAAGCTCACAGCTCCACCTAGTGAGAGCTGAGACAAAGAGCACTAGTTAGTGTGAGAGTGGAATTTTAGGGCTAGGGTAAACATGCTGACGTAGATAAATTCTGAGTTCTGCAGCTTGTGGTTTCTCCTGGAATAAATCATCTAATGGACAGGGACATAAACCAGGGCATAAGAAGTGCTGAGTCCACAGTGCTCTATGTGAACATCAGGAGGTATCTTTGTATCCTTGCCATACTGTGTTAAACCTGAGATCAGGTCATGTCAGTGCCTATTCATCGTTTCATCCTCTTAAACTTCTTTTTTTTGGGTGAAGTCTTTTTTTTTTTTTTTACTTTGCTAGAAATCACCCCAGTTTTAAACTGCAATCTTTCCATCATTAAGTCAATCAATTTTCCATAACTTTCATATGGGTCAAGTCACATTCTGTGTCCTGCCCTTTGCCTTTTCTCTTACTCATTCATCATTCTATTTCCTTTGTCCATCTTCTAGACATCATTTAATCACTTATTTGGCAATTATATGCATAGTATAATTCTTGCCTTTGGATAATGTATGTTTATTTGTTGATAATGTATGTTGTGTAAAAAGCTCTTTTTAAATCATTCAGGCAAATGCATACTTTATACTGTAAATGATGCTGCAAGACCCATGACCTCCACATGTCCTTGCTCCAGGTACCAAAGGGAAAATAAGTGTGTGTGTGTGTGTGTGTGTGTGTGTGTTCTTGCCTGAATAACACGAGAACAAATCACATTCAAATACAAAAAGGAACCTGTCACTGTGTCACAAAGGGCATCTTTGTACATACATTGTCAAAAGACAAAAATAATAGAACACAAATGCTCTCTGAAATACCACAAGGACAGAACATGCTCAGTGTGCACTTCACACCCATGGCTGCTATGCTCCACTTCTGCAAAAGAGCAAAGTCAGGTAAAAATAACACTCGAGCAACTTGTAGCAGAGACTGAGAGTTGGGTCTTCACCTGCAGTACACAATGTTATTCCCACTGTGGATACACATTTTTGTTCTCTCCTGTGACAAACACACCTGCTTGGGCTAATAAGAGACTCAGTTGATGAAATTATTCAGTGCTGTTCATTGAGCAATCAGAAAAAGTACATGGAGAAGTTTACACCAGGTCATATGTACAGCAAAAAAAAATGTAGCAAACAACTCCTTACACCATGCACAATGATGATGCAACACCAATTTCCCAAAGCGTATTTGAAACCCTGTTTAATGTTCATCATCACCATGTAGTTTTTTCTAAGTAGTTTGTTTAAAGAATAAGGAAAACGTATGTACACAAAATAAATTGATTTGTGTTTAGCCCTGTCTTTGTGGAGTTTGTGTCTCTCTCTGTGATTGGTGGGTTTCCTCTGGGTACTCTGATTTCTTCCTGTGTGTGGGCTTGTTCCCTGCGATTGGTTGGCATTTTACCTGGGGTGTCCTCTGTCATGTTCTTTACGTTATGTGGAAGAGACTTCAGGCCCTCATGACCCTTCATGTGATAAGCTGTATTTGCCTTCATCAAAATCGGTACAACAACTTGAGACTTTTGACATAGTCTTAGATTTATTTATTTATTTTTTGCTACTGCAAGAAAAATCTGTATTCACAAACAAACTTTATTTAGCTGAGCCTTTGGCCAAAACCAAACTGGACAATGAGAAGCACTGGTTATCAATTACTTTATTTAAGTTAAAAGTAAAAATTCCACTTAGTGTAAGTTTAGCTATCCAGTTAAGTATGGTTATACCCGATGTCTCATGATCCCTTGAATTCTCAATCATGCAAAAGACATAATACCCATATGCATTACCTTGAGCTCCTGGACACAGAACTGTAATGGGGATGTGACAATAACTTCCAGCAGTGTTCCTGTAATGTGCAGGTGTTGTTGTTGAATGATTGTGTATACAGTTCATGCAGACAGCATGCTTCTCTTCCACAGTTGGCACAAGTTATCCATCAGTTTTCAAGGATCAGGCATTGCACTTGCTGAATGTTTATGAGAATGACTGCAGTGGGTTCTGAGCCACCTTGGCTGGTATCATCATTCAGTAATGTACATCCTCCTTTAAAATACTTGCACCAACCAAATGTTCTACTGCAGCTGAAGAGAACTACTGTAAGAGTTTCATCGTCTTAATGCACTTGAAGTCTTTCCATCACAAGTTCCAAGTCACAAGGTTAGACCTGAGCACTCCTCATACATTGGAACACGATTCCATTCTTGGGGTGGGGCCAGTTGTTTCTTCATTTATTTTCTGTTTGTTGCCCATTATTAGACACGGCACTGTCTTTAGATGTTGCATTCTGTTTGGCCACTTCTAGCATCACTGCATTTATTTATTTGTTTACACTTCAACATGAAAAAAGGGAGAACAGGAAGGTGTAAAGTAAGGGATGTAACAGAAAGGAGTACTGTAGGAAACGCTTGTGAGGCAAAGAAAACATGTCTTCCATCATTGCTATGTACACTGTTGCTCTTTCTCTTGCCGTATGGAGAAACATTTGAGACATGTCTGTCTGTGATTGATTATTACCAAAAGCATATACTCATTCTGATAAAAAACATGTAAGTGAATCCCTATCCAAGATTTTAATAAATGCAAAAGAAAAAATTTTAAACATGATCTTCTTAAAAGTTTCTTATCGCTAAGTAGTTCTTAAGTTGTAACTTAACCTCTCTCTTAACGTTATGGCGCATTTCCCGAAAAACGTTTATACGCTAAGTATCTCTTAGGTAAGTCACACGTTCGTAATGTTGGTCTGGACCAACTAACTCTTAGCGTAGTTTCAGCTTAAGACACTAGTCGCCGCCACTGAGCAGCAGTCCTTATATATCAGCGGCGTATGGAAGTTGTATTAATGATGGAATATACTGTTAGCGTGTTTAAGAATTTAATTTTATTTGATATCAGAACTAATAGAATGACTTTTCATAATGTGACTAATGCATAAAAATTGGCAATCACTTTTAATATTAAACAGGTGGCAAGCAATTTGGCAGCGATACAGCGTGGTGTTGTGTTAAACCGAAGACGGCGCCGTTCACGGAGCCATGTGGTTCATGTAAATTTTTCATTTAGGCAAAACTTCAACCCTTTTCATATTTTGCCTGAGGTGGCTATTTTAAAAAAACATTTTGCCTTCCAAGGCAACAGATTATGGAGCTTCTTGACCTGCTCAGACCTGCGCTTGTGGGCCAATGCATCGTACTTACAGTATGCCCTACATCCAATAATTTTAAGAAGACTCCTAAGGGACAGTTCGAGAAACACGTTTAGAAAAGTAATTACTTTACGTAAGATATATCTTCTTCTGATGAGTCTCCTTAGCGCACTAAGAGTGTGTTATCGGGAAACCGGGCCCAAATCAAATTAGAATTTGTACAATTTACTTTAAATTTACAAGATGCAAAACTGACTTTTTCTGTATTCAGTGTAATACAAATAATTATATAAGGTCTTATGTTGGCTTGGTACAGTACTTACAAGTAAGTGGTGATATACGCACATTTTATTATTTTATTAATGCTGCATATTTTCGTAAATTAATCAAATATAAGGCACTAATGAACAATACTGAAGCAAAAAAAAAAATACAGCAATACTACTATTCATGACACTCATAGTGCATGGCCAAATTTACTTTTAAAGATGGCTTTGACATCAGCCATATTCAAACTCGCAACACATCAGAGATTTTATTTGATTCTGTTCTAGATGTCTCCAAAAACTGCCTCAGTGACCTCAGAAAGTGGGGAGAATAACATGCCATGGCATCAAACTTGCCCTACATCTGTTAGGTCTCTTCTTTCTATTTCAGGTGTAATAGAATGCTAGCCACACATGTAACTGTGCCGCTGCTAACTCTATTTAACTAGTATTCCTGGTTATTCAGTGTTGCTACCTACCCAGTAACCACACAGCAGGTAGATTCTAAAAGTAAAAATGTGTGTTTTAAAACATAAATACTTTGTATTTGGCACAATGTATTTATAGCTATACTGCATTACTGCCATGTTGTAGTATTGCTGAAAATATCAGCATGGTGCACACATGCATGAGAGTATGTCCAGGGATGTAAACACAAGCTTTGACAATTAGTACATCTATCAACATATAAACTATTAATATATTTCAAGAAGAAAATAATAACTTAGTCTTTTGACTCAAGTATTTAATTACATTTTTAAATTCTAATGCATTCCAGTGCAAAGTGAGAGGAAGGGGTAAAGTACTTGCTATTAAGTGTTCACTAATAACTTACTAGAGACTTATCATAGATTTGTGGATCAGTATCATACACCAATAAAAATAAGCATCTCTCTTTTTTTTTAGAAACTGCTTAATTATTTGCAAAATGTGTAACT
Organism: Clarias gariepinus; assembly: GCF_024256425.1. Taxonomy (NCBI): domain Eukaryota; kingdom Metazoa; phylum Chordata; class Actinopteri; order Siluriformes; family Clariidae; genus Clarias; species Clarias gariepinus. The sequence goes on from NC_071104.1 coordinate 10,678,971, forward strand.
TAACCGTTTTAGAACAAAATACAATGTTCACACCAAGACATAAAAGGAATAAACACAGGAGCAACAGGGGGAAAAATACTTAATAGAGGAACTCCACAATTGCCCAATAGTCTTTTCATGTTTGGTTATAGATTTTCTGTCAAGTCTTGTGTTTTAAACTCTGGCACCATTATCTGGAAATTTGTTTTTACATATTTATATTGGGATTTTATGAGATTGTAGAATCTTCTAAAAATATTCTGACTGTTTCCTTCTCTCATCAAGGTGATTTCTTCTCTCATCATAAGCATTTTCCACTGCTTTTTATTTAAACCCTGGTCTTATAAAATTCTTTCCACTTGATGCTTTCAGATCTTTTTTTTTTTTTTTTTTGCACACAATCTTACTGGTAAATTCAGCACTGTAATTTTTTTTTCATTCTAATAATACTTGAAGACACTTTTACAGAAACTAGCAATGAGCGAGGTGTGGGAGTTTTTTATTCTATTTTACCTACGGTCCTGGAGCTTCTTTTTTTTATTTATTAACAGTACAGTCTTTGCAGTTAATTTTTTATATTGATAAAGCTGATAATGAAAAACATGTTTGCTTTTTTTGTCGTTATTTTTTCATTTACAAGTATTTGTTGATTTTCAGTATCTGCTTTCCCTGTTGATATAATCCTCAGAATATAATCAAAAAAGCCTAGCCTACTCTGGGAATATGCTGTTAACTATGATGAAAAAGGGTATGCTATTTACATTTTATATGCCAATTTTGTTCATTTTTAATTATTATATTATTAGCGTATTACAGATGTGTTTTTTTTAGATCAGTTAATAAATTTGCATAATTGTTAATGTAATCTCTAAAAATGTACAAATCTTAATGTAATCATTTATATAATCATATATGCATCATATAGGCATAGCCATCTTGAAAATATATAGTATTTTATCAGTGTTATAAATGTGACATTAAATAAACAAACTTATATGGCAAAGTTTTCACAAATTCTGTAAACTTTAAAGAAGAAAACTGTGGAAAGCCTTAGACTTGTATCATGAAAAAGACTCATGTGACATGTAATTTGCAATCAATATTGCACTGTTACACCCCATGGTTTAAAAGGACGCAACAAAGACGGGGACACATGAGAAAGTGCAAATAATACACAATTTATTAACAGTATAGTATTAACTTTATAGTTCTATTTATTATAGAACTATACAGAAACAAAACAAAGCGGCATGAGAGTCAAAAATCAGTAGTGTAGAGTTAAGGTAATGCATGAAAATGTAATGGACTGTAAGAGTGTTGGATGCATGACGTAAAACAAAAGTAAACGGACATCAAACCAAAATAAAGTCCCACGTGCAGCTCCTGCTGTCCAGTTGTGATGCTGCCTTTTAAAAAGGCCAAACAGGAACCCAGCAACAGGTGTCCTTGACCAAACTAATTAGGAGGCGGAGCAATTAAATTCCAAGGTGACACACATACACATAGGTCGTCACACCCCACCCCGTAAGACAGGGGTTTGTCAAAAATCCCTGTAAAATACAAAATAAAAATTAACTAAATCTTTATCTACAATTTAGTTACCCAGGGGAGCCCGCGACAGTGCATTAGCGACAACATTTTTAGATCCTCTGACATGCTAAATATCAAGGGAGTAGACCTGTTAAAATAAAGACCAACGAATAAGCCTTTAATTTGGGCAGTGAAACGTCAACAGGTTGTGATCTGTATAGACTACAACAGGTTGACCTGAACCAACATAAATGTTAAAATGCTGTAATGCCCAATTCAAAGCCAACGCTTCTTTCTCTGTCAGAAACTGACAGGGCGGACTATGCCTTCATTGTCCTGCTGAAGGACAGCTCTGGCACCAATCTGACTGGCATCCACCTGTAACGAAATAGGCCTTTTAAAGGGGCAGCAGGAACAGCAGAGGAACACAACAAAGATTTAACATTGTCAAAAGCCAGTGCACAATCTGACGACCAAACAAATCTTACCTTGGCCTTTAACAAATCAGTAAGTGGTGCGACCAATGAAGAGAAATTACGTCAGAAGGAACAACCTACTAATCCTAAAAAACACATAAGCTCCTTTTTTGTAGTAGAAACAGGATAATCACAAATAGCCTGAACTTTATCCCTTACTGGCCGGACCTCTCCATTCCCCACCACTTTACCAAGATATGTTATAGTAGCCTGACACAGTTAATTTGGCATTTGACAAATGTTTCAAAACAGCACCCAAGCGCTTAAGATGCAAATCCCAGCAATCACTGTACACGACAAGGTCATCTAAATACACTGCACACCCTTCAAGGCCTGAAACCACACGGATCATTAGCCGTTGAAAGGTGGCAGGTGCATTTTGTAATCCAAAGCTCATAACTTTGTACGAATAGAGGCCTGATGGGATAACAAATGAAAAAATTTCTTGAGCTTTTTGACTAAAAGGTACCTGACAAAAACCTTTAAGCAGGTCAAGCTTAGTTACAAATTTGGCCGAACCAACCTGGTCCACACAATTATCCACTCGGGTAAGTGATCTGGATGGAGTTCGGTACTAACAAGCACGGAGATGCCCAGTCTGAACTCAAAGGAATCGCTATACTGTATCATTTTCCAACATGTATTTAATTTCGGCCTCCATAAGCTACCGTTTCTCTGGTGACACTCAATAATAACGCTGTTTAATAGGAAAAGCGTTACCCACATTAATGTCGTGTTCGACCCAATCAGTACGTGTTGGCATGTCTTAAAACAATTTAGGAAATCTCTGCAACAAAGAAATCAATTCCACAGACTGTGAGGGTAACAAATGAATCAGTGAAGCATTAAGCTTTTCCAAAGATGCAGTATTATTTAATCGCCCACGCAAAACACTACTGTATCATCAGGTTCATCACCCTCTTTCTCCCTTGTTGGAAAAGATGTGATGTAATGTTTGTACTCTGATCACTCTGTATGATCTTAGGAATTCCAAAAAATGTGACAAAGCTCTTACAATTGAACGGGACGTAATTGTGCGCAATGGGTAAGCAGAAGGAAAACGTGTGGCTAAACACAAATATTTGCTCCCTGATTTTGAAGGTGGAAGCGGGCGATGTAACCTGCCATAGGGACTTTCAACAGGGAAACTGGAATTCCCCCCTTTGATCCCTGCGGTGTCCTCAGAAAGTGTGTGTGTGTGTGTGTGTGTGTGTGTGTGTGTGTGTGTGTGTGTGTGTGTGTGTGTGTGCGTGATTAGTTCAATAAATTCTTATTTAGAAGTTTAAAACATTTGCCCAGATCTTACGTTACCTTGCTCATAATTGGTAAATACCAGATTTTGTATTATCATCAGAATCAGAATCAGAATCAGAAGAAAGAGTTTTATTGCCAAGTACGCTTACACGTAAAAGGAATTTGTTTTAGTGACAGAGCTTCCAGAACAGAAAACAAATGACAAGACAAAAACAGCACGACAAAAAAAAAAAAAAAAAAATTTGACATCAAATGGAGTAGGGTGTGAGATACTTTTAAAATAAGTTATATAAATATCTGAAATCTGTGGTATTATACAGTATATTGCACTGTGATACTGTACACAATATTGCACATATATTTATTGACAGTTGATGTTTAACTGTTCATGAGGGAGATTGCCTGGGGAAAAAAACTGTTTTTGTGCCTGACTGTCCTAGTGTTAGGTGCTCTATAGCGTCGACCCGACGGCAAAAGTTCAAATAAAATGTGGCCTGGGTGTGAGGGGTCCAAAGTGATATTCCGAGCCCTTTTTCTCACTCTGGATGTGTACAGTTCTTGTGGCGTGGGCAGGGCAGTGCCGATAATTCTTTCAGCAGTCCGAACCGTCCTTTGTAGTCTTCTTATCCGCGTAAGATACACTAAATCGTGTTAAATGCTGGACGGATAGATGATTAAGTGTATAAATTTATACCTGTATAAATGGTATTTAGTATAATCAAATTAATCCTAATAGTTAAAGATTCGATTCACCTCTAATCCAGAGTTGAAACCCTTACACAACTAAGGAGCTTGCTGAAATGAGCACATAAAGCGATGCACCTACAGTACAGTATCATGCATAATGGCCACTATGCAAGAATCTGGAGGCAGTGTCATGATCTAAATTTCCTAAATTTTTTCTTACCTAATAGCACAGGCATATTCCAGGGCAACAATGCCTGGATTCATCAGGCTCAAATTGGGAAAGAGTTGTTCTGGGAGAATAAAGAAACATTTTCACACATGCATTGGCAACCACAAAGTCCTTAACCCCTTTACAAGTCTTATTATTTGGTATTTGCTTTAGAAGACCTTGATCTCAAAACACAATCTTGCCCAAAAGTCAGTGCAACTCCACTGTTGTATTGGCAGTGTACAGTAAATACAGTACGCCATATAATATGATCCCTTTAAATAAAATACTCAATCTATCTATGAATATGTATTAAATATACAGTATTTCCGGGACTTTTACATACTTTTACATTTTTATTAAAACGAGATACTTGAATCTGATACTGGTAAGTAGACTTATAATCCTCAGTGTGGCACAATTTAGTAAAAACGTTACAAAAGGTCTAGTCACATCTGTTACTCCAGGATCACAGATAATTATTTATGTGGATAGCTTTCAGCAAATTTTACATTTTTTGCTTACTTCACGCAACCATGCACAATTGCTATTTTCAGTAATGGTCCAAAAGTTTACTTAAATCTACATTTTGCGATATCAGAGACCTGGCAAAAATAAAGGCAGGTTCTGGCAGAGATAAGAGTTAAAACATGAAATGATAAAGTCAGGTCATGAAGGTTTTTTGATAATCATTTACAGATCTTACTCCACAGTTCAAGTTCCATGCATGACTTTACAATTATATGACACAAAACATGCTCTAGTTTGTTTAGTTCATTTGCTTGTGAGAAAAGCAAATAGATTTCATATTTATGGAGCATGCAATTATTACACAAACAACAAGTGAAACAACAATCTTCAAAGACCAGTTTGTGTCCATCCCAGGCAGGCAGGCAGAGTTAATATAAAAACAAAGATTTTAAGCTACTCATTTGGAAATGTCATTTAGTTTTACTATTTAAATTGAATTTAATAGTTTTTAGGTTATTTATTTTAAAAGAGATATCAAACATAAATCCGTTTATAAATGAAATATTATTACATGCAACTTTCTATGAAAGGATTATCGATTTAACAATCATGATCATTACATATATCATTACAGCTTAAATGGGCTAAAATATCTGAAATAGGTACTTCTTTGTTCTACTGGCTGTTCCCTTTCAGGGGTCGCCACAGCGAATCATCTGCTTCCATCTAACCCTGTCCTCGGCATCCTCTTCTCTCACACCAACTAACTTCATGTCGTCTTTCACTGCAACCATAAATCTCCTCTTTGGTCTTCCTCTAGACCTCCTGCCTGGCAGTTCAAACCTCAGCATCCTTCTACCGATATATTCACAATCTCTCCTCTGAACATGTCCAAACCACCTCAAATTGGCCTCTTTGACTTTATTTCCAAAACATCTAACGTGGGTTGTCGCTCTGATGAACTCATTCTTGATCCTATCCATCCTTGTCACTCCCAAAGAGAACCTCAACATCTTCAGCTCTGCTACCTCCAACTCTGCGTCCTGTCTTTTCTTCAGTGCCACTGTCTCTAAGCCATAGAGCATCGCTGGTCTCACCACTGTCCTGTACACCTTTCCTTTCATTCTTGCTGATACTCTTTTATTGCACACCACACCTGACACTTTTCTCCACCCATTCCAACCTGTCTGTACCTGCCTCTTCACCTCCTTTCCACACTCTCCATTGCTCTGGACCGTTGATCCTAAGTATTTAAAGTCCTACACCTTCTTTACCTCTGCTCCCTGTATCCTCACCGTTCCTCTTGGGTCCCTCTAATTCACACACATGTATTCCATCTTACTGCGGCTAACCTTCATTCCTTTGCTTTCCAGAGCATTTCTCCATCTCTCCAAATTTTCCTCCACCTGTTCCCTGCTCTCGCTACAAAGCAGAATGTCATCTGCAAACATCATTGTCCATGAAGACTCCTGTCTAACCTCATCTGTCATCCTGTCCATCACCATAGCAAACAAAAAGGGGGCCATATAAGCAAAATATCTGGAATAGATACAAAGTATAGTAATGTATGCAGCTCTACATTAATATTACACTACAGACCCAAACTGTGTATTCTGTGTCATTGGAGCACAGAGAATTAATTTAATAATCATGTACACATTGAACTCCTTTTATACAATAAAAAGCTAATTTAAATGTAACATAACTTTCAATGATCTAACTAGAATCCTCCTAGTCAAGTAATCATGTCATCTTGTCATGTCTGCAGCAGTGGATGCGCGTTTATTCACGTTTCATCTGAATTACATCATCTAAAAATAGATTTTCATTAGTTTATGTAAAAACACATTTTGCTTTCTCTAAGTATATATTTTCATGTCTGTGAGGAAAGTATACAGTATAGAGTTTCATTAAATTTTTTGACGCGCTCAAGTTTACTGAAACAAATACAGAATAGCGCACACTGTTTGCTTTCATAATTTTACAAAATCATAATGTTTTGTCATCATTGTGAGTGCATTTAAATAAAGGTAGAGACTTATGTATAAGGATTATGTAGTTTATATAGTTTTATTATATAGTTTTAGCACTTTAATCTGATAATAAATGTAGCACCCACTTTTTCCAGACCAGAGTCTGTTTTATAGTGTCACACAGGATAAAACCTAAAGACTTACTGTGTTTATGTTTACTTTGCTTATGTTCGATGCAAGTATGAAATACATTTAATTTAAATTTGAAATTTGTACTGTAATTTTAGTACTGTAATTATGAATTTGTTTCATTACAATGTTTCACTTAAATTTATTTTCTCTCAATGAGCTGTGGCTCATTAATCCTTGAGAGAATGAACCAAGTCTATACTCTATAGCTATAGCGCCACTTGGCACGCCCCAATGGTGTCTTCACGAGAGACATGGCGCTAAAACTGTTATTCCGGGTGAGTACTATCTGTACATCACATAGTTTGTTTATATATAATATATAATCTCTTTACATCATATTTGACCAGTCTGCACTCTAAAAACTAACTCAGAGGACCTTTTACCACTACTTGATTTAATACATGGATGCAAGTTAAACATTGTAATTAATTGATTTAGATGAACTTTCTAAGTTGCAAACTTTATTTTTATAAGTTGTGATCAAATAATAATGCTGGTAATTATATTAACTTAATTTTGCATGTAATTTAAACTCGAATTTAATTGTTAATGGGTTGAAAACCAAATTTAAGTTGTCTTAACTTTAAAAAGTTGGCATAATAAGTTAATTTTTTTAAGTTATATCCTACCCCTTATGCCTGGACGTGTTCCAGTGGTAAGATTGTGTGTTAGCAGACTTATAGGCTAACTCTAACTCTATAAAATTTCATGGTGAGTAACACTTCAATTTACATCTAATAGTTCTACTAAAGTAATGAATTTGCATTTGTTTCATTGAGATATCTGCTCAGCAAGAGAGCTGTTTGGAAAAACATTATTCAAGTTTTGCTAATTTGACCATTTGACTGTAAGCTACATAATGTTAACTAATTTCAGTCACAGCCACAGTTTTTAAAAGTTTTTTGTTCATTCACATAGATGGCTGTGTGCTTCCACCGTAGGCAAATTGTAGTAGCAAAGAAGTAAAAGCAGAGTGTTTCTTTTATTTTAGTTTGCTTGTATTTTAGTTACTTTTGTAATACAATTCAAAGTTAATATTTGTCTGGGTTTTGTGGTATTTTTCATAACATTAAAGGGTATGTAAAATGTTGGCATTGTGATTCTGACAGTATCACTGAGGTGTATGTGTCCACCTGAAATTAATATTTTGCATCAATAGTTATTCAATAGACCTTATCAATCTAATTAGATTAGTGTGTTGTTAAGTTTGTCAATATTGTTTTAAAAAATGGGCTGTGAGTGCAAACTGTAAATTTATCTCTCTCATTGGAAATGACTGGTGTCATTCAGAGCTTAGTCTTTTGGAATGTTCTATGACATGCTACTTGGCTTTAGACTGTTATATTTATAAAGATTTGCCTAACTTTGTTGTGATAGCATAATTTATTATGCTTAGTTATTCTTAATGAGGACCAGTTGAATTTTGAGTTTTTTATTTGCATTTTGTGCAAGATTTATATATAATTTGTTCACATACTAAACTGCAGTTGAAAATAAAAGCTAATTGCACAAAAATAATGGTTGAACTAATGTCTTTTTTTTTTTATATCTACTACATTAACAAAAACCAAAAAACCCTACATAAAAAGAAACCTGAAAAAAAAAAAAATTATTTGGAGTCACTTAATTTTTTTAATGGTTGCTATTTGAAATTTTGTATAAATTATTATAGTACTCAAACAACATATAAAATTGCTTTAAAACAATATGGTAAAGCCATTTGGAGCAACATAATTTATCAACTTAAAAACTTGCCTTTTGTCTAACAGTTAATAAGTAAGGGGTAATTAAAATAATCTTTGACTGAAGAGGAAAAGCTAATTCCCCCAACGCAAAGAAGCTTGTTGGTTCAAAATAATTTCAAATGAAGTTGTCATAACTCAAAAAGACTAATGCAAAACGTTGCGTTAATTTTTTTTGTTAAGTCTAAACATTTCTTTTTAGAGTGTGTGAAATCTAGCTAAAATTATTTTGCATATCATTTTATGGACAAAACATTGAATTAGATTTAGCTGGGTTTTCAGTCTTTTAATGGATGATAGATGTGATGGTTGTATGGTACCAGATGAAGACTGTAAAGGGGAATGGAAACATTTAAACAGCAGCTGTTGCATTGTGTCCACAACTGTTGCCGCTGCATGTTGACATGCATGGTTATGGACAAACAAGATTACATGATGCAATTCCTCTTCATTTGCTGCATACTGCAGGTTTTAGTTTCTCTCTGGTTACTAAAGTGCATTGATCAAGAAAAGTGCAGTCCTGCTAAAATTAAACTAACAACAATGTGCTGTTCAAATACATTGTATGGCATCGGTTTCCTTGTGTGGTTACCATGTCATTTTCAGCTTGCCATTACTTTTTAATGTACCCTTGCATATAGTTTATGTATATAGAGTGATTAAAAAACAATACAACTCATGCTATGATAAGGAAAATCTCCATTTATTCCATTCCAGGAATTAGAAAAGTTAACAATGTCAATTTTAGAATCTAGAATCCATAAGATTTAAAATTTACACAAATTTAAAAAGAGGCCTGAAGCACTACAGGTCTTCTGAAAGGCCTCAAATCCAAAAGGCAAGTAATCATTCTTCCAGGAGCTGACTAGCTGACCTGTTATCTTTAAGTAGGAAGGGGGGGCATTTTAGTTCATCGGAATGTATAGGTAAGAACAGCTGAGACAAGTTCTCACCTGGGGAAGTGGGCAAGGGTGAATTATTTGACATTGTAAAGCACACACAGTAACTCTAAAACAACAACACTCACTAATCATTTATACTGCTTTATCCTGTATTCAGGGTCACAGGGGGCACTGGCGCCTATCCCAGAAAACTTATGGCCCAGGTGGGGTACAGCCTGGACAGGGTACCAATCCATTGCAGGGCACACACACATACACTAAAACAACAACAACCTAGAATAAATAGGAATAAGAGGCCCTGACTATGCTGCATAAATATTATTTAGTACAACAAAATTCCCAGAAAAACTCCTATGAAACACATACACAAATAATAACAATAAACAGATACAAACAGAGACAGGATATATACCAGTTTATTTTTTGTACAAATAAAATTGTTAGTTTGTGAACTTGATCGTCCGTCTAAACAACATTTAAATTAGTGTGTTTTTTTTTTCTCATTATTGTACAATAAATGTCAATAGCTCTGGTTCTGATTTTTTTATGTTTGTTGTATAAAGTACTCGGATGTTGAAATTCCCATCACTGTGGTATTTTGTTGATACAACATATTGTTATGACTTTTTTATGACATAAGCTCTAATCAAATAAAAAAACGGTGATGACTAAAAATGTCACATTGCGCCACTTGGTGGTCATTTCATGAATGACTTTAAAATCCAACTGGTTTATTTTGACCGCTGGTGTTTGGCAACGGTGGTGAGCATGGCGGTAATAGGCATTCCTGTTGACTACCTACTGTAAGTATTATGTTAAGTTGTACTTTTTTTCTGATTCTCCCTTATGCAAAGCGACCATTTTATATTTATATCTGTATTAATAGACTCCTTTTTATAAGTGGGATCTTATCAATAATATACTGTAAGTTTTATATTTTAAAATGTGTTGCATTATCAGATTGATTTGGATTGAGTAAATTTAAATAACAATTAGCCTTTAAAAATTAAGAAATTATTTTTGTCATTCTTCTTTTCATACCTTGTGTTTTTTTTTTCTTTTTTTTTAATTAACAATGAGGTTGTTGATGTGACATTTTGCTCTTAGAGAATTTTTTCACATAGTCATTAGCAAAATGTATAATCTGTGTTAAGGCATCCAACATCAGGCAGTTTATATCCTCATTCACATGGGTCTCCTCGTGATAGTTCAAGACAGGGAAGATACAGTTCACAGGCACACCCAGGGCATGACTGTATTTTATCACCTGAGTATAGACACAGAAATACACATGATGTCATTAATTTGTTCATTTTAAAATTGTATTAGGAAGTCTTTATAGTGATAGAGACGAATTTTAGCAAAAGTACATACGTTTTCTCTGATCTTTTTGCTTTTGTAGATGTTACGCAGATTCTCCTTTGTCATTGGACATGCACGATCTACGTTTGTCATGAAAACCACTTGAGGGATTCCTGTAGCATGATTAGGCAGTACACAGAGAAACGTTTGTCATTTCATTGTAAATGTTAGCAGGGTCCAGGGATTAAATTATAAAGTTGATGATGAATAAGTCTTCCATGCATGAAAATAAGATAGACATCACTATGTGCGAAACCCTGTATATGGGCCTTATTGTGTAATTCCATGCCATTTTCATGACCATCTCAATGCATACACTAATCTGATGATGAACAACATTTGTAATCATAACAAAGACTCATTCTTTTCATAAGATGTATAAAGATGTATACTTTAGGCCTTGTGATTCCGCTATAAGGTCGATTTCAGCAGTTTTGTTTATCATACAGTGGAACCTTGGATTAAAAGCATAATTAATTTTTGAAGCGTGTTCGTATATATCTAAACACTCGTCAATCAAAGTGAATTTTCGCATAAGAAAGAATGAAAGCTCAGATTTTTCTTTCCACAACCCCAAAAATAAATGTCTAAAAATAATTAATAAAAAATTATAAAGTAAAAATAAAACAAAGTAACCTGCACTTTACCTTTGAAAAAAGTAAAAATAACTCCCAACAGATGTGTTTCCGGTAGTGTTTGTATGCACATGCGCTGTGTGTGTGTGTGTGTGTGTGTGTGTGTGTGTGTGTGTGTGTGTGTGTTAGAGAGGTTAAAGATCCATTTTCTCTCTCTGTGTTATTGGACACCGTGCCACTTCTCTCATCCCCTCGTCTCACACACACCCCTCCACCTCTTGTCTTCACACACGCGCACACACACACACACACTTTAATGGAAACAAGGCTCTGTCGCTACTCTTTTCAGAGGTAAAGTGCAGGTTAATTTGTTTTATTTTTACTTTACATCAGTGATTCCGCTGTGTATGTGTGTAAGGGAGGTTAAAGATCAATTTTTTCTTTCCGTCTCTCTCTTTTACCCCGCACTGTGTGTGTGTGTGTGTGTGTGTGTGTGTGTGTGTGTGTGTGTGTGCACGTCATTATACACTGTGCCCCCTCATCCTCCTCTCGCTTTTATACACACACACACACAAAAAAAATTGGGACAGACCCTTGTTTCTGTTAGTGTGTGAAGGCATCTTTGGAACTTTAACCTCTCTTATGATACTCGGTACTCGTAAACCACGACTTGCTTGTTTTTCCTCCGCAAACCAGGTTGCTCGCAATCTTAGGTTTCACTGTACGTTGTTGTTAAACCACACCCATTCCTACATAACCGTATTTATTCTTAGTCCTAACAATAATATGTTACCTTTAGAGCACCTTTTAAAATAAATGTAATAATTATGTAAGGTAACGAAAACAAATTTAATAATAATAATAATCTCACCCATTCTGCTTGCTGTTTTTCTGACACTCTTCAATTTGTTGAGAAAAGCTTGTTCCATCACTGAAACCCTGTGAGCTTGTACAACATACACCAGGCAGTGCATCTGATCACTCAGGCTGGGATTTTTATTGTAATAAAGGTTGCTTTCAGACAATGGAGTGTCAGGGTTGAACTAAAGAAAAGAACATAATAGAACAGCAATGTGTGCAGGACATAAGAAATTGGATGCTAGAGTATTATGGTGAACTGATATGTTTAGATGCTGTCTTCCTCACTCTCATTGATCACTCAGGTTTGTTGACGGTGAGGTGATTGTTTGCTTTACATGTCAGGAAGCCCTCATGTTTGTGTTTCCTTCTGACTCTCCCTTTTAGTTATGCTGTCATAGTTGACCAGACCTAACTTCTATCTCTCCTCTTCCGCTCTCTTTCCCCCTCTTTCTGTTCCCTCTCTCCCCCTCTCTCTCTCTTTTCCTCTCTCTGTCGAGCTACACATGTCGTTCCTGAGCTGCCAGTGATCCAGACTCCCTCTTCCCTCTGGACCTGTCTGACCCATCCTGATGCCCTGCTTCTGCTTGGAGATCTCGTCACATGGATGCCCCGTGTGTCTCTCTGGGATGCGTTTGGTGTCTGGGAATGGTTTCACTCTACCTAAAAGACGGTTCTCAGCTCGACTGATGTTGGCAGCTGTTTCTCTGAGAACTTAACAGTTCAATAGTTCAGGACCTTAACTTCCTACAAGTCTACCTGAATTTTCAATAACTACCTGGACTCCATATTAACATCAATTAACATCAGCTATTATAGCTGAACTGCCTCCCACCCTACACACTGTATAAATGCAGATCATTTACTGCTTTCTGTTTCACCAAAATGAGGATGGGTTCCCTGTTGAGTCTGGTTCCTCTCAAGGTTTCTTCCTATTACCATCTCAGGGAGTTTTTCCTTGCCACTGTCGCCCTCGGCTTGCTCACCAGGGACAAACTGACCATTTTGATTCATACACATTCACATTCCATACAAACCTAAATAATTCTTTTGATTGTGTAAAGCTGCTTTGTGACAATGACAATTGTTAAAAGCGCTATACAAATAAAATTGAATTGAATTGAATGATAAAGTGTTTGTGTGGTCATCCAAAACTGGCTTAAATAATATTTCGAATATTCCACTGTTCACACTGGCAGACTTTTAGTTAATGACATTTGTTTAATAGTAATTTACATATGGTGTGACTGGGATAACCAACTATAGTGTAAATGTGTTCACACTAAAGTTCGTGAAGTTTGGTAAGTCTTACCATATACCCCTCTTTTATGTGACCTTTTAAAGCACTGATGACATCTTGAGTCTGCACCCCGTTTTCTTTTGCCTCTGCACCCATTATATCGTAGAAGATAAAGGGAAATGATTCTTCTTCATTTGCAAATCTGTAACTTTCAAACTGGAAGTAGTACAGAAATAGTGCATTTCAATAGTTACTTGTGTCATGCACTCAAAGTATAAAGAAGTCATACACATAAGACTTAATAATATAGACTTACACATAGAGTGTGGCTCGTAGTAGATTCTGCAGCAGCCAAACAGTTTACAAATTGACGTCCTTCAAAAATGGATCTGATGGTGTTTATGGTGCTGGACTTTCCTGCTCCAACTGGTCCATACACAAGGTAGCGGAGCTCTTTGACTTCATTACAAATCTCAAATGACTTGAGAGTCTTTAACAATAAATCTTTTTTACTGAAAGAAAATGTACAATTCCATCAGCTTGTACAGTATATTAGTTTCTATGTCAGTTATAACTATTCCAGTATTAATTAGCACCTCTCTAACATTTGCCATGTTAGAAATTAAAACTGACAGATAATGATATCTTACATGAGGACAATTGTGAACTTACCTCCACTGCACTTCACGCCAGTCCTTAATTTCTGTAAGGAATAAATGACACGCTATAAATACAATATTACTGAGTACTACAGATGGGTACAGTTATACTAAATCTCCTTTTTATTTTTCAGTAAATGCAAATTTGCACTGTTTAATGTTTGAATAAAAGACATAATTTTTGTAAAATATTCATATTTTATATTTAAGCATAAAAACACCATTTTTCATGTTTCTATGATAAGGAAAGATTATTATTTGCATTTCTGGAGTTAATTGATATTATTTCAAGGAAGAATTATTGTTACTTGCCGACTCTGACAAGGGCAGAGCATGACGCTGAACCTGAACTGTTGCTCAGGGTTATGGTGTAATTTCCTTCATCACTTTCCTGAGCATTTGAAATTTTTAAGACAAATTTTGTTCCCCTTTTGCTCACAGAGTGCTTTCCGTGTACACAAGACAGTGAACGGCTGTCCTTCTGCCATGATGCGGTTACATCTTCTGTGTTTGCCTCACATTGAAGAAGAATATCAGCTCCACTTGTAACATGTTTCTCAGCCAGAACTGAATCAAATTCTATTAGACAAATAAGAGAAAAAAGTATATTATATAATCATGCATATTAAAGTGGTTTGTATTGTTGTTTAAGCACATGTACATGTCAATCCACTCATAGTAAATCATAAACTTATCTATGTTTTTTTTATCTTTAAATTGGATAACAGGCTTGACATTTAAAAAGTATAAAATAACATATGTTATATCAAGGGGGAAAGCCATACACGTCCCAATATCTATGTATAAAACACTTTTTATAAATCCTTCTGCCATGATGCATTTACTTCTTTTGTTTTTGTCTGACATTAAAGAATGATATAATCTCCACTTGTAACATGTTTCTCAGCCAGAACTGATTCTGTTAGATCAGTGGTCAGCAACAAAAAAAAATTTGAAAAATAAATAATCTATTTTTAATTGAAGTTTATTTTATTGTAGTACATTAGTTTTTTCAAATGTAATTTTTAAATTTGAAGATTATGGTGAACTTGTAACATTAAATTTAAACGTGTAAAATTCTTTGTCGCTCAAAATATGCACCACAACTGCCAATGTGCAACACCCACCGGCACACGATTTATTGAAGTTTTCGAGCCCTGAGTGACGTTCCATTCCGAAGTATACTTCACAGGGTCCTTTTGCAGTGAATAACGTTGAAGGGAACTTCTCTCATAAAAAATCCTCCATTCGAAACACTGCAAAGTCACCAGTGCTGACGTCACTTCCTCCATATTATTAAAATAGATTTTTTTTCCTTACAGATTACTAACCTATATAATGTTAAAGATTTCTTGATTTTATTAAAATTTAATTTATTGTGTCATAATAATAAAATATTCTCATTGATAATAAAAATATATCTTTTTTCGAGCTCCTGTTTATTTTTGGTTGACCGCTGACTGCACACTTTAGGTTTGCTGCAGGTGGAAAATTTAAGTTTGGATTTTTATTTTATAAATACAAGGAGGACTCAAATAGACATTGAGTATTTTTTTATCAAAATATGTAGACACAGACAAGTGCCAAGTGCACTAATACTGGAGTACTTCCGTAAGGCCACATTACAGTACATACCAGGTTTAGATGGAGAAGATCCCATGTTTGATTCTATACTGAGGAAATATAAACAGTACAAACACCTTTATCATATACATTGTTAGTGATAGATCCTGTCAATATATAAAAGGGAGGTGACACAGCAAACTGAAAGTAAAAGTCTTAAATAGCACCATGCAAAGCTCATTGTTGTATCTATAATAAATGCCATTTATGAATCACTTTTAAAATTAATGAAAACAATGTATTTTTGTATATATAGTAGAACTATTTATGTTTATGTATTTTTTTGCACATAATTTCAGTGTGTGTGTGTGTGTGTGTGAGAGAGAAAGAGAGAGAAAGAGAGAGAGAGGCTGTTTTAAAATAGTACATATGATCTTTCTAAATAAGTAGTACTTACCTCGTCTGAAGTTCACAGTAAAATCTTAAGCCTGTGTGCTGCAGTTGTGTGTGTGAACTGATGCTCCTTTTCCTGTCGACTGCTCAATCTTCTTTCACTTTTGCTGCTGTGTGCCTGTGTGCAGTAGGGAGAGGGTTTCCTATGAAAGCAAAAGTAAAACAGAATCGCTTGCTTTTAAGCAATTATATGGTGGATTATAGCTTATCAGATGATCTGCATGCAATTTACCATCTTAAAAATCGTTTAATCGTACTGATCTGATGTGAGAAATATATACCTTATGTAGTCAACCCCCTAGCAGAATGATCTCTATTTTGTACTTGGGAGAGGAGTTAAAGAGATTTGCCAACTCTGGGTCTGACATTTTATTTTAAAGAATAAAGTCACAATTAAATTAACAAATTTCAAACAATGTATAAGGCCAAACTGTTACACATTCCACATAAAAAGTTATAAATTAATCACAATCATAATGTGTCTCTCTTTTACAATGGCCAAATGGTAATTTAGGCTAGTATCAGATAATTTAACTATGAATGTGTTTATGATTATGATAATGTGTGTGTGTGTGTGTGTGTGTGCAGATTTCCTCTCAAATAGTTGTTACTGTAGACAAAGTGTTAATTGCTAAAGATTTTAATATTTATTTTGAAAATTCAGAAGACCCTCTGAGAACAGCATTTATGTCCATACTGGACTCAGTAGGAGTAAATTAGTGTGTAGTAGGACCTCCTTTATGGGGACCACTCATAAAGCAGGTCACACTTTAGGTTTAATAATTTTCTTCAGGTTATATAATAAGAAAAATAAGAAATGTATTCACAATTCCACAGTCTGAAACCTTTTCAGATCACTATCTCAATTAAAGTGTGTCATAGTAATAATGTACGCACAGCGCCAGACTACCACATTAAATGTACATTCACATCAACTACCACACAGAGCTTTAATCTCTCGGAAATTAGAACGCAAATGGCATCAAACTAAATTGCTTGTATTCCAAATAGCATGGAAGGAGAGCATCCTGAGCTATAAAAAAGCTTTCAGTTATGCTAGATAATCTCTCCACTCTTATTGAAAATTACAAAAAATAATCCTAGATTTTTATTTAATGTCGTAGCTAAATTAACTAGAAACAAGACCACTGCAAAAATCTCCAAAACAACAACATACAGTATTAAGGACTTCATGAACTTTTTCAATAACAAAATCATAAATATCATGCGAAAAAATTCAGGCTTTGAAACCAGACAATTTAAGTTATAAACACCACACCACATCAGAACCTAGAGTACTTTACTCCCCTTGAATAGGGTGAACTATCTTCACTTATCTCTTCTTTAATTATCAACCTTTGTATTAGATCCTATACGGACACATTTTCTTAAGCAGATAGCACCAGCAATAAAAAATAGAACCCCCGTTGAAAATAATTAACTTTTTACTCAGTAGTGGTATTGTTCCAAAGTCCTTAAAATGAGCAGTTATTAAACCACTAATTAAAAAAAACAGACCTTGACCCCTGTCAGCTTTCCAACAGGCCGATATCAAAACTCTCCTTTATCTCTAAGATTCAGGAAAAAATAGTAGCACAGCAACTATGTTCATATCTACATAGTGTAGCGTTTTACCGCCAGAAATGATGTTGGAGAGACGAGTAAGCTTACTTGTTGCCCAATGCAATGGCTGGGATACTTTATTTTATACACACAGTCATACAAAAGCATGAGCAGCACATTTACACGAAGCATACCTCCAACTCAGCCTAAGCATGAACCGGATCACATTCCACACGTCACACACACACCAGACACAAACAGGGCCGAAGCCACTAACCCAAACACCCTTCCTCAACATGGTGAACACAACAACATCCCCGCAAGGCATGCTGGTCGTCAGCTGCCGCCCCGCCCACGCCACAATAGGAATAGCATACATGAACTGTGTCAGTCAGAATTTAGGCCTCATCACAGCACAGAGACAGCATTTGTTAAAGTAATAAATGACCTTCTACTGGCCTCTAATCAGGGCTGCGTCACTACAGTATACTTGTGTTACTCGACCTCAGTGCAGCTTTTGAGACTATTGATCATAGTATTCTTCTTCACAGATTAGAAATGTAGTAAGGTAAAAAGTAAAAATAAATCCCGACAGATAAGTGTTTCTGTTTGTGCACGCAGACGCTGTATATATGTGTGTGTGTGTGAATCTAAAGTAAGCTCCCCTCTCCCTCTTCTCGTCTTACACAGTTACCCTTCCTCCACTCTTTTTACACACACGCACCCACACAACGGAAACACTGTTCTATCAGAAAAATAAACAAGAAATGTCTTGTTAAAATGACACTCGATTGAGCGACACACTAACGGAATCACTGCTGCAAAGTATAAAATAAAACAAAATAACCTGCACTTTAACTTAAAAGAATTAAGGATTTTTAAGGATTTAAGGAGCTTTATTGTCATACCAGCACACTTCCATGTTCTGGTACGAAATTAGGACCCAGGTCCCGTTTAAGCCACAAAGATAGCATAGTAGTGTAAATATGAGGGTTTAAATATGTATATACATGAATATAAATAAGAGCAGTCAGAGATATATTATGCAGGAAATTAGACATAAACTATACATAGTGTATTGCACATTTTTAGAGGCTGTATTGCACACATTGTATATTCGACTTATAGGGTTATATATATGTATTGCACCATAGAGTTATATATCACACTAAAAGTTTGATTGTGTTTAATGGGAGAGGACCTATAGAGCACGGCTAGAGTTCAGCAGTCTAATTGCTTCAGGGTAAAAGCTGTTTTTGAGCCTGGTGGTCTTGCACTGAAGGCTCCTCAGCCTACTGCCCGAGGAAAGAGGTTGAAATAGAGCATGTGCAGGGTGGGTGGAGTCCTTAATAATGCGGAGGGCTCTTCCTCTGCATCTTGCAGTGTACAGTTCGGTAATAGAAGGGAGCCTGCTATCCACTGTCCTCTGTGCAGCCGTAACTACTCTCTGCAGGGCTTTCCTCTCAGCTACGGTGCTATTGCCATGCCACACAGTGATGTAGGAGCTGATGATGCTTTCAACCGCTCCTCGATAGAAACTCTTTAGAACCAGGCTTCCAAGCCCAGCTCGTTTTAGCTTCCTGAGAAAGTAGAGGCGCTGGTGGGCCTTTTTAATCAGGCCCGAGGTGTTGACGCTCCAGTTTAAGTCCTTAGCTATATGGACGCCTAGATACTTAAAGCTGGAGACCACTTCCACAGCTGCTCCATCAATATGTAGAGGGAGAGGAGTTCGTTTGTCCTTTCTGAAGTCCACCACCCTCTCTTTGGTCTTTTTTACATTGATGCAGAGGTTATTTCCCCTACACCACTGTACCAGTTATTCTACCTCCTCTCTGTAATAGAATTCATCGTTGTCAGTGATGCGTCCCACTACTACTGTGTCATCTGCGAATTTGACTATATGACAGCTGGAGTGTCTCGCTATGCAGTCATACGTCAACAGAGTGAACAGGAGGGGGCTCAACACAACCTTGAGGCGAGCCTGTGCTGATGGTGATGGTGGAGGAGATGGTGTCATGGATCCTGACAGTTTGAGATCTGTTGGTCAGGAAGTCTAGGACCTAGTTCCCTACTGAAGGGCTTAAGCCAAGAGAGGAAAGCTTTAGAATTAATGTCTGTGGAGAGATAGTGTTGAAGGCAGAGAAAAAGTCCAGGAAAAGCAGGCGGACGTAGGAATTCTTATTCCCCAGGTGTGTAAGGGCTGTGTGGATCACTGATGAGATGGCGTCATCTGCAGAGCGACTTGTCTTGTATGCATACTGATGGGGGTCTACAGTGGCATCAAAGGAGGCTTTGATGTGAGTCATGACCAGCCTCTCAAAGCACTTCATGACTACCGGGGTTAGAGCTATGGGGCGGTAATCATTCAGACAAGTCACTGTTAAACACTTTGGGCCTGGAACAATGGTGGCAGTCTTCAGGCAGGTAGGAACAGTCGCAGTTGACAAAGAGGTGTTAAATATATCAGTTAACACTTCTGACAGCTGGTGAGCACAGTCCTTAAGTACCCTTCCTGGTATGTTATCAGGGCCTGCAGCTTTGCGGTGTTTAATTCTGTTTAGAATCCTCTCCACGTCGGCTGTTGTTACTTTAAGGGGTGTGTCATCAGGAAGTGATGGGAGCTTAGTACAGGGAGGAGGGTTGTCATGTTCCTCGAAGCGGCATAGAATGAGTTTAGTATATCAGGCAGGGAGGGGTCCCTAGGGCATTGTGGGTCTTTGGTGTTGTAGTCTGTGATGCACTTAATGCCCTTCCACATACTTCGCGGATCGTTGGAAGTAAGATGACCCTGGATTTTTTGGGCGTATGTGGATTTAACCCTCCCAATGCCTGCCGTCAGTTGTTTCCTCGCCAACTTTAGCGCTGATGCATCACCTGCCCTAAATGCAGCACCCCTAGCTTTCAGCAGAGCCTTTACTTCAGCATTCAGCCAGGGCTTCTGATTAGAAAAACAGGTAATTGTCTTAGTGGTGGTAACATCATCAGCACTGTAAGGGCCATATTTCATTCTTGTGATTTGTTATGTTTATCTTATTTCAGTTTATTAGTTAAGCATTAAGCATTAAGTATCATACTTATAATTTGTATTGTGACATCATTTCATGAGTTGTTCTGTGACATCATCCCACAGTTATGTAGTTTCATGTCTATCACACGTTAGTTGTTGTTGTTGTAGAGACACGGAAGGATACATAAAGGTGTGGAGCACACAAGCTTTTGACCGTGAGACAGTAAGCTAAAAAGAATACAGTAAAACGAGTTGTAGTAACTGTAATCTATCGAAGCTCCAGAACACAGCAAGCGACTTGTCGTGACTACAGTGGATTTATGCAAGAAACTGTAACAACCGTTGTACTTTGATGTTGAAAATAAACAAGAGACAAAGAAATCAACGAAACGTCTGAAGTCGTCAGTAAAACTGTGTAACGAAGGACACGTGTCAGAACTTGTAAATAACATGCACGTACAAGCACATTTAGATATAAAGCCGAGGACGGAAGAAGTGTATTAATCTAGGTCCAGCTTATCCCCGTAAGTGGCTGCTTCTTTAAAGATCTGCCAGTCAGTGCACTGAAAGCAGTCCTGGAGAACAATGTCTGCATCACTGGGCCATACAGTGATCGTTTTCTTTGTGTGTATTGTCCTCCTCAGCAGGGGGCGATAGGCTGGCGCCAGCAGTACGGCTATGTGATCGGAAGCGCCAAGATGGGGGCGGGGGAGAGCTCTGTATGCACCGCGGATGTTTGTATACACACAGTCCAGAATATTTTCTCCCCATGTTGGAATTTCCACATGCTGGTGAAATTTGGGAGGAGTGTCCGTCAGTTTCACGTGATTGAAGTCCCCCGCAACCACGTAAAATGCCTCCGGGTGTTTAGTCTGCAGCGAGCTGATGGTATCATGAAGCTCCTGCAACGCTATGCTAGCATTAGCACCCGGCAGGATGTAAACAATGGTGACGTACACAACATTAAACTCCCGCGGCAGATAGAATGGCCGACACTTTGTTGTCATTAACTCTATCGACTCTGAGCAGTGACTTTTAACCAAATTACTGCTTGTACACCAACCTTCATTTACATACATACAGAGTCCACCTCCTCTTTTTTTCCCCGACCTGTAATCCCGGTCCGCACGGAAAAGCCGAAAGCCATCAATTTGAAAGGCTGAGTCCGGGATGTTTTGGTTTAGCCAGGATTCCGTTAGGCAGAGAACAGCGCAATTCCTCATCTCAGAGTGAGCATTAATCCTCAAACGTAGCAGGTCCATTTTATTATTATTCAGGGAGCGGACGTTGGCCAAAAAGAGAGTTGGAATCGGAGGTCGGCTAGCCTTTAACTGTACAGACGCTCCCGCCCACATGACATGACAGAGCAGTGTTAAGTGTGACAAAGATCAGGCTGTACACACATGCATACAGACACAAAATAAAATTTGTTTTAGACACACACGTGGCCACAATGTTGTAGTAAACAGTACAGTTATTAAACCACTAATTAAAAAAAACAGACTATGACCCCTGTCAGCTTTCCAACAGGCCGATATCAAAACTCTCCTTTATGTCTAAGATTCTGGAAAAAATAGTAGCACAGCAACTATGATCATATCTACATAGTGTAGTGTTTTACCGCCGGAAATTATGTTGGAGAGACGAGTAAGCTTACTTGTTGCCCAATGCAATGGCTGGGATACTTTATTTTATACACACAGTCATAAGAAAGCATAAGCAGCACATTCACACGAAGCCTACTTTCAATTCAGCCTAAGCATGAACCGGAGCACATTCCACACATCACACACACACCAGACACAAACAGGGCCGAAGCCACTAACCCAAACACCCTTCCCCAACATGGTGAACACACCGACATCCCCGCAAGGCATGCGGGTCGTCAGCCGCCGCCCCGCCCACGCCACAATAGGGAATAGCATACATGAACTGTGTCAGTCAGAATTTAGGCCTCATCACAGCACAGAGACAGCACTTGTTAAAGTAATAAATGACCTTCTACTGGCCTCTAATCAGGGCTGCGTCACTACAGTATACTTGTGCTACTCGACCTCAGTGCAGCTTTTGAGACTATTGATCATAGTATTCTTCTTCACAGATTAGAAATGTAGTAAGGTAAAAAGTAAAAATAAATTCAATTCAATTCAATTCAATTCAATTTTATTTGTATAGCGCTTTTAGCAATTTTCATTGCCGCAAAGCAGCTTTACATAGTCAAAAGAATTATTTAGGTTTGTATGAAATGTGAATTTGTATGAATCAAAATGGTCAGTTTGTCCCTGGTGAGCAAGCCGAGGGCGACAGTGGCAAGGAAAAACTCCCTGAGATGGTAATAGGAAGAAACCTTGAGAGGAACCAGACTCAACAGGGAACCCATCCTCATTTGAGTGAAACAGAAAGCAGTAAATGATCTGCATTTATACAGTGTGTAGGGTGGGAGGCAGTTCAGCTATAATAGCTGATGTTAATTGATGTTAATATGGAGTCCAGGTAGTTATTGAAGACCCAGGTAGACTTGTAAGAAGTTCCAGTCATGAACTATCGAACTGTCAAGTCCCCAGAGAAACAGTTGCCAACACCAGTCAAGGCCAGAACCATTTTCTAGGTAGAGAGAATCATTCCCAGACACCAGACGCATCCCAGAGAGACACACGGGGCATCCATGTGACGAGATCTTCAGCCAGAAGCGGGGCACCAGGATGGGTCAGACAGGTCCGGAGGGCAGAGGGAGTCTGGATCACTGGCAGCTCAACAGACAGAGAGAGAGAGAAAGAGTGAAAGGGGGGGACAGGAGGAGAGAGGAAAAAGAAAGAGGGGGGGAAAGAGAAGAAGAGGAGAGATGGCAGTTAGGTATGGTCACAGTCACACAATGTATAATGTGAATGTATATTAACTGTAGCGTGCAAGCAGAGACTCCGGCAGAACTAACTATGACAGCATAACTAAAAGGGAGAGCCAGAAGGAAACACAAACATGAGGGCTTCCTGACATGTAAAGCAAACAATCACCTCACCGTCAGCAAACCTGAGTGATCAATGAGAGTGAGGAAGACAGCATCCAAACATACCAGTTCACCATAATACTCTACGTCCATGAGTCCCCCAGATCTGCTCCTTTACCTAAGGCTAATCTATTTATAAAAATGCTCGGCTAAATAAATAGGTTTTTAGCCTGGACTTAAACACTGAGACTGTGTCTGAGTCCCGAACACTATTTGGAAGACTATTCCATAACTTTGGGGCTTTGTAAGAAAAAGCTCTGCCCCCAGCTGTATTTTTCATAATACGCGGTACTGACAAGCAGCCTGCATCCTTTGATCGAAGTAGGCGTGGCGGATCGTAAGACACTAGCAGTTCGCTCAGGTACTGCGGCGCGAGACCATTTAATGCTTTATATGTCAAGAGTAGTATTTTAAAATCAATGCGAAATTTCACAGGGAGCCAATGGAGTGAAGATAAGATAGGGGTGATGTGCTCATATCTTCTGGTTCTGGTGAGGACTCTCGCTGCTGCATTCTGGACTAGCTGAAGCTTATTTATGCATCTAGCTGAACAACCAGACAGTAAGGCATTACAATAGTCCAACCTAGAGGTGATAAAAGCATGAACTAGTTTTTCTGCGTCGTTTAGCGACAATAAATTTCTTATTTTGGCAATATTTCTGAGGTGAAAGAATGCTATCCTGGTAATATTATCTACATGTGCTTCAATGAAAGGCTGGAATCAATAATCACACCAAGGTCTTTCACTGTTGCATTTGATGGAACAGAAAGGCCATCTAAAGTTACGGTATGATCTAAAATTTTACTCCTAGCTGTATGCGGTCCTATGACTAGAACTTCTGTCTTATCCGGATTTAGCAGAAGGAAGTTAGTTAGCATCCAATTTCTTATGTCCTGCACACATTGCTCAATTTTAGTAAGTTTTTTTTTCTCATCAGGTTTTGCTGAGACATATAACTGTGTATCGTCAGCATAACAATGAAAACTAATACCATGCTTACGGATTATGTTGCCCAGAGGAAGCATGTAATGGGAAAAAAGCAGTGGACGTAAAACTGAACCCTGCGGAACGCCAAACTCCACTAGAGAACATGCAGAATAATCACCATTTAAGTCTACATACTGATAACGATGGGTCAGATAGGATCTGAGCCAGGAGAGGGCTGTACCCTTAATTCCCACTACATTTTCTAATCTGTGAAGAAGAATAGCGTGATCAACAGTGTCAAAAGCTGCACTGAGGTCAAGTAATACAAGCATAGTTACACAACCCTGATCAGAGGCCAATAGAATGTCATTTACTACTTTAACGAGCGCTGTCTCTGTACTGTGATGAGGCCTAAATCCTGACTGATACAGTTCATGTATGCCATTCCTATGTATATATGAGCATAGCTGCTCCGCTACTATCTTTTCCAGGATCTTAGAGATAAAGGGGAGGTTTGATATTGGTCTGTAACTGGACAGCTGACAGGGGTCGAGGTCAGGTTTCTTAATTATTGGTTTGATAACTGCTAATTTAAAAGATTTTGGAACATATCCAATGCTGAGTGAAGAATTAATTATTCTCAACAGGGGTTCTATTATTGCTGGTACTATCTGTTTAAGAAAATGTGTCGGTACAGGATCTAATATACAGGTTGATGAATTTGAAGAAGAGATGAGTGAAATTAGTTCATTCTCTTCAAGGGGAGTAAAGTATTCTAGGTTCTGGTCTGACATGGCTAGATTAACATCTGCATCAATTACATTGTTCGGTTTCAAAACCTCAATTTTATGCCTAATATTTACAATTTTATTATTAAAAAAGTTCATGAAGTCCTCACTATTGCATGATGTTGTTGTGGAGATTTCTGCAGTGGTCTTATTTCTGGTTAATTTGGCTACAGCATTAAATAAGAATCTAGGATTATTTTTGTTATTTTCTATAAGAGTGGAGAGATATGTTGATCTAGCTACACTAAGAGCTTTTCTATAGTTCAGTATGCTCTCCTTCCATGCTATTTGAAATACTAGTAATTTAGTTTGACGCCATTTACGTTCTAATTTCCGAGCGGTCTGTTTTAAAGTGCGTGTGTGATCGTTATACCAGGGAGCAAGTTTTTTATCTCTAATAATTTTTCTTTTGACTGGAGCTACATTATCTAGGGTATAGCGAAATGTCGACTCTAAATATTCAGTCGCCTGATCGAGTTCTGTGGGGTCAGACGGTGATCTAATCGAAGTTGGGAACTCTGGGAGATTACTGATAAAACTCTGTTTGGTAGTTGATGTGAATGTACGTTTCATACGGTAGCGCGGCGCTGTGTGTACATTATTATTGTGACACACTTGCAATGAGACAAGATAGTGATCTGAGATAACTTCAGATAGTGGTATTGTGAATAAATTTCTTATACTTAATCCAAATAATATTATTAAATCTAAAGTGTGACCTGCTTTATGAGTGGGTCCTACTACACACTGATTTACTCCTACCAAGTCCAGTATAGACATAAATGCAGTTCTCAGAGGGTCTTCTGGGTTTTCAAAATGAATATTAAAATCTCCAGCAATTAACACTTTGTCTACAGAAATGACTAGGTTTGAGAGGAAATCTGCAAATTCACTAAGAAATTCCGAGTACGGCCCTGGAGGTCTGTAAATGACAATTAGCGGGATCGACTGAGCTGACTTAATATAGTTAAATACACTTATGTTACTATAAAGAATTTCAAATTAATTAAATTTGTGTCCGTGTTTTTGTACAATAGTCAAATTATCATTGTGAATAACTGCGACGCCTCCTCCTCTACCAGTTAACCGAGGCTGGTGTATGTAGCTGTATCCAGGAGGACTAGCTTCATTTAGAGCTACATACTCGTCCTGTTTAATCCAGGTTTCTGTTAAACAGAGTATATCAAACTCCTGATCTGTGATAATTTCATTAACTATAACTGCTTTAGATGCGAGAGATCTAATATTTAACAGTCCTAGCTTCAGATCAGAGGTGCCGGCTGCGCATTCAGTCTGATCCAAGTTTGTGGTCTTTATGCTAATTAAATTACTAAAACAGACTTTCTGAGTCTTTCTAAATTTGTTTTTAGCTCGGGGAACAGACACAGTCTCAATAGAGTGAACCCTGAGTGACGACTCTATGCAGCTAGCAGACGGTCGGGTTAGCCTGTCTGTCTGCTCCCTGGCCTGGGCTCTGGATTGTCACCGATTAACTAGGCCTTTTCTAAGACTATGAGCTATACTACAAGAAATGAGAGCAGCACCTTCCCGAGTGGGATGGACACCGTCCCGCCCTAACAGGCCAGCTTTGCCCTCAAAGGTCTTCCAATTATCAATAAAGCCCACGTTGTTTTCGGAGCACCACCTGGACATCCAGCGGTTCAGCGACCATAACCTGCTGTAAGTTATGTCACCACGTCTCATTGGGATGGGACCAGAGCATACTACTCCATCGGACATCGCCTTCGCTAATTTAAACACCTCTATAAAGTTATTCTTACTAACCTCTGACTGACGAAGGCGTATATCGTTAGCTCCAGCATGTACTACTATCTTGGAGAACCTGTGCTGTCCTAGAGCCCTAAGATTACCTGCTATGTCCGGTGCTCTGGCTCCCGGGATACACCTAACCACTGCCGCTGGCGCCCCTAAAGGTCTAGCTAATTTCACGTGTCTCATTATAGAGTCTCCTATAACCAGAGCTCTTTCAGGTTTCTCAGTAAATCCCGACAGATAAGTGTTTCTGTTTGTGCACGCAGACGCTGTATATATGTGTGTGTGTGTGAATCTAAAGTAAGCTCCCCTCTCCCTCTTCTCGTCTTACACAGTTACCCTTTCCCCACTCTTTTTACACACATGCACCCACACAACGGAAACACTGTTTTATCAGAAAAATAAACAAGAAATCTCACAATGAAATAACACTCAATTGAGCGACACACTAACAAAATCACTGCTGCAAAGTATAAAATAAAACAAATTAACCTGCACTTTAACTTAAAAGAATCGTGACTTACTTAACACTGCTGTATTAAGTTTGCTCAGTCAGACTGGTAACAATAGGGCCCGAGCCGGAAGTTAAATTGTTTTTCTAACTTTTGAAGAAAAAAGTTTATTGGGAAAAAACATTGGAAAATGTAATGTCCTGATCCAGGTGATTTTTGTCTACCACAATGCTATTTACATTAACAAAAGTTATTCAAGGCCCCTTGAATAGAGTGAACTATCTTCCCTTATCTCTTCTTCAAAATTATCAACCTTTGTATTAGATCCTATACCGGCACATTTTCTTAAACAGATAGCACCAGCAATAAAAAATAGAACCCCCGTTGAAAATAATTAACTTTTTACTCAGTAGTGGTATTGTTCCAAAGTCCTTAAAATGAGCAGTTATTAAACCACTAATTAAAAAAACAGACCTTGACCCCTGTCAGCTTTCCAACAGGCCGATATCAAAACTCTCCTTTATCTCTAAGATTCTGGAAAAAATAGTAGCACAGCAACTATGTTCATATCTACATAGTGTAGCGTTTTACCGCCAGAAATGATGTTGGAGAGACGAGTAAGCTTACTTGCTGCCCAATGCAATGGCTGGGATACTTTATTTTATACACACAGTCATACGAAAGCATAAGCAGCACATTCACACAAAGCCTACTTTCAATTCAGCCTAAGCATGAACCGGAGCACATTCCACATGTCACACACACACCACACACAAACAGGGCCGAAGACACTAACCCAAACACCCTTCCCCAACATGGTGAACACACCGACATCCCCACAAGGCATGCGGGTCGTCAGCCGCCGCCCCGCCCACGCCACAATAGGAATAGCACACATGAACTGTGTCAGTCAGGATTTAGGCCTCATCACAGCACAAAGACAGCGCTTGTTAAAGTAATAAATGACGGATGGCGGTGTATTTCGCTACTGGAACTTCCAGCAGACTTTCTGCACTGCTTTAGGCCTCTTCTTAAATTTGTGTCAATTTTAAATCTTCTGGATTCTACATTCTAAAATTGACATTGTTACCCTATTTAATCCCTGGAATGAGATTTTCCTTATCATAACATGCGTTGTATTGTTTTTATTAATCACTCTACAATGTTTTAATCTCTCTACAATGTTTTAAGTTTAGATTTTATAAAAATAAATAAATAAGCCAAATAAAATTATTCCATTTGCATTTTCCATTTGTAAAATGGCTTTAAAAAAATCATGGGTTGTGTATCGAGTGATTAAAAACAATACAAGGCATGTTATGATAAGGAAACTTTTCATCTTTTTTATTCCAATGATTACATGATTACATAATTAAGCTTAATTCATTTGAAAGTAGACACTTTAAGTAAAAAGTTAAAGTAGACACTTTTCATATTATATATGTGTGTGTGTGTGTGTACAGTATTCACTGAGTTTCAGTTAATTTTAGTGACGCGTTTCAAAAAGATTGTATATATATATATATATATGTGGCATCTTACAAGAACATTCAGCAGTTTCATCGTTCTGTTTGAGATTGCCACACGTGAAAGGAGAGAAGAGGGATTACAGTAAGTGAGCGCACTGTCGTGTTGTATATACAACGCGAGTAGCCTATATACATGTATTTGTGTTTGTTGCATTTATGGCCGAGAATATCTGCATTTTTATCAATAAATCGCACGCATTTATCAGCCTTTTGATCAAAACGCTGCCTTTTGTAAAGTAAAAGTACAAGCCACGGGTTTCCGCACGACAAAGTAAAGCTTTATTTCAGTCACAAATTCACAATCACATTCCAGCTATTATTTCAAGCCTTGGTCAAATAATTGATGAAATAATTATTTAATACTGGACAGAAACAGCAAAAAACATGATTTTTATTATAAAAAGCCTGAAGCACTTTGTGTTTATATAAGAATATTTACTTATATATATTTGTTTATTCATGTCTTCTGATGGTGATCAATGCCGACACATTTTTACGTTTTAAATAAGATATGTTGGCATATTCATGAATTAGGAAATTCGCATAGTTAACACTATGGGATTGCCTACTATCAGGAAATTAAGTGAATTTCAAGACCATTTAAACGGAGGCATTGCCATGTCTTTTAATGTTTTGACCCTGTTAAGACATTACAAAAACTATATAAGAAAATTATTAGAAATTTTAAAGCACGATTTTGGGCATCTCATTTCATCATTATGAAAATAATATGAAGC
This sequence comes from Clarias gariepinus, assembly GCF_024256425.1. Classification (NCBI taxonomy): domain Eukaryota; kingdom Metazoa; phylum Chordata; class Actinopteri; order Siluriformes; family Clariidae; genus Clarias; species Clarias gariepinus. The sequence goes on from NC_071104.1 coordinate 10,708,876, forward strand.
ACATATACACACATTTATCATGAAAGATCTGTTGTAAAACAAAATAAAATTCATGTTTGCTTCAGCATTGGAAATAATATTGTTTCAGGCTAACTAATTATACACAATTCTTCGTTGTACTTGGTCTGGCTTTTAGTTAAAGTCCTTTCATGCCCCATCTGGCAGGTCTCCTGTGAAGCACAACACATTTGTTTAAATTCCCGAATGTTGCTTGCGGCAAGTCTCGGCATGACGCGCGTTGAATTGTGACATCTCGCGGGAATAAACTTGCATTTTTAATGGCCACATCTGTATTTCCCTTTTTCTGCTAAAAAGTAAACATTATATATAAACATTTATAAACATTGACATCTCTTTTCAACACAGATAGATAATCGATCGCACAGGTACTGCCGTGTTTATGTGCCCCTGGTCTTGGGTATGTCCATAGTAAAATGACTAAATTATAACATTCAGAAAGAACTTTTTGTTTGGGGGTAAAGTGACTAATGTGCATTTTTTCAGCAAATACTCTGTCACTGAATAATTCATGACTTTTCACAAATGTGTAAGACCTCTTGACACCAGCTCACTTGTATGTGTCAGCTGTTCACACCTACAGTATAATGTACACTCATATTTCTTACACAAATACACTTCTTTTGAGAGAAACAAAAGTGTTGGAAAAGCCAGCATTCATTTAAGGAGTAGACTATACGCATATTTGTGTTTGTTGCATTTCTGAGGGAGTATTCGGCACGCTACTTGCCGCAAGCAAAATTCTGGGAATTTAAATAAATGTGTTGTGCTTCACTGAATATCTGCCAAATGGCGCATAGAAGGACTTTATCTAAAAGCCAGACCAAGTACAACAAAAATTGGTGTATAATTAGTTAACCTAAAACAATAATGTTTCCAATGCTGAAGCAAACTTGAATTTTATTTAGTTTTTTAATAGATCTTTCATAATTAATGTGTGTATATGTGCTACATTTTATTTTCATAATGATGAAATGAGATGATCAAAAATTTATAGTAAGTTTCTTATATAGTTTTTGTCTTATAAATATAGTATATATATATATAGTAATGTCTTAAAAGGGACAACACAATACAGGACATGGCAATGCCTCAGTTCTAATGGTCTTGAAATTAATTTATTTTCCTGATAGTTGTGAGGGTTGCCCACTAGAAGGCACTGTTTAGTTTGTAGTTTTTGTTGATAGACTCAGTTTCCCAGAAGGCACCTCGGTCAGGTGATGTGGGTGCTCACCTGAACGAGTTAGCTAATTAGTCTTGTTATAATAACTGGTTGTTCTGGGAAACTGGGTCGAGCATTAATGTTAATTTCAGTTCTGTTAAATGAGTTGTGTTTTGTCTTGTTATGTTCTGTTTTAGTTTGTTTAGTTGGCATTTGGTTTATGGAGCGTTAAGTTTATATTTGTCATTATTTAGTTTGTCTCTGTGTCTCCTAGCAGGATTAGCCTCTAGGAGAATTAGCCTTGTGTGTTTACCCTCATGTGTGAGTAACCTCCCTTGCATGAGTAGTTCTTAGTCTGTATAAATACTTACCAGTGCACTTCTAACCTGCTTAGATCTTAGTCTGTTTAGGTACTAACCTGTTTAGCCACTAACCTTTAGAGTTCTTAGTCTGTTTTATACCTAGTCTGCTGTGTAGCTAGTCTGTCCGCCCCTTGGGTCTCTGGCTACTAGCCTGTTTCGCAATTAGTCTGTTTAGCTACTAGTTAGCTTAGCAGCTAATGTGCATAACGGCTATTAGGCCTAGCCAAGCCTGTCTTGTGTGTGTTTAGCTCCTGCATGTATAGGCCCTAGTGTTTAGTCCGCTAGTCTTTAGTGTGTCTTGTCTCGTCTGGTTTGTATCACATGTCTCTACTGTATATTAGGTTGTGTGATCCCTTGTGTATTAGTTGTTTATTGGTTTTGGTTATAGTATGCTCCCAAGTTCAAGCCAACTCCCTTTATTCAATGACTATCGCCCTGTAGCCCTCACCTCAGTAGTGATAAAGTGCTTTAAATGACTTCATCATTTCTTCACTACCGGACACACTTGACCCACTACAGTTTGCATACCACCCCGAACCGTTCCTCAGACAATGCAATCTCACATCTCCTCCACACATCACTTACTCACCTGGACACTAGGAAAGAGAATTATGTTAAAATGCTTTTCATCAACTACAGCTCTGCATTAAATACCATAATTCCCTCCACACTTACCACCAAGCTGGAGCACCTGGGACTTCATTCACTCATCAATGTGTCAGTGGATCTCCAATTTTCTGACTGGCAGACCACAGGCAGTAAGGATGGGCGGACATGTCTCAGCCTCACTCACTCTCAGCACTGGAGCCCCTCAGGGTTGTGTTCTGAGCCCCCTGCTGTACTCTTTGTACACCAACTCCACCGCCATCAACAAGTTTGCTGACGACACTGCCGTGGTGGGCCTGATCACCAACAATGATGAGTCAGCCTACCTAGAGGAGATTGGAAAATTTGGAGAACTGGTGCCAAAGGAACAATCTCCTCCTAAACAAAGGAGCTGATAGTGGACTTTAGTACAAAGCAGGAGAGGAACTACCTGACCCCCATCATCAACAGGAACCCAGTGGAGAGAGTGGACAGCTTCCGATACCTCAGTGTTCATATCACGCAGGACCTTTCATTGTCCTGTCACATCATCACCGTGGTGAAAAAGGCCCGGCAGCGTCTCTACCACCTTAGACACTTGAGAGACTTCAGACTGCCCTCTATGGTGCTCAGGAATTTCTACTCCTGTACCATTGCCGGTTCCCGAGTGCCGGACGAAAAAGTAGGAGGGTTGGGCGTTGGGCCAGCAACCCGCCCCGTAAAAAACCTAACCGCTATGGAAACAACGATTGCAGTCCAGAATCGTTTCGACCTGCTTACCCTATTTGACGACCTCGAGTCACAGTGGGCCCAATTTCGGGATACACTTATTACCTCTGTGGAGGCAACGATTGGTCGCCGTTGTGGCACCTTCAAGGAGCGCTGGATCCAGAACCGATCCTGGACACTGATTGACGAACGACGGCGCGCAAAACAAGACCGGGACCAGGCGCGTGATGATGCAACTCGCCAAGCAACAGAGGCGAGATACAGCGACCTGGACAATCGAGTCAAACGAGTCGACGCCCTTGCGCTCTATCCGCGAGTCTACCGAAACGACTCGCAGATGCTATACCGCATAGTTCGAGAGCTCGCCGGCTCCGTTAAGGGACGAGGGGTGCCGATTAAAGACCAAGACGGCAAGCCACTTCTTACGCAAGAAGCGCAGGACCGACTTTGTCCTCCCGCAGGTGATTAAAAAGACGCTAGAATACCAGCAACGTCTTTCGCTAAATTTTGTGTACTTTGTCAAGGCTTTTGATTCGATCCACTGCAAAACCTTGTAGAAGATTGTCCGAACGTACGGAATACCGGCCTGTTACATCAATCTTTTTCGCAACCTCTACCACGGCTCCCAGTGCTGTGCGCGGACAGAAGAGAGGACGACGGACTTCTTCAACATAGAAACAGGGGTACGGCAGGGTTGTGTTCTATCGCCAATATTCTTTCTCCTGGTTATCGATTTCGTGTGCCGTCATTCAATTGACCAAGCAATGCTGGGGTGTTACCTGGGCCGATGGACAGCTTCTGGCCGATCTCGATTTTGCTGATGACATCGTTCTACTTGGTTCGACCAAAACGCCCTCAATAACCTCACCGCAATCCTGGAACAACATTCGGTCAACGCCGGGCTTAGAATAAGCGACCAGAAGACCAAGGTTATGCGAGTTGGCTACGCACATGCGCGGGTCCCAGTAATCGTCAATGGCCATTGCGTGGAAGAAGTGAAGGAATTCACATACCTTGGTAGTGTAATCAGTTAGGACGGGGACACGGTGCGCGACGTCATGTGTTGCATCGGCAAAGCGTCTGCCACGTTTCAGAGCCTTCGCCCCATCTGGAACTCCCCATCGCTTTCTATGCAATTCAAACTTCATCTCCTTGACTCCATTGTAATGCCCACGGCGACGTACGCGAGTGAGACGTGGAAGATGCGAGGAAGATGTGAGGACGGCTGCTGTCGCCCGGAAGCTAGACGTTTTCCATCAGCGGTGCCTGCGACGCATACTGAGAATCAGTTATCTGGACCATATTACGAACGAAGAGGTTTATCGTCGAGCCAACACTCGACCCATCTCGGCAACTGTCAATGAATGCAGATTTTGCTTTGCCGGCCATGACCTACGTCTACCTAACCACCGGCTACCCAAAATGGCGATGCACTGGCAGCCAACCCAGGGTAGACGCAAACAAGGGCGGCCAAGGACTAACTGGCAGCGACCCTTTGCGAACGACCTGAGAGTTGTCGACCTCACATGGGACGAAGCCAAAGTTGCGGCTGCCGATCGAACACAATGGAGAACACTCGTTGCCCTATGCACCGATCGGTGTGGGAGGCCTTAGGGATTAAGGATTAAGGTACCATAGAGAGCATCCTGACGGGAAACATCACGACCTGGTTTGGAAACAGCACCATACAGGACAGACAAGCTCTACAGAGGGTGGTGCGATTAGCTGAGCGCATCATCCGCACCGAGCTCCCTGACCTGCACTCGATCTACAGCAAGCGGTGCTGGACCAAGGCCAGGAAGATCAGGAAGGATCTCAGTCATCCCAACAATGGACTGTTCTCTTTGTTGCGGTCTGGGAAGCGATTCCGCTCCCTGAAGGTCAACACAGAGAGACTGAGGAGGAGCTTCTTCCCGCAGGCGATAAGGTCTCTCAATCACACCACCACACAGGAGTAATATCTTTTTGAACATTGCCTGGACAATCATGGACACATTCATGCAATACATATTTATATATTTGACCATTGCACGACACTTTCTTAAGTCACTTTTCATGCATATTTGCACAGCCATTGCCACTTTAAAATTTTTATATATACTTTATTTTCTCCCTCTCATATTCCTATATTTCTATATTTTCTAATATTTTTATTATGCCCTTATTTGTAGTTTATTTTACTAGTTAAATTTATTTTCTTTCGTATTTCTTTTATGTAAAATTTATTCCTTATATATAGTTTTTATTTTCTTTTTAAGGTCACTGGCGGTCATACAAGCATTTCACTGCATATCGTACTGTGTATGACTGTGAATGTGACAAATAAAATTTGAATTTGATTTGAATTTGTTCGTTTGGTTTGTTTATTAAAAAACTCTGTTTCAAAATCATCCCCCCTCTGCGTCTATGCCTGCCACACCATGCCCACAGTCCAACACCTAGCAGTACGTGACAATAGTAGGCTGATAGTGGTAACTATGCCAATGTCCTGATTCGTGAATATGCCAACATATCTTATTTGAAATGTAAAAAAAGTGTTGACATCCTCAGAAGACATGAATAAACAATATATATATATATATAAAATCATATTAAGTAAATATTACACTCAACAAAAATATAAACGCAACACCTTCGTTTCTGCTCCGATTTTTCATGAGATGGACTTAAAGATCTAAAATTCATTCCAGATACACAATATTACCATTTCTCTCAAACATTGTTCACAAATAAGTCTAAATGTGTGATAGTGAGCACTTCTGCTTTGCTGAGATAATCCATCCCACCTCACAGGTGTGCCACATCAAGATGCTGATCTGACATCATGAGTAGTGCACAGGTGTACCTTATACCGCCCACAATAAAAGGCCACTCTGGAATGTGCAGTTTTGTCTCACAGCAAAATGCCACAGATGCCACAAGCAGTGAGGGAGCGTGCAATTGGCATGCTGACAGCAGGAATGTCAACCAGATCTGTTGCTCGTGCATTGAATGTTAATTTCTCCACCATAAGCCGTCTCCAAAGCTTTTCAGAGAATATGGCAGTACATCCAACCGGCCTCACAACCGCAGACCACGTGTAACCACACCAGCCCAGGACCTCCACATCCAGCAGGTTCACCTCCAAGGTCGTCTGAGACCAGCCACTTAGACAGCTGCTGAAACAATTGGTTTGCATAACCAAACAATTTCTGCACAAACTGTCAGAAACCGTCTCAGGGAAGCTCAACTGCATGCTCATCGTCCTCATCGGGGTCTTGACCTGACTCCAGCTCGTCGCCATAACAGACTTGAGTGGGCAAATGCTCACATTCGATGGCGTCTGGCATGTTGGAGAGGTGTTCTCTTCACGGATGAATCTCGGTTTACATTGTTCAGGGCAGATGGCAGACAGCGTGTGTGGCGTCGCGTGGGTGAGCGCTTTGCTGATGTCAATGTTGTGGATCGAGTGTCCCATGGTGGTGGTGGGGTTATGGTATGGGCAGGCATCTGTTATGGATGAAGAACACAGGTACATTTTATTAATGGCATTTTGAATGCACAGAGATACCGTGATGAGGTCCTGAGGCCCATTGTTGTGCCATACATCCATGAACATCACCTCATGTTTCAGCAAGATAATGCACGGCCCCATGTTGCAAGGATCTGTACAAAGTTCTTGGAAGCTGAAAATGTCCCAGTTCTTGCATGGCCAGCATACTCACCGGACATGTTACCCGTTGAGCATGTTTGGGATGTGCTTGACCGGCGTATACGACAGCGTGTACCAGTTCCCACTAATATCCAACAACTTCGCACAGCCATTGAAGAGGAGTGGACCAACAATCCACAGGCCACAACTGACAATCTGATAAACTCTATGCAAAGATGTGTTGCACTGCATGAGGCAAATGGTGGTCACACCAGATACTAACCGCCAATAAAGCAAAAAACTGCACATTCCAGGGTGGCCTTTTATTGTGGGCAGTACAAGGTACACCTGTGCACTACTCATGATGTCAGATCAGCATCTTGATGTGGCACACCTGTGAGGTGGGATGGATTATCTCAGCAAAGCAAAAGTGCTCACTATCAAACATTTAGACTGATTTGTGAACAATGTTTGAGAGAAATGGTAATAGTGTGTATCTCGAATGAATTTTAGATCTTTAAGTCCATCTCATGAAAAATCGGAGCAGAAACAAAGGTGTTGCGTTTATATTTTTGTTGAGTATATTTTATGAACACGAAGTGCTTCGGGCTTTTTATAATTATAATCATCATGTTTTTGCTGGTTGTGTCCAGCATTGAACAATTATTTCATCCATCCATCCATATTTGATCGCAGCTGGAAATAATAGCTGGAATGTGATTGCGAATTTATGACTGGAATAAAGCTGTATGTCACCATGCAGAAACCCGCGTCTCCTTCTTTCAACTCCGAACTTTATAAAAGGCAGCATTTTGATCAAAAAGCTGATAAACAGTATATACAACGCGACAGCGTGCTCAGTTACTGTAATCCCTCTGTAAGGGCTTTATTTTATTCCTGTGATTTGTTGTTGTGTTCATCTTTATTGGTTAGGCATTAAGTTTATTGGTTAAGCATTTAGTATTATACTCGTAAGTTGTATTGTGACATCATTTCATAAGTTGTTCTGTGACATCACCCCTTAGTTGTGTAGCTGCATGTCTATCACGCACGTTAGTTGTTAGTCGTTGTTAAGATTCGGAAGTGTGGAGAACACATGCTTTTGACCATAATCTGCTATAGTACCACAAGCTGAAAGATATAACAAATAAGTTGTTGTAACGATAATGCAAGACCGTTATCTACCATAAGCTACAGAACACAGCAAACGACTTGTCGTGACTACAGTGGATTTATGCAAGATACTGTAACAACCGTTGTACTTTGATGTTGAAAATAAAAGAAGAGACAAAGAAATCAATTGCGTCTGGAGTCGTGAGTAACCATGTGTAACAAGGAAGAAACGCGTCAGAACTTGTGAATAACATGCACGTACATGTAAAGTCAAAAGCTTTCTCCGTTGCAAAAATGAAGATAAGTGATTTAAGAGTGTGAACGTGAAGTAAATAGCGCGCGTGCGATCTCAAAAAAAAAAAACGCGCATCGACTGTTAACAAGCAACTGAAATAGAAAAGAGGACTTGCATGCTTTAAATTTCACTATGTCAGACGGCGAGGACAACGCTGCTATCGCCGAATCTGAGCGTGTGATGGTGTTCGACGACAACGCTCCTGCAGACAAGCTTCACGAACTGAAGAACGCCAGAAAAGGCATGTGGAGTCAATTGACTACATTAACCGGTGAATTAGAGTTGCTTATGTACGATGCCTATAATCTGTACGATGTTGAAACTAAGGAATATACGGACTACAAAGGGCTGCTACATGACTTTGTTAAAAGCAATAAGGTCGTGCGACTGCACTTAATCGAAGACGAACGCAAACATGATCTGCAAAATCGTTTGGCAAAACTACATCGTTGAATGTTTGAGACGGCTTAAAGCGGTTCTTAGTTTCCGCAATCCACGTCTCTACCCTTTTTCTAAATTCTGTATGTCAACGGTGGAATTAGGGACGCTCGCGCCTAATAAGCATGGAAACAGAGTGATGGCAGCATCCAAAAGGTCCTCAACATCTACAGCATCCTAAGCTCTGCTAAAACAGGCAGAAGCCGACAAAGCATCCTTGCTGGCTGAAGCAGCAACCTTAGAGCAACGGCAGGCGTGTATCAGGGTTGTGAGGGACGACAAAGTCCCACAAGACAGAGCGTGAACATCGAACCGAGTGGTGCATCACAGTGCGTCTACGGAATACCTCGGACTGCCATCACATCTCCAAGCAACACACTTAAGCGTACCCGTAAGTGCCAAACCCATAACGACAAGCACCTTAGGGGAATGGTCTACCCAAGGTAACGAACACTCACTTTACGATAGTGATATAGTAGTGAAATAGAGTAGAGTTTCAGAGTATGATGCACCGTCAGGCAGATATTATGGACATGCTTGCGAAGAGTCAAAGGCAATTTTCCTTACCTCAGCGTGATGTTCCTTTGTTTAATAGAGACCCCCTTAAGGTTCACGGCCTTTGTGAGGGCTTTTAAAGTCAGGGGACGGAAAGTCTTTAACCACTTTTTCCCTGTTTATGGTAAACTGTTACAATACTATGTCAAACATTGACTACATGGATAAGCTAGATAACGCTACCAACTTGAGGATTATTGCCTCAAAACTGCCCTACAAATTGCGTGAAAAATGATGAAGCCACGTATACAAGTACAAGGAGCGCAATCAGAAAAGAGCTAAGTTTGTGCAGCTGATGAAATTCGTAGATCCAGAGGCAAAGGTAATGTCCAACCCACTTTTTGGAGACCTGGACGTTTCGACTAGTGATAAAAAACACTGCAACAAATCTCCTCAAGGATTCAAGCAAAAAGGGGAAGGAAAAAGAGGTAGCAGCTTTGCAACTGCCGTAAAATAGGTTGGTGAAAATCATAAAGACTTGACTACAGTAAAGAGTAGTAGTGCATTAGTTATCAGTGCTTTCACTAAACCTTTTGCATTCTGTGTAAAAGGTCATACCCTAGATGAATGACACCAGTTTAACGCTAAGACATATAAAGACAAATTGGACTTTTTGAGAAAGAATGGATTTTGCTTTGGATGTCTAGTAAAAGGACACTTAAGCAAAGACTGCATGAAGAAAATCACATGTCAGTTGTGCTCAAAAAAACATCCTCGCATGTTACACATTGCAGCACAAGACACATCTCAAGTAATCATAAAGGCCGACAAAACTGAACCTGTTAAAACACTGTCTGCTACATTGAGTCATGAAACGAGCGCCCGCACTGGGGCTGCAGAAGATTGCATTCTCTCCATTGTACCTGTTAAAATAAAGTCCAAGAAAAGTAATAAGGCAGTAGAAGTGTATGCCTTTATGGACCCAGGTAGTTCTGCCACTTTTTGTACAGAGTCACTAGCAAGGCGGTTAAACGTACAAGGTAAAAAAAAATTACATTATGTTAAGCACCATGAACTCGAGGAAACAAGTAGAAAGTTGTGTGCTTACTGACTTAGAGGTTAGTGGTCTGGAAGAAAGCACCTTTGTTGAACTCCCCAAAGTGTTTACACAAAAGAGTATCCCAGTCTCATTGGAAAACATTCCACCACAGCACGACATTGATAAGTAGTCATACCTCAGCGAAGTGAAATTGTCTCAGATTAATGCTACAGTCGAAATTCTCATAGGTAATAAAGAGCATAAGCTCCTAGAACCATGGCAAATAATTAACAGCAGGCACAATGGGCCATATGCAGTAAAGACCGCTCTTGGATGGACCATAAATGGACCTCTTCGAGAGTCGGTCAAGGAAGGCACGTGTGATAATGAGCAAGCAAGCATTACAGTCAACAGAGTTTCCATCAAAAGTGTAGAGCAAATGCTGATACAACAGTACAACCACGACTTTCCTGAACGGAATTGTGATGACAAAGCTGAGTTGTTACAAGAGGACTATCAGTTTTTAGACTCTGTAACTAACTCTTTGCAGTTTACAGATAATCACTTCTATATCGGCCTTCCATTTAAGAAAGCAGCTATTCAAATGCCTAATAACCGAAGTGCAGCCATGCAGCGCGCACTGAACCTTAAAAGGAAGTTTAAAAATAACCGCTCCTTTCATGAAGAGTATTCAAACTTCATGAACGACATGTTTGAAAAAGGTCATGCAGTCAAGGTCCCTAGACCACACCTAGGTCGATAAGATGGTCAAGCGTGGTATATACCTCATCATGGTGTATATCATCCTCAAAAGAAAAAGCTAAGGGTAGTTTTTGACTGTGATGCTAGCTATCAGGGAGTATCATTAAATAGCGAGCTCCTACAGGGACCCCGACTGAGGCAGTCAAAACAGTACTTAAAAACTTTTATGTGGACGACTGCTTGAAGTCTGTCCATATTCATAGTCAAGCAGTTGCGCTATATAACAATCTCACCAACCTTTGCGCAAGTGGAAGGTTTCACCTCACCAAGTGGGCAAGTAATAGTCGTGCCTTACTAACTTCCATTCCTGAGAGTGAAAGAATCAAAGATATGAGGGACTTAGATTTGAGTAAAGGCGGTCTCCCTGTCGAGAGAGCTCTAGGGGTGTTGTGGTGTATCAATTCAGACACGTTCAAGTTTAAGATTAGTTTAAAAGAGCGGCCTGTGACTATTAGAGGAATCTTGTCAATCACTACTTCAATTTATGACCCCTTAGGCTTCCTTTCACCAGTCATACTGCCAGCTAAGATCTTAATGCAGCAGTTGTGTAAAGAAAAACTTGCTTGGGACGATGACATTCCCAAACAGTTTACAAAAAGGGGCCTGGCTACAAGAGTTGCATCAATTGTCTGAGTTTGTAGCAAGATGCGTAAAACCAGTTGACTTTGGAGTCACAACTACAGCACAACTTTATCACTTTTCAGATGCAAGTGAGATGGGATATGGAGTTGTCTCATACCTTAAGTTGGTAAATGCTGATGGACTCACACACTGTGCCTTTATGATGGGGAATTCTAGCATAGCGCCCTTGAAACAAACCACTATTCCCAGAATGGAATTGACAGTGGCAGTGTTCGCTGTGAACAATGACAAAATGTTAAAAGGTCAACTGGAAATAGAACTGCTGGACTCTATGTTTTGGACCGACAGTACAACGGTTTTGAGATACATTGACATTGAAAAACTTCGTTTTAACAGAATTGCTAACAGAATTGCCATTATAAGAGAGTCAACCAAGCCACAGCAGTGGAGGTATGTCAACACTTCAAAAAACCCAGCTGACGCTGCATCCAGGAGAGTTTCTTGTGAAAAATTCATGAAAAAAGCCAATTGGATCCATGGTCCCTCCTTTCTCAAAGAACCAGAGTGTAAATGGCCTGAGAACATTTATGATCTGTCGATGAAACAGGATGACATTAAGATTAAACATTCACCTTCAGTGAATTTCGTAAAGACTACAGAGAGCACAGATGCCGTGAGCAAACTGATTAACACTAGAACTACCAGAGAGGGGCCATTTGGCTCTATCCCCCTAGCTCTACCAGAGAGGGGCCATTTGGCCCGGTTGTTTTTACCTAATATTCTTAATCACGTGTGAACAGTTGCCTTTGTTCTGTAAATGTGGCAATTACTTACAGAGCGACGTACAAGGTGCTATTGACTTTAAAATCAGGGGTCACAGTCATCTAGGAGCAATATGTAAGGGGCCATACCATGGGTACAATTGGTGTAGAAATTTTTTTTTCAAAGATTCCAAAGTTCAAAGCGTTTATTTTCTTAAACAAAAAACATACAACATAAATTCAAATTCAAATTTTATTTGTCACATTCACATACATACACGGTACGGCATGAAGTGAAATGTATTGCACGACTGCCCAACAAATTGATACAATAAGAAAACACAATAAAATAGAATAAAAAGAAAAGCATAGAAGAGGCATACTGAAGACAAATGGTATGTAAATTCCACTCATTTATCTCCACGTAGCCTTAAAAACTACTACCACTAATAGAAAAATATATATTTACATAAGTGTGCAACATCTGGTGTGTGTGTGTGTGTGTGTGTGTGTGTGTGTGTGTGTGTGTGTGTGTGTGTGAGACCAGTATTTTAGCAGTTCATTGGTGTGATCTGTTGGCACATATCTGGCACTGCCACTCAGTTTACTTTTTACTTAACTGTACATTTTCTTATAGTGTGAAGGATGTCCCAACTCACCAAAAACAAGAAGCTCTGCAAGCGATTTTTGATGGTTCTTCTGACTTCTCCTGTTGGCTCTCCATCACATGTATATGTTTCTAGTTGGCCGTGAGGGAGCGGCCTCCCTACTTCTTCCTCAACCAACACTGTGCCATCTTCTGCCTTCTCATACAGTAGCTGGAATTCTTCTGTGTGGTCTGTGTCTCCAGCCGACTTTTCTTCTTAAGAGGAGTTCTACTTTCTAACCCGGAACACATCTTATCACCTGAAGACATGTCAGAGTCCGAACTCTTTTGCAAGTGAATGGATACTTTCCCACCATCCGAGTCACAAGAGTCCATGTTTTGCAGCAGAGCCAAAGCCTCAGCAGCAGTGTAATGTCTTGGCATCTTTTCAGCTTGTTCGTACCGATAAGTTCTTGAAGATTAAGAATGCATGTAGTAAACTATCCCTTTTATTCCCAAGTTTAGCTTGTCATCAGTAAACAGCCCTGCCCACAGTCATCCAAACCACAGCCATGTGTGAGGTACTTTAGAGTACACTTCTTGGGGGAAAGGGGAGTGACACATTACAATGGGCCACCCATTGTTTTGCAGCAGAGGCAAAGCCTCAGCAGAAGTGTAATGTCTTGGCATCTTTGGAGCTTGTTCGTACCGATAAGTTCTTGAAGATTGTGAATGCATGTAGTAAACTATCCCTTTTATTCCCAAGTTTAGCTTGTCATCAGTAAACAGCCCTGCCCACAGTCATCCAAACCACAGCCATGTGCAAGGTACTTTAGAGTACACTTCTTGGGGGGAAGGGGAGTGACACATTACAATGGGCCACCCATTGTTTTGCAGTAGAGCCAAAGCCTCAGCAGAAGTGTAATGTCTTGGCATCTTTGCAGCTTGTTCGTACTGATAAGTTCTTGAAGATTGTGAATGCATGTAGTAAACTATCCTTTTTATTCCCAAGTTTAGCTTGTCATCAGTAAACAGCCCTACCCACAGTCATCCAAACCACAGCCATATGTGAGGTACTTTAGAGTACACTTCTTGGGGGAAAGGAGAGTGACACATTACATGTCTAAACATCTCAAGGGCCCCAAAATCACTTCGGGCCCCAGAGGGTTAACCACATAAGGCATATTTTAGGTTTCAGACATTTAAACACACATATGTACTGGTAAAACAACACATGTTGAGCTTTTAAAATAAACAAAGATGTCTATGGAAGCAACAATAACAACCCATTTAAATCTAATTTGCTCATGTGTTTTATTTATAACAGATACACATAGTGTAAGTAACTATAAAGTTCACTCTATTCTTCACACATATTTAAGATAGAATGAAATGATGGATGAAGTGTGTAAGCATATAGTGTTTCACCTTTCATGTTTGTTAATTCAATACTGCTGAATACACCTAATCTTACTGAAAAATAAAAACTTTGTTTTTTATTCATATTATGTTTATTTGTAATGTGTATCTATTCGAATAACAAAGATACATTGACACAGATTTTTATCTTTGCTCATTCTGCTCTTTGCTTTATTTTATACTTTGTTACCTGAAAGGCTTTCTTTTTATAAAAAAAAAAATCTAATTAGTTAGTGTGTATGTCTCAGACAACTTGCAAAATAGTAAAATCAATTAGAAAGAATCATGATGTAATCCTGATATATATATATATATATGTCTTTGACCTTAATTATGTACATTTAAATTATTATATATGGTATGTGGTTTATTTTGATAGGTTAACTGTTTTTGTGGCAGAGAGAGATCACATCACACATACGCTTCTTCCATTCAACTTTTTAGGTGGATTTTTCCCTGATTTTTGTTCTCCTCTTCGATTTAAATATGGTTTCCCAGCATCCTTCAAAGCTTTTCTTACTCTGCCCTTGGGGAGTGACACATTCCAATCGGCCACCCATTTACAAATGAATGGGTGTCAATAGTCAGTGATTAAGTTGTTAGTTTAAAACCAAGGGGCCATTTGGCCTACCTCTGGTAGGGCTGGAGGGGTCAGAAAAACCTGGTAGTTCTAGTGTTAAGCATTTTAGGCCGTATTTATACGGGGAATCCTTCTCGCTGCGGACCGATCACGCTTCGCTGGTGTGGCTGCTTAGTTTTAAAGAGCCCGAGGGGCAGTTGGCGCGCTGGCTCGAGCGGTTGCAGGACTACGACTTTACCGTTCAGCACCGAGCGGGAAAACTGCATGCTAACGCCGAGTGCTAATGCTAATGCTTTATCCCGCTGGCCGTGTAGCAAAGAGCATTGGCAGCACTGCGAGCGGGTCAAAGAGCGAGTGGGTGGTTGCGACATCGAACACTCTCCGACCCCCGTGAATCAGAACATTCTCCCTGCGCAGTCCTCCGGAGCCTCCGTCGGTAATCAGCCGTCCGAGCCGGTGTGCAGCTGAGTTACTGCGTCGCCTAAATCATCGCCTGTAGTCGTTCTGCCTGTGCCACAGATGGACCGTGATCAGCTCATTGCCGAGCAGGAGAAGGATCCGGCGCTGCAGCGGGTACTGGGTTGGGTTAACGCGGGCCTGAGACCGGATTATGCCGTGGGTGTTTACCTGGGACAAGAGGAAAAAGCTCTCCACTCGCAGTTTAATTGACTAGCGTTGCGGGGGGGTTTACTCTACCGCCACTGGGAACGGCTGTGTGGCGCTGGCGAATCTTTTCAGCTGCTGGTGCCGCGGACTCTGCGAGCACGAGTGTTAGGAATGGTTCACGGGCATGCGGGTGCGGGACACTGCGGAGTCACTTAAACGCTGCAGCGGTTGCGCGCCCGCTTCTACTGGCTGTCACACTGATAGTGAACGTCACAGATCGCATTCACAGATGCGACGTCTGCACGGCAAAGAAGGGCCCTACCCAGCGCTTGCTAACTTTCAGGTGGGGGCACCCATGCGGCTCGAGTGCTGGTGGATGATGTGTTCAGCCGATTCGGCCCCCCGGAGCACCCCGGAGTTGCACAGCGATCAGGGGCGTAACTTCGAGGCGGAGGTGTTTGCGGCGGTGTGCGAGCGCCTTGGGGTGAAAAAGACCCGCACCAGGCCCCTTCATCAGCAAAGTGACGGCCTCGTGGAACGCTTTAATCGAACGCTCACCACCCAACTCGCCGTGCTTACCAGCGACCGGCAGAAGGATTGGGACGAACATTTGCCTCTCGTGCTTTGGGCTTATCGCACAGCGGTGCAGGAGTCCTCACAGCTGACACCAGCTGCGGTAATGTTCGGTCGCGAGTTGCGCACGCCCGTGGACCTTGTGTGGGCCTCCTCCACAAATAGATTTACCTGCGAAGCCGGGGATGGATTACTTTTGTTCTTTAAAAGACAAACTGTTCCGTGTCCACGAGCTGGCGCATAGACACTTGGCGAACGACGGTGTGAAGCAGCGCCACTTGTATGACACTCACAGCCGGGGGCGAGACTTTGCTACTGGGGAGCAGGTTTGGGTGTATTCCCCAGAAGAAAAAGGGGGCTCTCGCCTAAGCTTATGTCGCACTGGGTGGGCCCCTGCACGGTCGTGGCCCATCTTCCCGACGTAGTCTACCGGGTGCGGTTGATGGGGCAGTCGCTATTGGTCGTGCTCCACCGGGACCGGCTCGCTCCCTACCAGCCCCACGCCAGCGAAACATTAAACTCTGTGGAGGCCGGTCCGCCTCAGGAAGAGGGCTGCGCCACTCCTTCCCCTGCAAAAAGACTCCGGCGTTCACAACGCCAGCGCCGACCACCGTCACGCCTTCTAGACTGAGTTCGCCATGGTGACCGGGGACGGTCACAGCTCGGGTGGGGGCAATGTGGCGTGGGCGGGGTTTTGATTGGGAACCATCATGCTTTGTGGGAGGGGTTATGTTGTCACCCTGTTGGGGAAAGGTGTTTGGGTTAGTGGCTTCGGCCAGGTTGTGTGTGTGGGTTAGAAGTGTGTCTTGTGGTTTGTTTGACTTGTTAATTGTGAATGTGCCGTTTGTCCATCCAGCTAAATAAAATACTCCCAGCCATTAGCATTGGGCAGCAAGGAAGCTCACTCGCCTCTTTAAGTTCCTGCTTAGCGGTGAAAAACGCTACAGTATTATACTCATAAGTTCTATTGTGACATTTCCTAAGTTGTTCTGTGACATCACCCCACAGTTGTGTACTGCATGTCTATCACGCACGTTAGTTGTTAGTTGTTGTTAAGATTCGGAAGTGTGGAGAACACAAGCTTTTGACCGTAATATGCTATAGTACAGAAAGCTGAAAGATATAATGAATAGGTTGTTGTAACGATACTTCAAGACCATAATCTACCGTAAGCTACAGAACACAGCAAACGACTTGTTATGACTACAATGGATTTATGCAAGAAACTGTAACAACCGTTGTACTTTGATGTTGTAAATAAAACAAGAGACAAAAAAATCAACGGACGTCTGGAGTCGTGAGTAACCATGTGTAACAAGAAAGATACGCGTCAGAACTCGTGAATAACATGCATGTACACCCTCTTCTCTCCTTTAATGTAGGTGTGAAGTTATCAAACCTGTTTTGCGGATGGGGAAATTGGCAGAATTGGGGGGTTTAAAATTAATTAACAAGACCGTGCAGACGTCTCTGCCTAAAATGTATTTTGCCAGCAAAACATAGAATAAATAGAAATAAAATGTTTAATGGTGCTCAAAATTCCAGTGCTATTCGCTAAAATGCCACGATATAGCCATTACATTATCAAGTTATGCTTCAGTACTAAATGCATGTTTACAATTGAGAATTTTTTTTTCTCACAGAATCCCCGGGCTTCGACTGCGCTTTCTCCATTCGTTATTACAGGGGCGGACTGGGACCAAAAAGTGGCCCTGGACTTCCTGGCCCACAGCAGCCCACACCATAATACATTGGCTCATTAATGTAGAGATACATTTTTAACACCAGTTACTAGTATAAAAATATAACACAATACAGAAATCAATGCTATTTAAACATGTTATTTGAAGTATCACTGAACATATATTGGGTCAAAGAAACGAAAAAAAAAGAACATCAAGACAAACAACATATAAATCTATAAAGACAATATTTTAAAAGAAATGGCAATAAAACTGAACAGGTAAGCTGAAATAAAATCAGTAGCAGCAGTAGCTCACGCTAGTAAACTAGTTACTTATTTTAATTATTATGGTAGTCAATATTAACACGAAATAATGCTGAGAAACATTATTTCAATTAATATTGACCACCATCATAATAACTAGCACAGGTTAATGCTGCTACTAATTTTATTCTGTTTGATTGCCATTCTTTTTACTTGGCTCTGGTAGATAAGGGGAGACGTGTTGGTCATCATCAGCATGTATTATGATGTGGGATATAGCGCTGCTGGGTCCAGCCTCACTGTCCCTGACCTGTTATAATCTGTTCATTTGAAGCATTTCACAGCATTTACCTCTAAAGCTTTTTCTTATTTTCGCGTAACCTTTTCTTCTTCCTGCTTTTCATTCATGGAAATTATTATTAATTTGCTCAGAAAATGTGCTGCATCGAGAAAGGATCAATATCTAAAAATTTAAAGATGCCCACGTGTGTGGACAAAGAATACATGTTAGGTTTTAAATAAAGATGAAGTATGTCCGAGCTAAGTTTTAAGCTAAGAGAAGAAGAGTTTTAGCTTGTTGTGTCCGCCGCACCTTGATACACTTACCGGTCCGGGCCCGATCAACCGGCCGTAAATCTCTTCTATGCCATAAACTGTAGTAAATTCTGTTAGAATTTAAGGGGGCACTGTAAGGTTTTATAAAGTAGTAAGACAATGTAATCTAATAAGAAGATTCCTGTGCTCTGAGAACAGACCCCTCACTGTGCTTCCTCATGTCTTCTGTGGTAACACCTTCTATATCCTGTATCCAGACGAGGAGACATCCAAATGGCTCCTGTCTGCTAGAATCCTTTTGTTTAATTAGGAGAATGTAAATGTATCTCCTCTCAACTATCTGTCTCCGGGTCCCTCTATGACTGACATGTTAATGATGGTTCTTTTGATGTTCGGGACGTAGCACCGTTTAAATGTGCTCTCTTTGCTGAGAATAAACAGAGATCTTCAGACATCATGCCTGTGTGTGTGTGTGTGTTTGTCTCTCCCGGTCGATCGGGCCCGGACCGGTAAGTGTATCAAGGTGCGGCGGACACAACAAGCTAAAACTCTTCTTCTCTTAGCTTAAAACTTAGCTCGGACATATTTCATCTTCATTTAAAACCTAACAATTTGGGGGCTCAGTCCGGTCTTCCCTCTCAGAGGAAAAAAGTAAGTGTTCATTTTGCTCTTTCTGATTTTTTCTCGGTCAAGGAAGATTTTCTACTCGTGAGATTTGGTTAAAATACATTTTAAATACGTTATGTTTTCTAAATAAGTTTTGTCTACCGTAATTAATTTTACTCGTCTTGTCTAAAAGGTTTTGTTTTCCGGAGCAAGTTTTATTTAACTTTCGTCACGTCATGTTTAAAAAAAAAAAAAAATATATATATATATATATATATATATATATATATATATATCCGCGGTGTTTTAAATTAAAAAGCTTCGTTGTGGTGTCAGTACCGCCGTGTATTATAGAACCGTTGTTTATTTTTAATAACTAAATTCGTTCCGCGTTTCAAGTCGCGCTTTTATTAACTTGTTAATTCATCTGGTCAACAACAACTGAAATGGGTATGACTGATTAATTATTGTGGAAGTATTTATGACAAGCGTGCGAACTACTGTCATTTACAACAGCTCTGCACTTAGTGAAATAGAAACATTACAACGCTTCTGTGGCTAACGTACTACGTCATTTGTTTTTCATGTGGCTCTTCATTAAGATATTCATGATAACTGTTGGCTTGCTTGTGGTTAGCTCGGCATTATTCCATGTAAAAAAAAAAAAAAAAAAACTTGAAAACGAATAAATACATTCATAATAATAATAAAAGATTATTACAAATAGATAAATATTTTTGTTCACCTGTTATATCTGCAATTAGTTACTATTTATTAGTTTCCGTTCCCTTTTATAGAAAAGTCAAATTAATTTAAATTCCCTTCGGTAATTTAAGGGGGCTAGTCCAATAATAAATTGCCGTATATTTGAGGTATATTTTGGGAGGAAAAAAAAAATTAAAAAAGAAACTTTATGCGTTTTAATTAGTTTTTGTCTCGCGTTGTGTTTGACATGACTCGCGTTGATTTATTGATTATAAAATTACAGCAACTGTAGCGATTGTGGTTATTTGAAATAAATAGGTAAAACTAAGTTTTTTTTTTTTTAAACTAAAACTGAACCAGTGTTGTTAGCAATAAGCTAAAAAGCACAGTGCTGTCGTCGCAGAGTAACTACGTCATCAAAACCGCGTCCCGTTAGAGGAGACGCGCTCCTTCGGGGGTGTTTTAAAAGTTATACGTTCGCTAACTTCTGTTGTTTACGTAATTTATGCATTACAATATTTGTAATTTAGTGAGGCATTTGTAGCGTGCACTTGGTGTATAAGCTGGCCCTGGCGTAGAGGCGCGTGGCTAGAAAATGAATAAATTAATTGGTTATAGCCATATTCCTTAGAGTGTTCTTTGGAACAGGGAGCGGCCTGCAGTTGCAGTTATACACGTGGGAGGTGCATGAGTTTTATTGTCTCCCTGACGTAGAGGCGTGTGGACTTAGCCCGGCGCACCTAAGGTTCATTTTTCTGAGAGTGTTCTCAGAAACAGGGTAGATTGGCCGAATGCCTTATTAATTCACTATATTGGTATTTAATAAATGTGTGAATCATCTCCAAAGGTGTAGAGGCACGTGAGATTTGAAATAGAGTCCATATTCCTGGTAGTGTTATCAAGAACGCGGAGATATTGCACATTTTTGATAATACACCTATAAATTACAGTATTCTTCAGTTTTAAATATATACTTATTAATTTACTATTGTGGTATTTGATAAGTGTGTGAATAATCTCCAAAGGTGTAGAGGCACGTGAGATTTGAAATAGAATCCATATTCCTGGTAGTGTTATCAGGAACGCGGAGATATTGCACATTTTTGATAATACCCTTATAAATTACAGTATATACTTATACACTTTGTTCGAACGTCACACTACCCGTAAGAAAAATGAATAAATAAATTTTAAAAGGTATATATTCTGAAATAATTCAATGAAACGAGCTTAACGTGTCCGTAAT
The DNA here is from genome assembly GCF_024256425.1 of Clarias gariepinus. Classification (NCBI taxonomy): domain Eukaryota; kingdom Metazoa; phylum Chordata; class Actinopteri; order Siluriformes; family Clariidae; genus Clarias; species Clarias gariepinus. The sequence continues at coordinate 10,729,672 of NC_071104.1, forward strand.
TAAACCCGATCATCTTGAGGTGTCCGTCTAACTTTGATACACTACAATTTACCAACAATCAAAGCATGCTTATGAAATTATTACATGTGTGCACACAATGTAACAACTGCAGTAACAAAAATAAGTAAGTAAATAGATTAATTCTTGATTGAGAAATAACCAACTATTGGCACAAGTTGGATCCCAAATTATGCAGCGTTGAGCTCCGCTGCTCCAAATTCAGCACAAGCCTCGGCTTGGGAGCTCGTGACCGAGCGATGTGCACTCCTGACACAGACAAAGAACTGACTGACTGACTTCAACTAATATTCAAACTAACACACCTAACATGACAAACATTAGTACAGATTGTATGTGAAAAAGATTCATGTCTTCCATGTTGTATATGACTGTACTCTTGTTTACCCATAACTATATTGCTTTTACAGAAAAACAGCAGCCGCAAGATTTAATCATAATTTCTTCAACAGAACAAAAGTACACTGGAAGGAATCAGGCCGCAAATCGTGACAATGTGTGATGCCATTAAACAACCTTCTCTTTTATTTTAAATACAGAAATTCCATTGGATCAGCCGATGGTTGACTTTACTGTGTCCAATGAAATTTATGAATGTTGTTTTATCTAACCAAAGGCTTTCTCATAGCAACATCAGACAAGGAGGAATTCGGGAACAATTCATCAGAGATATCACTAAATCATCCATATGTAACTCTAATCTGAGATTTTACTAATTCATATGCTGATACGTGTCTTCTGTAGTGAAGGCTTAAAGGCACGGGCCCATAATGAAGTGCTAGTAACCTCTCTTATGGGCTCTAACTGACTCTCTACTATACGTAAAGTATCTGGGTCGAAGAAGAGATCAGCTTGGAAGATGACTTGGATGTTTTGGACACTGATTTTCCTCACCCTACCTCATACACATACAGTACACACTACTGTAATAATCTAAAAACACACATGGCAGAATTGTACACACATTATAGACTGTATAAAGTTATGATTGGCACCTTCACATGTTATATCTGATGTACAGGTAGATTAGTCAGACTTGAAGTCTTTTACTCTCTCCTAGTCAATTGTGGAGAGAGATGTTTGGCTTCATGGTCTGGGGAGCTGGTTTTGAATGGAGTCTATTGATAAAAGACCAGAAGGGCTGGAGATGGCCTGCTGAATTCTTAAACGGAGGTTTGAAGTTCAGGGCTCTGTCTCTAGAGGTAAATATTACACTTATAGACAGGAAGTTCATTATCAGTTCCTGTAGCTTAATAGAACCACAGGCGTCATGAAGACACCACAAAAGGGTGCATATCTCCTCATTCTTTACACAGGCACAGGGTTTTGATTAGTTACATTTTTTAAATTTGATTTTGTAAATCTCTTCTATGCCATAAACTGTAGTAAATTCTGTTAGAATTTTAGGGGGCACTGTAAGGTTTTATAAAGTAGTAAGACAATGTAATCTAATAAGAAGATTCCTGTGCTCTGAGAACAGACCCCTCACTGTGCTTTCTCATGTCTTCTGTGGTAACACCTTCTATATCCTGTATCCAGACGAGGAGACATCCAAATGGCTTCTGTCTGCTAGAATCCTTTTGTTTAATTAGGAGAATGTAAATGTATCTCCTCTCACCTATCTGTCTCCGGGTCCCTCTATGACTGACATGTTAATGATGGTTCTTTTGATGTTCGGGACGTAGCACCGTTTAAATGTGCTCTCTTTGCTGAGAATAAACAGAGATCTTCAGACATTATGCCTGTGTGTGTGTGTGTGTGTGTGTTTGTCTCTCCCGGTCGATCGGGCCCGGACCGGTAAGTGTATCAAGGTGCGGCGGACACAACAAGCTAAAACTCTTCTTCTCTTAGCTTAAAACTTACCTCGGACATACTTCATCTTCATTTAAAACCTAACAATACAAAAGTGTATAATCTTTAATAAAGTTAGCCTAATACAATATTGTTTCCAATGCTGAAGCAAACATGATTTAGTTTTAGTCTATTCATTGAATACAACGCGACAGCGCGCTCCGAGGTGAAGCGCACCCACAGTTACTGTAATCCCCCATCTCACCTTTACGACAGGTGTGAAGTCATCAAACCGGTTTCGCTGCTGGGGGAATTCACAGAATTGGCGGGAGGGAGTCTCGCCCGCGGAGCAATTTAGTGTAGAACCGCCACTGCCTATTTTCCACCACATCACGTACTTCCCTGATCTCCATCTCCGCGCTTTGCTTTTATAATGTGGAGCAAGCCCGAGATCATATTAACGTAGCATTCATCATTCAAAGTTATTCATATCAGTGTATAGTAAGTGTGATTTGAAAAGTGCTATAACTCCACCTGCCACAGTTTCAGCCCAGTGGAACAATCTGACTACATGTGAAGTGCCATGAAAAAGTATTTGCCCCTTCTTATTTTTTTTCTTTGCATATCTGTCACACTTGTATAGGTGGAATTTCACCTAAACACTTTAGGTGAGAACGTATAGGTTAATATGTATAGGTGAGAACAGCTGATTCACACTTGGGGAGAGTGAATAATTTGCATTTGAATGTTGTCTGGCATTGTAAGCACACGCAGTGACACTAAAAGAACAATAGGATTAATAGGAATAGGAGGCACTAAAGAGGAGGATTTTAATTTAGACTATAAAAAAATTAACCTGCGTCTATTTTTAGGCGTGCCAGCTGCCACTTTTTAGTCTTATAATGCCCACATGACATGCTGGTACAGAGCTGGACATAGCTCATCCATGCCAATGATGAGCAATGGTTTGCATGCCGCACTTCCGCGTTGTGTGCGCGCGTCTTACTCACACCGCGTAGTAAAATCCACTGTAAACCAACAAACCCCGAGTATTTTATAGCGCGGATTGGAAGCCCGTGATCTTTAGCAAGGAGAGCTCTTCTTCACCATTCGTGCCTAATTCCGCAGCCCCGCTTCTTCGCATATCTGAAGGAGAGTCCGGCTAACTAGTGAGCGAGGAGCGATATTGATTTGGGCGCACGCCGTGACAGGCTGAAAAAAAACTATTGTACTCAAAAATGTAACAGATGTAACTCTGATTAATGTGCAAAAACTATATAATAAAACTATATAAGACTACATGCCTTTATAAGACTCAACTTTTATTTAAGCGCACTCACAATAACGAAAAAACGTGATTTTATAAATGTTTGAAAGCAAATAAGTTGCACTGTTCTGTATTGTTTTTGGTGAACTTAAGCGCGTCAGAAAATGAACGCAAACGTTTTTATAAATGGTCAGAGTCAGTCTGCTTGCTGTTTTTCCAACGCGTTAATAATCATTAGTCTACGTCTGCTGGTGCGCTCTGGAAAACTTTATGCATGCGGCTGAGCGCTGATTAAAACTATGGAGTAAATTAAAGAGGAGAATCACGATGCCGAATCGAAGTCCTGAGCCCAAACCTCATTTTAATTAAATTAACAAATACTATAAGTAAAAAAAAACAATAGCCCACGTTTAGAAACCGTTTATAAATTCTTTTCGACATGAGTTGGTCCGGTGTTATGCGCAGAGCGCCGGGAGATTTCCTGAAGCTCTAAAATCACTGGGGCATTTTTTCTAAATAGATGCTATTGTTAATAACTGATGGAGGTTTGGGGCTGTATACACACACACATTTTTGAGGGGTTTAAAACGATTTAGTCCGAGCAGACCTACATGAAAGGTGAGAAGTGAGTAACTGCGCGCGCTGTCGCGGTGTATATACTGTACAACACGCGTTTATCAACCTTTTGAAAAAACGCTGCCTTTTGTAAAGTGAAAGTACTTTACAAAAGATAAACTGCTTTATTTCAGTCATGAATTCACAATCACATCACATTCCAGCTATTATTTCCAGCCTTGGTTAAATAATGTATGAAATAATTATTAAATGCTGGACACAAACAGCAAATATGATGATTATTATAAAAAGCCTGAAGAAGTGCGTGGTCATAAAATAATATTTACTTAATAATATAATATATATAGTTCATTCATGTCTTCTGATGATGTCGACACATTTTTTACGTTTTAAATAAGATATGTTGGCATATTCACGAATCAGGACATTCGCATAGTTCAGATAGCCTACTATCAGGAAATTAAATTAATTTCAACACCATGTAAACCGAGACATTGCCATGTCTTTCACTGTTTTGTCCCTGTTAAAACATTACAAAAAATATATAAGAAACTTATTAAGAATTTTAAAGCACGAATTTGGGCATCTCATTTCATCATTATGAAAAAAATATGAAGCACATATACACACATTTATCATGAAAGATCTGTTGTAAAGCAAAATAAAATTCATGTTTGCTTCAGCATTGGGAACAATATTGTTTTAGACTAAGTAATTATACACAATTCTTCCTTGTACAGTACTTGGTCCGGCGTTTAAATAAAGTCCTTCCATGCGCCATCTGGGGGATATTCATTGAAGCACAACACATTTATTTAAATTCCCGAACGTTGCTTACGGCAAGTCGCGGCGCGCTGCGCGCTAAATTGAGGCATCCCGCGGGAAAACACGCGCAGTCTTAATGGCCACATCTGTAGAATGTCTTGAAACATAATGCAGTAACTCTTCATTTATTTGAACACGGTAAATATGTTAATGTTTCGTACATTCCTTTATTCGTCCTTTCTGTTTGTGTTTAGGTTTCACTGTTTTCCATAAACAAAAAGGAAATAAGGAAAATACACAATTTTGTTTCAATACAGTTTTATTAAATATAGAATATAGCAAATAGTATATGGCAAATGGTTACTGGAATAGCTGAAATGTGATTGTGAATTCATGACTAAAATAAAGCTGTTCATCAGCGTGCGTGAACCCGTAGCTCGTACTTTCACTTTACAAAAGGCAGCGTTTTTATCAAAAGGCTGTGATTTATCGATAAAATGCAGAAATATTACACCAGAAAGTCATCGCCTTTCGCATAAATGCAGATCAAACATAATACACCTGTCCATAAAAAAGGAATATTTAAGCATATTTCCTTTTTGTGTAAATTAAATTAAATTAAATTAAATTAAATTTTATTTATATAGCGCTTTTAACAATGGTCAGTGTCTCAGAGCAGCTTCACAAAAATTAAAGAATTTTTTTTTTTTTTTAGAAAAGAAAAAAAAAGAAAATATTTGGAAGTGTGTATGTGTAAGAAAAATGTGCCTAGATAATAATTAGATGAATGAATGATGAATGAAATGTCTCTGATGAGCAAGCCAAGGTTGACGGCGACGGTGGCAAGGAAAAACTCCCTGAGATGGCAATAGGAAGAAACCTTGAGAGGAACCAGACTCAATCAGGGAACCCATCCTCATCTGGGTGATAACAGATAGAAATAACATCATGTGTGTTGTGCAGGTGAAAGTTCAATATAACAGAAGTTGTGTAGATTAACATGAAGTCCAGTTCAGCACAGAGAGTCAGTAGGTGCAAAGGGCAGATGGGGTCTGGGTCACTGGAAGCACAGGAGCAGGATGTGTAGCTCCAGCCATCATAAAGCAGAATCCAGCTGGAGCTGGTCCTTCTCTGGATGCCTCAGAAACCTCGCAGGGTGGGCCTTTGTCTACTAAAGCTGGCACAATCTCCAGATGCCTCAGGATGGGTAGAATAATACAGAAAAGATGGAGAGAATTGCCAATTAGGATAGGTGTACTGGAGTATGAGGTTATGGGATGAGTTACGCTTAAAGAGATGCGTCTTAAGTCTACTTTTGCATTGGGAAACCGTGTCTGCTCCCCGAACACTGTCTGGAAGGCTATTCCAAAGTTTTGGAGCTAAATATGAAAATGCCCTGCCCCCTTTTGTAGATTTTAAAATTCTGGAAATTACCAGAAGTCCAGAGTTTTGTGATCTTAGGGAGCGTGGTGGATTATAGCGTATCAGAAGACTGGTTGGGTATGTGGGAGCTAAACCATTTAAAGCCTTGTATGTAAGTAGTACTATTTTGTAATTAATTCTAAACTGAACAGGTAGCCAGTGCAGGGATGATAATAGAGGTGTTATATGATCATATTTTCTGGATCTAGTGAGAACCCTGGCGGCTGCATTTTGGACTAACTGTAGCTTGTTTATTGAGGATGCAGGACAACCACCTAGTAATGCATTACAATATTCCAGTCTGGAGGTCATAAATGCATGAACATTGCATTCTTGAGCAAGGCCCTTAACTCTCAACTGCTCATATGTGTAAGTCGCTCTGGATAAGAGCGTCTGCCCAATGCCTAAATGTAATGTAAATGTAAATAACAGATGCGCACTGAATACTAAACCTAAACCAGGCACAGAGATTAATAAACCAATATAGCCCCCATACCCGTTAAAAAAAAAAAAATACTAAAGAATATTATCCCCAAGTTCTCCCACACCACCCCACTCCTCTGCTCCCTGCACTGGCTTCCTGTAGCTGCCCGCATCAAATTCAAAACACTGATGCTTGCCTACAAAGATAAAAATGGCCTAGCACCCACTAACCTCTCTGCGCTAATTACACCACGCACTGCACTAAGTTCTCTCCGATCCTCCAGCACTGCTCGCCTCATCCCACCATCTCTCAGGGATCGAGGGTGGCATTCATCCAGGCTCTTTTCTGTTCTGGCACCTAGGTGGTGGAATGATCTTCCTCTAGATGTCCGTACATCAGAGACTTTGACTATCTTTAAACAACGACTCAAGACTCATCTGTTTCTCCAGTACTTGGACTAACCTCCCCCGAAAAAAAAAAAAAAAAAAACCCTCTTCTTAGTTGTGTTGGACTAATGGCACTTAGTTATTTACCTAGTTAACCCAGTGTAAGTATGTATCCAATTATGTAAACATTAAAGCACTTTTTGTAAGTCGCTCTGGATAAGAGCGTCTGCCAAATGCCTAAATGTCTGCCAAATGCCTAAATGTAAATGAACTAGCTTTTCCGCATCAGATACGGATGGGATACTCCTAAGTTTGGCAATATTTCTAAGATGTCTAATATTACGCCCAGGTCTTTTACTGTTAAACTAGTAGTAACAGTACATCCTTCTAAACGCAGGCTAAATTGTGAAAGCTGTTGTGTGCTGGTTTTTGGGCCGATAAGTAATATCTCTGTCTCATCTGAATTTGGTAAAAGAAAGTTATTGGTCATCCAATCTTTTATGTCCTGGACACACTCGGTTAATCTAGACAACTTGGGTATTTCATCTGGTTTTGTTGAGATATATAATTGGGTATCATCAGCATAACAATGGAAACTAATCCCATGCCTTCTAATGATGTTTCCCAAGGAAAGCATGTATATTGAGAACAGCAGAGGTCCTAAAACTGACCCTTGTGGGACCCCATATTTCACTGGCATTACATCAGACAGTACTTTATTTAGATCTACAAAATGGTATCGATCAGACAGGTATGATCTAAACCATTTTAATGCCTGCCCCTGAATACCTATGTGATTTTGTAGGCGATCTATGAGAATATTATGATCTATGGTGTCGAATGCAGCACTAGGATCAAGTAAGACTAGTATTGAGATGCAGCCTTGGTCTGAAGCTAAAAACAAGTCGTTCGCAATCTTAACTAGCACAGTTTCTGTACCATGATGGGGCCTGAAACCTGACTGAAATTCTTCTAGGATGTTTTCCTGCAAGAATGTGCATATTTGAGCTGATACTACTTTTTCTAATATTTTGGATATGAACGGAAGGTTTGAAATCGGTCTGTAATTTATTATTTCATTCGCGTCCAAATTAGATTTTTTAAGAAGCGGCTTAATAACTGCCAACTTGAAAGGTTTAGGGACGTGACCTAGACATTATGAATAATTAATAATGTTTAGAAGTGGCTCTCCAACCATAAGCATCACTTCTTTTTAAAAACCTGGTTGGTATTGGGTCTAACAGGCACGTTGTTGATTTAGCTGAGGTGATAAGTTTATACAGCTCTTCCTGTCCTATACCTGTAAAGCACTGAAAATCTAAATGTAAAGCTATAGGCTGAACTTGATAGTGAGATACTATTAGAGGTTGAACCTCCGTTATTTTCTTTCTGATACTATTAATTTTTTTTCATTAAAGAAGTCCATAAAGTTTTCACTTCTAAACTGTGATATTCCACTTAAACATTACAAATTAAAACAAGGAAAGTACAGTAGACGTGCTGAACTTTAGTTCATTGTGATGCGGACAAAAGGTCTAGAAAGGAAACAAGTTTTGTTATTTTACAAAATCTGAATATATTCAGCAAATTTATAAAGTATACTCAAAGTATCAAATCCAACTATGAAGTCTGATTTGACTGGTACCATTAAACATTTTATTTCTATTTAAGTTTATGTTTCTATTTATGTTTGTTTTGCTGGCTAAATAAATTTTAAGCAGAGATGTCTGCTCGGTCTTGTTAATTCGTTTTAAACCCCCCATCTGCGAATTCCCTCATCAGCGAAACTGGTTTGATAACCTCACACCTATCGTGAATGAAAGGTGAGAAGGGGGATTACAGTAACAGGTCTGCGGGTGTTAACCTCGGAGCGTGCTGTCGCATTGTATTCAGCAAATAGACTAAAACAAAATCATGTTTGCTTCAGCATTGGAAACAATATTGTATTAGGCTAACTTTATTAAAGATTATACACTTGTATTCTTTGTTGTACTTCGTCTTTTTGCAGACACACGCGGGCATCTTTAAATTTAAACAGAAAATAATAGTAGGCTGGTAGGAACGTTATATATTTTATATAACCTAAATGGCTGAATGAAGTAAAATATACACAATAAATTAATAGTTGTGTTTGCTTTACATTTGAGCACTTATGTCTAAATAGCTTTTTCATTGTATATACTACCATATCATATATTTGTGTTAAATACTGTTTTATTCATATTTTACATAACATGCCGTTTGTAATTTATTTGCAATTGTACTTTTAAAATGTAACCTACGTATCTACAGTATAGGCATATTTAACTACTTTAGCAGTAAATAAGAAATTTAGTCAGGCTTTTAGATAAAGTCTTACCTCATAATTTTATTATTTAGTTAATAATCTTATTATTCTCTATATTTCTGTCGAGTACAGTCCTTCAGAGCAAGCATTGTGTCAGAGGATTCTGTGAAATCTCTTCTCTTTTATTCACGATAGGTGAGAATTTATCAAACTGTGTGCACTGCTGTGTGCATTATGAGTAACACAGTTTGCGAGTGTTCTACAATACGAGCTAAGATTTTTTATAAATTTTGACTTGAAAAACTAGCATCGTCTTGGTTCCTGTCATGTCTTTCATGGTGTAGAGATGGCAGATGCAGATGCAAGGTAGATTTATTTAGAATACAAACACAACGAAAACACAGAAAACACCGGCTATGGCGCTACCCTTTTAGTGTTTGAGACTCCTCCGGCTGGGTCTGTAGGCAGGCTCCAAACACACAGGTAACTTATCATAAAAAAACTTAGTTGCTCTCTGAACTGGGCAACTCACAGTCCTTTAGTCCTTGCAATGATGCCTTTCACTCCTGGGGGGAAACAGAGTCATAAGCAACACACATACAATAAACAAACACGCTGGTGCATGACAGTGAACCGACAAAGGGCTACGGGCTCGGCTGGTATATATAGAGACACACAGGGGTAGACACAGGTGAACTTGGTTTCGTAATAATAAAGATAAGTTAAGATGAACCTTTATTAGTCCCACAAGTGGGAAATTTGTTTTGCCACGGCAGCAAGTGGACAGTACAAAGTTAAAAACTAAGAAATAACAGAATAAAGTAAAATAAAATAAAAATAGGGGAAAAAAACTAAAATAAAAAATACTAACAGTATAAATGTATACTATACAATCTGGCTATAAAATATAGACATCTGTGTAGTAAAAAATATTTACATAAATATATATTTAGACTACAAGTAAACACAGCCCTGAGATCTCACGTACTGTGGTCGGTTAGTGAGGTAGTCCAGTATCCATGTTGTGAGGTGATAGTTCACTCCTGTGTATCCCTCAAGATTGTTGGAAGGATGGTGTTGAAGGCACTGGAGAAATCAAAGATCATGACTCTCACAGTGCTACCAGCAGTCTCCAGGTGAGAGTGGGAGTGATGCAGTAAGTGAATGACGGCATCCTCTACTCCAGTGCCAGGCTGGTAAGCAAACTGAAGTGTGTCCAGTGATGAGCTCACCAGGGGCCGAAGCTGAGCCAGGACCAATAGCTCCAGGGTCTTCATTAAGTGGGATGTCAGAGCCACCGGCCTATAGCTGTTTAGGTCCTTGGGATGTGAAGTCTTCGGCACTGGTACCACACAAGACGTTTTTCAGAGCTTTGGAACTCTCCCCAGCTTAAGGCTCATGTTGAAAATGAGCTCCATCACCCCACACAGTTGATCTGCACAGGACCTGACAACTCTTGAGCTGATGCCGTCTGGACCTGCAGCCTTCCTGGCTTTGATCCTCCTCAAGTTCCCTTCTGACCTGAATGTTTGAGAGAGACAGACTGGAGCTGTGTACTGGACGTGTGTGGTTGGGGGTGGGGAAAAGTGACCAGGATGTGTAGAGGAGGTGTAAAGTGATTCTTGGGTCAGAGGTGGAACAGCAACAGTGGGGGTGGGAGTGTCTGCAGCCAATGTTAAAGACCTCCTAAAAGAATCAAACCTGTTAAAGAAGTGATTAAGTTAATTTGCCCACCCCACATCCCCCATGGACAGAGAGTTTTGATCTTTGTGGCCTGAAATAGTTCTGAGGCCTCTCCAGACTTCGCTAATATTGTTCCTCTGAAGCTGGTTTTCCATCTTCTGCCTATAGCTGTCTTTCCCATACCTGATCAGTCCTTTCAGCTCCTCCTTGTTTCCAGATTTGAAGGCCCTCCTCATTTGCTTAAGGACAGCTTTTATTTCTGGTGTAATCCATGGTTTGTTGTTTGAGAAGCACCGCACAGTCCTGGTGGGTATGGTGTTATCCACACAGAAGTTAATGTAGTCCGTCACGCAGGTGACAAGGCTATCAATGTCCTCTCCGTGGTCGTCACAAAGCACCTCCCACACAGTAGACTCAAAACAGTCCTTTAGAGCCTCCTCGCTCTGCTCCGACCATCTCTGCACTGTGTGAGTGACTCGTGGCTCCCTGCATACTAGGGGGTCGTACACAGGAGCAAGGTGCACCAGGTTGTGATCAGATCTTCCCAGGGGAGGGAGAGGTGATGAACTGTATGCTACCTTTGTATTGGCATACAGTAAGTCCAATGTTTTATTGTCTCTGGTGGTGCATGTCACATACTGGGTGAAGGTGGGCAGTGTGGAGTCCAGTGATACATGATTGATGTCCCCAGGTATTAAAAAAAGGTTCCTGGCGATTGCGTTTGCAGTCTGCTAACTACAGAGTGGAGAAAGTCACAGGTAAGAATTCCTGTGGAGAATAGTAAGGATGCATGCTAATGGCTAATAGCTCAATGTCTCTGCTGCAGAGTTGTTCTTTCACAAACACTGCCAGCCCCCCTCCTTTTCTCTTACCGCTCTCCCTTGTCCTGTCCGCTTGCAGCAGTTGGAAACCAGGCAGCGCCACGTTTGTGTCTGGTGTTAGCGGTGTAAGCCAGGACTCCGTTAGCATCATGATGCTACACTGCCGGTACCCCCTCTAAGATCGGGTCAGCACTGTTAGCTCATTCATCTTATTTCCGAGAGACCTCACATTTCCTCACGCTCCCTACCGGGTCGACACCCCCGTCTCTTTCTCCTCACCTTGCTGGGGGTATCGGGTATATTCGCCAGCAGCAACGCTGGGCGCAGAGCTAACAGCTGATCCCGAGTGTAAACAAAGGAAACTCGCTGGATCTCCAAACACAGGTGAAAAAAGTAGTAAAGACCACAGAAAAAATGCCCAAACTCTAACGAAACGGTAGTGCATGGTGTCAGAATAAAGATAGCTAAAAACTTAAATATAAATAGGAAAATAAGAAAGAAGCTCGGAAACGAGCAGAGCTGCCGTTGCAGGCTGCCACACAGGGGGGCGCCAGAAATAGATATGAAAGATACTGGGGAACAAGTACACATGTAGACACACTGGGGGGAGACAAAGCGGCGGCTCAGTAATCCGGTAAAACAAATCTTTTTCCCCCGGAATGGGGTGGCACAGATGTTACAGTAAGCCCCCGTCCCCCCCAGGACCGGCTTTCCGAGGGGGTGCGAGCGCTCACTCCGCTTGACCGGAAGGAGTAGGGACCTACCGGCAGTGGTCGCGGTGCCGGGCGATCAGGCCGAGCTTGATGGAAATCTGTTAGGAGTTGTTTCCTTACAATGTTTCGGGCCGGGACCCAGCTCCGTTCCTCCGGGCTGTAACCCTCCCAGTCCACCAAGTACTGGAGGGAGCCCTTTCTCCTCCGGGAGTCTAGTAATTGTCTCTCGCTGAATTGCGGGGGGCGCCCGCTATCTCCACAACCCCGGGATCGAAGGCTCTGTGACGCCTCCATCTAGTGGTCCCTGAATCACTGGCCTGAGAAGGGAAATATGAAAGACAGGATGAATTTTCATATGGCGCGGGAGCTGTAACTTAAATGTGTTTTCGTGAAAAGAAAGCACAGGGGTGGAGTTTTTCTGGGTGGCCGTGGTGTTGTAACAGCACCGCTCCTAGCCCTACCTCAACTAAGAATGGCTTCTCAGGGTCGGTTAATTTTAAGATACTTGCAGAAGTATACTAAGATATCATCCAAGTATACAATAATATAACGGTTTAACATATGGCGACATACGTCATTCATGAACCCCTGAAACACCGCAGGTGCGTTTACCAGTCCATACGCCATTACATTGTTTTGATAATGCCTGGATGTCATGCTAAACGCAGTCTTCCATTCATTGCCCTTACGAACACAAACGAGATTGTAAGTTCTGCAGAAATCGAGTTTAGTAAAAATGGAAGTGCCTCGAAGTTGGTCGATAGCGGCCGGTACCAGGGCCAGTGAGTGCTTGTTTTTTGTATGGCCTAAGTCCCCCGCCTTTTTTTTTTTTTAATAAACGGATTTCCACCATAAACAATGAATAAATGCGCGAGCAGGGCGGTGTTTTCCCCAGCAAGAGCTCAATTGCGCAGTCCCATGGACGGTGGTGGGGAAGGGGGAGTCATGCTGCTGCCCTAACGCTAAATGCAACTTGAAATGTCTGGTACTTAGATGGCACTGTGATTGATATTTGGGCGCTTGGACTCTCAATTGTTGTTGTTTGGACCATCAAAGCCGATGGTGTACAGAATTTAGCGCATCTAGGAGCCCAGGATGTGATGTCTGATTGCACCCAATCGTAATTAGGATTGTGATAGCTGAGCCATTGGAGAACCAGCACCACGGACTGGTCTACCTGAGACAACATATAACTGTATACATTAGGTACTCAATCGGAATAATGCTTTTACCGCTGTGCCTCACGGGCTTTGCTGCACAAACTCAGCATTTGAGTTTGTGCATTTGCTGGCCTTTACCGCTGAGTAGTGCTATATAACTATAGACTGACGCCTCAGACCTTAGTTCATTCTCTCAAGCATTAATGAGACGCAGCTCATTTTAGCAGACAAATTTAGAATAAAAAAAATCACTCATTTATCAATGGATTATTAAAATCATCAGAGTCAGTCTCCTTGCTGTTTTTCCCGACGAGTTCATAATTATTAGTCTACTTCTGCCGGTGCACTTTGGAGAACGTTATGCGTGCAGTTGAGCACTGATTAGACTACGCAGAAAATTAAAGAGGAGGATCACGGCTCAACATCCTGAGCCCAAACCTTATATTTTAAGTAAACAACAATAGTCCATGTTCAGAAAAGCATTTTTATTTAGATTATAAAAATAATCCCGCATCTATTTTTAGGTGTGCTAGCTGCCACTGTTCTTATACGACTCTTTGTCAGGGTAAATCATTCAGTGACAAGCCTGTAACTTTCAATGTAAAACAGGTCCACCTGTTTGAAAAATTGTTTAAATGTATTTATAATGAGCTATTGGTCAGTGATTTATAGAAACGACTCTGTTCAGATGTAAGTAAATGCTCATTGCTGCATTGCAGTAAAACAGAGGCGCTGGTGAAAAAAGAAAGGCACATCAGTCACTTTACCCCAAATAAAATGTCTTTCTGAGTGTTATAATATAGTTGTAACATAACAGATATACAAATCGAACAAGCGGTGCACACTGAATACTAAACCTAAACTGGGTGCGAGGATTTTAAAAAACTGATCTGAGGATTAACAAACCGAGATGCGTGTTTTTTAACCCCACCCCCGTGAAAACGGCGTATTAAGAGAAAGGCTTGCCCGATAGAGGTTGTGTGCGCAACACTGAGCTTCTGCGGTAAAATGTTACTGTTTTTTAATCACTGGAATGAAAGAGATGGAAAGTTTCCATATCATAACATCATCTCCATTTCCTCCATTCCAGTGATTAAAAACAGTAACAATGTCAATTTTAGAATCTAGAATCCAGAAGATTTGAAATTTACGTAAATTTCAGTAGGAAAAGGCCTGAAGCACTGCAGGTCTTCAGAAAGGCCACAGATCCAAGAGGGTTTTAAAGTGGGGAGGGGTGCTAATTTAGTATAAATGTATAGGTGAGAACAGCTAATTCACACGTGGGGAGGGGTGAATTATTTGCATTTAAATGTTGTCTGACATTGTAAAGCACACATGGTAACACTAAAACAACAACCACTTAAAATTAATAGGAATAGGAGGCCCTGATAATACTGCATAAAAAATAATTTGCTACAACAAAATTTTTTCCGCATTCTGGAAAACTTTATTAGTCTATGTAGGAAAATAAAGAGGGGGATCATGATACTGGTTCAACATCCTGAGCCCAAACCTCATTTAAATTAAATTAACAAATAGCCCATGTTTAAAAAAGTCTTTTTTATTTAAAATATAAAAAAATAATCCCTCTTTTAGGCGTACCAGCTGCCACTGTTCTTATACGGCTTTTTACCACGGTAAATTGTAATTGTAAATTTATATGTAAAACAGGTACATCTGTATCAATAAATTGTTTAAATGTGTCTTGTCTGTACACAGAAGAGGCGAACACAGATGCAGGGTTAAACACCAATGAATTTAATGGTTTTAAATGTCCAAAACAAAAGAAACAAGACTCTGGTTGACTCCCCAGGCTGGGTCTGCAGGCGGGCTAGTAGAAACAAAAAAGGAAACACAAAGGAAATGACTACTTCAACCTCGAGACGAACACAGAGAGCTGATACTGTCTCAGCCTCGACCTTTAAAAACAGAACGTGCCCGTGCCTGCAGATACTGTTCAGTCCTGGGGGGAGAATATACACAAACACACAAGATTAGAATCACAAACAGGTGTGAGGGTGCACAACGGTGAACAGATGGAGTGGAACGGTATCGACTGGAATAAATAGGGAGACACACAGGGTAGACACAGGTGAACTTGATTTGGTGCTAGAAGAAATTAACGGAGAACAATTACACACGTAGACACACTAGGGGGAGACAAAGCGGCGGCTCAGCAATCCGGTAAGCCAGTTCTTATTCCCCAGGGCTGAGGTGGCTCAGGTGTGACAAAATGTATGTATCATGAGCTATTGTTAATTTATTTATGTAAACGACTCTGTTCAGATGTAAGAAAATGCTCAATGCTGCATCTATTTATTTTGGCGTTTCAGCTGCCACTTTTAATTTAGAAATTTTCAATACAAATCTTATAATGACCAGATGACATCAAACGTTCCCCATCTTACTATTTTAACTATTTATTTTAACTATTTAAACCATTAAACTATTTTACTACTTTACCCATTACTATTTCATTTACTTCAAAATAACATTAAGAACAAATTTCTATGCTCACAGAGGACCACAGTCAAACAGACGTTTAAACTAATAAATTTTGTTTTTGCTCCATTTAATTTTATTTGTTTGTTTCTAACACTTTATTTTTACATAGTTCATATGTATGTAAAACATTTGATTATAATTTTTTATTTTGACAGTTTGTTTTTTTTTCCTTTTAGCTATTTCTATATTTAAAATGTGATGCCTTTAACTGTAACAAATTTAATTATTGTCGAAATAATCAATATGTTTTTTACAAACCCTTGTGATGTTGTTTGTGCTGTTATTTTTTAATAATAACAATAAACAGATACAAACAGAGTCTGTCTAAACAATATTGAACCAATGTTTTTTAACTCATCATTATGTGGATATGGTTTTCCATGTTTTTTGGATAAAGTACTCGGATGTGGAGTATTTCTTTGATACAACATATTATCATCACTTTATGACTTGAGCTCTACTTACAGTTAAATAAAATGCCTTAATCGCAGCTGTTTCACAAAATGACCCTTTGCGCTACCTGGCAATCATTTCACAAATTACATTAAAATGCGACTGATTTATTTTCAACGGAAAGTTTTGCCGCGGCGGTAATAGGCATTCCGATTGAGTACCTACTGTAAATTGTATTCAGTTTAATCAAATTAACCTGAATTGTTAAAGATTCGATTCACCTCTAATCCGGAGTTCAAATTCAAATTTTTATTTGTCACATACACAGTCATACACAGTACGAAATGTAGTGAAATGCTTACACGATTGCCAGTGACCTTAAAAAGAAAATAAATGCTTATAATAGTAATAAATATGAATAAAAGAAATACGATAGAAAAAAAAAATAAAAAAAATAAAAAATAAAATAAAATTTAACTAGGAAAAATAGAACTAAAAATAGAAACTGAAAATAGAAATGTACTGTACAAATAGAAATATAATGGTGTGCAAAAATGCATAGAAAAAGTGACTTTGTGCAAAGGTTAATAAAGTGTCTTTGTGCAATGGTCCAGAATGTAAACGTAAACATGTAGTGTAGATGTGCGTGGAGTTGTCCATAGTGTCCATGGATGTATAAAGATTGATTGATTGATTGTGAAAATTGTGAAAATATTGTGTAAATTCACAATAGTGGTGTGGTTGAGAGACCTTATCGCCTGCGAAAAGAAGCTCCTCCTCAGTCTCTCTGTGTTGGCCCTCAGGGAGCGGAATCGCTTCCCAGACCGCAACAGAGTGAACAGTCCATTGTTGGGGTGGCTGAGGTCCTTCACGACCTTCCTGGCCTTGGTCCAGCATCGCTTGGAGTAGATTGAGTGCAGGTCAGGGAGCTCGGTGCGGATAATGCGCTCAGCTGATCGCACCATCCTCTGTAGAGCTCGTCTGTCCTGCATGGTGCTGTTCCCGAACCAGGTCGTGATGTTTCCCATCAGGATGCTCTCTATGGTGCAGGAGTAGAAATTCCTGAGCACCTTGGAGGGCAGTCTAAAGTCTCTCAAGCGTCTGAGGTGGTACAGACGCTGCCGGGCCTTTTTTACCACGGTGTTGATGTGACAGGACCATGCCAGGTCCTGCGTGATGTAAACACTGAGGTATCTGAAGCTGTCCACTCTCTCCACTGGGCTCCATTAGTAGCAGCATTAACTTGTGCTAGTTATTATGATGGTGGTCAATATTAATTGAAATAATGTTTCTCAGCATTATTTCGTGTTAATATTGACTACCCTAATAATTAAAATAAGTAACTAGTTTACTAGCGTGAGCTACTGCTGCTACCGATTTTATTTCAGCTTACCTGTTCAGTTTTATTGCCATTCCTTTTAAAATATTGTCTTTATAGATTTATATGTTGTTTGTCTTGATGTTCTTTTTTTTTCGTTTCTTTGACCCAATATATGTTCAGTGATACTTTAAATAACATGTTTAAATAGCATTGATTTCTGTATTGTGTTATATTTTTATACTAGTAACTGGTGTTAAAAATGTATCTCTACATTAATGAGCCAATGTATTATGGTGTGGGCTGCTGTGGGCCAGGAAGTCCAGGGACACTTTTTGGTCCCAGTCCGCCCCTGTAATAACGAATGGAGAAAGCGCAGTCGAAGCCGAGGATTCTGCGTTCCGCGAGGGTCAGTCGTGAATAGCTGACACTTAGTAACAGCCAATGAAATTGAAGCATTTTTGCCGCTTTCCACGTGGTGTGGCGTTGCTTAAATAATATCCGTATAATATCCGTATATCCTATAAAATCGTCTAGACCCTGGTTCGAATCCCGCTCTGGGTGAAAATGTAATAAATGTGAATCCTTTGTTTTACACTTTTTGCTTATGATAATCATTAAATTACAGCAACTGTGAGGTGAGTGCTAATGTGTTTCATAGCTTAAGAAAAAAAAAATCTCAATTGCAAACATGCATTTAGTACTGAAGCATAACTTGATAATGTAATGGCTATATCATGGTATTTTAGCGAATAGCACCGGAATTTTGAGCACTGGCTGGGAATCGAACCCGGGTCTCCCGCATGACGGGCGAATCACCTACCACTGACAATAATACAATAATAATAATAATAATAAATTTGGAGAACTACTACTACTACTAATAATAATTCTGAATGAAAATGAAGAATAAATACATATCAGTTTGAGCTTGACACGTTTATGAGCTCTGTCGCTTGCCGTCAATGGGCACCTAAGAGACATAACATTTTTCGGCTTCAGTAGACACACAATACTTTAGACTGAAACACGACTGCCCCCTACAGGTATTGAAGGGCATTTTCACAGCTTGCCGCGCCCACTCGCGGCAAGTCGTGGGATCCCTTTTCCGAAAACGTGCGTTTTTAAAGGCCAGATCTGTACATATTGTAGCGTTTTTCACCGCTAAGAATGAACTTGGAGAGGCGAGTGAGCTTCCTTGCTGCCCAATGCAAATGGCTGGGAGTATTTTATTCAGCTGGGTACATAAACGGCACATTCAACAAGTCAAACAAGCAACAAGACACACTTCTAACTCACACAGACACAACCTGGCCGAAGCCACTAACCCAAACACCTTTCCCCAACAGGGTGAACATAACAACCCCTCCCGCAAAGCATGATGGTTCCTAATCGAAACCCCGCCCACGCCACAATATACAAGATTAAGAGCATGCACTGCATATGCATGAATAAGGACTGGTTTTAACTTATTTTTACGTAAAAGTAAACACAAATAAAATAATACGGTTACAATTTACACAATATAACAGACAACAGCAAAATCTTGCAAATCAAGACACTAAATGATACTGTTACATAATGTCACACAACATGACAAAGATATTAAGTGTCATACCTAAAGTATGAGCTATACAGGAGTTATACAAAGGCCCCAGCATTGTGAAAATCTTTTCTCATCTCTTTATCCTTTCACTTTTCTGTTCACTTTTTTTTCACTTTCCTTTTTTCTTTCTCTTTTTCTTTTACCAGAGCAATGCTCTCATACCTGGTGCTATTTAATGTTCGCACATAGTGTGCTGGTTTTCGGGGGGCTTACAGTGCACATATTTTATGTCACAGCCTTATTCTAAAATGGATTCAATTAATTTTTTCCTCAGAATTCTACACACAACACCCTATAATGACAACATTAAAAAAGTTTACTTATTAAATTGAGTTGATGTACATAAGTATTCACAGCCTTTGCCATGAAGCTCAAAATTGAGCTCAGGCGCATCCTGTTTTCCCTGATCATCCTTGAGATGTTTCTGCAGCTTAATTGGAGTTCACCTGTGGTAAATTCATCTGATTGGACATGATTTGGAAAGGCACACACCTGTCTATATAAGGTCTCACAGTTGATAGTTCATGTCAGAGCACAAACCAAGCATGAAGTCAAAGGAATTGTCTGTAGACCTCCAAGACAGGATTGTCTCGAGGCACAAATGCTTTGAAGGTCCCAATGAGCACATAAGCCACCATCATCTCTAAGTGAAAGAAGTTTGAAACCACTAGGTCTGTTCCTAGATCTGGTCTGCCATCTAAACTGAGCAATCGGGGGAGAAGGGCCTTAGTCAGGAAGGTGACAAAGAACCCGATGGTCACTCTGTCAGAGCTCCAAATTCAAATTCAAATTTTATTTGTCACATACACAGTCATACACAGTACGATATGCAGTGAAATGCTTAGACAACTGCTCGTGACCTAAAAATAAAAGAATATGAAAAGGAAAGGAAATAAATATGAAAAATAAAATAAAGGTTAAATTTAACTAGGAAAGAATAAAATACAGTAAAATATACAAATAAAAATTAAAATTTAAATAACTGTACAACAAAAATACACAATATAGAAAATATATGGAGAATATATAAAGAAATGTAAAACAATAAGAGCAGCTGAATAAATGGTAATAAAAGAATGGTAATGTCCATGGTTGTGCAATCCACATATTTAAAGTGACTTGTGCAGTGCAAATATGCTTAAAGTGATATATTTACAGTGACTTGTGATGGAGTGATTTGATGACCCTGAAGTGTAGTTGTGCAGTGGCCACTAGTGTAAACAAATGAGAGGTCCTCTGTGGAGAGAGGACCTGTCCTCCAGAGGTCCTCTGTGGAGAGAGGACAGCCTTTCAGAAGGACAACCATCTTTGCAGCAATCCACCAATAAGGCCTATATGGCAGAGTGGTCAGAGAGTCTCGTCAGACCTGAGAATTTTGTTTCTCATGGCCTGAGAGTCCTTCAGGTGCCTTTTGGCAAACTCCAGGTGGGCTGCCATGTGCCTTTTACTAAGGAGTGGCTTCTGTCTGGCCACTCTACCAAATAGGCCTGATTGGTGGATTGCTGCAGAGATGGTTGTCCATTTGGAAGGCTCTCCTCTCTCCTGGAAGGTGCTTTCTCAATTTTTTGTTTATTTTTTAATAAATTTGCAAAAATCTCAAGTAAACTTTTTTATGTTGTCATTATGAGGTGTTGTGTGTAAAATTCTGAGGGAAAAATTAATTTAATCCATTTTAGAATAAGGCTGTGACATGACAAAATGTGGAAAAAGTGATGCGCAAGAAAAAGAGTATTTAATATAACTACCATTACATCTAGTATGTTACCGTTGAAATACAATAAGCACTAAATATCTGAAATATGTACTAATTAAAGCAGTGTATACAGGTCCTTCTCAAAAAATTAGCATATTCTGATAAAGTTAATTATTTTCTGAAATGTACTGATAAACATTAGACTTTCATATATTTTAGATTCATTACACACAACTGAAGTAGGTCAAGCCTTTTAATTGTTTTAATATTGATAATTTTGGCATACAGCTCATAAAAACCCAAAATTCCTATCTAAAAAAAATAGCATATTTCATCCGACCAATAAAAGAAAAGTGTTTTTAATACAAACAAAGTCAACCTTCAAATAAATATGTGACTGCAGAAGTGACTGCTTCAATGCGGTGTGGCATGGAGGCAATCAGCCTGTGGCACTGCTGAGGTGTTATGGAGGCCCAGGATGCTTCGATAGTAGCCTTAAGCTCATCCAGAGTGTTGGGTCTTACGTCTCTCAACTTTCTATTTACATTATCCCACAGATTCTTTATGGGGTTCAGGTCAGGAGAGTTGGCAGGCCAATTGAGCACAGTAATACCATGGTCAGTAAACCATTTACCAGTGGTTTTGGCACTATGAGCAGGTGCCAGGTCGTGCTGAAAAATGAAATCTTCATCTCCATAAAGCTTTTCAGCAGATGGAAGCATGAAGTGCTCCAAAATCTCCTGATAGCTAGCTGCATTGACCCTGCCCTTGATAAAACACAGTGGACCAACACCAGCAGCTGACATGGCACCCCAGACCATCACTGACTGTGGGTACTTGACACTGGACTTCAGGCATTTTGGCATTTCCCTCTCTCCAGTCTTCCTCCAGACTCTGGCACCTTGATTTCCAAATGACATGCAAAATTTACTTTCATCCAAAAAAAAGTACTTTGGACCACTGAGCAAAAGTCCAGTGCTGCTTCTCTGTAGCCCAGGTCAGGCGCTTCTGCCGCTGTTTCTGGTTCAAAAATGGCTTGACCTGGGGAATGCGGCACCTGTAGCCCATTTCCTGCACACGCCTGTACACGGTGGCTCTGGATGTTTCTACTCCAGACTCAGTCCACTGCTTCCGCAGGTCCCCCAAGGTCTGGAATCGGTCCTTCTCCACAATCTTCCTCAGGGTCAGGTCACCTCTTCTCGTTGTGCAGCGTTTTCTGCCGCACTTTTTCCTTCCCACAGACTTCCCACTGAGGTGCCTTGATACAGCACTCTGGGAACAGCCTATTCGTTCAGAAATTCCTTTCTGTGTCTTACCCTCTTGCTTGAGGGTGTTAATGATGGCCTTCTGGACAGCAGTCTGGTCGGCAGTCTTACCCATGATTGCGGTTTTGAGTAATGAACCAGGCTGGGAGTTTTTAAAAGCCTCAGGAATCTTTTGCAGGTGTTTAGAGTTAATTAGTTGATTCAGATGATTAGGTTAATAGCTCGTTTAGAGAACCTTTTTATGATATGCTAATTTTTTGAGATAGGAATTTTGGGTTTTCATGAGCTGTATGCCAAAATCATCAATATTAAAATAAATAAAAGGCTTGAACTACTTCAGTTGTGTGTAATGAATCTAAAATATATGAAAGTCTAATGTTTATCAGTACATTACAGAAAATAATGAACTTTATCACAATATGCAAATTTTTTGAGAAGGACCTGTACATTTTCTTGTATGTCCATGACAACATTACACTCCTTCACTAAGCACTACGCTATGTTGCCCTAAAAAGGCAGAATAGAATGTAACACAAAGTAACTTTGCATAGGTTAGGATTTTTAAGATATTAGCAAATGCATCTTATCTCTGGAATTTCTCACAGTCTACCTGAGCTTCCAGGAACAAACTGGACTTTAATCAAACACATCTCCTCTTATACTGAACTTTCAGTCTCGCATATTATTATGCACATCAATCCCTGCTATCTGTTATTACCTAGATGAGGACGGGTTCCCTGTTGAGTCTGGTTCCTCTCAAGGTTTCTTCCTATTACCATCTCAGGGAGTTTTTCCTTGCCACTGTCGCTGTCGTCCTAGGCTTGCTCATCAGGGACAATCATATAATTTTGATTCATACATATTCACATTTTATACAAACTTAATTCTTTTGATTGTGTAAAGCTGCTTTGTGATGATGTAAATCGTTAAAAGCGCTATACAAATAAATTTGAATTGAATTGAATCTCTGCATTTCTGTCATTAAAATTATTTTCCAAATCTGTATCATATCATGAGGATAACGTATGGTCATTATTTAAAATGTGTTGCATCTAGATTTGAATTATAGATTGGATAATTGTAAAGAACAATTCGAAATGCAGAACTACAGTAGTTGTCATTCTGCTTTTCAAATCTTATGTAAAATTTCTTATTCACAAATTTGTTGTTGATGTAAAATTTGACTGTTGGAATGTTTGACCACGTAGTCATTAGCAAAATGTATAATCTGTGTTAAAGCATCCAGCATTAGACAGTTTATATCCTCATTCACATGGGTTTCCTCGTGATAGTTCGAACCAGGGAAGATGCAGTTTACAGGTATGCCCAGGATATTACTGCATTTACGCATCTGGATAAAAACAGATATAAAAATTGTAGTTTTAAAATAGCAGTTGTGATTGTCTATATTAAGGCCCATGCAAAGTACTTACATTATCTCTGATCTTTTTACTTTTGTAGATTTTTTGCAAATTCCTCTTTGTCATTGAACATGCACGATCTACTCTTGTCATGAAAACCACTTGAGGGATTCCTGTGGCATGGGTAGGCAGCACACAGATGAAAAAGGGTTGTTTGTCATGAAGTAAAAAGGTAAAATATACATTTCATTCACATATAAATTTCACTCAGATTGGCCTGCAATTAAGTCACTTTTTCCAAATTAAGTGTACACATGATTTTTTTATGCAAGTAAAGATATTAGTTGGTTATGGAACAGATTGCTTTGTTATTAGCCAATGTTTAAACTGAGGTAAATAATGTTGAATTGTAGTATACATGTTTGTACAATTACAGTAGAAGTATAGAAAATAATCACCCTGCTATAAAATAATCGTATTTGTGTGATTATTTTCATAACACAACTGACAGACAGAGTTTGTTTGTTTTCTAGTTGTATTTACTTTTAACATCCAAGAAAATAATATATGAAAGTTATAAAAATAGAATTTAATTTGGGAAACCCCTTTCCCAAAAATGACTTGTAAACTCAATCAGGGGAAGTTAATCACCTTCTTAATGGCACACAAAGCTGTAGTAATTTTAATTATCTCACTATGAAATTAGCTCTCATGGGGCATTTCCTTCAGTGGTACTGCAATTAAAGCAAAGCACTGGCTTTGCTATGGGTGGCAAGGTACTGTGGAAGGTATTTGGTACAACACAGACCCTCCCTGGATCAGGATGATGTTGAAACTGGATGAAAAAAACAAGAAAAACAAAAAAATGGTCAGAGAAGCCACCAAGAGGTCTACAACAACTTTAAAGCAGTTGCAGGAATTTAGGACATGGTGTGGTAATTGTGTGCATGTGACAACAATATCACAACTCCTACACAAATGTAGCTTGTATGGGAGTGTTGCAGGTAAAAAGCCACTTCTCAAGAAAAGGTGCAAAAAAGTTTTCCATCCAACATGACAATGATCCAAAACACACAGCAAAGCTGACCACACAGTGATTGAAGGAAAAAAAGGGTGAATGAGCCCAGACTTAAACCTCATTGAAAATCTGTAGATTGATTTGAAGACTGCAGTCCACAAACAGTCTCCATCAACTTTAACTCAACTTTCTGCTCAACGTTCTTCAAAGAAGAGTGGGCAAATATTTCAAAGTCTAGATGTGCAATGTTAGTAAAGGCATATCCCAAAAGACTAAAGATTGTATTTAGAGCAGTAATTTTTTAACGTCGTTAAAAAAATAATGACAAAACTTTTCAATTACCCCTCCCCTCCTTTTCCTTTTTTTTGGACATGGTGTTATATCTTTTACTTGGATGGTAAAAGGTGCACTGAGTAAATACAGTTGAATAGAACAATTATTTTAGGCTGCAGATTAACAAAATGTGATTATTTATTTTTATACTTGTGTATACCCACTGTATATACAGTAATTGTGCTGTAGGAATATATCCTGACACCAGGCCACTGCAGTTTGGACTGGCATTCTCTCCATTGTGTATTTTTACCACACACACACACACATATACATGATAAGCTCATTCAAATTTACTGTGATGCAGAAGAAATTAAAACAGTTACTGAAAAGGAATTGCTATATGTTGTAATATGTACTGTAGCAATACAACCAATCTAATCATCTAAATAAAAAATAAATAATTAATTAAGTTTGCACAGTGCTATTTCCTTCTGAGAACTTTCACACGTACTCCTTTTCTCATGCATGCAAAAACCAACAGTCTGAAAAGTGATTCATAGTAAGTTGCTTTTTTTTCTGTCTTACAGATATTTTCCTGTAACGTTTTATTTATTGCTCAAATACTAAAGTTTCAAATCAGTTTATTTGTACCACCTTAATAATTAAGTCAATAAGGGGCAGTGGTAGCTGACTGATCGGAAGATTGGCGGTTCGATCCCCAGCTCCACCAGGTTGCCACTGTTGGGCCCTTGAGCAATGCCCTTAACCCTAAATGCTCCAGGGGTGCTGTATCATGGCTGACCCTGCACTCTGACCCCAGTTATGCTAGGATATGTGAAGAAGGAATATTACTGTGCACTGTATACATTATACGTGGCCAAAAGTTTTGCGAATAACACAAATATTAGTTTTCACAAAGTTTTCTGCTAAACAGCTTTTAGATCTTTTAGTTGTTTCTGTGATGTACTAAAACATAATTACAAGCACTTTATACGTTTCAAAGGCTTTTATCGACAATTACATGACATTTATGCAAAGAGTCAGTATTTGCAGTGTTGGCCCTTCTTTTTCAGGACCTCTGCAATTCGACTGGGCATGCTCTCAATCAACTTCTGGGCCAAATCCTGACTGATAGCAACCCATTCTTTCATAATCACTTCTTGGAGTTTGTCAGAATTAGTGGGTTTTTGTTTGTCCACCCGCCTCTTGAGGATTGACCACAAGTTCTCAATGGGATTAAGATCTGGGGAGTTTCCAGGCCATGGACCCAAAATTTCAACGTTTTGGTCCCCGAGCCACTTAGTTATCACTTTTGCCTTATGGCACGGTGCTCCATCGTGCTGGAAAATGCATTGTTCTTCACCAAACTGTTGTTGGATTGTTGGAAGAAGTTGCTGTTGAAGGGTGTTTTGGTACCAATCTTTATTCATGGCTGTGTTTTTGGGCAAAATTGTGAGTGAGCCCACTCCCTTGGATGAGAAGTAACCCCACACATGAATGGTCTCAGGATGTTTTACTGTTGCCATGACACAGGACTGATGGTAGCGCTCACCTTTTTTTCTCCAGGCAAGCCTTTTTCCAGACGCCCCAAACAATCGGAAAGAGGCTTCATCTGAGAATATGACTTTGCCCCAGTCCTCAGCAGTCCATTCATCATACTTTTTGCAGAAGATCAATCTGTCTCTGATGGGTTTTTTTTGGAGAGAAGTGGCTTCTTTGCTGCCCTTCTTGTCACCAGGCCATCTTCCAAAAGTCTTACCTTTACCGTGCGTGCGTGCGGGTGCGCTCACACCTGCCTGCTGCCATTCCTGAGCAAGCTCTGCACTGGTGGCACCCCGATCCCGCAGCTAAATCCTCTTTAGGAGACAATTCTGGCGCTTGCTGGACTTTCTTGGGCGCCCTGAAGCCTTCTTAACAAGAATTGAACCTCTTTCCCTGAAGTTCTTAATGATCCTATAAATTGTTGATTTAGGTGGAATCTTAGTAGCCACAATATCCTTGCCTTGGTTAACAATGGAAGAACAATGATTTTAAGCATCACCCTCCTTTTAACATGTCAAGTCTGCCATTCTAACCCAATCAGCCTGACATAATGATCTCCAGCCTTGTGCTCGTCAACATTCTCACCTGAGTTAACAAGAGGATTACTGAAATGATCTCAGCAGGTCCTTTAATGACAGCAATAAAATGCAGTGGAAAGGTTTTTTGGGATTAAGTTAATTTTCATGGCAAAGAAGGACTATGCAATTTATCCCTCACTCTTCATAACATTCTGAAGTAAAAACATAATAAAAACTTAAGCAGCAACTTTTCCAATTTCCAATATTTATGTAATTCTCAAAACTTTTGGCCACAACTGTATATGTGACAAATAAGACAAAAAACATGTGTCCTAATTTTTAACTTAATTTGGAATGAAAAAATGTCATTTATACACACACAGTATACAGTATACATAGTATATATATAAACATTTTTTGTATTTCTCCAGAAAGGACCATTCAGTTGATAAGCTTACTCACCCATTATGCTTGCTGGTTCTCTGACACTCTTAAATTTTTAAATCCAATCATTCCTCGTCATAAAAATCATTTTCCAAAAAAATGATCCCATCAGTGAAATCTTGTCAGCTGGTACAACATACACCAGGCAGTGCATCTTATCATTCAGACTGGGGTTTTGATTGTAATACCGGTTGCTTTCAGACAATGGAAATTCAGAGTTGAACTGTAGAAAACAAAAAAATGTTTCAAACAATTTACACACAACTAGCTTCGATCAGAGTCTAGATACACATGTTAGGTTTTTATAATGAAATTTGTTTAGTACTAATTAACACATGTGGTGATTAGGATCACCAACCAAAGAAATGGGCACTGAATTTACGTGTTACCTTACTATGTAACCCTCTTTTATATGACCTTTTAAATCACTGATGACATCATGAGTGTGCACCCCTTGCTCATCTGCTTCTGCACCCATTATATCGTAGAAGGTGAATGGAAATGATTCTTCTTCATTTGCAAATCTAAAACTTTCATACTTTAAAAAAAGATTTTTTAGGGTTTTATTTTTATTTACCTAGTTTTTTATGCAATGCATACAAAGTATATCGCAGTCATATGCTGAGGAATACATAATATAGACTCACACATAGAGTGTGACTCTCAGTAGAGTCTGCAGCAGCCAGACAGTTTACAAACTGACGTCCTTCAAAAAGGGTTCTGATGGTGTTTATGGTGCTGGACTTTCCTGCTCCAACAGGTCCATATAGAAGGAAGCAGAGTTCTTGGACTTTATTACATATTTTAAATGCCTTAAGAGAACTTAACATTCTGTCTTGTCTAAAGAAAGAAATTGTACAAGTCCATTAGATTAAACAGTGTTTCATTATTATGAATTATCATCTACTATCATCTATTATAAAGTATCAATATAATTCTTTTAGTAAAAACTAACTACTCTGTGCCATCTCATAACCCATAAATACATTTTGAAAGATATTGATACTTTAAATAATATATGACAATTATTGTGAACTTACGTCCATTGAACTTTTCTCCATTCCTTAATTTCTGAAAAGAATAAATGACATGCTATGAATACAACACATGTACAATATTTTAGCCAATTTTTTCCTGAGAGTGCACATTATCAGTGTTAAGTATTCTAATATAAATAGAATTTATAAAAAAGTTTACTTTTTTGTGCATGATTAGTGCAACTTTGCTAATTTGTATGATACGATATTGTTAATTGATATTATTTTAAGTAATAATTTATTGTTACTTGCCGACTCTGACAAGGGCAGAGCATGAAGCTGAACCTGAGCTGTTGCTCAGGGTTAGAGTGTAATTCCCTTCATCACTTTCCTGAGCGTTCGAAATTTCCAAGACACATGTTGTACCGGTTTTCCTCACAGTGTGCTTGCCCTCTACACAAGATAGTGTATGGCTGTCCTTCTCCCATGATAGGGTTGCATCTTCTGTGTTTGCCTGACATTGAAGAACAATACGATCTCCAATTCTGACATGTATTTCAGCCAGAACTGTAACAAATTCTGTTAAAGAGACAGGAATAAAAAATTATTAATTTTTATACTGTGTGTGTATATATACAGTAGCAGCGGTAGCCCAGTAGTTAAGGCCTTGGACTAATGATTGGAAGGTCCCGGGTTCAACAGGGTCCCACAGTTGAACCCAAAGTTTTTTACATTTTTTTATTGTCACATGTTAATTGTGTTTAAATGTTACATACATTAATTTTAATATAACACAAAGATAACCTAAGTCTTTACATTATTTCATTTATTTGAGGAAAAAGCTGCCCATACCTACCTGGCCCTATGTGTAAAAAGTAATTCCCTCTTGCCATCATGAATAAAATGGGGTAGTATTGGCTCAGTGTGTTAAGGCTCTGAGAGCACTTGGGTTATGCAGCAGTGACCCAAAAACATACCAGCAAGTCCAGGTTCAAATAGCTCAAAAAAAAAAAAAAAAAATTTGCCTTTGGAGTGGCCTAGTCAAAGTCTGGACTTAAATGCAACTGAGATCCTTAAACAGGGGGTTCCTGCTTAAAAAACCCTCCAATGTGGCTGAATTAAAACAATTACCACAAAAACCTACACAGTGATATATAAATGACTTATTGCTAGTTATTGCAAATGCTTGATGGCAGTTGTTGGTGGCAAGTGTGGCACAACCAGTTATTAGATTTATACAGTAATTAATTTTTCTAATTGACCCAGGTAGGTTTGCATAGTATTTTTTCCCTAATAAATAAAAAAATCATTTAAAACTAATTTTGTAATGACTAAATAAAGTTTGTATTTACTAGAATTATCTTTGCTTAGTTTTAAAATTTGTTTGAGAATCTATATATATATATATTTTTTTTTTTTAAGTCATTGAAATTGCAGCAAAATATGAAGGTATGTACAGTATATATTTTTTTTCTTTTAACCAGCCAAAATCAAAGTTTTGAAGTTGTACTATATAAATAAATAGAATAACATATGCAATATTAAGGGAATATGCTATTTGCAGAGTGCAAAATCCAAATATATGAGTTTAAAGAGACTTTATATACATTGTTCTTTGAATAAGTGTGCATTTTGTTTCACATTCAGACCTATACACTTGGAGCAATATTGCAAGAGAACACCAGGGTGTGCATAGATCACTCATAGATGTGCATAGATGTGCGTTTTTTTTTATTTTACCAAAAGAATGTGTGCATTTTGAAATAGCTTCCCCGTGTTTTCCTAAATTTCCACTTCCTGTCACTTTCAAAATCTAACTTCCTGTCAGAAGAACATGAAGTGCATTGTAGCATATCCCATAAAAATATTATTTTCTTATTTGTTTTTATATATATATAAAATATATATATATATATATATATATATATATATATATATATATATATATATAAAACATTTGTTATACAAAATGTTATATATAATATATATATATATATATATATATATATATATATATATATAACATTTTAGGAGCATTTTTCAATTTATTTAGAATAGTAAAGGAAATGCATTTAATAAGGAAAACAAGGAAAATATACAATAATAAAAAATAGCATATTACAATTGTATAATAAAATAGCTGAAATGTGTATTGATTATAGCAGTGTGTACAGTGCAACTCAATGTCAACATTACACTGTTAACCAGAATTTTTAATTGTTAAATCTTTACTGCAAGCCCAGTGGAAGAGACAAATCGCTGGATAGTGTCTATAGAGGGCCATGTAGTAACTGAAGGAGAGTAATTTCTATTGGGTCTTGCCACACTGTTCGCCAGATTTTATAACTTCAACCTACAGTATCAGAACGAGGCATGCTGCACAAAAAAAAAAAAAAGCTTTGACACCTCTTTGATACTGAAGAGGAATAAAAACCTGTGGTAACAAACATTCAGTGACTGACATGATGGTTCCTCACCTACAATACAATACAATGCATTAAGCAACATGGGAAGTGATATTAACATACCTCTGAATAAACTCCAGTGTGCAGCATGCCTCGTTCTGATACTGTAGGTATCTGTATAGGGAGCTGTAACACATGTTTTGCTTCTTATCAGAATTGAAATAAACAAGTAAGGCCAATGAGACTTTAAATGCTCAAGGGAGTGTGCTGGCATTCTATTTATCATCTTGCGTTGTAGGTAGTATGTTTCTGCCATGAGATGTTGTACTTCTGTTTTATCAATTCCAGACAAGCTTTCACGTGAGTAGAACTCCATGACTCTCTGCTTTTTCATCTCCAACGTAGTTTCTGTCTCTTCAGGTGGGATGTCTGGCTGCCACCGTGTACAGCCATAGCTGTCTTCAGGACCTGTCTTTTGCTTTGCCCCAGTACTACATTTATTAGATCGCAGTCGTGCTAGTGTGTTGTTTCTGTTAAGATGTTTTACCCGAACTTTGATTTGAGTCAGAAGTGAGGAATATCCTCCCCGATTATTCGATCTTCTATCATATCAGCAAAGGATTATGGAAATTGCCTGACTACCCTTTCAGCAATTATAAGACACTGTGACTTCATTGGGTTGGCTTCAAACTTCCTCATCTCATCAACAAGGACACGAACCATTTGCCTTCTATCTGCTGGTGAAGGCCTCTTCCCACTGACTGTAGCAGCAGTAATTCCAGGAGGCATTTTGTCCCATGGGATCACAAAGGTTGCAGGCCAGTTCTTCTTTACTGTTGGACTTGATGAACATAAGGGAGAAGACGAGGAGCTACTGGAATTTGAACTTGGGAGAGGTAAACTGCATACTGAGGACTGAGGTGCAGAGCAAATTTCTGTCCCTGGCAAAACAAAAAAATATAGTCAATTACAACTTTTGCATACATTTACAAGCACTTGGTAATAAAATTCAGACTAATACCATGCGCACTCCATGCTTTTAGAAGTTTTCTACACTGTATCGGCCGAATTAATTCCGCAACGTCCTCTTCTTTCACATACTGCAAGTCTTCTTTGGTTTCCACTCCCTGATTTAACACCTTTTCTACAAGCAAATTAAGTGTATCCTCTGGTAAACTTGGCAGGACAGAAGTTATCTCCTCCTTGATGCATCTGGTTATATCAGACATCATTCTAGGGAAGAAAATGAGTGGTAAAGGGCAATTATCAGCTTTCCCTAAAACAACACACATCTCTTTCTTGTAGCTCATACCTTTAACTGTGACTTCATGTACAGCAATAGTCTTGTGTGTGTGGAAGCCCAGGTGAGCAACAGCATGTTTAATGCTTTCGCTATAGTCATCTGAATAGAAATCTGTACCGTTTTCAACAACAATATTTGGTGGAAAGATATCACCAGCAATAAAATTTATTTTCATCAGCTTTTACAAGCATAGAGGTATGCTTGTAAAAGCTGATGTCTCTCTGCTAGTGTGACAGTTATGTTCACACTGCATAAGTGTGCTTGCTTTCAAACCTAAGTGTCCATAAGCGAATAAGAGGACCAAAGCAGAGAATTAGTTTTGGATAATGACACAAGTAATGATGTTTAGGCTTTAGTTGATTAAAAGCTGGAAAAGCTTCATGTCGACCTTGTATGTACTCCTCAATAAGGACATTCAAGTAGGTTGGCTAGATGCAATGACAGAAGCACAGATTAATTCAACAATTTGCCTCAGCTGCAGCACAAGTTGCCAAATCTTGTTCTGCACTGAATTTTTTATTTTGTCTCCAATTAAAATAGGAAGGAGCCTAAAGAAACACCAGTTCTGGACAGAATGCCCACTTAGCTTTTCACTGACAGGATTAACAGTTTTCGGTTTGTGACAAAATCTTCAATGGACAAAGCTAGGTCACATGCAACGACACCCTCAAAAAGGTCATGGCCCAAACAGGGAGGCAGACCTGGTTTGCACACATGAAAGTGGGAGAGCTCATTAAACTTTAAGTTGTATTTAATTCCCACTGATAAATCAGAACCACTTACAGCAATGTGTTCTACATATTTGCTATGAGATTCTACAGTTCTCTTTTCACCTCTTGTAAAGAGAGAGGACAGAAATGTTGCACGACCTATAGTACAAAATCGGCAAAAGTACTTGCACTTACCGAAGTTTTTATTAAAGCCCCCTATATTGTGTGAGCCAAGATTATCCCCGGCAATAGCACACAATGTGGCTCGGGGTATGTGTCCATCTGGTAAAGGTATGCCAGCTACTTCTAGGTCCTTCAAGTCAGTGATAAGTGACCCAAAGACTGTCTCTGATCCAAAATATTTATAATCTTGTTCTCGATAAAGCATTACCAGCTGCATTTGATCCAGACTTGATCTGTTATGAGGTGGTATGTCTGCTAGAGTTAAGTAAACAGCCAGCACTTTATGTTTTTTCCTTCCAGATCCCAGTGGATTTACCACTTCAAATGCATCCTGATACAAAACAAGAGCCAATGTGTCATCTGACTGAAAAATTGCATTTGATGCAATGTTGCTCCCATCCCATATGTCTTCCAAAATGTCTTTTGGCCTAGATGAGGAGTTCATTAGTTGTTTATAGCAACATGACTGTTGCATGACCAACTGACTTTGAAAGAGTGACTTAAGTGTCTCTTTCACTAGAATACTGAAGAAAACATGCTTTTCCTGATTCATTCTGTCCAAGAAAAATAGGAACTGGCTCAACATATCTAAACTGACTTTTAAAGACAGTTTTTCGTCTCTGGTCGGTTTTTAAAGTGCCAGTGTTGCAAGCATGAAACAAGTCATTTGATTTTAGAACATCCTAAACATTCTTTCTCTCATCATCCGAGACACCCAACAGCTTTTCAGCTTTTCAGCTTTTCGTCCAGTCTATGAAGTAAAGGAGACTGAGGGCTAAATGTTTTAAGAAAAGTGACTCATCAACTCTCTCTGGTAAAACTTCTGCCAGATCTTCCTCCTGCATGGGCACATTCTTAGCTATTTTATTTAATTCTGTCCCTGCCACTGCCATCACATGTATTTTAAGCGAAGACACTGCACATCCTTTGTGTCTTCTTGACAAATGAGAAGTAAATGAGGATATAACTGTAAAACTTTTACAACACTGCTGAAAAGGACAAGAAACCACCTTACCCTCTCTGATATGTAATTTCAAATGAGCTACTTAGTAAGATAAATCATTGCATCTAACACTGCAGAGCTCTACATTACATGGCACAGACTCAGAAGAAAATCCCTGCTTCCTACGTCTGTCTCGAGGGTGATCCCTGTACATGTGCCATTTTAAGGCCGTTATTTTTCTGAAAGAACGACTGCAGTCAGAAAAAGCACATCTAAACAAAACATTTGGGAGGCTCGGATGTATTTTTACATGTCTGACGAACGCTAGTTGGGTTAAGGAAACATGCTCACAATACTGGCACCGGAACATGCTTACTTACAGCGTAATGCTCGGGTCAAATCAATTCAAAGTCATAATTAGTCCAGTAACGGCAGCTGAATTAATTATTATAGCACTGTTATAGCACTGTTGGTGTTAGGTTTGGTTGTTAGCTGTACTAATAAAATTGCGACAGAACGGTTTTAAAATGCGTGAGTAATTGTTTTTAAAAATGTGTTGATTATCTAATTTACATCTGAAAAAGGTGAATGCTGCATAAATAGAATGTTTACAATACCTGATGATTGTGGATTTCACAAAAAATAGATGATGAACAAAACAGCATAGCATTCCATATCCTAAGTAAAAAATATCAAAAGCCTTTGCGATTTACAGTTAAATACTGTATACTGTAGTGTATTAAACTGTAAATACAATATTTACAGTTAAATTTTGTAAATCACAGTAATGCTGTTTCTTTTACAGTAATGTGAAGTATTTCGTAAAAACAGTCGGAAACTGTAAAAAAAAAAAAAAATCCTGTAAATTTACATCAATTTGTTACAATGTGGACATGATTTAAGCAGGGGGACACGTCTGACACTGCAGGTTTGATGGTAGCCTTTGTTACTTTGGTCCCAGCTCTCTGCAGGTCATTCACTAGGTCCCCCCGTGTGGTTCTGGGATTTTGCTCACAGTTCTTGTGATCATTTTGAGATCTTGCATGGAGCCCCAGATCGAGAGAGATTATCAGTGGTCTTGTACAGTATGTCTTCCATTTTCTAATAATTGTTCCCACAGTTGATTTCTTCACACCAAGCTGCTTACCTATTGCAGATTCAGTCTTCCCAGCCTGGTGCAGGTCTACAATTTTGTTTCTGGTGTCATTTGACAGCTCTTTGGTCTTGGCCATAGTGAAGTTTGGAGTGTGACTATTTGAGATTGTGGACAGGTGTCTTTTATACTGATAACAGATGTCATTAATACAGGTAACGAGTGGAGGACAGACGAGCCTCTTAAAGAAGAAGTTACAGGTCTGTGAGAGACAGAAATCTTGCTTGTTTGTAGGTGAGCAAATACTTATTTTTCACCATAATTTGCAACTAAATTCTTTAAAAATCCTACTATGTGATTTTCTAGATTTTATTTCTTATTTTGTTTCTTATAGTTGAGGTATACCTATGATGAAAATTACAGTTTTAAGTGGGAGAACATGCACAATTGGTGGCTAACTAAATACTTTTTTGCCCCACTGTATACAGGGTAGCTTAGATAGTTTTATTATATAGTTTTCACACTTTAATCTGATTATAAATGTAGCACCCACATTTTCCAGACCAGAGTCTGTTTTATAGTGTCACACTTGATAAAATCTAAAGGCTTACTGTGTTCACGTTTACATTGCTTAAGCTCGATGCAAATAAAAAACACCTACATTTAATTTAAATTTTAAATTTGTACTGTAATTTTAGTACTGTGATTATGAATTTGTTTCATTACAATGTTTTACTAAAATGTATTTGCTCTCAACGAGCTGCGGCTCATTATTAATTTTTTAATTAATGATGCAATTCCTCTTCTTTTGCTGTACAGTATATTGCAGGTTTCATTTTCTCGCTGGTTACTAAAGTGCATTGTTCAAGAAAAGTGCAGTCCTGCAAAGGAGTGTCAATATTCATTTGACCTTGGCTAAAATTAAACTAACAACAATGTGCTGTTCAAATACATTGTATTGCATCGGTTTCCATTCCTTTGTGGTTACCATGTCATTTTCAGCTTGCATTTACTTTTTAATGTTCCCGTGCATATAGTTTCTGTGTATAGAGTTGAAAAAAACAATACAACTCATGCTATGATAAGGAAAATCTACATTTATTCCATTCCAAGAATTAAAAATGGTAACAATGTCAATTTTAGAATGTAGAATCCAGAAAATTTCAAATTTACACAAATTTAAGAAGAGGCTTGAACCACTACAGGTCTTCTGAAAGGCCTCAGCTCTAAGAGGCAAGTAATCCTTGTCCCAGGAGCTGACTAGCTGACTTGTTATCTTTAAGTGGGGAGGGATGCATTTCAATTTATCTGAATGTATAGGTGAGAACAGCTGAGACAAGTTCACACCTGGGGAAGTGGGCAAGCGTGAATTATTTGCATTTGAATGTTGTTTAACAATGTAAAGCACACACAGTAACACTAAAACAACACTCACTCACTCATCGTCTATCGACACATACAACAACCTAAAATAAACAAACAACAACCTAGAATACATAGGAATAAGAGGCCCTGATTATAAATATTATTTAATACAACAAAATTCCCAGAAAAATTCCTATGACACATAGACACAAATAATAACAATAAACAGATACAAACACAGTTACAGTAGGATATATAAAAGGTTATATATATATTCTATTTTTTTTGTGTAAAATTGTTAGCTAGTGAACTTGATCATCTGTCTAAACAACATTTAAATGAGTGTGTTATTGTACAATAAATGTCAATAGCTCTGGTTCTGATTTTTCATGTTTGTTGTATAAAGTACTCGGACGTTAAAATTCCCATCACTGTAGTATTTCTTCGATACAACATATTGTTATGACTTTTTTATGACATAAGCTCTAATTAAATTTAAAAACGATGATGACTAAAAATGTCACATTTCGCCACTTGGCGGTTATTTCATGAATGACTTTAAAATCCAACTGGTTTATTTTGACCGCTGGTGTTTGGCAACGGTGGTAAGCATGGCGGTAATAGGCATTCCTGTCGACTACCTACTGTAAGTATTATGTTAAGTTGTACTATTTTCTGATTCTCCCTTATGCAAAGCAACCATTTTATATTTATATCTGTAGAATTAATAGATAGATTCCTTTTTAAAAGTGGGATCTTAACAATAATATACTGTAAGTTTTATATTTTAAAATGTGTTGCTTTATCAGATTGATTTAGATTGAGGATTGGGTGAATTTAAATAACAATTAGCTTTTAGAAATTAAGAAATTATTTTTGTCATTCTCCCTTTCATATCTTGTGAATTTTTTTCTTTTTTTATTCACAATGTGGTTGTTGATGTGAAATTTGTCCCTTAGAGAATTTGACCACATAGTCATTAGCAAAATGTATAATTTGTGTTAAGGCATCCAGCATCAGGCAGTTTATATCCTCATTTACATGGGTCTCCTCATGATAGTTCAAGACAGGGAAGATACAGTTCACAGGCACACCCAGGGCATTACTGTATTTTCTCATCTGAGTATAGACACAGAAATACACATAATGTCATTAATTTGTTAATTTAAAAATTGTATTAGGAAATCTCTTTAGTGATATAGGTGAACTCTAGCAAAAGTACATACGTTCTCTCTGATCTTTTTGCTTTTGTAGACGTTGTGCAGATTCTCCTTTGTCATTTGACATGCACGGTCTACTCCTGTCATGAAAACCACTTGAGGGATTCCTGTAGTATGATCAGGCAACACACCGAGAAACGTTTGTTATTTCATTTAAATGATAGCAGGGTACAGGGATTAAATTATAGGGTTGATGATAAATAAGTCTTCCATGCATGAAAATAAAATAGACATCACTATGTGCTTAACCTTATATATGGGCCATATTGTGTAATTCCATGCCATTTTCATGACCATCTCAATGCATAAACTGATCTGATGAACAGTAAACATTTGTAATTATAAAAAAAAACTTATTCTTTTTATAAGATGTACAAAGATGCATACTTTAGGCCTTGTGATTCCGCTATAAGGATGATTTCAACAGTTTTGTTTATCATACAGTGGAACCTTGGATTAAAAGCATAATTCGTTCCGGGAGGGTGCTCGTATATATATCTAAACATTCGTAAATCAAAGCAAATTTTCCCATAAGAAAGAATGAAAGCTCAGATTATTTATTCCACAACCACCAAAAACAAAACAAATTAACCTGCAGTTTACCTTTGAAAAAAGTAAAAATAAATCCCAACAGATAAGTGTTTCCATTAGAGTTTGTGTTTACATGCGCTGTGTATGTGTGTGTGTGTGTGTGTGTGTGTGTGTGTGTGTGTGTTAGAGAGGTTAAAAATCTATTCTCTCTCTCCCTCTCTCTCTCTCTCTCTCTCACACACACACACACACACACACACACACACACAGTGTATGTGCACGCGCAACATTGGACACTGGGCCCCTTCTCTCCTCCTCTTATCTTCACACACAGCCCTCCTCTTCTCATCTTTACAAACAAACACACACACACATACTTTAACGGAAAGAAGGCTCTGTCGCAATTCTTTTTAAAGGTAAACGGTTAATTTGTTTTATTTTTACTTTACATAAGTATTTCCGCTGTGTATGCCCAAGTGAAAAAAAATACACTTCAGTGTATTACAAATATATTCAAATCCTCAATAATACGTTGCAAATATACTAACAAAAAGTTGTACCATCAGTTAATATATAAAAAGTATACTAACATTTACCAAATTTTAGAATTAAACTTTAAATATACTTTAAAATAATTGTATTATGGTACACTTTCCAAAAATGTATAACTGGAAAATATACTTTAAGTGTTAGTCTAATTTCCAAAGTATACTTATTTAAACTTGTTTTTTAATAAATTTTTGGTATTTGCTCAAAATAATCATTGTATAAATGTACAAAAAGTATAATTAGAATAAAATTTTTAATATACGGTAGTCTCAGTATATTATTAGGAAAATTTAAATGTACAGTACTTATTCATATGTTCTTATATTTAGTGCACTACTCTCTTGTGCGTGTGCGCTTTTAGATTTGGTTTTGCACGCCGAATCTCTCTCTCACGCGCGCGCGCTCTCTCACACGTGTTTTTTGTGCGCTGAAAATAATTTTTTGCTCGTTTTAGATCATTTATGTTTGCACTCTTAGTAGCTATTGGCCTGTTTTCAGTCTCTGTGTAACAGCTAGAATCAACACACCAGGCTTAATTTAATACTGTACCTGTATATTCTAATATTAATGTTTGTCTGTGTTCAGAAAATAGTTCAAATTTAAGTTTGTGTGTTTCTGAACACGTTTTGTTGAACACAAATAAACTATAAAAGTGCTTTTTTGTAACCTTGTGCAAATTAAATCTGTTGAACTCATGAATAAAATCTGCCTCATAATTACTGTACTAATGTAATGTGTTTCAAAAACATGTTATAGTGTAGAAAATGCATTTAGCATTTGTAAATTATCCTAAACACCTTTAGTGTACTGGTAATACATTTGCAATACTGTAGTATAGAAGGTTATGTGTACTGTATGATACAATAAAGTTCAATATGATACAATTTGTATTAACCACAAAGTGTACTTATTTAGTATTTGTAATTGTCCAGAAGTATAACATCATGCTACTGCTTCAATAAGAATATACTCCTAGTATATTAATCATGTATTTGTAACACGGTAAAAATAGCTGTAATGTACTTATAATACATTAAATATATACTTAAATTGTATTAATTAATGTCAGGTATGTACGTTAGTACACACACAGCCATATACTTTAAGTGTACTAAGTACAGTTAAAGTTGTTTCACTTTAACACACAAAAGTATACTTAATACACTTAAAATTGTGCTTTTGTAAAATTTAATTACAACTTAAATACACTTAGTACAAAATAAGTTGTTCCAAAATTGCAAACTTCAAGTATACTAGTCATTAGTCTGCTGCAAACATACTTGGAATCCGAGGTTTTACTGTACTATGTTGTTCAACCACACCTATTCTTACATAACCGTATTCATTCTTAGCCCTAATAATATGTTACCTTTAAAGCGCCTTTTAAAATAAATATTTTAATGTAATGTAGTAATAATAATAATAATAATAATAATAATAAAAATAATCTCACCCATTCTGCTTGCTGTTTTTCTGACACTCTCCAATTTTTTGAGAAAGTCTGGTTTCATCATTGAAACCTTGTCAGCTGGTACAACATACACCAGGCAGTGCATCTGATCACTTAGGCTGGGATTTTGATTGTAATAAAGGTTGCTTTCAGACAATGGAGTGTTAGGGTTGAACTAAAGAAAAGAACATCATAAAGTTTTTGTGCTGTCATCCAAAACTGGCTTGAATGATATTTCAGATATTCCACTGTCCACACTGGCAGAATTTTACTTAATGACATTTGTTTTATACTAATTTACATATGGTGTGACTGGGATAACCAACCACAGAAATCTGTTCACACTGAAGTTTAAGTGTTATCTTACCGTATACCCCTCTTTTATGTGACCTTTTAAAGCACTGATGACATCTTGAGTTTGCACCCCGTCTTCTTCTGCCTCTGCACCCATTATATCGTAGAAGATAAAGGGAAATGATTCTTCTTCATTTGCAAATCTGTAACTTTCAAACTGGAAGTACAGTAGTACAGAAAAAGTGCATTTCAATATTTATCTAGTTACCTGTGTCATGCATTTAAAATATAAAGGGATCACACACGTAAGACTAAATAATATAGACTTACACATAGAGTGTGAGTCTTAGTAGATTCTGCAGCAGCCAGACAGTTTACAAATTGACGTCCTTCAAAAATGGATCTGATTGTGTTTATGGTGCTGGACTTTCCTGCTCCAACTGGTCCATACACAAGGTAGCGGAGCTCTTTGACTTCATTACAAATCTTAAATGACTTGAGAGTCTTTAACATTGAATCTTTTTTGCTGAAAGAAAATGTACAATATTATCAGCTTTTACAGTATATTAGTTTCTATGTCAGTTATAACAATTCCATTAGTACTGTAACTAGCAACTCACTGTACATATGCCTTGTTAGAAATTAAAATTGAAGGATAATGATACCTTACATGTGGCCGAACTTACCTCCATTGCACTTCTCTCCAGTTTTTAATTTCTGTAAAAAAAAAACATGACAACTAAACACAATATAACTGAGTACTAGGGTAAATATTGCACTATGTTAGAATATAATGCAAAAGGTAATTTATTTCGGTAATGAAACTTAAAAGGTGAAACTAATATTGAGATAGACTCATTACATGCAAAGCAAGTCTATCAAGCCGTGGTCTGTCAAAATTGAAATGATTATGGCTTACAGCTCAAATTCAAATTTTTAAATTCAAATTTGATTTGTCACATACAAAGTCATACACAGTAGGATATGCAGTGAAATGCTTCTACGACCACCCATGACCATAAAAAATTAAAGTTTATAGATAATAAATAAATATGAATAAAAAGAAATACAATAGAAAATAAATGTAAGTAGAATAAAAATACAAATATTCTGTACAAATAAGGACATTACACAATATAGCAAAATAAGGAAAAATATAGAAAAAAATAGAAATTTAGTGTAAATAAAGAAAATAAAATGAAGTAAAAATTACTGGGAAGTGTGCAAATATGCATAAAAAGTGTCTTATCAAAGTTTCAGGTCCAAAAATGAAAATATAAATTTGTAAGTGTGCATAAATGTGTCTATAAGTGTCCATGAATGTTCAGTCAATTTTGGTATCAGTCTGTGTGGTGTTATGGTTGAGAAGCTCCTCCTCAGTCTCTCTGTGTTGGCCTTCAGGGAGCGGAATCGCTTTCCAGACCGCAACAGAAAGAGCAGTCCATTGCTGCAGTGACTGAGGCCCTTCACGATCTTCCTGGCCTTGGTCCAGCACCGCTTGCTGTAGATCGAGTACAAGTCAGGGAGCTCTGTCCCTCTGTTAGGCTCGTCTGTCCTGCATGGTGCTGTTTCCAAACCAGGTTGTGATGTTTTCCTTCAGATCAGGATGCCTTAGCTGCAGCCTCGAAGCGAGCATAGAATGTGTGCAGCTTGTCTGCCAGAGTCACGTCCGCGTTCGTCATACCGGATGTTGGTGCTTTATAGTCCGCTATTGTTCTTAGTCCCTGCCACAGGCTCCTAGAGTCACTCTGTTGGAGCTGTGACTCTAGTTTCCTTCCGTAGAACTGCTTGCCTTTTTTCACTGTTGTATGATGCAGCCTTGTACAAGTTCATGTTCCCCGACGCAAGTCCTGCATTATAGGCAGCGGTGCGAGATCTCAGAGCGTCGCGGATGGTTTTATCCACCAAAGAAAAAGGGGTCGGAGCAGTCATGACGGCAGCTGGCCTCACCGGCGCCATCATAATTTTTATAAAGCTCATGAAAACCCCAAATCCACAATCTCAGAAATTTAGAATATTTTGAAAAGGTTCAATATTCTAGGTTCAAAGTGTCCCACTCTAATCAGCTAATTAAGCCATAACACCTGCAAAGAGTTCTGAGCCTTTAAATGGCCTCTCAGTCTAGTGAAGTAGGAAGCACAATCTTAGGAAAGACTGCTGACCTGACAGTTGTGCAGAAAACCATCATTGACATCCTCCATAAGGAGGGAAAGCCTTAAAAGGTAATTGCAAAAGAAGTTGGATGTTCCCAAAGTTCTGTATCAAAACACATTAATAGATAGTTTTGTAGAAGGGAAAAGTGTGGAAGGAAAAGGAGGAAAGGGATGACTGCAGCCTGGAGAGGATTGTCAGGAAAAGGCCATTCAAAAGTGTTGGGGACTTTCACAAGGAGTGGACTGAGGCTGAAGTCAGAGCATTAAGAGCCACCACACAAAGACAGGTTCCTGGACTTGGGCTTCAAACGTTGTATTCCTCTTGTCAAGCCACTCCTGGCAAACAACAAACGATGTCAGAAGCGTCTAACCTAAGCTTAAGAAAAAAAAGAACTAGTCTGTTGTTCAGTGGTCCAAAGTCCTCTTTTCTGATGAGAGCAACTTTTGCAACTCATTTGTTAACACAACACCCAAAGTCTGGAGAAAGAATGGATAGGCACACACTGCAAGATGCTTGAAATCCAGTGTAAAGTTTCCACAGTCTATGTTGATTTGTCATCTGCTGGTGTTGGTCCACTGTGCTTCATTAAGTTCAGGGTCAACACAGCCATGTACCAGGAGATTTTGGAGCACTTCATGCTTCCTTTGGCAGGACTTGGCACCTGCCGACACTGCCAAAAGCACCAAAACCATAGGATTACTGTGCTTGATTGGCCAGG
Organism: Clarias gariepinus; assembly: GCF_024256425.1. Taxonomy (NCBI): domain Eukaryota; kingdom Metazoa; phylum Chordata; class Actinopteri; order Siluriformes; family Clariidae; genus Clarias; species Clarias gariepinus. The sequence goes on from NC_071104.1 coordinate 10,772,819, forward strand.
AAACTGTGAACAGAATCTATGTGCATTGCCAAAAGAAAGATGAGAGACATGAGACCGAACAATGCAGAAGAGCTTAAGGCATTCTGGTACATATGTACATATGCATACTTATACTTTTACATGCATATGCATACTTATACTTTTCAGAGGTCTGATATGTACTATGTGCAATCCTTGTTTTATTGATTGCATGTAATATTCTAATTTTCTAAGATTGTGGATTTGGGGTTTTCATGAGCTGTATGCCATAATCATCTCAATTATGGCAAATCATGGCTTGAACTATTTTGCTTTGCATGTAATGAGTCTATCTCATATATTAGTTTTACCTTTTAAGTTGCATTACTGAAATACATGAACTTTTGCATGATATTCTAATTTTTCGAGTTTCACCAGTATATATGTATTTTTTTTAAATTATTTTCTCCCTAATTTAGTCGTAGTCAATTTCCATCCGGTCGTTAGGGCACTCTCCCATCAAGGTCACTGCACCACCCAGGAAACAAACTAGCGATCTCATGATAATACGGCAAGCACTTTACCACTACGCCATTCAGAGGTCCTGAACTTTATATTTAAAAATAAAAACATCTTTTATGTTTGTGCAGTTAGGAAAGGTTATTATTAGCATTTATATTGATATTATTTCAAGTAAAGGATTATTGTTACTTGCCGACTCTGACAAGGGCAGAGCATGAGGCTGAACCTGAACTGTTGCTCAGGGTTATTTTGTAATTTCCTTCATCACTTTCCTGGGCATTTAAAATTTCCAAGACAAATCTTGTACCAATTTTCTTCACAGTGTGCTTGCCCTCTACACAAGACAGTGTATGGCTGTCCTTCTCCCATGATGCAGTTACGTCTTCTGTGTTTGCCTGACACTGAAGAATAATATTATCTCCACTTGTAACATGTTTGTCAGCCAAGACTGTAACAAATTCTGTTAGACAGATAGGAAAAAGAAATATATTATATGGTCAGGCATGAAGTGATTCATATCACGTTTAGGTGAATTGCACATATCAACCCACTCTCACAGTCTTTAATATACAGGATTAACAGACTTAGTGTATATATACATATTAGAGGGAACAATATCATATGCAGGGACCATTGTCCCAATATCTATGTTTAAATAATTTCATAAATGCCGTTGTTCTTCCTTTTTCTTTTTAAATTACTAGAAGCTGCATATTCAATTAGACACATTCGAAACACACTATTACTGGAGTATTTCAATAAGTTGGGTTGTTTTACATACCAGGTTTAGTTGGAGCAGATCCCATGTTTGACAATATACTGAAAAATATAAACAGTATAAAAGCACTGAATCACTTACATTACTAGTGCTTGATACTGTCGCTATAGAGAAGTTGCCGTGGCAAAACTAAACAGAAAGTAAAAGTGTTGGATAGCATAGCACCATGTTTTTTCTTCAAAAGTGACACTTTTAAATAAATCATATTAAAATTGAGTTATTCCAAAATAAATAAAATAATGTAATTTAAAGGTATTTAATAGAATTATGCACATGTATGTTTTGTGCATTTTTGTGTACATAAGCGGAACGAGAGAGAGAGAGAGAGAGAGAGAGAGAAATATAGTTGTTATTATCGTTCTAAATGAGGAGCACTTACCGTGTGTAAATTTCAAAGTGAAATGAAAAGCCTGTGTGTCTCTGTCTGCTGTTCTAGCTGTGTACTGCTGCTTGTTTTCCTAAGAGTGCTCACTCTTCTTTCACTTTTGCTGCTGTGTGTCTGTATGCAGGGGGGAGGAGTTTTTCTATGAAATCAAAAGTAAAACAGTGTAGCGAATAACAGGGCTCCCATAGAGAGAACAGTCAATGGATCACATTCCTGAACACCCTCTTCCAGCATGCATGGCACCATCCTGATAACCTTATCTGGTTTGCTATCTTAAGGGGGACGTCTGTAAAACTAAGAAACTCCACAAGGCCAGATGCTTTGAAGTAGACCCCGAAACTGAGGGTGTAAATCGGCGATCCGGTAAACAAAGAAGACAGTTTTACAGCTCCACCCCAAGCTGGGGAGGAAGAGGCCTCATCACACCTGGACAGTCTCTTGACCTCTGGAAGACATGCCTTTCCATGAACAAAGGCATACGGCATGGACACTATTTTAAACATCTTTAAAGTGTGCCAGTAGGGCAAAACGTATTTACATATATTTACTTAGTTCCTTTTATTCCTGTGTACATGTTTGATTAATCTGCATAACGTTCAAGGTGTAATCAGCATTTACAAACCTTTTTATTAGATAAAGGAAGGAATGAGTGGGTAAGATATGTAATGTTTGGTGTCAATCTCAAGCTGGCTTTATTTCAAGAATGTTGGTGAACATGGGTAATTGGTAGCATGAACAGAGCTCATGCAAAATTACTTTTTATAAAGTATTAAAAACTCCAACCGGATGGGTCACACGTGACTGCCGAAACACCTGGCTAATTTATGCACAGAAGGAGGAACCACGTGAGGTGTGGCTAAGCCCTGCAATCACATCCGATTGGATGAATCACCTGTGGGACGACCTGACCCCCAAGGGACAAAAACCCTCAGGAAGTCCACAAGAAAGAAGAAGAGAAGTTATCATCACAACTGCAACCTACAACATCTTCCAAGCAGCTCGGGCTTCCGCCCTTGCGGGCGCTGAGCCGCCGCTGCTGGCGTCATCCGCTCTTCAAGAACTCTCAACGAGACTTCGTGCCAGAACTCCAAAGCCCAGCAACGAAGGAAACCTCAGAAGAAGTTCCAGAGCGCAGCCATCGGTAACCAGGCAACCAACGCCTCACCGAAGGGCTTTTCCGACTGACGTCATCTCTACAACAGCGCACCAACCAATCAGCAACGCCGTGATTCCCTTCGCTGGAGGCGAACCAAAGGATGAGAACGAAACGTAACGCAAGTAAACAAACAATGCTGCATACCTTGCTGAAGTTGGTGCTCGTTTCATAACTAAACCGTAAGATTGAACCCAAGACTCTGCTCTTGTGACTTTCGTTGATCTAGTAACCAGTACTAGAATAACTTCATTCATTTTCACTTGCCAAATTGTTTGTGTGAATGTGTGTGTGTGTGTGCGCGTGCGTTCAAGTAGTGTAGTTTCATGTATCGTAGATTAGTCAAATAAATTCTCGTTTCTTTATAAAGTACTGTTGTCTTGGTCATGTATTTTAAAGTCTAAACATTTGCCCAGATCGTGTTACCTTGCTCATAAATTGCTTAATACTAGATTTTGTGTTATAGCTGTTGGCCATGTGATAACCAGAACTAGTAAGATACACTAAATTGTGCTAAACGCTGGACGGGTAGTCAATATAGTGTACGTAATAAATTTTGATTCAATTAATCAAATTAAAACGAATCGTTAAAGATTCGATACAACTCTGACCCAGAGCTAAAAATTACTTATTAATGATGAAGGATGCGTTGGCATTGTGTTCACATTAAAATGTCTATATTTATTGGTGGACAATGCAACCGTCATTCGTTGTCTTGATTATGTAAACCCTACGTATTAATGATGAAGAATGCCGGAAACTATTCATGGTCATTATTCTGTTAAAACTCTACCTATACACAGTATTATGGTGGAGAATGCCGGCAGCTTTTCATTGTCATTATAACGTTAAACGCTACATATATAATGGTGGAGAATGAAAGCGGGCATTGTTTGGCTTAAAAATTCATAAAACCAAGACCGATTACTGTATCTCTTCTATTGTCCAAAAATAGATTAGAGGCAGAGAAACAGAGTTTTGCGATACTGTATACGTACTTGTTTTGCGACACACCACTGTGTGAATGAATGAAATGCAACGCGAACTTACTCTTTTGATTGAATGGTTTAAAACCACCTTCAGTATTGTACGTTAACAGCCGCTATTTGCATAACATTTAGTCACGGTTAATGGTTAAAGTAAACTGCAGTTTATAATATTAAACTTGTGCGCTAAAGACGAAGCAACCTCTTCGCTGTACATTTTAATAGTATCAACATCGCTTGTTGGAACGAAGAAATCTTCCTTCATTGCGATAAATATTGATTGGAGCGATGTTCCTCTAATCTTTTAAAGGCCTTCATAGCGAGCGGGAAATGCGTATTCCATTTTCAAGCTCAGCTATACGTTAAAGTAAACTGCAGTTCATGCTTAAACTAGTGAACTAAACGCGGTGCTCTGAGAGAGTGGCAAATGCGTTGCATGGGAGAATGTTAATCTCGTTAAAGTAAAATGTGCGGTCAAAAGACACGTTTGTTCATGTGTTTAATGTCGGTATGTTTGTCTGACAAAGGGCTGAGATCCGCCGAGATCTCAGCAACATTGTTGTGTTAAATGTAGTAACAACTAAGTTGTGTGCCCCACTCTAACGAGTGGAGTTGACGTCGTTCAGCTATAAAGAGCTAACTAGGGTTGTTCGGGTTGTTCATTGTTAAATGCGCTGCCATTTTTACTGACCACCCATAACTGTTGAACTAGCACGCTCGTTTAAGTGTACGTAACTATAGCGACGACTGTGACCCGGAAACTCTAAACAACCTCTTCCGCGATAACTTTTAAGTGCGCAAGCACAGTCCGCCCGCTCTATCTAATACCAGTTGTAAACAAAGCCTAGCATGAGCTACGTCAGTTAGCAAACCTAGTGCGTTTACATTGTAGCCTGTGTGCATGTAGCATCTGTGCTAGTAGCATTTAAGGCTAGCGGTTAGCACGTAGCATCTTTCTGGGTCTTTTTCCTTTTTCTCTTTTGACCCCCTCTTGATTACTTTACCTATACTTAAGGGATTAAGCAAAATTACTTTCATTGATTTTGATGACATACTGGAATGTTGATCATTGTCTAATTGTTTTCATCTAAAACTTAAATTCAATTTCATAAATTATTACAGTTTCGGTGTTCATCATACACTGTAACTGTAACTACTTACTGTATATGATTTTGATGATAAACATCTTTCAAAATTGATCATCAACTATCATTATTAGTTTGAAATTTTTCAAAATTAAGTAATAAATTAGAAGTCGGGTCCCTAATTTAATGATAGACAATCAATGGAGTTAATAACAAATTGCTTCTACCAATTCTAGTGCTAATTAATGCTCAATAATTAGCTATAATTCATAATTTAAACTTCAAATTTGAAAGGTTTCACATTATCCACCAGGTCTTTTGTCACCCAGTTTTAACTAACTTGGTCAACCCTGTTAAGTGTCCTCACATTAGAAGGAAACCCCACACTTTCTTTTTCTCTTTAACTCAGTTTTTCTCCTGGTTTGACTACTGCTGCTATTCTAGGATTGTATCTGTGAAAGTCACAAAAGCAGAGAACGGTAGAAACGTTACATATTGTTGAAGCGTGAATTCTTAGGTTCAAATGCGCCCGACTCTCACCGTACCTTCCCTTTTCGTGCTGGGATCCTACCTAGCCAAGGTTAGAGCAGGTCAACTAGGAAACCGTCCATAAAATTTTGAAGACGCGTTTAAAAGTGTTTCAATCTGTGTATGGTTGTCAGCCCTAATGCTGAGTTAACCAATACTGTCATTGTTATTGTTTCTTTCGCCTAGAGGAAATCTTAAATAACAATCACATACTGAGAAATCCCCATCTTAAACCCCTTTACTTAGGAGCACCCTTCCAAATCAAAATTAATAAAACAAAAGGGGGAATGAAAAACAAAATTTGGTATTGAACTTATTCTGCCACAGAAATGCGGTTTCTGTTGTTTTTCCTCAGCTTAACATTAGCTCTAACCTTTCCTTACACAAAAAAGAAACCTCCTCTTATAGGAAAGTAGAAAATTACCATGACTACTCTATCCCTTGCTCTGTGTTGTTGTTCTTTTCTGCATCGGTTCTCTAGCCATGCTAACTGTGTGTTCACTAGCTCTTCCCACAGAAACTCCCAGTTAGTAGCATGCCCACCAGAGGACCACAGTCACAAAGAACCACACTCGGCAGTAGCCCACACTTACACATCTGTTTGCTGTGTTTGTTGTTTTTTTTTTCTCTCTTGCTTTTTGTTTTGTTTCTTTCTCTCACATCTGTGTCAGTCGTGGTTCTAGAACCCCATCAAAACATGTCTCGCACCACAGACCTGTCAGTCGCTGAAAAGATCTGAAGACATGGACAAGTGTTGCAACGACAGCTTCCTACCTAAGGCTGCCGAAACACTAAAGTACCAGACGCCAGACCAGCTAGATGACAACTTAACGAGCCGTATGAGACAAGACCCAAGTCAGTGCTATAGTCCCAATGAACTGTCCAACATCACCGGCTCCTTATGTCACACACTCATTGTCGCATTAATGCTGCGCAACAGGCACGCCGCCTATCTACAGCAGGAGCTGGCGTGTGCAACAACGCATCAAGCAACTGAAACTGGAAGCTCAGGAGCGACAGAAAGGGGGTGACGAGGTAGAGCAGGACAAAGTGGAAATCACTGTGCTGCAAGCAATTCTGGCAACTACTACACGTGAGAGTGAACAAGGCAAGGCAAACTACGCTGATCTCTCCGACAGGCTGCAGTATGCAAAAGAGCTACTAGAAAAGGCCACGTCTGACCCCAGGGAGAAAAATGGCAGAATTAAAGCCCTCAAAACTCACCTGGACAAGCAAGGAACGAGCTCAGCTACCTCATGCGACAGATGGACCATAGCAAAGAAGAGTCCTACAGCGTCACCGAGGAACTCAAGCCCGCCTGTGAATGGTGCCACGATCCGTCAAGGTAACGACATGCATGCATCTTAACCCTGTTGAGCAGGACCAGGTCCCCTGTTCTTGGACCGATACGTAGTGGAAGAAGCGACGGGCGGGGCGACGCATCCCCCAGCCCCCTTCAAAGAACCCTACCTCATGGCAGAACACCGGGAACCTGCTCCCTCCAGCCACAGAGCATCGCATGGCGCAGAACTTGACCAACTCGCCAGGCACCTTGATAAATTTATGCCACGTCTGCCAGGCAGCCAAGATTTCCAGACTTATGTATGAAAAGTGATCTCCATCTAGAAAAGAGACTCCACATCACTGACCAAGGTAAACTCTGGCTTTGAACAACATACAGCCCAAAAGTGTGCAGCTACCTAAAGTGTGCAGCTCACCCAAAGACTGACTACCATCTGCTCCGGGAAGCTCTCAACAAAGATTTCTGACCTTGAATCAGAACAATGATTCAACAAAGAAACTAGTCAAAAGTCTAAGCTAATCCAGCTCAAGCCCAAGCCACAAATGAGCTGAAGACATCACCAATGTCAAGACTTTTAAGAACTGATGAGAAGGATGATTAAAGAGTTGTTCCAAACTGGAAAGGGGGGGAAAAACAGACCACTGACACAGATCAACTGTCTTATACCTTTCACCACAGTAACATACTTTGGTCCTTCTAGGAAGGTACATACAGATATTTTATTCACTTTTGTAAACAAACACCTAATCACCCTCCTCTGTCTGCACTGCTAGGCCCAACCTCTGGTAGAAAGGAGTTGCTCCACACATGTGACACTAGTTTAGTTTCCTCAACCTATTTGTGTCCTTGTGGCCCTTTCTCTTTGTGTTGTCTATTTTTTTATTTTTTTATTTCCCTGTGTTTTCGCTTTCTTTGATCAGGGAATTATCCTAACCAAGCTTGAGTACAGCTGCCAAAAATTAGATTGACTCTTTCTTCCCAAAGTGAAAGTAAAATCATTGTCAGTCAATTTAAACAACCCGATTCGGGATAAAGCCTAGCCAAAAGCACCCCTATGTCGTTTTAAGTGTTCGTAACCAGACCATACGAGGTAACTAGGTTATGCACCATGATTCAGTTGGTTATGGAGGTGTTGTTTGTGTCTTGTGTGTGCCTGTTCTCTCTCTCTATGTTTCTACTTCCAGTGCCCGCTGATGTTCGCGAATGGAACTTCACCGAGCAAAAAGGGGGATATGTAGCGAATAACAGGGCTCCCATAGAGAGAACAGTCAATGGATCACATTCCTGAACACCCTCTTCCAGCATGCATGGCACCATTCTGATAACCTTATCTGGTTTGCTATCTTAAGGGGGACGTCTGTAAAACTAAGAAACTCCACAAGGCCAGATGCTTTGAAGTAGACCCCGAAACTGAGGGTGTAAATCGGCGATCCGGTAAACAAAGAAGACAGTTTTACAGCTCCACCCCAAGCTGGGGAGGAAGAGGCCTCATCACACCTGGACAGTCTCTTGACCTCTGGAAGACATGCCTTTCCATGAACAAAGGCATACGGCATGGACACTATTTTAAACATCTTTAAAGTGTGCCAGTAGGGCAAAACGTATTTACATATATTTACTTAGTTCCTTTTATTCCTGTGTACATGTTTGATTAATCTGCATAACGTTCAAGGTGTAATCAGCATTTACAAACCTTTTTATTAGATAAAGGAAGGAATGAGTGGGTAAGATATGTAATGTTTGGTGTCAATCTCAAGCTGGCTTTATTTCAAGAATGTTGGTGAACATGGGTAATTGGTAGCATGAACAGAGCTCATGCAAAATTACTTTTTATAAAGTATTAAAAACTCCAACCGGATGGGTCACACGTGACTGCCGAAACACCTGGCTAATTTATGCACAGAAGGAGGAACCACGTGAGGTGTGGCTAAGCCCTGCAATCACATCCGATTGGATGAATCACCTGTGGGACGACCTGACCCCCAAGGGACAAAAACCCTCAGGAAGTCCACAAGAAAGAAGAAGAGAAGTTATCATCACAACTGCAACCTACAACATCTTCCAAGCAGCTCGGGCTTCCGCCCTTGCGGGCGCTGCGCCGCCGCTGCTGGCGTCATCCGCTCTTCAAGAACTCTCAACGAGACTTCGTGCCAGAACTCCAAAGCCCAGCAACGAAGGAAACCTCAGAAAAAGTTCCAGAGCGCAGCCATCGGTAACCAGGCAACCAACGCCTCACCGAAGGGCTTTTCCGACTGACGTCATCTCTACAACAGCGCACCAACCAATCAGCAACGCCGTGATTCCCTTCGCTGGAGGCGAACCAAAGGATGAGAACGAAACGTAACGCAAGTAAACAAACAATGCTGCATACCTTGCTGAAGTTGGTGCTCGTTTCATAACTAAACCGTAAGATTGAACCCAAGACTCTGCTCTTGTGACTTTCGTTGATCTAGTAACCAGTACTAGAATAACTTCATTCATTTTCACTTGCCAAATTGTTTGTGTGAATGTGTGTGTGTGTGTGCGCGTGCGTTCAAGTAGTGTAGTTTCATGTATCGTAGATTAGTCAAATAAATTCTCGTTTCTTTATAAAGTACTGTTGTCTTGGTCATGTATTTTAAAGTCTAAACATTTGCCCAGATCGTGTTACCTTGCTCATAAATTGCTTAATACTAGATTTTGTGTTATAGCTGTTGGCCATGTGATAACCAGAACTAGTAAGATACACTAAATTGTGCTAAACGCTGGACGGGTAGTCAATATAGTGTACGTAATAAATTTTGATTCAATTAATCAAATTAAAACGAATCGTTAAAGATTCGATACAACTCTGACCCAGAGCTAAAAATTACTTATTAATGATGAAGGATGCGTTGGCATTGTGTTCACATTAAAATGTCTATATTTATTGGTGGACAATGCAACCGTCATTCGTTGTCTTGATTATGTAAACCCTACGTATTAATGATGAAGAATGCCGGAAACTATTCATGGTCATTATTCTGTTAAAACTCTACCTATACACAGTATTATGGTGGAGAATGCCGGCAGCTTTTCATTGTCATTATAACGTTAAACGCTACAACAGCTTGTTTTTAGAGATAGATAGACAGACAGACACTTTGTTGATTCCAAAGGACATTTCCGATATGCAGCAGCAGTACACACAGTAACACTAAGACAGGTTGTAGATGTGATTGCACACTGTATATTTTACATATAATCAGTTTGCACAGCATAATGTGAGAACTGAGCAGTATAATGGCAACAACAAAAAACTGCAAGATATATAAGATGCATATAAATTAAGCACAAAATGACAAGAAAAAAAAAGAGAGACTAATAGGCGAAATGAAGTTAATTGCAGAGCAAGCCTGATGTGCAATTTTATTCATGGTTAAGTGACAACAGTGCAAATAGTATTAATTGTGCAAAAACAGCATGAAAGTGAGCAAAAAAACCTGAGTTTGTTAGTAATGGCAAAATATGTAAGAGTGAGAGTAACTGAGCAGACGATAATGCTAACAGATAAAAGAGTTTTATTAAGTTATAAGTTATAATTTATATATAGCTTAGCTGATGATTTTTAGAGTGTGCTAGAACATTCTTGATTCCTCTTTTGTTCCCAAATGAAATCTCTACACTCTGTCCTTGGGGGTGGAGTTAAAGAGCGTGGCCAGATTTGGCAAAACTCTGTGTCTGAATTTTATTTTAACGAGAAAAATATTATAAATAAATTAACATATTTCAAAGTCCAAATTGTTACACATTTAACTAGTCATTTTTTATGAAATCCTTTCCAGGTTATTGTTGGTTGTTATTATCGCTTCCCCTTTTCTCATCAGGTTATGTAAATCACACCTACTGTTGAAGGTGCATCTAGAACCATTTAAATGAGCTGCTAGACTAAAGCCTAGTCCAAAAATACCTGTGTACTTTTAAATATTTATGCATTTTGTCTTTTTGTGCACATGGAAACTGGTGCACATAGTTTTAGGTCACTTTTAGTTTGAAGATATTTATGACATGTGTAGACTGGTGACACATTTGTATGCCTTCAGAGTGTGAGACAATAACTCCCTTGTTTATAAGCTGATTTCGTTTAACGGCAAAAACTAATGACGCCAAACGTATCGTGTAATTAACATTGCCACCCAGATGTTTTGGATACTGTCACATGCAAACACACTTACTATTTTCAGAATGTACAACCCTCTCGCAATACAGATCCTGCAACCGACACAACAGGTTTAGTACAAGAATCCAGTTGGAATTCTAATTGGTGGGCTAAGTTTTAATACAAAGTAAATCATGCATTGCAAAATATATAATCAGCATATCATATCAGTATGAAAACTGCTGTTGTTTCAGAGTCGCTTGCATGAAAAGAGACAACTGTGAGATTGCCTAACAGTGTCAAAAAGTTGGCTGCACACACTGCTATTTAGGACAAGGAAAGATGGCAAACACATTTGGATTTAAAAATAGTAAGGCAAATACTGTATGTGAAGCACTTAGAGTCCACTTGGGCTCTGTGTACAGTATGTACAGTAACCTGACACTTAGTTCACAGTATGTATCCTTGCTGTGGGTGGGTCTCATTTCAAAATAAAGGAGTCTTTATTATTATTATTATTATTATTATTATTATTATTATTATTATTATTATCATCATTATTATTATTTTACATTTTATTTTTATTTTATTTTTTATTGGGGGCACAGAATACCCTTTGCTTCCCTGCCTAATGAAGGAGTACACCAATGGAAGAGACACTTTTCAATAACAATACTTCAGACTGCCCTTGTGTGAGCTAGAATGACTACTGAATGAACTTTTCAGAGACAGAAAGTATTGTCAGCATGTCAAGGAAAACCAGCTAGGCATACAGACTTACAGTATTTCAGGGGCAATAATAGAGATGGAAGAGGGTTAGGAAAGTCCTTATTATACTCCTTAATTGAAGACTGCTTTTTTTTTATGTGTTTTAAATACCAGTAGTTGTAGATCGTCAATGGTTTTAGAATCACAGAACTAGTTCATCTAATCCACCACAATTTTTAAAAAACTTTTAAAACTATTTGTTTGCGCACCTTGAAAATGAAATTCTAGAATTGGTCCGATCAATACCCCTTCATCACAATAATAAAGTTAAAGCATTTTGAATTAATAAATAATTTTACCACATAAAGGAATAAGAATTGGTCATAAGCATTAATGCATTAATCTACTCAGTAGAATGTAATGTATTCAGAATGCGGCCCACCTTTACCTGTTACCAGATATACCATTAATAATTAACATGTTTTTGTCACACTTAAATGATTGAGATCATCAAAAAAAAAAAAATTATATTACATATCGATTACTGAAGTGAATACCTGGCCCTCAAAAGTAATGAAGCAATAGTAAGTAAGTGTTTGCAATAACCGTCAATGAGTCTTTCACATCGCTGTGGAGAAATATTGGCCCATTCTTCTTTGCAAAATTGTTTTAATTTAGGAACATTGGGGGGTTCACAGGCATGTGAACATGGCCTGTTTAAGGAACTTAATTGGAATTAAGTCCTGACTTCGACAAGGCCGCTCCAAAACATTAATTTTGTTTTTTTTTAAACAATTAGAGGTGGACATGCTTGTGTGTTTAGATCATTGTCCTGCTGCATACCCCAAGTGCACTTCAGCTTGAGGTCACTAATAATGACCAGACATTCTACTACAGGATTTTCTGGTAGAACGCAGCATTCATAGTTCCATGGAAAGCTGTCCAGGTCCTGAAGCTGGTCCTCAGACCATCATAAACATCACCATGTTTCACTTTTGGTATGCCTTTTTTTTTTTATGAAATGCTTTGTTAGTTTTACACCAGAAGTAATTGAATGCACACAAAATAAGTCCAGCTTTTGTCCCATCAGTCTACAGTATATTTGCCCAAAAGTCTTGGAGATATCCAAGATTTTTCTAATAAAAACCCTTCCCGTTGCACCTTGGAACTCTTCCTTTAATGTCATTTTTGTTCTGTCACTTTCTTATTGTTAAATCATGAACACTGACCTTAACTGAGGCAAGTAAAGTCTGCAGTTCTTTAGATTTTGTTCTGGGTTCTTTTATAAGCTTCTGTGGCCAGCCACACCTGGGAAGGTTCACCACTGTTTCAAGGTTTCTCCATTTTTTAATAGTTACTCTCACCATAATTTGATGGATTTGCATTTTGTATTTGTTCAGGGTATCTTTGTGTAATATTATTAAAAATTTGTTTGATTATCTTAATCATTCAAGAAAAGAAAAAAATCAGAAAGGGGGCAAATACTTTTTCTCAGCATTGTATTATTATGCAAACGCCATTTTGCATTTTTCCTTTTGATACTTTTATTATATTTTGATGCTAATTGGTTAAGGTAAAAGACTTGTGTAAAAAAAAAGGGGCATATAGGGTAGTCTACACTCTACCTTTATAAAGAAAAGCACTTCCTAACAATCAGCACTAAGCGCTTACATACCCGAAGTATCTCTTTGTTTCTTTACTATACAGAAAGCCAATGTTTATATTAAAAGGATAAAAAATCCTAACCACAATCTATCATTTCTATACCAGATGTATTGATGGCCATTGCTGAAGAGCACCCTATATCTGGTCATATTGTTTAAACTAGATAATCCACTCTGTTGTGACTGGTTTTACGATCTGCATCTACTTACTACTTGTTATTTTACTTTAATTAGCTCGTAATTGTTATTTTTAAATGACTTTTTGTGTTTTTAGTTTGGTCCTCTGTTTTTGTAATTGTATGTGCCTCTGCAGCTGTATACTTATTTACTTTGTTGTGTTTTTTGTTTTCCTTTGTTCATGGCTGTTTGTATTCATCCATTTATTCATTCATTCATTCATTCATTCATTCATTCATTAATGCTATCATTTATTAATTTACACAAAAAGAGTAGCCACAACAGCAGACACAATTAATAAGTAATCTTTTTATAGTAGTTACATTATGATGGTGTGCCTTTGGTTCCTGATCCATTAAGCAACATAATCAACTTTAAGCTGTGTGGAAGTGAGTCCTCAGAGTAGCACATTTTAGCAGATATCGTATTAAAAGTCTAGTCGTATTATCACATCATACAGTATTTATGGAGCATAAAATTATCACACAGACAACATAAATAAAAAGGGGATTAAGTGTATATTTTGCAATTTTCTAATTTTATGTGATTAAAATTACTATTATTCTTATTTTATTTATTTATTTTTGGGTGGTAATCCAAACTACATGGAGAGATATTTTAACCATTTCTCTTTCTACCTTGTGTGTGTTGTGGCCATTCTGGCTGTTAGTTTTGCAGATAAATGTCCAATATGGTCATTTGTGTCCATCCCAGGCAAGCAAAAAATAGAGTTTGTGTAAAAAATCAACAGCTTTTAGGCTACTCATTTTTTTCAGTTATTTAGTAATGTTATTTAGGTTCATTGTTTAATTTTGTTTCAAAAGCTTCTGTAGGTTATTTTTTCTAAAAGTATATCAGTTATTTTATAGTTGTAATAAATAATTTATTAATAATACATGAGGCATTTCATAAAAGCATTATCTATTTATTTTTATGTACTCTAGTCTCTTAGCTGCAATTAGCTAAAATTGGTTTATTTTTACGGGCTACAAGGATTAAATTATAGAGCTGCTAATAAAAAGGTCATACATGCATAAAAATAAAGCAGACATCACTTTGTGCTGAATTTCATGCTATTTTCATGACCATCTACATATTTACATTTAGGCATTTGGCAGATGCTCTTATCCAGAGCGACTTACATTTTTCTTTTTATCTTATTACACATCTGAGCAGTTGAGGGTTAAGGGCCTTGCTTAAGGGCCCAACAGTGGCAACTTGGTGGTTGTGGGGTTTGAACCTGGGATCTTTCGAACCGTAGTCCAATGCCTTAACCACTGAGCTACCCCTGACCCCCATTTTCCACATTAATGGAAAGACTGTTTTATTGGAAAAATTAACAAGGGTGACATTAACTCCAATGACACTCACGTATACTAAAAGAATCACCGCTGTAAAGTAAAAATAAAACAAATTAACCTGCACTTTACCTTTGAAAAGAATTGTGACAGAGCAGTTTTTCCATTAGAGAGAGAGTGAGAGAGAGAGAGTGAGAGAGAGAGAGAGAGAGAGTGTGTGTGTGTGTGTGTGTGTGTGTGTGTGTGTGTGTGAGAGAGAGTGTGTGTAAGAGAGTGTGTGTGAGTGAAGGGGAGCGGTGTGTGTGTAGGGGTATAGTGTCCAATGACGTGCGTGCACACAAAGTGCAAGCTGATGCAGGGAGAGAGAGAGAGAAAATGGATCTTTAACCTCTCTAATGACACTTTATTTTGGTTTACATGCAAACAAACGTGTTATAATAAACAGTACATGCATGCTGTACATACACACATACAAACACAAAATAAAAGATGTTTTACGCGCACACACGTGGTCATGGCATTATAGTAAACAGTACACGCATGCATGGATGTTGATTATTCGTAAACCAAGACTTATTTATTTTCCAAGTCAAAATTTATTAAAAATCTTTGCTTGTCTTGCGGAACACTCGCAAACGGCATTACTCACAATCTGAGGTTCCACTGTAGTACTCTAAGTAAGCCAATGTCCAGTTTAAAGTAAGTTTAATGTCAAATACCCAGAAGGCTTTTTAAACCATATGAGAGATGAACAACCACTGACACTCAATTTGGGGAAGTAGAAAATACACAGGCAGGAGGCAGAGAAGTAGAAAAACCGTAGAAAACTTAGAGGGTGACCAAGGAGCATGACCGAAGGATGACCCGATGACACAAAGAGCAAGAAATAAGAACATTTAATGCTGACAAAGTGTAATGGCAATTTAAAATAACTTTCAGTTCCGTTTGTTGCCGGATACAGAGCATAGGTGACCAGACGTCCCTTTTTAACAGCTAAGAACAAACGAAAACCAAACAAAGGGATCAATCTCCTTCAGAGAGCTGGATGAACATGATCTAACACGGTTAAGGTTGTCGGTTACTGGGTTACTGATCGGAAGGTCGGGGGTTCGAGCCCCAGCATCACCAAGTTGCCACTGTTGAGCTCTTGAGCAAGGCCCTATCTGCTCCAGGTGCGCTGTAAACTGGCTGACCCTGCACTCTGACCCCAGTTTCCTAATTGGGATATGCAAAGAAGACATTTCGCTGTAAAGTACATGTGACAAATAATTGAATATTCTTCTTTATAATAAAAATCTTTTCGTGTATTTTTTTTTACCACAAACTATATTTATTAAGTGTAATTTGTGATAATTTGTTATTTTTACATTGACAAACCCCTGCAAAATAAATGTGCCATAAAATAATCATTTTGGGGGATTTGTATTAATCGTCTTGACGGCTGTCACGTGCCTAGGGTTAATTATAATAGTAATAGTACATTTGATTATAATTAACCTATTAATGTATGTCCTAATATAATATTTGAAAGAGATTATGTAGGGGGGCAATCCGTGGCAGGGGGGCATTTAAGAGCATAACAATACTTTTGAAGTGTTTGGGGAAAATGCCAAGCCGAGTGTTAATGTCAGTGATTAAAAGGAATATCATCTCATTTAGACCATTAAACATTGATGTAAACCATCAGCTCCATTGCATCTCTGTAATATACATTCACATTTGGATTTATAAGCAAGTTAATATCACTATGCTAAATGCTAGTGCTTAGCACGGGGAAACTAGCTTGTTCATTAATATATATTAATTTAATTGTGTATTTGGACACACGTGATATAAACAGTTAGCTCCACTGTTTCTGTAAAATGCTTGTCCAAATATGAATCTACACTTACCTAAAGGATTATTAGGAACACCTGTTTAATTTCTCATTAATGCAATTATCCAATCAACCAATCACATGGCAGTTGCTTCAATGCATTTAGGTGTGTGGTCTTGGTCAAGACAATCTCCTGAACTCCAAACTGAATGTCAGAATGGGATAGAAAGGTGATTTAAACAATTTTGAGCGTGGCATGGTTGTTGGTGCGAGACGGGCCGGTCTGAGTATTTTACAATCTGCTCAGTTACTGGGTTTTTTCACACACAACCATTTCTAGGGTTTATAAAGGACGGTGTGAAAAGGGAAAAACATCCAGTCCTGTGGGCGAAAATGCAGAAGACCCCACCAGGTACCACTCATCTCCACAACAAATAGGAAAAAGAGGCTACAATTTGCACAAGCTCCTCAAAATTGGACAGTTGAAGACTGAAAAAATGTTGCCTGGTCTGATGAGTCTCGATTTCTGTTGAGACATTCAAATGGTAGAGTCAGAATTTGGTGTAAACAGAATGAGAACATAGATCCATCATGCCTTGTTACCACTGTGCAGGCTGGTGGTGGTGGTGTAATGCTGGGACAGTGTTTTCTTGGCACACTTTAGGCCGCTTAGTGCCAATTGGGCATCGTTTAAATGCCACGGGCTACCTGCGCATTGTTTCTGACCATGTCCATCCCTTTATGACCACCATGTACCCATCCTCTGATGGCTAATTCCAGCAGGATAATGCATCATGTCACAAAGCTCGAATCATTTCAAATTGGTTTCTTAAACATGACAAGGAGTTCACTGTACTAAAATGGCCCCCACAGTCACCAGATCTCAACCCAATAGAGCATCTTTGGGATGTGGTGGAACGGGAGCTTCGTGCCCTGGATGTGCATCCCACAAATCTCCATCAACTGCAAGATGCTATCCTATCAATATGGGCCAACATTTCTTAAGAATGCTTTCAGCACCTTGTTGAATCAATGCCACGTAGAATTAAGGCAGTTCTGAAGGCGAAAGGGGGTCAAACACCGTATTAGTATGGTGTTCCTAATAATCCTTTAGGTGAGTGTATAAGCAAGTTAATATTATGCTAAGCACTAGCTTACTAAAAGAGCTAAGATAGCAGAATGTCAGCCCTTACCTATCAACTATTGCTAATTATCCCTGAGCTAATTCTTAGCTGCTCCTGTTATGGGTTAAATGTTACAGATGGTTAATGAATTGTTGTATGCAGTTTATTGGAGTTCCTGAGTGCCATATAATGTTTCCTGCATTATGTAGTGATAGTATCATAGTTAGAGATCTTCTGAGTAGTTAGCTATTTGCTTACACGATTTATGTAACAGTCAAGAAAAGGGACTTTTGTTCGGGTTCTATCTATTCTATTATAAAGTCATTAAATTTGTGTTTATATTGCGAATAATATGTACTATTGTGTTTTTTCCTTTTTACAGTAAACTGTGTGTAAATCATCAACTGCCTGTGTATCAGCTGATTTCTACACCAGCTTTACATCCTGAGCAGAAGGTAAGTGCTCAAAAGTATTTACCTCTCTTTTCAAGAACACCACTGAGCACATCGTAATCAGGGGACAGGGACACATTTCTCTTTATGGACATGTTAATAAATGATGTAGATAGGGCCAAATGTTGCAGCAATCCTTAATAGCAAAACCAAATAATTGTACACAGCATTACTAAAAGCTTGCATTTTTTTACATTTTGTGTGCGTGCCTGCCTGCCTGCATTCGTGCGTGTGTGTGCGTGTGTGTGTGTGTGTGTGTGTGTCAAACTGCATAGTAACATCATGAAGTCTTTTTACTAGATACTTATATGAACATGTCTTTATTTCTCCCCTGTTGTAGATTATCATGAAGAGGACGGACCCTTGATGCTCTGCCTTCTTGCATTACCAATATATACATGTATTTTATTAATTTGTAAATAAAGTCTTTAATGTAATTTATAGTTGAGTATTTATTTTCAGTTTGCTTATTCTTTAGCAAAACAGTTAAAGTGCATGTAAAGCATTGCTGCAAATGACATTAAATAGAATCAGATGTTACTTCACTCTGTGTGAGGTTACAGGCTTATATACAGTACAGTATACATTACTGCACCTTTTGTAAGGGGACAGGCTTATATACAGTATGTGATTTTAGCATCATTATGTTTTTCTGCTAACTGAAGCATGCTGCCTTGGAGATGATATTAGTGACATCTCTGTTTCAGTATGAACAACCGGTTTCATAATATTTATGAATACATTAATCCCATATGTTCAGCAGTTAAAACAGAGGTTCTTAAATATTTTAGCGGAGGACTCCTGCAACTGTAAAACAAACACCTCTGCATACATTTACTTATAGTGCACTTCCAAAAATTAATTATATTATTTAAAAAGTAAAACTTTTTGTTTTTATTTAAAGGGGTCATACAGGCCTACATGCACTTTTTTAAGCTGTTTGGACTGAACTGTGTGTTAGGAGAGTGCGTACACAACCACTCTACGATGATAAAGAGCCGCCCAGTGATTTTCTTTTCATTTATTACAATAACATGCCCCTTCTGAAATCAGGCCAATCGCAAATGCCTGTCGATGTGACGCCACACCACAAGAGGCCGCTCCTACACTAGTTGATTGACACTGGTGTTTTAGCAAAGACCCGCCCCGAGTGAGAAGAAGCTGTCGGCCATTGTTTTTCGCCGCTGGAGCAAAATGTCGCCTAAGCGAGTGTTGTGTACAGTTGTTGGGTGTAATAGCGAACACAGCAGTCGTCAAGCTAACGTCCCCGCCGATCTACCTAAATGCGTTCATATTTGCACTAATCATTTAACTTCGTGTTCCTGCTTCATCTTCACCAGGCTCAGTGAGTAATTTCTTTTTCTATGAATCTTTGCAGATTTTTGTTGAGTGTATATATATATATATTTCCCGTTCACATACCAGCAAATTTCGATTGATAAAGATACGTCGTCTACAGACGATCAAAATACGTCTATAAAAAAACGAACGCGATGTTTACCAGATGATACGATTTTTAGCAGACGTCTCCGCGACGTACCTGTGCTATCTGGGAATATACTTACAAGGAAAAAATTATATACTTACAAGGGAAAAATAATATAGTTACATGGGAAAAATAATGTACGTACACGGGAAAAATCACACATTTACAAGAGAAAAATTATACACTTACAAGGGAAAAATAATATATTTACATGGGAAAAATAATATACTTACATGGGAAAAATTATATATTTACAAAGGGAAAATAATATATGTACACGGGAAAAAGCACACATTTACAAGAGAAAAATAATATACTTACAAGGGAAAAATAATATACTTACAAGGAAAAAATAATATACTTAAATAGGAAAAATAATACACTTACATGGGAAAAATCATATACGTACACGGGAAAAAGCACACATTTACAAGAGAAAAATATTATCCTTACAAGGGAAACACTGCATGAAAAGAGCTGTATCCAGACAAATATGGTATGGAAAATCCCCGCTTAACTTTAAGTTTGCCAGATGTATTAGGCAGAGTGCTTGGAATGGTAGCATGCAAAGAATATTTTGTGAAACGACCAGATACCTCATGTATGTGGATGTATATGGGAATCTGTGAAATTTTCTAGGGATCCTCACAGCTATGTGTGTACATATAGTCACGGCCTGTATGTATGTTAATGACTAGCAGGAAGAGGTGCTGTCCTTCTTATCATAGCTGGGTGGGTGAGGATTAGCCATGGTGTGCCTTTGTCTCTTCAGCTTGAGTGTTTGAAGGAGAAGCAAGCTGCACACACTGCTCTTCTCAAAGAAACCTCTTGCGTCTTGATGCATTTGAGCCCAAGTTTGATGAGAAAAGACTAAAGGAAGAGTCAAGTATTAATGTATTAAAGTGGTCTTAATTCAACATTACAGGAAGCTGTAAGGAGCCTCCATAATTCAGAAAAAAAAAAAAAAACACATAAATACGATTTACAAACTGGGTAAGAATGTTGTTTCTTTACATACTATGTTCTGGGTTTTACATAATCATTTTAAATATACTTAATGATACTACTCTCTTTATACACAGAATAAGTTTACTTCGTGAACAGGCAGTGATGTCATATCTGCTGGAGGCATTAAAGATAACTTTTGCAGATGCAGACCCTGAGTGTATAAAGGGTAATCATAAATTGTTATTGTAATTATTTTCACATCCATTTATTTTTGTCTCTCTAATAATTTGAATTGGTTCTGTCACTTATCTGATTTTTTAAACATTTTTATCCAGCATGTTACAGGATTATGAGACGTTGTAGAGGAAATACTTTTTTTGAATGTCTCAGCTAAGGGACTCCATTAAGACAGGGGCTAAAAAACGACAAAGATAAGTAAGTGCACGAATTCATCTACGTATTAAATTCGGTACATCTCTGAGTGTTTTTAGGGGTTAACATATAGTGTGTTTTGCAGTTGCTGGAGTCCAGGTGTAGAGTCGTTCAAACAGATGCAGAGAGAGAACTGTGGCAGACTGCAATCCCGGACTGATGGCTGATGATGAGGATGCCATTGTGTGCCGTGCCGTCAGTGTGTAATATCTAATGCGACCTAGCTAGAAGGACATTTATTTTGGACATCTAACAAACACTGGTGCATGATTGTTTTAGTATTGATTTTTTTCCCTTATTCTTACTTTGCTTTGTATATTTATTAGTATTTTAATTACAAAGAAATTCTGAATCAATACTATTGTTATTTTTTAAAGGATGTGGGGGATATATAATATTATGGGGGTGGGGGGTTTGCATAGGGTCTATCTACATACCTGCCCAATAACCAATCAAGTCACTAATTTATGAGGGCTTGGGTTGGGCTAAATAAAAAATAGTTACTGGGTAATGTCCCAATAGATGTCAGGGTCTTGGGAGTGTTCTTTTTTTTAAAAACAACCAATCAATGTTGAGATAAGAAACCAATAGGGAAGAGTTGGGCAAAGGACTGAAATGCAAATGGAACTTGATGTGTGAATGTCTCCTGACAGAATCCTTGAGTGGATTATTTGCCATGCCAACAAATGGCTGTACCATGGAAGAATTCCTCAGCAGAATACATCCGAATTGGTATCAATCCGAAAGTATCCTAGCTTGGTGGAATTTGATGTATACACTCAGTGGTACTTGTAGATACCTCCGAAAATTAGTGGTGTATACAGGAGTTTCCTTGTACAGATACACCACAACACATGTACTGAAAAATAATATATTTACAAGGGAAAAATGATACTTCCCCGGGAAAAAGCATACATTTTTAAGGGAAAAATAATACAATCACAAGGGAAAAATAACATACCACAGGGGTAAAAAAAACATGCTCCAGAAAGGCAAAGCATCTCTCTAACTAACTTTCTCGTTTAAGTTGCAAGCTAAACGCTAAAGCTAATGAGCAAGGCACTATGGTAATTTTGAGGCCAACATGAACAGAATGAACACTCGGAATCAAACCAGGAATATGCGCTAAAATGCCCCCAATCCCCTGCCACGGATTTTTATATTGCTTATTTTAAATTAAATTCATTGGTTGTAATTTGTGATGTGTTTAGTTACGTTTTGGCCTCACTCCCATAGTCCTTTGCCCATTAGCTTTTAGCTTGCAAAATACAGTAGAAAGAGAGTTCTCACACAGGAAAAGGTAGTTGCGCACAAATGGGAAAAAGCACTTGTGCACAAATGGGAAAAAGGGGAAGGGGAAGAGCACACATTTACAAGGGGGAAAAAACACATTTATAAGGGAAAAAAAGCGCACATTTTCAAGGGGGAAAAACACACTTACAAGGGAAAAAACATACACATATACGGGAAAGATGATTTGCCCTTCTGGGCCACCGTGAGATGTAAACATTCCCAAGAGCCATCAAAATGCAAATGAGACATTCTTATAATATGTCAAAAAAGTTACATTTTATTTTCATCATTTACACTTTCAAAATAACTGAAAACCAGAAAATGGTGTCTGCAAAAGTTTGGGCACTCTAAAGAGTTAATACCTTGTAACCGCAAACCGCATTACTCGCAATCCGAGCTTCCACTGTAGTACTATAAGTAAGCCCATTTCCAGTTTAAAGTAAATTTAAGTCGGTAGACACAGAAATTACAGGCTATCTTAAGTAGGGTGTTCAGATGGATATTTTGAACAAATTCCCCAAGATCAAGAACATTTTTGCACGACTCAATACTCCAATACCATCCAGTCCTTACCTCCAAGAGGAACCAACTATCAGATGCACAATTTGAAAAACTAGAACCTAAACCAGACCTATGAATGGTTGGGTAAGTCTACATATTATAGACAAAAACATTTTATTGTTTGTGTTTTGAAAACCTAGTCCTATGTAGGCTATTTTGTTTCTAAGTTCTAAAAGTCTGTATATTAAAAGCATATGTAAAATATGCATTTTAAAAGCATAATAGAGAGTTATACTGTACATAGAGAGAATACAGAGTTATGTGCTTTAAAAGTATATGCACTTTAATTTAAGTAATTCATGTGTTTAAAAAGCCTATCGTTTAATTTGAAAGTAATGTACAGTATGTGCTTGTGTTTAGGTATGTGATTTAATTTAATTGAAGCCTCTGTGGAAATATGTACTAGGATACCCGCTTTCACATTTTCCTTATTGTATGGCTGTACAATAAAGAACTGTAGATGGGGCATTGTGTCTGTTATTCCTGCTGTTAGTAGTTAACAGATTATAGGCCAAACTACACTGAGTGATGATGGTAGAATAATTATAAAGGTCTTGACTAATTGAGGAAACATAAGGAATTACAAAAGAATTTTCATTTTGTGCAATGAAGAAATACTCTACATGGTTACTTTTATTAGAAAGTAATGCTTTAATGTAACTGATTCCTTTTTAATGACAGTAATTTTGTAATGTAATTAGTTACTTTAAAAAGTAACGTCCCCCAACACTGCTCAGCAGTAAGAGCACAAACCCAAATGCTGTTGCCATGAGACACGGCGGTAAAACCATTATTCCGTTTGAGTATGTTTGTCTTCAATAAACTTTTTTGCTTCTTCTCTACTTACAGGTGTTTGGTTTGTGTTTATAATTTGGTGAAATCTGAACAATTTGCTATGACACTCATGTCATACACACTCGACTGTCATGTCGTTCTGTGCATCGAACCGAGCGTAGAAGCTGTTCAGTGCATCTGAAAGGAAGCTGTCACTAACACAGGCAGGTGATGATATCCTGTAGTTGCACCCTGCCACATGTATCGTGTGTCATTGCTGTCTTTGAAGTGGCCATGGATACTCTGGGGGTGTGCGTGCTTCGCCTCTCTGATGTCCCAGAAACGTTTGGCCCTTGCTGTTTTTAGGGCACCCTTGTCCCCTGTTCTGAAGTCGGACTCCCGGGTATGTGCACGCACCTCCTCAGTAAGTCACCCTTTCTGGTTTCTTCTTGCCCTCTACACAAGAAATCTTTCTCCCATGATGCAGTTATATATTCTGTTTTTACCTAACACTGAAACATGTTTCTCAGCCAGAATGTACAGTAAGAAATTCTGTTAGACAGATAGAAATATATATATTGTAGCGTTTTTACGCCGTAAAGAATGCTGGAGAGACGAGTGAGCTTATTTGCTGCCCAATGCAATGGCTGGGAGTACTTTATTAGGCACACAGCAGGTACGGCATGAGCAGCACCTTCACTCAGGAGCCTACATCCAATTCAGCGTCAGCCTGAACTGGAGCACATTTCACACGTCACACCCCCACACACACAAACAGGGCCGAAGCCACTAACAAAAACACCTTTCCCCATCATGGTGAATACACCGACATCCCCGCAAGGCATGCTGGTCGTCAGCCGCCGCCCCGCCCACGCCACAATATATATATTATATGGTCATGTATTTTAAGGTAGTTCATATCAGATTGAGCTTATGTACATATCAACCCACTTTCCCAGTCCACAACAAACAGGATTCTAAACAAAGTAAAGGTGTTAGTGTAGCACCATGTTGAATACCAGCACTATGTCTGTATAAAATGGCACTCGTAAATAAGAATTTGTTTATTTCAAAATAACAACAGTGCGATTTTAGGATTAAAATAAGTTTATTTTGAATATTACACATGATTTTCCAAATGAGGAGCCCTTATCTTTTAACCAAGTTGAAAGATAAATTTAAATCCTGTGTTGTTGTACTGTACATTAATATATTATAGCAAGCTAATCCATCATACTCTATTACAGTAAATCCTCTGTCAACTGCTGCTCCTTGTCCTGTCAAGTGGTCACAAGTTCTTTTACTTTTTCCGATGTATATCAAAGTATGTAGTATGGAGAGATATTTCTAGGAAATCAAAAATAAACCAGATCTGCTTGTACATTCATACGATGGATTACAGCTTATTTGACTATTGTAGGGTGTGATGAAATTACTGATCTCTTTCATACTTTGTGGTAAATTGATTTTATTCAATATTGATTTCATTCATACTGAAATGCATCACTGTAAAATCAAGTCTTTCAGGAATTCTTAGGTTGCCTGGAGAAAAAAGTCTGCATACATAAACAAAATTAAGAGCATGCACTGCATATTCATGAACAAGGACAGTGATACAGTCTCTAGTTTTTTTTTGTTTTTTTTTGGTTTTCAATATAAAACTATGAAAACACTTAAGTAAAGCATATTTACTGACCCTGAAAGGTGCAGAAAATAAGTTTGTACCTGAACTGTTGCTAATGGGAGTTATTTTTACAGTGTGCTTGCCCTCCATACAATTCCTGGTCATCCTCTCTCATGATGTAGTTTAATCATCTGTGTTTGCTTTGCATTTAATAATAATATTATCATCAATTGTAACATGTTTCTCAGCAAGAATATGAACTATGACAGCATAACTAAAATGGAGAGCCAGAAAGAAACAGAGACATAAGGGCTTCCTGGGAAGTAAAGCAACCAGTCACTCTACCTCTGATGAACGTGCACCTAAATCTTATATTGCTCCCCGCTCACTCCAAAGCTCACTAGGCGGCCTCCTCTTTTTCTATACATATTAGTCTGGGGTTCGAAAGCACAGCAAAGAGTCATGCAGTTGATTTTTAGTAAGTGGCACACGAGCAGGGCGATGTAACATCCCCTTTGATCTCCGCCAGAAGAGAGCACGGAAAAGAGTTGTTTGAGCTCCCGTGGCACCTTCACTCCCGCCCACCTTCGCATCCCCACCACTGAAGAGGAAAAGGCCGCAAGGAGGACTGTGTTAGGGCCCCTGATCCCAGCTGGAAAAGCCGCCCAGCCAATGGATGTCCAGGAGAGAGGTCGCCATCATGGGGGCATGCAGGAGCACTGCCTCCGGTTGCTCCATTCTGCCACTCTGCCCACCGCCGCCTTTCTCCCGCTGTGTCCCGCGTGCTAACTGGGCACTGCCGAAGGACTAGCACATGCACACCTTTATTAATTTCTTCCCTTTTTCCCTTCCTCCCTCCTCTCTCTCTCTCTCTCTCTCTCTCTCTCTCTATATATATATATATATATATATATATATATATATATATATATATATATATATATATATATAAGAGGTGTGAGGAAACAACTGTTTAAAGAGGTGTGAGGAAACAACTGTTTACTCAAAAAAAAAAGAGAATTGTATACATTTTGTCATGGTGGTAACCATGAAAATCTGTTTAAACATTTCTCTTAATCAAAATGTCAGTGAACTAAATCTATTAAAATGGAATAATTTAGGTCATTGACAGGGTTATTTGATATAAACCATTTTTATTCATTAACATCACTTTCACAGCTTTTTACATTAGCTTAAGTCCCTTAATGCTATAGGTATATTAATTCTTGTAATATCCAGGAAATCTGAGCCATCTCATAAGCCAAAAAAGTTTTTTTTTGTTTTTTTTTTTTTACGTGTAATGATACTGTACATCATATTAAAAAATGGTTGTGAACTTTTCTCAAAGGACAACTTTTAATGGACATGAGGCGAGACGACAAAACTGGGGAATGTAATGTGCTTTAACCAGCTGCATAGTTGCAGGCAGCAGAAGCTTCATGGAGAATGCAACCACGGAAGGGCGCAACCCAGTGTCTTCTTGTGCCAGTCCCAAGTCTGGATAAATGCAGAGGGTTGTGTCAGGAAGGGCATCCGACGTAAAACATTTGCCAAATCAATGATGCGAATCAAGAATATAATTCCCATACCGGATCGGTCGTGGCCCGGGTTAACAACGATCGCCACTGGTGCTGTTGACCTACAGGGTGCTGGTGGAAATTGGGCTACTGTTGGTCGAAGAAGGAGAGGAGGAAGGCGTGTTCGTAAGCAGAGAGAGAACAGGAAAGGCAAGAGTTTAGGAGTGATAGTAGGGACTTTGAATGTTGGGACCATGACAGGGAAGGCAAGAGAGTTAGTTGATATGATGCAGAGAAGAAAGGTGGATATACTGTGTGTACAGGAGACCAGGTGGAAAGGTAGCAAGGCTAGAAGCTTAGGATCAGGGTTCAAATTGTTTTACCATGGTGTGGATAGGAAAAGAAATGGAGTAGGAGTTATCCTAAAAGAGGAGTTTGTAAGGAATGTTCTAGAGGTGAAGAGAGTATCAGATAGGGTGATGAGTCTGAAGCTGGAAATTGAAGTAAAATGTTCAATGTTGTTAGTGGTTATGCCCCACAGGTAGGATGTGAGTTAAAAGAGAAGGAGAAATTCTGGAGTGAGTTAGATGAAGTGATGCAGAGCATCCCCAGAGGTAAAAGAGTGGTGATTGGTGCAGACTTCAATGGACATGTTGGGGAAGGGAACAGAGGTGATGAAAATGTGATGGGCAGGTTTGGTCTTCAGGACAGAAATGTAGAAGGACAGATGGTGGTGGACTTTGCAAAGAGGATGGAAATGGCAGTGGTAAATACTTTCTTCCAGAAGAGGCAGGAACATAGGGTGACATATAAGAGTGGAGGCAGAAGCACTCAGGTCGACTACATCTTGTGTCGACGTTGTAACCTGAAAGAGATCAGTGACTGGTAGGGGAGAGTGTAGCCAGACAACACAGAATGGTTGTGTGTAAAATAACCCTGGTGGTGAGGAAGGCGAAGAGGACAAAGGCAGAGCAGAGGACAAAGTGGTGGAAGCTGAGAAAGTAAGAATGTTGTGAAGTCTTTAGGGAGGAGTTGAGACACGCTATGGGTGGTCAGGAGGTGCTTTCAGTTGACTGGTCAACTACAGCCAATGTGATCAGGGAGACAGGTAGGAGGGTACTTGGTGTATCATCAGGTAAGGGGAAAGTGGACAAGGAGACTTGGTGGTGGAATGAGGAAGTCCAGGAGTGTATACAGGGAAAGAGGCTAGCTAAGAAGAAGTGGGACACTGAGAGGACTGAAGAGAGTAGACAGGAGTACAGGGAGATGCAGAGTAAGGTGAAGGTAGAGGTGGCAGTAGAGTTTTTGACAAGTTTGTTTAACAAGATCTTGGAGAGTGAAAGGATTCCAGAGGAATGAAGGAGAAGTGTATTGGTGCCAATTTTTAAGAACAAGGGAGACGTGCAAAGCTGTGGCAATTATAGAGGTATAAAGCTAATGAGCCAGACAATGAAGCTGTGGGAAAGAGTAGTGGAAGCTAGGTTAAGGGCAGAGGTGAGCATTTGTGAGCAGCAATATGGTTTTATGCCTAGAAAGAGTACATCAGATGCAGTATTTGCTTTGAGGATGCTGGCGGAGAAGTACAGAGAAGGTAACAGGGAGTTGCATTGTGTCTTTTTAGATTTAGAGAAAGCGTATGACAGGGTGCCAAGAGAGGAGCTGTGGTATTGTATGAGGAAGTCTGGAGTGGCAGAGAAGTATGTTAGAGTGGTGCAGGACATGTATGAGAGCTGTAAGACAGTGGTAAGATGTGCTGTAGGTGTGACAGAAGAGTTTAAGGTGGAGGTGGGTCTGCATCAAGGATCGGCTCTAAGCCCCTTTTTGTTTGCTCTGGTGATGGACAGGATGACAGATGAGGTAAGACAGGAGTCCCCATGGACTATGATGTTTGCAGATGACATTGTGCTCTGTAGCGAGAGCAGGGAACAGGTGGAGGAAAATTTGGAGAGGTGGAGGTATGCTCTGGAAAGCAGAGGAATGAAGGTTAGCCGCAGCAAGACGGAATACATGTGTGTAAATGAGAGGGACCCAGGAGGATCGGTGAGGCTACAGGGAGCAGAGGTAAAGAAGGTGCAGGATTTTAAGTACTTGGGGTCAACGGTCCAGAGCAACGGAGAGTGTGGAAAGGAGGTGAAGAGGCGGGTACAGGCAGGTTGGAATGGGTGGAGAAAAGTGTCAGGTGTGTTGTGCGATAAAAGAGTATCAGCGAGAATGAAAGGAAAGGTGTACAGGACAGTGGTGAGACCAGCGATGCTCTACGGCTTAGAGACAGTGGCGCTGAAGAAAAAAAAGGAGGCAGAGTTGGAGGTAGCAGAGCTGAAGATGTTGAGGTTCTCTTTGTAGAAGGATGCTGAGGTTGGGAATGCCAGGCAGGAGGTCTAGAGGAAGACCAAAGAGGAGATTTATGGATGCAGTGAGAGAGGACATGAAGGTAGTTGGTGTGAGAGAAGAGGATGCAGAGGATAGGGTTAGATGGAGGCAGATGATTTGCTGTGGCGACCCCTAAAAGGGAACAGCCGAAAGACAAAGAAGAAGAAGAAGAAGAAGAAGAAGCTTCATGGAGCAGGGGTTAATGATCTTGATAATCATGAACGGACCAATGTACCAAGGAGAGAGTTTGAGGGAGATGGTTTTTAGAGGAATATCTCTGGTGGCGATCATGACTCTCTGTCTCACCCTGTGTTTCAGAGCCTGAGAACAGCTACAATCTACTTGTTTCTTGTAGGCTTTGCTAACTCGTCAGTGTCTTTCTGGCTTGTAGCCAGGTCTTCCTACAATGCCAGATAAAGGATTGAGCACATGGGTCATTGACCTGGGAAGGGAACAAGAATGGTTTATAACTCAAGCAGCACTGGAAGGGGGACAAACCAGTGGATGGTGAGACTAAGACCCAAGGCAAGAACGTTCTCCAAGAAGTGACATCCCAGGAGGCCATGCACCGCAGGGCAACCTCAAAACTTGACTGTGGGTGGAACCCCAAAGACAAACTGAGGATGGCTCCTATGAGCTTACAGAATGCCTTTCAGAACTGAGGAAAGGCATAGTGTTACTGGAGGGAGGAGGGATAGTGTTACTGGCGTTGGAGTCGTAGGTGAGCATGAACTGTATGGAGAAGCATCTGGTAGGTACTGGTAGGTGTGGTTCTCGTTGTATGTTGGAGTTTTCACCTTGAACAGGTGAGGGTTGGAGCTGTTGGAGCCAGAACAGACATCAGCGAGGGCTTGTTTGGTGCTAAGCAGCTCCTGCCTTGGCTCTTCAGCGCCAATCTCATGTGGTCAAACTCTGCTGGATTCATCACACCACATTATAAAAGTGAGGTGTGGAACTAATGGAAGGCTGTGCAGCGATGGCTGATTTTCACCTTGGATCTTTCCCATGAATGCCATCTTTGCCTGGTGTCTTTCTTATTGTTGAATCATGAACACTGATCTTATCTGGGGCAAGTGCAGGCCTGCAGTTCTTTAGATGTTTTTCTGCATTCTTTAATGAGCTTTTGAGAGAGTTGTCATTGTTTTTTTTTTAAGTAAACTTGTTAGGCTGGCCACACCTGGAAAAGTTTAACACTGTTTCAAAATTATTTGTGCATAATGGTTTGCTGGAGTTCCAAAGCCTTAGAAACGGCTTGGTAGAGTTTCTAAGAGTTTCTAAGTCTTTGAAATCCTAACTGATATAGAAACAATGATTTTGATTCTCATCTGTGACAACAAGATTGCAAATTCTACACAAATGTAGCTTGTATGGGAGGGTTGCAGGTAAAAAGCCACTCCTCTAGATGTGCAAAGTTAGTAAAGGCAAATCCCAAAAGACTAAAAGCTGTAATTAGATGTGGTTAAAAATATACTGACAATTCTTTTTTACCTGTGGTGCAGAAGGAGTTAAAACAGTTACTGGAAAGAAATTGCTATATGTTTTAATATGTACTGTAGCAATACAATCCATCTAAACATCTAATAAGAAAATAAAAAAAATAATGAAGTTTGCACAGTGCTATTTCCGTCTGAGAACTTTACAAGGAAGTGCAAGTCACACCTACTTTCTCATGCATGCAAAAACCAAACGTCTGAAAAGTGGTTCATACAGTAGTATGCTGCTTTCTTTTCTGTCCTACAGATATTTTCCTGTAAAGTTTAATTTATTGCTAAAATACTAAAGTTTAAAACAACTCCAGAATTCCAGAAACAAAATGAGTTTATTTGTACCACCTTAATAATAAAGTTCATAATAAAATAGTGTACTGTATATGTACAGTACCAGGCAAAAGTTTGTACGTACCTTTTGAGTCCTACCACTGTTGGGACTGTAAGCAAGGCCCTAAACTGCTCAGATGTCAAAAGAAATAAAAATGTGTCTGCCAAGTGCTTAAGTTTATATATATATATATATATATATACGCTTTTTTTGTTTTTTTTAATTATTATTATCACATGTAAGTGATTTAGATCATCAAATTAATTTTTATATTACACAAAGATAACCTGAGTCTTTACATTATGTTATTTATTTAAGCTGCCCATACTGTACCTACCTGGCCCTATGTGAAAAAGTAATTCTCTCTTGCCATCATAAATAAAATATGATGTTATTGGCTCAGTGTGTTAAGGCTCTAAGAGCACTTGGGTTATGCAGCAGAACAATAACCCAAAACATACCAGCAGGTCCAATTCTGAATTGCTCAAAAAAACAAATTAAGGCTTTGGAGTGACATAGTCAAAGTCTGGACTTAAATCCAATTGAGATCTTTAAACGGGGCGTTCCTGCTTGAAAATCTTCCAATGTGGCTAAATTAAAACAATTACCACAAAAACCTCCACAGCGTTATGAATGACTCACTGATAGTTATTACAAATGCTTGATGGCAGTTGTTAGTGGCAAATGTGGCACAACCAGTTATTAGATTTATGCAGTAATACATTTTTCACATAGGCTCAGGTAGGTTTGCACAGTGTTTTTCCTCTAATAAATAAAAAAATTATTTAAAAACTAAGTTTATACCGACTGGATTTAATAGCGTTATCTTTGCCTAATGGTTAAATTTGTTTAAGGATCTCAATTGTAAGAGCCATATTTCAAAAAGTCCTTTTTGTACCGAGTCATTAGCAAGGTGACTTGGAGGTTAGTGGTCTGGAAGAAAACACCTTTGTCGAACTTTCCAAAGAGTATAAGCTTCTAGAACCATGGCAGTAATTAACAGCAGGTACAAACAGCTGTATGCAGCAAAGACTGCTCTTGGATGACCTCTAAATGGACCTCTTTGAGAATCAGTCGAGGAAAGCATGTATGACAACAAGCAGGCAAGTTTTACAGTCAACAGAACTTCCATTGAAAGTGTAGAACAAATGCTGATACAACAGTACAACCATGATTTTCCTGAACAGAATTGTGATGATAAAGCCACGTTGTCACAAAAGGATTATCAGTTTTTAGACTCTGTGTCTAACTCTCTAACCAAAGTGTAGCCATGCAGCGCGCACTAAATCTCAAAAGGAAATTTAAAAATAACTCCTCCTTTCACAAGGAGTATTCAAACTTCATGAACGAAAAGATGTTTGAAAAGGGTCATGCAGTCAAGGTCCTTACGCCCCACTTAAGTCGACAAGATGGTCAAGTGTGGTATATACCTCACCATGGTGTATACAGTACCATCCGCAGAAGAAAAGGCTAAGGGTGGTTTTTGACTGTGCTGCCAGCTACCAGGGAGTATCATTTAATAGCGAGCTCCTACAAGGACCAGACATGACGAATTCTCTCATTGGAGTGCTAACATGCTTCAGACAAGAGAAAGTTGCCATGATGGCAGATGTGGAATCTATGTATTATCAGGTGAGAGTTCCGGAAAAAGACAGAGCGTTTCCTATGGTGGCCGAATGGAGATGTAA
Organism: Clarias gariepinus; assembly: GCF_024256425.1. Lineage (NCBI taxonomy): Eukaryota > Metazoa > Chordata > Actinopteri > Siluriformes > Clariidae > Clarias > Clarias gariepinus. Next base: position 10,805,384 of record NC_071104.1, read on the forward strand.
ACCAAGACTTGGTCGATTACAAGATGGTCGTTCATCTATTTGGTGCAAAATCGTCTCCAAGTGTTGCTAACTTCGCCCTTAGGAAAACCGCAGCAATGCATCTGTTGAGGCTGTCAACACAGTACTTAGGAACTTTTATGTAGACGACCATTGTGCAAGTGGAGGGTTTCACCTCACCAAGTGGGCAAGTAATAGTCATGCCTTACTGACTTCTATTTCTGAGAGTGAAAGAGTCAAAGACATAAGAGACTTGGATTTGAGTAAAGATGCATTTCCTGTCGAGAGAGCTCTAGGGGTGTTGTGGTGCATCAATTCAGACACGTTCAAGCTTAAGATTAGTTTAAAAGAACAACCTGTGACCAGAAGAGGAATTTTGTCAATTACTAGTTCAATCTACGACCCCTTGGGTTTCCTTGCACCTGTTATTATGGGAGAAATCTTTTTTTAATTTTATTTGATTTTACTTACTTTTGGGGGATAGAAAGTACCATATCTGTATATAATGGGGGATGTGCATGCGAAGCTGAGACATTTGTGTGCGTGTGCATAGGAAACCAGAGCTTTACATTGGGGCACCTTCATTGTGAGCTAATGAGGGCCCCTAATGGGAAACAGATGTTGAAGGGATGTATAGCAACCCTGCATATATAATGGTGAAAACGGACCAGAGATTCAGTTGTGTCCATGGTGCAGCTCCGGCCGTTATTGCATGATAATAAAGGTCGTAATCTTCTGTAAGCAAAGCCTGACTCTAAGTATTTTTCCACAACATTATACTGCCAGCCAAGATCTTAATGCAGCAGTTGTGCAAAGAAAAACTCACATGGGATGATGACATTCCTGAACAGTTTGCAAAAAACGGAAAGCCTGGTTACAAGAGCTGCATTAATAATCTGAGTTCAGTGTGGCAAGATGCAAACAGGTGACTTTGGAGTTACAACTACAGCATGACTTCATCACTTTTTAGACGCAAGTGAGATGGGATATGGAGTTGTCTCATACCTTAAGTTGGTAAATGCCGATGGACTCACACATTGTGCCTTTATGATGGGGAATTCCCGTGTAGCACCTATGAAACAAACCACTATTCCGTAAATGGAATGGACTGTGGCAGTAGTTGCTGTGAAGACTGACAAAATGTTGAAAGGTCAACTGGAAATGGAGTTGCTGGACTCTATATTTTGGACTGACAGTACAACTGTTTTGAGACATATTGACAGTGAAAAACTTTGTTTCAAAACTTTTGTTGTCAATAGAATTGCCATTATAAGAGAGTCAACCAAGCCACAGCAGTGGAGGTATGTTAATACTTTTAAAAAATCCATCCGATTCTGCATCCAGGCATTTTTGTGAAAAATTCATGTAAAATGTCAACTGGATCCGTGGTCCCTCCTTTCTGAAAGAACCAGAGTGTAGATGGAGTGCTGAGAGTTGGAGGGTGTCTTGGTAGGTCTGCAATGCCTGAGCACGTAAAACATCCAGTCATTATACCTAAAGATTTACATATTACAACTTTAATCTTAAGAGACATTCATGAAAGGGTTGGACATTGTGGAAGGAACTATATGCTTTCAAAATTGCGGCAGAAATACTGGATTACGACTGCTAACTCCCTTGTGAGAAAGTTTCTTTCCAGTTGCCATTGCTTTCTACATTGTGTGACATGTAGAAAGATCAGAGCAAAGACTGGTGAACAAAAGATGTCAGAACTGCCATGTGACAGAATAACACTAGATTACCTGGTGTCACCCTTCACTAACGTAGGAGTAGACTATTTTGGACCCTTCGATGTCAGACGAGGTAGAAGTAATGTTAAAAGATATGGCGCATTGTTTACTTGTCTGACGACAAGAGCTGTGCATATTGAAGTTGCTCAGTCACTGGACACATTCCTGTTTGAATGCCATTCGACGCTTTGTGTGCAGGAGAGGCCAGATCATCATCATAAATCATAAGAAGTGACAATCAAAGAAGGAACAAACTTTATAGGTGCTGAGGCTGAATTGCGTAAAGCTATCCAACAGTGAAAATAGTCAAAAATTTAGGGCGTTTTGCAAAAGGGGATACAGTGGATTTTTAACCCACCTTTTGGATCTCATTTCGGTGGAACATGGGAAAGGCATATAAGATCAGTGAGAAAGATCCTGAGATCTGTACTGAAAGAACAAACACTAAATGATAAGAGCTTGCATACATCCCTGTATAAAGTGGAAGCAATAATGAATGACCGACCTCTTACCACTGTTATGGACGATTCCACAGATCTGGAAGCCCTGACACCCAACCACCTGCTGTTGATGAAAATACAGCCAAACTTGCCTCCTAGACTTAAAAAAAAAGAGGACATTTATGCACGTCGCAAGTGGAAGCAAATTCAGTACCTTGCTGACTTATTTTGGAAGCGATGGGTGCGTGAATATTTGCCCTTGCTTCAGGAGCGGCAAAAACGGTTTCAAGTGAGAAAAAAACTTTCGATTGGAGATGTAGTTCTAATAATAAAAGAGAAGACTTGGAGAAGACTCATCGATTCTCAGACGAATCACGAAAGTGTTCCCTGATAAAAAAGGATTTGTGGGACGTGTGTTGGTTAAAACTAGGACCAATACACTGGAAAGATGTAAGAGCCATATTTCCTTTTTATGATTCTGTTGTTGTGTTTATTTAGATTTTATTAGTTAAGCATTCACTTATAATCGTAAGTTGTAGTGTGACATCATTTCATAAGTGCGTAGTTGCATGATTATTACGTACGGTAGAAGCTGTTAAGATGAGGAAGTTTTGGAGAACAAAAGCTTTTGACCGTAATCTAACACAGCCATGACTGGAAGTACAATTCATCAAGATACAGCAAATAAGTTGTTGTAACCATATTGGCGTTATGCAAAAAAACTGTAAGAAGTGTTGAGCTTTGATGTTAAAAATAAACGAAGGAACAAAAGGAATTCACGGACGTCCGAGTCGTGAGTAAACGAGTTCAATAAAAAAGATACGCGTCAGATTTCATGCGACAAATGAAATGAAAAAAATATATATTTTATATTTTAAAGTCATTTTTTTTATTTATTAATATGGTGTTTGTTTTGCTTTGTTTAATGGGGAATTGGTTATTATTTTGAAGATTCACGATTCTTACCTACTGAAAATAAATTACTGGAAACATACAAACTGATTTGTGGTACATTCCAGGTTTGGTTGGAGAGGATCCCATGTATAAATCTGTATTGAGAAAATGTGAAGGTGACACAGCAAAACTAAACAGAAATTGAAAGTGAGGAATAGTATAGCACCATGTGTAAGGGATCTCCACTAGAGGTCACTGTTTTGTTTTGTGTAGTTTTTTTGTTGTTGTTGTTGTTTGCAGACCCAGTTTCCCAGCAGGCACCTCGGTCAGGTGATGCGGGAGCTCACCTGAGCTGAGGCAGATCATTAAAACCTCTATAAATAGCTGTGTAGTCTGGGAAACTGGGTCGAGCATTGTTAGTTATACTACTGTCATTTATGTGGGCATTTTGTTTTGTTCAATTTATATTTTGATTTAAGTTTTGTAGGGTTTGGCTCTCAAGTTGGCAATGTTAACTGTGAATGTTCTGTGTGTGTCTAAGTTTGTGGAGCTGACTCAGTCTTGTCAAGTGTCGTATGCTTTAGTTTTCTAAATTGGATTCTTCTCCACTGGTAAGGTAGGTTTTTAACTTTTGTACTGTTTTTGAAAACACAATTAGTTCATACTGTACCTAGTTTTTGCTGTTTGGTAGTGTTGATTGCAGTGTGATTGAAGTAGGTCTAAAGCAATTTGTTCTCAGGTAATTAATCAAGAGTAGTTTCAGGCTTCCTTAAGGTGTGAATTGTGGGCAGGGCTTAGCTACATATATTGACGGTTTATAAGAATATCCTGCAACAAAGGTAGTACACAGATAATTGACTCAAACTCTTGTTTACCAAGAAGTTACAAGTTTTTATAGACAGTTACCTCAGTCTAGCATGTGTCTTCAACCTGTCAGTTCTCACAGACCAAGATGCTTTTACTCACACAGCAGAGGCAGATCTCCCAGAAACCTCATCTACCCTCCAGAACTGTCTCATTGCCCTGCACTGGTGGTAGGTGGGCTCTGGAACTGCCAATCTGCTGTAAAGAAAGCAGACTTTATCTCTGCCCCAGCTACCCATTACTCTTTTGACTTTTTGGCACTAACTGAGACCTGGATATCTCCTCAGAACTCAGCTACACCGGCTGCCCTATCCTCTGCCTATGTATTCTCTCACACTCCACAAGAAACTGGCAGAGGTGGTGGTACAGGTCTCCTGTTGTCCAAGAGATGGTCCTTCTCGCCTATCACCCTGTCTCATCTCAGGTTTTTTTATCATTTAAATTTCATGCAGTTAAGGTAACCCCTCCAATTAACCTCAACATCTTAGTTATTTACCGTCCTCCTGGCTCTCTAGGAAACTTTCTAGATGAAATGGACATACTTCTTAGTCTTTTTCCTTCTGCTAACACTCCTCTCACTGTTCTAGGAGATTTCAACCTTCCATCTGATAAACTCCAATCCTCTTTCCTTCTCCCTCTCCTTAACTCCTTCTCTTTGACTCTAAACGGCTGCCCTCCTGCACACAAGGCAGGGAATTCTCTCGACCTTGTTTCCTGCTGCTCTCCCCCAGTCACCGATATCACTACTATTCCTCTTCATAAATCGGATCATTACCTGGTATTCTTCACCATAACCCTTCCCATTCTATGTAAACCTAACCACCAAAATGTCTCTCTTACCCGCAAAAACCTTCACTCTGTCTCCCCTTCCTCTGTGTCTTCATACACCCTATCATTCCTCCCAGACCCAGACTCCTTCTCCTCTTTACCACTAGAGACTGCGCCTGAAACTTTCCTCTCCTCTCTCTCCTCATCCATAGATCTCCTTTGCCCGCTGTCATCTAAACCAAGGAAGACGTCTTGTCCTGCTCCTTGGCTATCTGATGTACTGCGCAACAACAGGAGAGAATTAAGAACTGCGGAGAGAAGATGGAAGAAATCGCAACTTGATGCAGATCTCATCTCTTACCAGACTCTTCTTTCCAAATTTTCATGTGATGTAACTTCTGCCAAAACTACCTTCTTCAGACAAAAGTTGGAAGCCTCTGCACATGATCCTGGCAAACTCCACAACATCTCCTCACTACTCAACCCACCGACTCCTCCTGCCCCTTCCTCTCTGACTGCTGATGATTTTGCCACATTCTACGATGGGAAGATTGCAGCAATCCGCCAGTCCTTCGCTCTCAACCAAACTCCTACGACAGAACCTCAGGAACTTTCCTTCCCTCCTTTAGCAGAATTCTCTAACCTGTCATCTGATGAGATTCAACAGATCATCTCGTCATCTAACCCCACCACCTGTTAATTAGACCCAATCCCTTCCAGAATTCTCCAGGCCATCTCACGGAACCTCCTTCCCTTCACCACAGCCATCATCAACCATTCCATATCATCTGGTCATGTTCCTGCCGCTTTTAAGAAGGCGAGGGTTATTCCCATTCTCAAGAAACCCTGCCTGGACCCATCAGAAGTTAACAACTATCGCCCGGTATCACTGCTCTTTTATTTCCAAAATTCTTGAAAGAGCTGTTTATAATCAAATGTCTCTTTATCTCTCACAGAACAACCTTAATGATCCAAACCAATCTGGATTCAAAGTGGCACATTCCACAGAGTCTGCCCTTCTGTCAGTCACTGAAAAGCTCCATGCTGCTAGATCTGCTAAACTGTCATCTGTCCTCATCCTCCTGGACCTGTCAGCTGCATTTGACACGGTGAACCCCAAGATTCTATTATCTATTCTTACAAGCCTTGGAATTTGTGGAACAGCGTGGCAATGGTTTGCTGCTTACCTAAAAGATGGGTCATATGAGGTAGCATGGAGGGGATCTACATCTGCCCCACGTAGACTCTCTCCTGGTGTCCCGCAGGGCTCAGTACTTGGTCCTCTTCTGTTCTCCCTCTATACCCGGTCTCTTGGTAAGGTCATATCATCGCATGGATTCTCATACCACTGTTATGCAGACGACACCCAACTTGTTTTCTCCTTTCCTCCCTCTGACACTCGGGTTTCCACCCGGATCTCAGCATGTCTGGCAGACATCTCATTCTGGATGGCTGCTCATCAGCTGAAGCTCAATCTCAGTAAAACCGAACTGTTGTTTATCCCTTGTGACTCATCCCCAGGTCAAGACCTTGTGATATCCCTGGACAACAACCAAATCACTCCTTCAGCCACCGCCTGCAATCTTGGGGTAACTGTGGACAATCATTTGTCATTTTCCCCACACATCGCTAACCTTACTCGCTCTTGTCGATTTCTTCTTTACAATATTAAATATTCGCCCATTTCTTTCTTCACAGGCTACTCGGGTGCTTGTTCAGTCCCTTGTTATTTCAAGACTAGACTACTGCAACTCACTTCTGGCAGGCCTGCCTCTGTCCACGATTCGTCGTCTGCAACTGATCCAGAATGCAGCAGCACGTCTCGTTTTTAACCTCCCCAAGTTCTCCCACACCACCCCACTCCTCCGCTCCCTGCACTGGCTTCCTGTAGCTGCCCGCATCAAATTCAAAACACTGATGCTTGCCTACAAAGCTAAAAATGGCCCAGCATCCACTTACCTCTCTGTGCTAATTACACCACGCACTGCACCACGTTCCCTCTGATCCTCCAGCACTGCTCGCGTCATCCCACCATCTCTCAGGATCGAGGGCGGCATTCATCCAGGCTCTTTTCTGTTCTAGCACCTAGGTGGTGGAATGAACTTCCTCTAGATGTCCGTACATCAGAGACTTTGACTATCTTTAAACGACGACTCAAGACGCATCTGTTTCTCCAGTACTTGGACTAACCCCCCCCCCCAAAAAAAAAACCTCTTCCCAGTTGTTGGACTAATGGCACTTAGTTATTAACCTAGTTAACCCAGTGTAGGTATGTATCCAATGATGTAAACATTAACTTTTTGTAAGGCGCTCTGGATAAGAGCGTCTGCTAAATGTAAATGTGTGTTCAATGTGTTTGTAAGTATTGTTTTGTCATCCTGTTCCCTTGTGTTTAGCTAGTTAGGTAAGTAGCTGTGTGTGTTT